>NC_054834.1:68265259-68891509 GCF_018345385.1 Vulpes lagopus | reverse complement strand
ATCAAAGCAGTGGACAAGAAGGCAGCCAGAGCTGGCAAAGTCACCAAGTCTGCCCAGAAAAGCTCAGAAGGCTAAATGAATATTATCCCCAATACCTGCCACCCCAGTCTCAATCAGCGGTGGAAGAACGGTCTCAGAACTGTTTGTGTCAATTGGCCATTTAAGTTTAATAGTAAAAGACTGGTTAATGATAACAATGTATCATAAAACCTTCAGAAGGAAAGGAGAATGTTTTGTGGACCATTTGGGGGTTTTTTCTGCATGTGTGGCAGTTTTAAGTTATTAGTTTTTAAAATCAGTACTTTTTAATGGAAATGTCTTGACCAAAAATCTGTCACAGAATTTTGATACCCATTAAAACAAGAGTTTAATGAGAAAAAAATAAAAATAAAAATAAAAAAATAAAGTCACTCTTAACTCTGACAAATGTTAACTGGACTATCTTTTTTTTTTATTGAAGTGTAGTTGACATATAATATCATGTTAGTTTCAGGTATACAACATAGTGATTCAACATTTATATACATTCAGAAGTGACCACCACAGGGCGCCTGGGTGGCTCCATCAGGGAAGTGTCTGACTCTTGGTTTCAGCCCAAGTTATGACCTCATGGGTCAGGAGATCGAGCCCTGCATCGGGTGCCACACTCAACAGGGAGTCTGCTTGAGATTCTCTCCCTCTGCCCCTCTCCCCACTCACATGCTCACTCTCTCACACTCTCTCTAAAAATAAATAAATAGGGGCACCTGGGTGGCTCAATGGTGAAGCATCTGCTTTCAGCCCAGGTCAAGATCCCAGGGTCCTGGGATAGAGTCCTACATGAGGCTCTCTGCTCAGCCAAGAGCCTGTGCTCTCTCTTTTGCTATCTCTGTTGCTATCTCTGTCTAATAAAATAAATAAAATATTTAAAAACATAATAAAATAAAAATAAATCTTTTTTTTTTTATAATTTTTTTTTTTTTTTTAATTTATGATAGTCATACAGAGAGAAAGAGAGGCAGAGACACAGGCAGAGGGAGAAGCAGGCTCCATGCACCGGGAGCCCGACGTGGGATTCGATCCCGGGTCTCCAGGATCGCGCCCTGGGCCAAAGGCAAGCGCCAAACCGCTGCGCCACCCAGGGATCCCCCTTTTTTTTTTTTTTTATAATTTTTTAAATCTTTTTTTAAAGTAACCACCACTATAAATCTAGCTATCATCTATGTCATACAAAGTGGCTATATACTATTTAACTATGCATTACATCTCTATGTCTTATTTATAACTGTAAATCTGTACCTTTTTTGATCAAGCCCCAACCCCTTCCATGGTTATAAATCAACCTTTTTTTTTAAGACTTTATTTATTTGAGAGTGAGAGAGAGTGTGTGCATGAGCAGGAGGGAGGGGCAAACGGTAAGGGAGAAGCAGACTTCTCCATTGAGCAGGGAGCCCAATGTGGGACTTGATCCCAGAACCCTGAGCCAAAGGCAGACACTTAATCGACTGAGCCACCCAGGTGCCCAAAGTGAATTTTCTCAATAAATACAGTATGGTACTATAAATGTACTCTCCTTATGATTTTCTGAATAACACATTCTTTTCTCTAGCTTACTTTATTGTATATAGAGGTGCCAGGGTGGCTCAGTCAGCTAAGCGTCCAACTACTGATTTCAGCTCAGATCATGATCTCTGGGTGGTGAGATGGAGCCCTGTATCAGACTCCCTACTCAGCAGGAGGTCTGCTTGGGATTCTCTTTCCCTCTCCCCTCACTTGCATATAATACGTGCACTCTCTCCAAAATTAATAAATAAATGTTTAAAAATATATAGTATATGATATGCACAACACACAAAATATGAACTATGTTACCAGAAAGGCTTCCAGTCAATAGCAGGCTATTAATAAAGTTTTGGGGGGCAAAGTTACATGCAGATATTTCAATGTCCAGGGCTCAATACCCCTAACACCATGCTGCTCAAGGAACAAGATATATGGATATATTACCTTTTCCTCTCTTGATGGATTTGTGGGATGTTTCTGGGCTACTATGAATAAATGTTGCTATGAACAGTGATGTACAAGTTTCTATGTAAACATGTCTTCATTTCTTGAGTGGACTCCTAGGAGTAGAATTGCTGGGTCATATGATAATTCTATGTTTCATATTTTGAGGAACTAACAAGATGTTCTCCCAAAGGGCAGCACCATTTTATATCACCACTAGAAAAGAATGAAGGTTGTAGTTTCTCCACAACTTTGCCAACACTTGCTACAGTCCACGCTTTTCTTTCCCAATGAGTGTGAAGTGACAGCTCACTGTGGTTTTGATTTGTATTTGCCTGATCACTGTTAATGTGCTACTGGACATTTGTATATCCTCTCTGGAAACATGTATATTCATATATTTTATCCATTTTTAATTGAATTGTTTTCAGCTCTTTATCCTGGACACAAGCCTTTTATCAAATATATGATTTTCAAATATTTTCTGGCATTCTTCAGTTGTCTTTTCTTTTTTTTTTTTTTTTTGGTTAAACTTGTATTAAAGTAATCTCTATACCCTACATGGGCCTCAAACTCAACCTCAAGATCAAGAGTCTCACACTCCACTAACTGAGACAGCCAGATATCCATGTCTTTTCATTTTCCTGATAGCATTTTACAGCATGAAAGTTTTTAATTCTGATGTATTCCAATTTCTTTATCACTTATACTTCTGTCAGTGTATCTGAGAAACCATCTCCCAGAGTCAAAAAAATTTACTCCTATATCTTCTTGAGTAAGCGTTCTACAGCTTTAGCCCATGAGCAGGTTGGCCTGCCCTTCCTCTTGACTCATTCTCCATGTGACTCGTTTGGCCAGTGGAATGAAGTAGAAGCGACAGCAAGCCAGCTCCAAGCAGAAGACTCATGAAGCCTTCACATTTCTGCTTATGCTCTAGAGAAGAGGTTCTCAACAGGAGGCAGTTTTGGCAGTACCCTGAAACGTTACTAGTTGTCACAACTTGGGAGATTCTACCCAACCTAGTGAGGAGAGGTTAGAAATCCTGCTGAAAATCCTATAATGGACATGACAACTTTCCACAAAAAAAATTAGTCTAAAATATCAAACAGGGATCCCTGGGTGGCTCAGCGGTTTGGTGCCTGCCTTTGGCCCAGGGCACAATCCTGGAGTCCTGGGATCGAGTCCCACGTCAGGCTCCCAGCATGGAGACTGATTCTCCCTCTGCCTGTGTCTCTGCCTTTCTCCCTCTCTCTCTCTCTCTCTCTCTCTCTCTCTCTGTCTATCATGAATGAATGAATGAATGAATGAATGAATAAATAAATAACATCTTTAAAAAAAGATTAAATAAATAAATAAATAAATAAATAAATAATAAATAAAATATCAAGCAGTTGAAGCTGAGAAACTGTGTTCTTTAAACTCTGAAAGAAGGACATGCCTAAACTGGCCCTCGGGTCTTAGGGGGAGAATAAGAGACACATGGAATAAAACTAATTTGCAGAAATATGAGCAAGCCCATCAAGATTAACAGCCTTGTGACTTATGAGATTTAATAATAATTTATTTTATAGTAAAAAAAGTTCTACAGCTTTAGATTTTGCATTAAGGTTTATGATCCATTTTGAGTTCATTTGTGTGTATGGTGTGAGATTCTTTTACATATGGATGTTCAGTTCTCCTAGCACCTGTTAAGACTTTTCTTTCCCCCAGTGAACTGTCTTGGCACTCTTGTCAAAAATCAACTGACCAAAAATGTAAAGGCTTATTTCTGACTCTCAATATTATTCCATTCATCTATATATCTATCCTTATTCCATTAACAACACTGTCTTGATTACTTTGTATTAAGATTTAGAATAGGAAAGTGAATCCACAAACTTTACTCATCTTTTCTGAAACTGATTGACTATTGAGTCCCTTGAATTTCCTTTTTTTAAAGATTCTATTTATATATTCATAGGAGACAGAGAGAGAAGCAGAGACACAGACAGTGGGAGAAGCAGGCTCCTCACGGGGATCCCAATGTGGGACTCGATCCCTAGACCCAGGATCACACCTTGAGTCAAAGGCAGACTCAACTGCTGAGCCACCCAGGTGTCCTGAGTCCCTTGAATTTCTACGTGAATTTCAAAATCACCTTATTCGGGGATCCCTGGGTGGCTCAGCAGTTAGGTACCTGCCTTTGGCCTGGGGCATGATTCTGGAGCCCCAGGATCAAGTCCCGTGTTGGGCTCCCTGCATGGAGCCTGCTTCTGCCCCACCCCCCCTCTCTCTGTGTGTCTCTCATGAGTGAATAAATAAAATCTTAAAAAAAAAAAATCACATTATTCTCAGGGAAAAAAAAAAACACCTTGGGGGATTATTGGTATCTTAACAATATTGTCTTCCAATCCATCAACATGGGATGTCCCTACTTAGGACTCTTTTACTCCCTTTCAATAATTGTTTGTAGTTAAGTGTACAAGCCTTACACTCCTTTTGTTAGAACTTATTTCTATGGGGAAAAAAAAAAAGAACTTATTCCTATGTATTTTACTGAGACTCAGACTCACAACCTCGAAATCAAGAGTCACATGCTCTACCAACTGAGCCAGCCAGGTGCCCCTGTATTTTATTCTTTTTTTTTTTTAAAGATTTTATTTATTCATGAGAGATACAGAGACAGAGAGAGGCAGAAACACAGGCAGAGGGAGAAGCAGGCTCTATGCAGGAAGCCCGATGTGGGACTCGATCCTGGGGTTCCAGGATCATGCCCTGGGCCGAAGGCAGGCACCAAACCACCGAGCCACCCATGGATCCCCTGTATTTTATTCTTTTTTCATACTATTGTAAATAGAATTGTTTCCTTGTCAGTGTAAAAAAATACCATTGATTTTTCTATATTGATTTTATATACTGCAACCTTGCTCAACCCATTTATAATTCTAACAGTTTTCTAGTGGATTCCTTAGTATCTTCTATATACAGAATGACGTGACCTATATACATAGGGATCATTCTACTTCTTTCCAACCTGCATGCCTTTTATTCCTTTTTTTTTTTTTTTTAATCACTGTCCAGGCTACAATTTCCAGTATTAAACGAGCAGTGAGAGCAAACATCCTTGTCATAGTACTGATCTTAGAGGGAAATATTCATTCTTTCAGCACTAAATAGGATCTTAGCTGTGGAGTTTAATAGATATCTTTTTATCAAGTAAAGAAGTTCCCTCATATTTCTAGTTTGTTGAGTACTTTTATCATAAAAGCATATTTGGGTTTTGTTAAATGTTTTTTCTGCATCTACCAATACAACCAGGTGTTTTTAGTTCTTTGTTGTATTAATATGGCTATTTATCCCTGGGTGGCGCAGCGGTTTGGCGCCTGGCTTTGGCCCAGGGCGCGATCCTGGAGACCCGGGATCGAATCCCACGTCGGGCTTCCGGTGCATGGAGCCTGCTTCTCCCTCTGCCTGTGTCTCTGCCTCTCTCTCTCTCTCTCTCTCTGTGTGACTATCATAAATAAATAAATTTTTAAAAAATAATAATAATAATATGGCTATTTTCAGATGTTAAACCAACCCTGAATTCACGGGATAAATTTTACAATGTCCTAATTAGAATCTTTCTTATATGTTGCTGGATTCAGTTGGCCAGTATTTGATTAAAGACTTTACTTAGGGGCAGCCCCTGTGGCTCAGTGGTTTAGCGCTGCCTTCAGCCCAGGGCACGATCCTGGAGTCCCAGGATCGAGTCCTATGTCAGGCTTCCTGCATGGAGCCTGCTTCTCTGCCTTTCTCTCTCTGTATCTCTCATGAATAAATAAATAAAATCTTTCATAAAAAATTTTAAAAAATTAAGACTTTAGCTTCTGGGGTAACTTGATGGCTCAATCAGAAGACCATGTGACTCTTGATCTCACTGTTGTTAGAGCCCCATATTGAATATAGAGATTACTAAAAATAAATAAACTTAAAAAAAGATTTTAGCCTCTATATTCACAATGGATGTTATACTGTAGCTTTCTTTCCTATGTTTGTTTTTATCAGGGTAATAAAACCAGGTACCCTGGTTTTGTTATCAGGGTAATAATGACCTCAGAATGAGTTGGATAGTATTACTTCCTCTTCCATTTCTTTTTTTTTTTTTTTAAGATTTTATTTATTCAAGAGAGAGAGCAAGAGAGAGAGAGAGCACAAGCAGGGGAAGGGTAGAGGGACAAGGAGAAGCAGACTTCTTGCTGAGCAGGGAGCCCAACATGAGTCTCAATCCCAGGACCTGGGATCATTACTCGTACCAAAGGCAGATAGATGCCCAACTGACTAAGCCACCCAGGCACCACTTCTATCTATTTCTTTTCAAAGAGTTTGTAAAGAATTAGAGCTGATTATTTAAGTTTTTGATAGAATTCAACAATAAAGCCATCTGGTCCAAGATTTTTTCTTGTGGGAAATGTTTAAATTATTAATATAATCTCTTCACCCATTACAAACCTATGTGGATTTTGTGTTTCTTCTTGAGTCAATTTCAGTTATTTTTGTCTTTCTCCAGATTTCTCCATCTTATTTATTTTTGATACACAATAATTCATAGCATTCAATATTAATACTTTTTATTTCTGTAAAGTCAGTTCTTTCATTCTTGATTTTAGTAATTTTGAGCCTTTGTTTTTTCTTGGTCCATCTAGCTAAAGATTTGTCAGTTTTGTTTATCTTTTCAAACGACCAATCTTTGATCTAATCTTTGTTCTTTTCTTCTTTCTGCTTGTTTTGGGTTTTGTTTGCTCTTTTTCTGGATTCTTAAAGTGAAATATTCAGTTAATGATTTGTGATCTTCTTTCTAAAACAGGTATTTACAGCTGTAAATTTCCCCCAAGTACTGCTTTCACTGCATCCCTTACATTTTGGTATATTGGGTTATTTTCATTTATCTCAAATCTTTTCTTTTAAAGATTTTATTTATTTATTCATGAGAGACACACAGAGACAGAGAGAGAGAGACAGGCAGAGACTGGCAGAGGGAGAAGCAGGCTCGATCCCAGATCCTGGGATCACACCCTGAGCCAAAGGTAGACACTCAACCACTGACCCACCCAGGCATCCCTCAAAGTACTTTTTTAATCTCCCTTTGTTGAGGGAGATCATCAACAGTATCCAGTATGGGTTAATACTAACTTAATTGGAATAGTATATAGAAATTTTGCTCCAATATATATGCTCTGTTCTCCCCTCCCCCCTTTATACTATTATTGTCATACAAATTACATCTTTATACATTATAAACCCATCAGTAGTTTTATTTAAACTGTATTTAAAATAATTGAAATTGTTACATGCAGTTGTTTTTTAAACCAAATAAAAGACAAAAAGTTATTCTAAAGTACTATAACATTATACATGCCTATACAGTTGTCTTTACCATTTCTCTTTATTTCTACATGCATTCTTTTTTTTTTTTTTTTTTCTTTTAAAGATTATTTATTTATTTATTTGTGATAGAGAGAGAGAGAGGCAGAAACACAGGCAGAGGAAGAAGCAGGCTTCATGCCGGGAGCCCGACGTGGGACTCGATCCCGGGACTCCAGGATTGCGCCCTGGGCCAAAGGCAGGCGCCAAACCGCTGAGCCACCCAGGGATCCCCCTATTTCTACATGCATTCTACTCTTTAGTGCCTCTCATTTCAGCCTGAAGCACTCACTTTAGTATTTATTGTATGGCAGGTCTGTGAACATCAAATTCCCTCTCTCTTGTTTATTTAATAATATCTTAATTTCTCCATTTTTGAAGGCTGCTTTTGCTGAATACACAATTCTTGGCTGACAATCTTTTTCTTTCAGCATTTTGTAGATGTCAGCCCACTGCCTTCTGAGCTCCATTGTCTTAGAAGAGAAGTGAGCTGTTAATCTTGAGGATTTCTCAAAAACCGGTAAGTCACTTTCCTCACTGCTTTCAAGAGTATCCTTATGTCTTTATCTTTCAACAGTTTGACTATGATGCATCTAGGCATTGATGTCCTTATTAGAGGTCATCTTGGATATACAGATTAATGTTTGTCACTAAATTCTGGGAGTTTATGTCTTCAAATAATCTTTGTGCACCTTTCTCCTACTCCTCTCCTTATGGGATTCCAATTATGGAGGTATCAGTATGCTAGATGATGTCCCACAGATCTCTGAGGCTCTCTTTATTTTTCTTTATTCTATTTTTCTTCCTGTTCCTTAGATTGGATCTATACTTACCTTGATATTGATCTTAATTTAATTATCTTAACAAACCTATTCTCAAATTCACTTTCTCCTGTCAGCTCAAATCTGTTAAGCACTCAACCCCCAGTAACTTTTTGAATTTAGTTACTGTATTTTTAACCCAAGTTTCTACCTGGCTTTTTTTTTTTTTTTCTAATAATTTCTACCTCCTCTTTGATATGCTCTATTTGGTGAGAAATCATTTTCATGTTTTCCTTTAATTCTTTAGACACAATTTAAGTTATTGGAACAGATTTATAATAGATTTACTACTTGTCTAGTAAGTTCATCATCTAGATTCTTTCAAGGACAGTTTGTATTGCGTACTTTTTTTTCCTGTGTATAGACTATATTTTCCTTTTTCTTTGCATATATCATAATTTACTGAAAACTGGGCATTTTAGGTAATATAATGTGGCAACCCTGCTGTTTGCTGTATTGTTGTTGTTGCTTCATTTGTCTGATTAGTGATTTTCATATAATACTTCTGTAAAATCTATAATTCCCCAGAGTTTATAGCTACTGAAGTCTTTGCTCAGTTAACTTAGGGTGAGTTCGGGATGCCTGGGTGGCTCAGCCGTTGAGCGTCTGCCTTTGGCTAAGGGTGTGATCCCAAGTTCCGGAGATAGAGTCCCACATCAGGCTCCCTGCGAGGAGCCTGCTTCTCCCCCTGCCTATGTCTCTGCCTGTCTCCATGTGTCTCTCATGAATACATAAATAAAATCTTTACAAAAAAGAAATAACTTAGTGATAAGTTCATGACTGCTCAGGGATTTCCTTAAGTGCCTTGATGAATAAGTGTCCCAGACATTGCCAAGGAACTATGTGTGTTGAAGCACACTTCCAATACTCAAGCAGGCAACTCAAGTAACTCTGCCTTGCCTTCACTTCCTATTTGCACAGGGACTCAAGATTAGCCAGAGGTGAGAAACTGGGGCCCTTTCAAGTCTTTCCTAGGCATACATACAATACTGGACTTGTACAGCCTTCCAGATCCACAGAAATCTGTCAGAGCTTTTCAAAGCCCCCTGATAGCATGTCATTCTTCACATCTTCCTTTTAAGATTTTGGCTAGACTCCTATTTGCCCCATTTGTGATATTAAACAAATGTCACTATTTTCCACAAATACACTAGGACAGAACTTTTCCCACTGAACAAGGTCAAGTAAAGGTAAGTTCTGCAAATGGGACTTTTCCAGAAAGCTATAAGACTGGACAAACAGTAATGGTTCTCTGAGAATGGGACTTTTTGAGGGGCTCCAAACCTATCTGTCCTTTCCAGTGGCTGCAAGCTTACTCATTTTCACAGCTACATGGTTGTGAAGCTGATTATCATAGGGGAGGAGAATGAGAGTAGGGCAAGTCAGAGGTTCAACGGTTTTGTTAAATAAATCCTCCTGAGATTGTTTGAACCTTTAGTTAATTTCCAGAGTTCTGACAAAGTTGACGTTGACCATTTTTACCACTGTTTTCACTGCTTTTATGGAGGGTTGGATTTATGAAGGTTTTCATTCCACCATTCTAACTAAATGGCAATTGTTATAGATTCAAAGCCACTACAAATAAAGAGTACTTTACCATTCATGCCCTGTCAATTCTGATTTCTATATTTCCAAAATTCACCCCACCTTTCCATTCCTATCTTCATTCAGACCCTCACCATCTCCTACACCAAAGCAATTAAGCTTTTCGTAACTGGCTTTCCCGCCTTAACGCCTAGTCTAAAAACCCATCCTCTGTATTCAAAATTACTATTCTACTAATAAAAAATAAGTTACATAGTGTCACTCTCCTTCTTAAAATACATCAGTGGTCTACATCTTACAGAGGAGGTTCCCCATGATCTAGTTTTAGCCTCTCCTACCTCTGCCATATTCCCACCACCCACTAGATACTACTCACACTAGAAACCACTCATAACTCCTTAAGTGTGTCTTGCTGCCACTCATGCCTCTCTTCAGCATGATGCATGGTATTCCCCACTTTCCTGGATCATCCCCCCACACTGTGAGTTTAGCAAGACCTGACCCAAGCATTATCTCTGTATTACCATGCCTGACCAGTCTCTCTCTCCCCTAAGCTGATCATCACTCATTTTCATTATTCATCTCACACCACTTAACACTATGCATTACAAGGACTTGAGGAACTCTGAGGACGGAGACCACGTCTCATTATTCCCAGTGTTTAGTATGCAAAAAAAAAAAAAAAAAAAAAAAGCCAGTCTTTATAATGCTATACACGAGGCCCTACATACCACTTGTCTCCCCACCTTCATTACCACTGTGACCTAACCTCCTACTCCCTTCCTTTTGGCTTGCTCTATTGAAGCCATATAGGCCTCCTGTTTCTACCACACACTGATTATCCTCCTCCCATTAAGCCTTTGTAGTTGTTGTTCCCTCTGTTCAAAACATTCTCCCCCCTAATTTCTATATGACCCAGTGCCTTCAAGTCTTGCGCACCTGTTACCCTCATAACAAGACCAATCCTGGTCACCCTATTTGAAGTTGAAAACCCATATTCCCCATCACCTTCTCTCCTTAATTTTTCTCTGTTATACTTATTGTCTTCCAACATAAGGTATAATTTTCTTTTCGTTTTCCATCTCCATTTACCAGAATGTAAGTAAGCTCCATGTGAGCAGGCAGTGTTGTTTTATTCACTGGCATAGCCTAAGTACCTGGCATTTAGTATGTACCCAGTAAATGTTTGTTGAGAAAAGAATGTCCAGTACATCATATATGTTAATGACAGCATACACCTGAGCACTTTTAATGTGCTAAAGTGTTCCAAGAGCTTTTAAGCAATTGAGCTAGAAACAAGTAACATTGGTAGCACCTTGGTGGTACAGTCAGTTAAGTGTCTGACTCTTGGTTTTGGCTCAGGTCATAATCTTAGGATCGCAATATCAAACCCAGTATTGGGCTCTGCGCTCAATGGAGAGTCTGCTTGAGATTGTCTCCCTCTGCTCCTCTGGCTCATGCTCTGCCTCTCTCGCTCTAAAATAAATAAATGAATTAATGAATGAATGAATTTTTAAAAAGAAACAACTGACATTATTAAGGACTAAGACTGCCATCAATGGGGGCACCTGGTTGGCTCACTGGTTAAATGTCTGTCTACCTTTGGCTCAGGTTGTGATCCCCAGGCCCTGAGATCAAGTCCCACAGGAGGCTCCCTACAGGAAGCCTACGTCTCTTTCTCTGTGAGTCTCATGAATAAATAAATGAAATAAAAAAAAAAAAAAAAAGACTGCACAAATTCAGGTGATGTTTTTGTCTTCAAGAGAAAACTCTCCTTCCACATCCTCCCTCTCCCTCACCTCCATCCTATCACCAAGTCTTGTCCATTTTTCCTCTAAAAGCATGTTCTGTTCTTACTCTCTATTGCCACCATCTCATCTGGTCTCTTCCAACTTTTACCTTCTTTTCTTGGCCTCCTCCAACCTATTTTCCACACAGAAGCCAGGGTAATCTTTTAAATATAATTAGCCCGATCATTTACATGATTTTGTTCAGCAGCTTCCTACATAATATCTAAGAAAAACTCAAACTCAGTGCTAGGGCCTTCAAAGCCTGGTATGTTCTGGCCTCCACCCAATAGTCTGCTTTCATTTCTGCTACTCTGCCTCTCATTCACTGTGCTCTAGCTGCATGGGTCTTTCAGGTCCTGAAGCAGCCCTTTTCTCCTCAGGAGGCTGGCCCAGGGCAACTTTACGACCCAGCTTACATGTTGCTTCTTCAAAGAGACCTTCTAGGAACACTTAACCTAGTAGTCTCTCTTTTAGGCTCCACCATGAGGAAGTATACTCTAAAAATTATTTGTTTTTAAAGTTTGAGTTAAAAAAAAAAAGTTTGAGTTCAGAGTTTAAAGTAACTCTTTGGAAAACTTAGGTATCCAAACTCCTGTGGATTGAGTCATCATTTTTTTTTTTTTTTTGGATTGAGTCATCATTACCAATAAGATAACTACTGACTTCACCACAAAGACAAATTTCCATTTACTATATTCCATTACCAGCAAAAACTGCCTCATCAACACAGATCATGTCTATGGAACAAAATCCTATTAGATGCCTATATTCTCTTGCTTTGATTTCCAGGTTTCAGAGCACCACAAACTAAACCTATATATACTGTATTGTTCTGTTTAATGAAGAACAAGATCCTCCCTGCTTGCTTGCTTCAGATAAGAACTAGAAAAAAATGCCACAGAATCACATGGTCTCTTTAAGTTCCACATAGAAACACATGCCACAAGTGCCTGGGTGGCTCAGTGGGCTAAGTGTCTGCCTTTGGGTCAGGTCATGATCCCAGGGTCTTAAGATCGAGCCCCCACATCAGAGTCCCTGGTCAGCGGGGAGCCTGCTTCTTCTCCCTCTGCTGTTCCCCCTTCTTGTGCTCTCTCACTCTTGTTCTCTCTCAAATAAATAAAATCTAAAAAAAGAAAAAAGAAAAAAAAATACATGCCAAACAATATTTATAGTAGAATAACCTTCCAAAATTAGATTTAAAAATAAAAGTTATTGGGATCCCTGGGTGGCGCAGCGGTTTGGTGCCTGGCTTTGGCCCAGGGCGCGATCCTGGAGACCTGGGATCGAATCCCACATCGGGCTCCCGGTGCATGGAGCCTGCTTCTCCCTCTGCCTGTGTCTCTGCCTCTCTCTCTATCTCTCTGTGACTATCATAAATAAATAAAAATTTTAAAAAAATTTTAAAAAAAAGTTATTACTACTTCATTTGAGAATTAGAGAGTAAAAATGCTAAAGTAAAAGTATTATTTCCCAAGGCATGGCTAATCCAAAGTATTAAAAAAAAAAAAAACAACCATAAAGGTTTTGAAGGTTCATGTGTGTATAATATATAAAATTAGGAGGCACTTAGGTGGCTCAGTAAGTTAAGCGTCCATTTTCACTTTTTTTCCTTAAGATTTTATTTATTTATTCATGAGAGACACACACACAGAGAGAGAGAGAGAGGCAGAGACACAGGCAGAGGAAGGAGCAGGCTCTACACAGGGAACCTGATGTGGGACTCGATCCTGGGACTCCAGGATCGTGCCCTGGGCTGAAGGCAGGTGCCAAATCGCTGAGCCACCCAGGGATCCCCAAGCGTCCAACTCTTGATCTCAGCTCAGGTCTCAATCTCAGAGTCATGAGTTTAAGCCCCGGGTTGAGCTCCACACTGGGCATGAATACTACTTGAAGAATATATATATTTATATACTGTATGTTTTGTGTGTGTGTGTGTATGTATAAAATTGATCCAAAACTTACTTAAAAGAAAAAGACTGTATGATAGGAGCCACACTTTGGGATGCTGGAAAGAGATGATCAAGTAGTAACTACTCAGGCTAACAGAGCTGAAGAGATAAAGCTCTGTTATAACAGAGATAAAGCTGTAACCCAGCTGCCTGAAGGAGGGAGAACTAGTAAAAAGCAAACCTTCCCAAAGAACCTGAAAAGCCTTAGGAATTGAAAATGTCAGGTGCCTCAGGAGGTGGCTTCTTGCTATACAAGAAGCAGCAGGCTCCCTCCAGTAGACCCTGCAGTCAAGCAATCTACTCCCACAATCCCAGCAGAAGACTAGAAGTTTCCCCTCAGGAAAAGCAGGAACACAGAAGCTCTAGCCCTGGTGACACCACAGAATGCTGGGATAAGGTGACACACTAAGAAAAGCACAACTGAGTGATAGACTCGCTGATGGTGAGACATCCTCTCCCAGAATAATGGCAGCTGGATTTACAATACCCACCTACCTCACCAAGCAGGAGATGAGACTGAAGGGTCATTCTTGGAAAGACTGAAGAGAAAACTGACACATAGGTTTCCCCAATGACAGAGACCCCCTCATCCATCACCATGCAGAGAGGCTTCCCACTGAAGCCCTGACCATGCTGACCAGGTACAAGTGAGTGGAGAGACTCCAATCACCAGGCATCCAGGAAGGTCTCAGAGCATGAGCCAGAAACCAAAACAAACTTACAAAAAGGAAATCAGAGCAAAGAAGCTATATAGAGGAAGAAACTCCAAAGCAATCCATATTCTTATGTAAAGAAAATACAGCTCCAAGAACACAATACACTAAAAAAATGAGCACGTGGACAATAAGAAAGGCTTCAAATTATAAAGTTACCAGCAGAAAGCTTTAAAAAGTTTGAAAGAAGAGCTAGAGGACAAAGCTGAAAATCTCAGAAAATAAAACACCACAAAGGTAAGGAAATGGAAAATGAGAGATAAAAAGGTAAGAAAATATAAGCCAAGAGGTCCAAATCTCATCTATTAGAGGACCACTCAAAAAAGGAGAAAGTGAAAGGAAATTATCAGAGAAATAAAACAAGAATACTTCCCCAAACCAAAAGGACATTTCAGTTTCCAGACTGAAAAAGGCCACCAAATGCCACACCTGGGCACAGCATCTTAAAATTGCAGACCACTAGAAACTAAGAATACAGCCATGCCTTCAAATTGAGAAAAAGTTAGTTTCAGCTAGAATTCTATCAGAGCCAAATTCAAGTACATAGGTAAAAAATACATTTTTTTTCAAAAATGCAATATCTCCGAAGAATTTTACCTGCTATGCGCTTTTGCCAACTGCAAACGTGTACAAGCCTAGAGCACAGGCACATGGACTCCAAAGAAGAGAGGTCCAGCTAGTGACAAGACCCTCAGGACTATGGTGAAGGGAAATCCCAGGAGGGCAGCATGAGCAAAAATAACCTGTCCAGACAACAGCAGAACTGACTACTCTAGGAAGGACACACCCAACATGGAAAGAAGGGGCTGAGAGTCTACCTGCTGTGTCCAACCACATGAAGGGGGATCTTACAGTCATTTCCAGAAGCTTAGGGACAAAAAGCAACAGGTGCATTAAAAAGTACAAAAGTACAGGACACCCAGCCAGCACAGTCAGTGAAACGCATAACTTTTGATCTCAGGGTCATGAGTTTGAGCCCCACATGGGGTGTAGAGACTACCTAAAAATAAAACTTCATGGGCCACCACGGTGGGTCAGTCAGTTGAGCATCTGGATTAGGCTTAGGTCATGATCCCAGGGTCCTGGGATCAAGCCCCATGTCAGGCACCCTGCTGGGCAGGGAGTCTGCTTCTCCCTCTCCCCCTGCCCTGCTCGTGCTCTCTCTCAAATAAATAAGAAAATATTTAAAAATAAACAAATAAAACAAAAAATAAAACCTTAAAAAAAGTACAGAAGTACAAAGGTAATACTTAACATGAAAGACATTATTAAGTTGAACTATTAGGGCACCTGCATGGCTTAGTTGGTTAAGCATCTGCCTTCGACTCTGGTGGCAATCTCAGGATTCTGGGATCAAGCCCCACATCAAACTCTCTGCTCAGTGGGGAGTCTACTTCTTCCCATCATTCACCCTCTGTGCTCTCTCTCATATTAATAAATAAAATCTTTAAAAAAAAAAAAGATTAATAAGAGACATTATTCATGAGAGACACAGAGAAAGAAGCAGAGACATAGGCAGAGGGAAAAGCAGGCTCCACACAGGGAGCCAGATGTGGGGCTCGATCCTGGATCCCGGGATCATACCCTGAGCCAAAGGCAGACACTCAAACACTGAGCCACCCAGGTGTCCCTAAATAAATAAAATCTTAAAAAAAAAAAAAAAAAAGTTGAACTATCATTCTCAGCTGAGAAGAATATTGAGAAGAATATTTTCAGACATTAATTAAATGCTATACAGGGGCAGCCCCGGTGGTGCAGCGGTTTGGCGCCGCCTGCAGCCTGGGGCGTGATCCTGGAGACCCGGGATCGAGTCCCACATCGGGCTCCCTGGATGGAGCATGCTTCTCCCTCTGTCTGTGTCTCTGTCTCTCTGTTTATGAATAAATAAATAAAATCTTTTTAAAAAAATTAAATGCTATACATTGATAAAATTTCATGACACATTTGAGAGTGAAAGAAGGAAAGCTCGGGTAAATTAAACCCTCATCTTCCATAGCGAGAAGTCAATAAATAATAACTAAAGGGGAATAAATACCCATAAATGGTATAAACATGTGATTTAATAATCACATTTTTTTAAAGATTTATTTATTTATTTATTTATTTATTTATTTATTTATTTATTTATTTATGATAGAGAGAGAGAGAGAGAGAGACACGCAGAGACAAAGGAGGAGGGCGAATCAGGCTCCATGCTGGGAGCCTGACAGGGCACTCAATCCCGGGACTCCAGGACCCGCCCTGGGCCAAAGGCAGGAGCTAAAACACTGAGCCACCCAGGGATCCCTACTAATCACATTTTTTAAAGTAAATATGAGAAGGAATGACTATGAAATGAAATTAATTGACTCTGAGGTTTAAGAATGGAGAGATGAGGCAAAGGTCAAGTGCTTTATAATTAACTTCTTAAACTACGTTCTTGATTTTAACTTTTTTCTAACTTTTATAACATTTTTAAAATATTTATTTATTTGAGAGAGGGCAAGAGTGAGAGAGCACAAAGCAGGGGGAGCAGCAGAGGAAGAAGAAGCAGGCTCCCCACCAGAGGCAGAGGGAGTTGGAGAAGCAGGCTCTCTGCTGAGCAAGGAGCCCAACATGGCCTGGGTCCCAGGGGGATCATGACCTGAGCTCAATCAACTGAGCCACCCAGGTGCCCCTAAAACATTACTAAAGGACAAGATGAAACAAGAAAATAACAAAAATGCACACAATTGGGAAGACATGCCCGATTACTTACTATGACACTACCTATCTCCTTGCCATGCTAGGATCACCATTGGTGATGAATGTCTATGCACAGGACCCCACACAACCCGCTGGCCTTGACCTCAGCCACTCACATAATCTAGTCCCTGCCACAGCCATCCCTCCAATAGTTATCCTCCTATACATGCTCCATGGCAGGCATCCTACCAGCCCCAACCTTTCAACTCAATCAGGTAACCCAAATCTTCTGACACCCATTAGCTACCAACCCCAGGACATATGTTGTCTCTCTCTCCCCACTCCTCCCTTCCCCATCCTCACCCCCACATATGTTGTCTTTCTCTCTCTACCCACTCCTCCATTCCCCATCCTCACCCCGACTTAGCCAGCTTAAATCCCATTGCATATACTAAGTCCTGACCCTGCTTCTCCATCTGTTCACTTGCCTGGCAAAACCCCTCCCTGTTAAATCCAATTCTTGGCCAACAAGCACCACAACCTGGAGAGCTGAGTGTGCCTGGTGAAACCACACACCCATTGATGGGCTGCCCTCACACGCAGGAGGCCCTGCCATCTCTTCTTAACAGCCACCGCACAGTCACACCTCTACTCGGGATAGCCCCTCCCTCCCCTCACTGGCCTCCAGTAAGCCCACTACTCCCTCTCTGACAACCCCACATAGGAAATCACTCGTACCACCTTCCCCTGCACCTCAGCTATTCTCCACCCCTTCTCCTTCTCCCTGGCCCTTCTCTCTTCTAGCAGCCTACAAACATGCTCTCTCCTACTTCCCCTACTACCCAAGAGTCCTCCCCTTCCCTCCCTGTTCAGAGCCTCCTAACAGATCTGCCTGCTTCCTCCCCACCTTCCCAACACCACAATCAATAATTCTTCCCAAAGGTAAGTCCCTTCTCCACTCACTCCCTACTGGCTCCACCTGTCACTAGGGATTAAAGCCAGAGTTCTTAGAATAGCCTATGAAATTCCCATCATCTGTCTTGCCCCTTGCACCCAACTCCAATGTTCCAGGCTCCTTCCCCAACTCAGTCCAGCTACACTGTCTGCCAGTTCTGCAGGTATGCCTGACCCCCAGCTGAACTATCTAATCTTATTTCCTCTTGATATAGTATGTGTGCACTATATATTATACTTATTTTATGTCTACCTCACTAGAACATAAGCCACATGAGGATACTGTTTTGCTCACTGTGCAAAACTGGCACTCGTGAACTGATGAACAAATGAATTAAAATTAAAAAAACCTTTTTTGACTCCACTGTGATAAGCAGAATACCACCACCCAACCCCCATCCCACAAAGGTGCCCATGCCCTAATACTAGGACTTTGTAGGGTATCTTTCATGGCAAGAGGAACTCTGCAGATGTCATTAAGATAGGAGGCTTACCGTGGATCATGCAGATGGGCCCAATCTAATCACATGAGCCCTTAAAAGCAGAGAGGCAAGAGATGAGCTGCCTTGAGGCAAGAGATGAGCTGAGAAGTCAGAGATCCATTATTTTGAAAGGGACTCACCGGAGGGGCCTCATGGAAGACTTGAGGAGGAATGTGGGCAGGCTCTAGGAGGTAAGCCAGCAAGGAAAGGGGACCCTCAGCCCCCCACTAAAAGGACTGATTGAAAGCAGCTTCACTGCCAGAGTCTTCAGAAGGAACACCTTGATTTCCACCTTGTGACTCTAGGCAGAGAACCCTGCCAAGCCAGGCTGTGTATGGCTTCTGATCTACAGAACATGAGATAGCATGGGATTACTAAATCTGTGTTAACTTGTTACAGCTGCACAAAAGAGCTAAGACACCCTCTGCATCCTGTCATCACCATCTCATTTCTCTTCTCTTTAGAGCAAAACTCAAGGGGGGTTGACACTCATGTTTCCCAATTATTTTCCCCTAAACTACCCTATCAGGTTCACCTCTGCTCAGTCCACTCAAGTGACCCACCAGACTGCTCCCTCCTCAGTGGACATGTCTCTTCCTGACTGCTTCAGGCCTGAGTGCCTAGAGCTCCAGTCATCTTCCTAGAGAGCTGGGCCAGCACTGTGCTTGGGAGAAAAGACTTGGAGCCAGGTACCCTGAGTCTGAATCCCTGTTCTACCACTTCATAGGCAGTCATGTGGCCTTGGGCTCCTGCCTTTAGGTTCTTCATCTCTGAAACAGGGAGGATCACAATCCCTACTGGAAAGGACTATCATGACTATCAGATGTGTAAATGAAGGTAGCAGGCTTAGAGGCATGCCAAGCACACAGTAAAGCTATAGGAGGCACTAGGAGTGAGAGCTATGTTCTGATGACTTCCTCTCACCCCCTTGGTGAGCACCCAGCCTCATGGCTTCAAATAACACCTACCAGTAATGCCCCTGTATTTTTACCTCCAGCCCAGACCCTTTCTCTGAATTCTGTCTTGAAAATCTAACTGCAGATTCAACATCTCTCCCCAAAACCTAATGGTGATAAACAGGAACATGATTTACCTTTCCACCTCAAGCAACTAAAAACCTAGACAAAACAATGGCTTTCAGAAACTGGAGAACAGACTATGGACAAGAGGGATCACTGAGAGACAGAAAACAAACAAGATGAGCCATACAACAGCTCCAGCTCACTGCATGGGGAGGGGAAACCAAAGAGAGCCCTGAGGTCTCCCTAAAGGGAGGAGACAGACCAAGGAGGCGGGAGTGTGCAGGGCACAACAGAATAGAGCCTGCTGCAAGGACAGCAGAGTGCCCCAAGAGCTGCAGAGGGTCCTGGCATCTCAGTCTCATTACTGATATGCCCAAGCACGACAGGAAGATCCTGAGGCTGTGGAAAGAGCCACTGGAAAGAAGGTGAAGGGTAAACCATGGAAGATACCACAGGGTCAGCGAGCCAGAGAGAAACCTCATAAAACATAGGTATCAGGGCACCTGGGTGGCTCAGTGGTTGAGCATCTGCCTTCAGCTTAGGGTGTGATCCCCGAGTTCCAGGACGGAGTCCCACACAGGAAGTCTGCTTTGCCCTCTGCCTATGTCACTGCTTCGCTCTCTGTCTCTCATGAATAAAATCTTTTAAAAAATAAAACAAACAAACAAACAAAAAAAACCACACAGGGTACAGAGCAGCACTCTGAGAGGGAATACTACCCCTCAGGAGTGGAGTGAAATCAGCCCCAGACTAAAGGCTGCCCTGGTCCCTCCTTATAAGAATCAAATGGTTTCCAAGTAGCTCAGCTTCATCTTGGAACAAAGCTCAAGGATATTTAAAGAAATACAACAATATTCAGGACTGACAAGGTGAAATTCATGATGTCTGGCATCCAATAAAAAAATCACAGATATACAAAGAAACAGAAAAATACAACCGATAATGGAGAAGGAAGCTCTATAAAAACAGATCCAGAAATGAAAGATGATAGATTCAGGAGGTAAGGACATTAAAACAAATCATCATAACTACATTCCATACACTCAAAGAGGTAGAGGGTATCATAAGGATGTTCACAGATACAGACAACATATGGAAAGACCCAAATTGAAGTTCAAGACATGAGACATGATATCTGAGATGAAAAATGCTAGATGAGATTGACAGATGAGACACTGCGGATTAGTGGACCTAAAAACATAGCACAGAAATGATCCAAAATGAAACAAACACAGAGAGGGCAGCCAGGTGGCTCAGAGGTTTAGCACCGCTTTCAGCCCAGGGCCTGATCCTGGAGACCTGGGATGGCGTCCCATGTCGGGCTCCCTACATGGTGCCTGCTTCTCCCTCTGCCTGTGTCTCTGCCTCTCTCTCTCTCTCTCTCTCTGTGTCTCCCATGAATAAATAAATAAATAAAATCTTAAAAAAAAAAAACGGAGAAAAACAGACTAAAAAACATGAGCAGAGCATCACTGAGCTGTTGGACAACTTCAAGTGGCCTAATAGACATGTAACAGGAGTGCCCAAAGGTGGGATGGGGACAGAAAAAAATACAAAAATAATGGCCAAATTTCTTTAACTTTGATGAAAACCAGAAACACACTGATCTCAGAAGCTCAAATCCCAAACACAAGAAACATGAAGAAAATTACAAGGCACATAACAAATAAAATGGACTAAAACCAGTGAAAAGAAAAGACAATAAAAACAGCCAGAGGGCGACATCTGTATGGCTCAGTGGTTGAGCATCTGCCTTCAGCTCAGGGCAGGATCCCAGGGTCCCCGCAGGGCCCCTGCTTCTCCCTCTGCCTGTGTCTCTCATGAATAAATAAATAAAATCTTTAAAAATTAAAAATAAATAAATAATAAATTAAATAATAAACAGCCAGTGAGAAAAAAAAAAAAAAAAAAAAAACAGCCAGTGAGGAAAAAAAAAAAAACATTACACACAGATAAACAATGATAAACATAGTACCAGACTTATCCCTGGAAACAATGTAAGCCTAAGACACAGAGCAGCATCTTTAACATCCTGGAACAAAACATGTAGCTTATAGTCTCCACCATCTGGTTCAAACCAGCATCACCTTCCACCTTCACGGTTAATACAACCACCACGCCAACTGTCTCCTGCTTCAACCCTTGCCCCTACTGTTACTCTCAATACAGAAGCTGGAATGATCTTATTAAAGGAACAATGTGCTGAGAACCTCCAAGGAACCTATAAGGCCTTACATGATCTGCCCTCCGCTCCTGCCCCCACACTCACTAAGACTTGACAGCCCCTGCCTCACAGATGCCTCACACCCCAGAGAGGGCCTGAGCACCTCTACTTGCAGATCTCTTTGTCCTGATGTTGCCATGGTTCACTCCCACAGCTCCTGCAGGCTTCCTTAAACACATCTCCTGGGGTGCCGGCGTGGTATGGTCGGTTAGGGTGAAACACCTGACTCGGTTTTGGCTCAGGTCATGATCTCATGGTCGTGAGATAGAAACACCCCTCCCCCCCAATCAGAATTCTCTCTCCAGCTCACTCTGCCCTGGCTCCCGCACACGTGCACACACACACACTCTCTCTCTAACAAATACATAAATCTTTAAAAATAATAATAATTACATATATATATACTCACATATATACATATATACCTTCTCCAGGCTACCTGACCTGACTACCTTCTTTGACGTTGAGAATCCTTCCCATTCTCTATTCCTCTTCCCTACTTTATTTTTCTCCACAACAGATCAACAAAAAGATGAATGGATGGGGATAGATACATGTTTTTCTCATTTATTTTGTCTGTCTATTCCCACAAGAATTTAAGTTCTTAAAGTACAGAAATGTTGCCCATTGCATTAATCACTGATCTCTGGTGCCTACAACAGAATGCCTGGCACATAGCAGGTACTCAATACATCTCTCAAACTAACGAATATGAATGAATTGCACAATTACATCAGAAAACAGAACCCAGAAAAATAAATTTTGAAATATATACTTTCAAAATATACTTCACTCTTGGGAGTTGCACCAAAAGTATAGCAAAACAATAAGAACACTGTATGAAGAACTTTGTTTTCTTGGCTACTTAATATTAAACAGATTAAATTAAATCTACAGCAAATGCTGTAGAGAATGCATTTGACATCAGCACCCAACAGAAGAGCATCTCCTGTCCCTCTGTGACCAGGATCTGTGCAAGGGGCCCACACCTTCATTCTATGGATGACAATTTGAAAAAGGCCAAGTGTCAGGAACTGAACAACTCAGCACAAATGGACCCTCAATTACCTTCTTGCCTCCATCTTTCTCCACAATCTCAGTCAACACTCAGGAAAGCTAGATGCGCTACATTGTGGAAGGACAACTCAAATTGTGGTTAAATAATAATGCAACAAAAGTTTTTAAAAAATAATCAAACAGAAACTACAAGCTAATTAAAAGAAGTAACTGAGATTGTGAGGAATGTGTCCTATGGAAGGAAGGCCTGTTGAAGACTACTTGTGGATAGACACATTTCTACCACATTCCCTGGCACAGCCCAGCATAAACTCAATCACAGAAGACTCTGATTCTCATAGGCACAATGAGGTTCAAACTTAGGTTCTGATCTGGTTGTGCTGGACTTGACATTTAATATTTTTTAAATCAGGGACACCTGGGTGGCTCAGTGGTTGAGCGTCTGCCTTCAGCTCAGGGCCTGATCCTGAGGTCCTGGGATCGAGTCCTACATCAGGCTCCCTGCGGGGAACCTGCTCCTCCCTTTGCCTGTGTCGGCCTCTCTCTCTCTGTGTCTCTCATGAATAAATAAATAAAATCTTAAAAAAAAAAAAAAAAAACCTATCCAGATTTTTAAAAATAATAAAATAAAATTTTTAAATCAAAAAAAATTTTTAAAAGCTACAGAACTATATTTTTCAACAGCAATAAATGCAATCCATAAGTTTTCCAAAATGCTCATTTTCCTGCTATTTTTTTTCTCTTCATTGAATAGTCTTTTAAAACAGCATCAGTTCAGTATCCTTTCTCAATGCATCTTAAAAGTGTATTAGAAACATGTAATTGCTCTCTCAACCATGTCACATAAAGGCAGGCTGGCCACAAAAAAAGCAAAACACAGGGATGCCTGGGTGGCTCAGCAGTTGGGTGCCTGCCTTCGGCTCGGGTCATGATCCCGGGGTCTGGGATCAAGTCCCACAATGGGCTCCCTGAGGGGCGCCTGCTTCTCCCTCTGCCCGTGTCTCTGCCTCTCTCTCTCAGTCTGTGTCTCTCATGAATAAATAAGTAAATTTGTATTAAAAGAAAAAAAAAGCAAAACACAAATCCCAATGCAGCACTGCCTGCCCTAAGGAGCTCCAAGTGCTTTAGGTACACTAAATAACTAATCCTCATTACTCTTCAGTTGCCACCAGAAGGGAGGCAAGCAAAGCACCTTACCATGCAAAACAAAAACCAGGCAACCCAACTTGGATGCTGACCTCCACACTTTTCTCCATAAACAGACACCAAATCCTGGGGCACGTGACAAGGTACATGGGAGCCATCCTGAATACAAGGAATACACAAAACCACCACAGCTCTCACTGGGTTCAAATGTAGGACAAAAATAAAGACTCCAGACTTGACAGAGCCACAATTTGCAAAGGTGAGAAAGAAAAGGAAACAGTACCAGGATCTGACCCAAACCACAAGCCAGAAATTTGTTTCCCTAACTGAACATAGCTAGCAGGGCCAGTCTCTCCAGTCCCCGTCTCTGGATGCAGCAGGAAGCTAAGGGAGAGATGCAGGCCCAGAACATAACAAGGGAGTGGGTCTCAGCCTCACTACAAAGACCTCCTCCCCCTATGGGGCACATTGCTACCCTCTCCAACCTGCCACATCCCCAAGAACACAAGGGCCAGCCCACAAGCCCCACCCTCCCACCAGATGTGCCTCCCCTCTTTCCACCTGGTGGCTCCCAATTCCCACAGTATTTTCCTGATTCCATTTCCCACACTCTCATTGTTAGGTGACTGTGGGCCCTAGTTCTTTTTTTTTTTTTTTTAAGATTTTATTTATTTATTCATGAGAGACAGAGAGCGAGAGGCAGAGACACAGGCAGAGGAGAAGCAGGCTCCTTGTAGGAAGCTCGATGTGGGACTCAGTCCCAGAACTCCGGGATCACACCCTGAGCTGAAGGCAGATGCTCAACTGCTGAGCCACCCAGGCATCCCGTGGGCCCTAGTCCTCATCCTCTCTGCCAATAATAGTGAAGGAAAAAGAATGAAGAGTTGGCAGGAAGTGATGTTTGCATCAAGTGATGCCTGATGTAAGGCAGGCAGGGACGAGACTGTCACCACAAGTTTAAACTGTGTCTTACGAGCAGTCGCAACACTTTGGGCAAGGCTAGGACTCGCCTCTTCCTTTCTGGTGCTGTGCATCTCTGCATCTCACCATCCCCATACTCTTCTTGGTCTTCTTCCCAACTCAGTCACCAGGGCACTATTTTAAAACAAGGCCACTTCCTCCTTGCCTGCTATTTATCCCATGTGCTGTGGTTGTACCTCCTTGGCTCTCTCCACCAGAGTGCAAGAGCTAATCTTATCGCTCAGCCTCAGCTCCCACCTCTGTGGGAACACCCACTTGAACTTATCTGCCCTGAACTTCTCATAACCAAATGGCTCATACAACTTTTCATGACATTTCAACCATGTCAACTTTCGTCGCAAAGCCATTTTGAAAAATGCCAATGCCAGAATCAGTAAATACAGTTTTATCATCTAAATCTTAACTATCAGGATGCCCAGGTGGCTCAGCCACTGAGCATCTGCCTTCAACTCAGGGCGTGATCCCAGAGTCCTGGGATCGAATCCCACACCAGGCTCTTCACAGGGAGCCTGCATCTCCCTCTGCCTCGTCTCCACCTCTCTCTCTGTGTCTCTTATGAATAAATAAAGTCTTTAAAAAAAAAAAAGAAAGATAAATAACACATGACCTAGTGAAAACTGTTCATCTCTATTTCCTTAAAAGTATCATTCATTTTGTTAAGGTGAAGGCAAAAACTATTTAATTTACTTCATACTGCACTGGAAGATGACAGGAACCATCAAATTTCTAACTCCCCAACTTGTGGTTTCAGTACCAAACCTCTGTGCTTGGGGCACCTGGGTGGCTCAGTGGTTGAGCATCTGCCTTTGGGTCAGGGCATGATCCCAGGGTCCTAAGATCAAGTCCTGCATCGGTCTCCCCATAGGGACCCCGCTTCTCTCTCTGCCTATGTCTCTGCCTCTGTGTGTCTCTCACAAATATATAAAATATTTAAAAAACAAATAAACAAACCTCTGTGCTGACCAAAATGAAGGGGCAGAACAGGAGAGGTACCACTCCTATGTATCTATCCTACACTCATTTCATCACACTGGATCCAGGGAGGGAATGGACCAGACATGCTTTAACAAAAAAAGAATATTCAATGAGCTCAGAGGCAAACATGAAACATTCCAAAGTTTGACTTGGAACTACCTTTTGTAGATGCTTGAACATCTGGCATTCCTCTACTATTCCCTCTGCCTTCTAGGACCTCTTCACCTTGCTTTCAGGGCAAGGACTCATCTTGTCCACCTGAACAACCACTTCCTCTCCTTATTCTGCATTCAGGAGTCTTGAATACAGGTGGCACTCAATAAAGATGAATGCACTGGCAAGAACTCTACATTTGTCTGCAAACTCTTCAGGGGAGCAGGGGCCATTAGCTCTATTTCCCTGAACCCCACAAAGTTCACATAACAGGCCCAGATGCCATACCTTACTCAAAACCTGAGGCCAAATTTGTCCCGGAATCCAGAACTGCTCAGACTTTAGGAGGAAGCACAGCACACACTGTGTCCTGGAAGCACACACTTGTGAACACTCATGCAGGAGGGAGACCACACAGAGCTTCATGACCATACAAGGCCAGCACTTTTGCCAAATGAGTTTACCAAAGAGTTACCAAAAAGACTTTTTGTCTTGGGAGTCTTATTACACTTTGAATATCAGTAAGAGTGACAAACATGAGAGACACCTAACTCTGGAAAATGAACAAGGGGTAGTGGAAGGGGAAGTGGACGGGGGATTGGGGTGACTGGGTGATGGGCACTGAAGGGGGCACTTGGCGGGATGAGCACTGGGTGTTATGAGCACTGGGCACTTGGCGGGATGAGCACTGGTTCAATGTTGGCAAATTGAACTCCAATAAAAAAAAAAAAAAAAAGAAATTTGAGCTAAGGAAAGACAGCCTCAGGTCTGAGAAATTTGGAAGTGCTCCAAGCCCCGCCCACTCAGGAGCTTACACCAGAGAGCCACCTTCTTTGGGGGCACCATCACACTGGAATCCTCTCTGCCCTGACTCTATTTGAGCCAAGGAAATGCTATTTAATCCCACAGAGACAGTCTTTCCAATAACTCTACAACTACAAAATCCTGACACATATTGTTGCCAAAACAACAGAGTGAAAATCATTTTAAGAAGAAAGAGAAAAAAAAAAAAAAAAGAAGAAGAAAGAGAAGTCATGCTAAGTATCTCACATGAGAATATACTTATCACCAAGACATTTCAACTTGTCATAAAAGAAACAGAGTGACTTCTACTTCAAAGGAGCCAGAAGGGAAACAAGGAAGAATACATAGGTATTTCCTCGATAGAGGAACCACCAACCTTGGCAGAAAAATTCAACCTGGATCAAAGACTTCCTTCCTCCTCCAGCATAGTGGTTCGTCCCTCCCTTTACCCTCTGTCACACACTTCCTAAATCCGTTTCTAAAGAATATAAATTATGCATAAGACTGCAAAAGAAAATATGCAGGGAGAGCATTCTTTTTCAAAAAGTCAGCATTTTTTCAAATGTCCAGTCAAAACTAAAATGTTTTTAAGAACTTTAAAAGTTAAAAAGCAGACTGGCAAACTCTGATTCTGATCTTTATTATTACTCAGGAAAATCAAGTACCAACTTTATGCTTAATTTCCTACACTGACACTTAAGTGGAATTTAAATTTTTTTTTTAAAGATTTTATTTAGGGCAGCCCCGGTGGCACAGCGGTTTAGCGTCGCCTGCAGCCCGGGGTGTGGTCCTGGAGACCCGGGATCGAGTCCCACGTCAGGCTCCTTGCATGGAGCCTGCTTCTCCCTCTGCCTGTGTCTCTCTCTGCATGTCTTTCATGAATAAATAAAAATCTTTAAAATATAAATAAATAAAAAATAAAGATTTTATTTATTTATGCATGAGAGACAGAGGGGAAGAGAGAGAGAGAGAGGCAGAGACACACAGGCAGAGGGAGAAGCAGGCGCCAGGCAGGGAGCCTGACATGGGACTCGATCCCGGGTCTCCAGGATCACGCCCTGGGCTGAAGGCGGCACTAAACCACTGAGCCACCGGGGCTGCCCAGAATTTAAATTTTTATGTTCAGTTTCTCCACATCCAATTTATGACTCATAACAAAAGGAATTTTATGAACAAATACATGTTTTAAACTTCAATCACGCTAAAATATAATTCAAAGGGATGCCCAATTTCAACAGTTAGCAGAAACAGAAAGGACAAAGTTTCATTACCAACACAATGAGCAGAGCGCTGATACTTACTCCACTAGTTTATCACTGCACCTGCAGCAAAATTGCATGCTTTCTCCAATAACATGGGAAATTTGTTTTTCTGCCAAAGAGCTAATTACATATCTCCACTTGTTTCCCTTCATTTGAGCGAGTGCCTGGAGGGATTAAATAAAATGCCTCCAAGCACGATGGAAGTGTCTTAATTCATCTGCACAGTCCCAGCCCCCGCCACCTCGTGCATGGAGGAATAAATGGCAATTTCCTGCCCACTGGCAACGTGACTGGTCTCACAAGAATGAAGACCTATTACTTCTCTTTCATTGCAGTCTTGATTATTTTGCAATAAATTCCAAGTCTAACAACATTTTCAGCAGTGTTTCACGTTCTCAGCGCTGTTACAGCGTTGACATGTGAATGGCAATGCATAAAGACATGAATTAATTTATATAGGACTGTCTGCCAGTAAAAAACATATGTAAAAGTAAACAAAAGTTCCAAAATAACTGAATAGCTAATAACTATTATTTTTCCCAATTTTATCAGTTCTTTCATTTTCTTTCAATTCAGCACTTGGGGGGCACCTGGGTGCCTCAGCTGGTTGAGCATCAGACTCTTAGTTTTGGCTCAGGTCATGATCTCAGCACAGTGCTGGGCTTTGGAGCCTGCTTGAGATTCTCTCCCTCTCCCCTCTACCTCTTTGGCCCTCCACTAGCGTGTGCACTTGTGTATGCACATGAGTGCACACGTGCATGCACACAAGCACTTTTCCTTTCTCTCAAATAAAAAAACCCATCCTTTGGATATGATAACCATCAATGCAACAGCCTGGATGGGCCACAAGACAATTGTGCTGAGTGAGAAAAGCCAATCTTGACAAGTCACATATTGTACAATCCCATTCACACAATATCCCTGAGATGTTATGTAGATACAGAGAACAAACTAGTAGCTGGGGGTGGGTAGGTGGGCTATACTGGTAACACAACGGGGCTTTGTGATAATGGAACAACTCTGTATCTTGATTAACATGGGGGTTACAGGAAGCTACATGTGATCAAAGCACAAAGATGAACACGCACGCGCGCACACAGACACACACACACACACACACACACACACACACACCAGTGTGGGTAAAACTGATAAAATATAAATACACACTGTGGAATGTACCAATGTCAGCTTCCTGGTGTTGAAATTGACTGTTATTGGAGAAATCCCCTTCAAAGAGGTTGGGTGAAGGGTGCTGGGACCTCCCTGCCCATTTCTTACTTCTTACAAATCTATATTTACTTTGAGACAAAGAATTATTTAAAAATTGGGACTGGGCAGCTCTGGTGGCTCAGCGGTTTAGCACCACCTTCACCCAGGGCATGATCCTGGAGACCCAGGATCGAGTCCCATATCGGGCTCCTTGCAATGGAGCCTGCTTCTCCCTCTGCCTATGTCTCTGCCTCTCTCTGTGTGTGTCTCTCATGAATAAATAAATAAAATCTTTAATAAATAAATAAATAAATAAATAAAAATAAAAATTGGGACTAAATAAAAAGATTAGGATTTTTTAAGTATCAATTTAAAAAAAGACAAAAAGAAACAGTTCATTAACTCCTACACACTGAACTCACATTAGCCAAATTTAGTGGTCCCAGGGTTGAAGTTAATCAGAAAAGGTCAACTTAATTTTATGAGGCACTGAATTAGTTTGCTACATGAGCCACAAAAGCTACAGGCTTGAGGAAGACTACATAACAGGAGCACCTTTACAAATTCTGGAGCATATTCACTGTTGCCAAAGCTAAGAAGAGTCATGTTCCCAGCCAGCCATCTGAAGTGAACAACCTACATGAGGCGCAAAGAGATGCAAAGCCTACCCTTGAAGGTCTTAGAAGGGGAAATTTAAGAAACTAGTTCAGAAAGGTAAAAGGGAGCTGCAATTTTAGAGCTGAAACAGACTCTAGTGATACTCTAGCTCAAAATCCACTCCTCTCCATCAGCTGAAGAAACCTAAGGCTCAGCAGCCACTGGCTTCAGGTCATGGAGCAGGTAAGAGGCAGCTGGGTCTCTCCACAGAGCCTGGCCACATCCATCACATTCACAAGAAACCAATCAGCACACAAAATCTGAGGTGGGGAAAGGGGAAGCTGGAGCCAGCTCCCTGCCCCAGGGGGTTAAGCTCAGATGGCTCTGGCCATCCATCCAGCCAGGGTTAGCTTTCTGACCCTATCCCCAGCCACAGCCAGCCTACACATGCTCAGAACGTTCATTCCCTGCTGCTCCATCACATCTTGGCCCTCGACCTGCAGTGCTCTTTAGACAAAATCGGCATGAGAATCATCTTGAAGCTAAATCCTTTCTGGCTCACTCATCTATTCATTTACTAGGCTCGTGTCTCATACCAGATGCTGTGCAAGCAGCGGAAAGACATGACAAGCAAGACAGATGTGGTGCCTACCTTGTGGGGTTCACAGTGAAGGGGGGGCACAGCACCACAGACCCATGACACCGCTCTAGAAGTGCGGCACTATGACAAAACAAAGAGTAAGGGCAGCATGAGGTGGGAAAGGTGGTCCTGAGGAAGGGACTGTAGTAAACAGAGACCTGGCCCCAAGAAAAATGAGGCAGCCCTTCCTCCTTAAGCTCCTTTGGGGAAGAGACTATCCTATTCATTGGTCTATATCAGTGGTTCTCAACCAGAGAAAACTCTGCCCCGTAGGGCAACATCTGGACACACCGCTGGTTGTCACAATGGAGGCACCTCGTTGTATGGAGACCAGGGATGCTGCTGTCCAACACCACTGGACAGCTCTGCACAACAAATAACTCAATCTCAGCAGTGTGGGGGGTGGAGAAAGTCTGCTCTAAGGTCAGTCAACAAGTATCTGCCGAGTCCTCCCATATGGCAGGCAGTTACTTTCCACTCAACTGCAGACCTAGTCTAATATGCGGGTGACCGGCTGTCAAGAAAATGGGTTTCAATCTCAATGTCTTTCTTGCCCACTGCATTCTTCTTCCAAAATGGAAGAACTGACATCACTCCTAATTTAAGGCTGCTAAGCCTTTAGCCAAGGGCTCCCCTGCAGTGATAGCGCACACACACTCAGCTTTACAAAAGCTGAAATCACATTAAATAGCACAGGAAGGAAAAGAAAAATACTGCCTACTTGTAAATACTCCGATCTGAGTGTGCTACCACTCTGATTTCTCGATTTCTCGCACAGGAAGGGGAGGGACAGAAGATCAGAGCTTCTCTGGGGGAGAAGCAGGCTGGCATCTGGGTCCCCCCATCTAAGGAGGTGACGGCTTCAAGGCAAGGCTCAACACAACAGCATCTACCAGCAAGTGAGGTTACAGACTCTCTTCAAAACATACATTAACCCTAAGGCAATAAAAATCAACTATCTGGCAGGTAATAAAAAAATAATAATAATAAGATGCACCAGATAGGAAAACTGGTTTTGCCTTTAATTTCTTTAATTAAATAAAGGAGAGATCTCCGAAGGCTGTAGCTTCTCTACAGACGGAAGCCCCCACCTGCCTCCTGGCTTGTTTCGCTTCTGGTGTGGATTTCTTCCACTGTGAGGGGACGCGAGTGTCCCGAAGAAGGGGCCAGCAGCCAGGGCAGCCACCCCAAAGCCACCCCACCCTCCACTGCCCTGTGTCTGCACTCCTGGGGGGAGTGAGTCATTTCATCAGGGCCTAATAAGCCACCAGGACCCGGGCGGAGCTGCCTCCCAGGCAAGGCACGCTTTCGCGGCCCCCACTCCCAAACTGAAAATGCACGCTATTTTGGAACACGCTGGGTTAAATGCTCCATTACTAGAAAGATGAGCAGACTGCTCCAGATGACATCATGCTGGGGGGGGGGGGGGTCTTCACTAGAACCCTGTCGAAGACGCCACAGCCCCCCCACGACTGGAGAACCCCACCTGCCCTGCACCCCGCACCCCTGCTCACTGTTCCCTGACCCGCAGGCCCCAGGCCCAGCCCCCGACTCTGCCTCCCAGAGGCCTGCGCCCTCCTCGGCGGCCCTGTAGGTCCCTTGCACCCCAGGCCCGCGCCCCCGACCTCTGCCCTCTGGGCCCGCACCCAGACCCCCGCCCTGCACCCCGACCCTACGCCCCCGGACCCCCCGCCCTCCAGGTCCACACTGGACCCCGTCCCGCCCCCCCACCGACGCCTGCCCTCCAGGTCGGCACCCGGACCCCGCCCTGCATACCCGCGCCCCCTGCCCCCGGGGTCTGCACCGGCCCCCGCGCCCCCGGTCGGCTCCGGGACCCCCGCCCCGCGCCCCCTGTCCCCTGCCCCCTGCCCTCGGGGTCTGCACCGGCCCTCGCGCCCCCCGTCAGCTCCGGGACCCCGCCCCGCGCCCCCTCCCCCCTGCCCTCGGGGTCTGCACCGGCCCCCGCGCCCCCCGTCAGCTCCGGGACCCCGCCCCGCGCCCCCTGCCCCCGCGCCCCCTGCCCCCCTGCCCCCGCGCCCCCGGTCGGCTCCGGGACCCCCGCCCCGCGCCCCCTGGCCCTGCCCTCGGGGTCTGCACCGGCCCCCGCGCCCCCTGCCCCCGCGCCCCCGCGCCCCCGCGCCCCCCGCCCCCGCGCCCCGGTCGGCTCCGGGACCCCCGCCCCCCGCCCCCCGCTCGGCGCCCCTCGCCCCTCGCCCCTCGCAGGCCGGGTCCCGCGCCGCCGCCACTCACAGTTGCGGATGTCGGAGATGAAGACCGCCAGGCCCCGCATCCCGTCCCCCTTCGACACGGCCGGCATCTTCGGGCCCGGGGAGCGGCCTGGGCTGGCGGGCCGGGAGGAGGAGCCGAGAGCGGGGAGCCGGGAGCGGGTCGCCGCCGCCTCAGGAGCCGCCTCAGCCGGAGCCGCCTAAGGCTCCGAGAGCCGCTTTCAGGGCCGCCGCGCGCGCGCACGCACGCACGCTCGTCCCGCGTGCACGCGCACGCCCGCGCGCGCGGCTGCGGGCGGAGCGGGGACGAGCGCGTCAAGCGCGGGCGCGCAGAGGCAGGCGCGGGGGCGCCCCCTGCAGGCGGGAGCACGGGGTTCGTGTCGGGGCTCCCCATCCGCCCCCCACGACCCTGTCCAACCCAGGCTCTTGGGCAGCTTACTGGTCTGCGTCCGGAGCCCCGAGGGCCTGACGTGCACGTCACCACTGCCCAGGGCCACCAGCCCCTTCCTGAGGCCTGAAGACGAAGGACTGCCCACCCCCACCCCCAACCCCACCCCGCACCGCACCCTCGGACTGCGAGCCAGTCTAGACCTAAAGCCCTCCAGGCCAGGCCAGAGCCCTGTGCCATCTGCCACCACCACCCACCTCCTCTTGCCCCAGACGTGAACACGGAGGACCGTCCCTGTGGTCAACAGAGGCCTGGAGCCTGGACCACCCACCCCACACCCACACACCCCCACCCTTCCACCCCCCAGTCTGTGTGGACAGCAGGTGGCCCTGTTGAGCTCCCTTTGTGAAGCCAAATGGCTTTGAAAAGGAAGCTTTCTCCTTAGGGGGAGAGGGGGGTTGTCTGGGCCCCAGAACCTGGTGCAGGCCCCCACCCACAAAAGAGGCCTGTCCCTCCCTGGCTCACTTCCTCAGTTCCCAGGGAAAAGTGAGGGCTGGCTAGACCCTGGCCGGGAGGAGGAAGGGGTGGGGCCCCTGCCACAGACAAGGCGCCCCACCCAGGCTCTGGGCCTGCAGGACCCCCTGGGGAAACCGGAACCCTGGACGCTGGAATCCTTATAAGGCAGCAATTTCACCAGCCTCCAAGACCTTCTGAAGAGCTGGGCCAGGAGAGGGCTTCCTGGAGGAGGGGAGATCCACAGGGAACACATCCTGGCACCTGGAGGTAACCCTCCCATGGCCAAACCAGGGGACTCAGACAAGCAGACCCTGACCCACTCACGGCAGCCACTCATGGAGCAGGACGATGCCCAGAGGTTGCAGGGACCTACGTGGGGCATGGACAGACTGCCAGCTCAGGCAGAGGTGGAAGGCTTCTCTGAGGGAGACTTGGAGTTGCGCAGACATCCTACCCCCTTTCAGGGATTCTGGGCCTCCCAAGCCTCCTGACATTCCCCAAAGTATGTGTGTTTGGGGAGGGGATCATGAAAAAGACCCCACACTGTCCCCCAGCTCCCAGACCTTGCCAGACACACAGCTCTCAGATCATTATTACCATTAGATCTCGGACCTGAGTCTACTCAGCCCTTCCTAATCACGGCCTCTCCTCTGCAAGGGACAGGCCACCTTTATGAGTATGGTGCTTGGAAACAGTTTCATAAGTTGTGTGACATCTGTCACATTTTAGCCACTTGTGGTCACAACTGTGTTTCTAAGGGCAAGGGTGGAGCTGAGAGTCTCTTTCCAGCATCCCTGGACACTGGGAAGTAAAGACAAAAGCCCACCACTGGCATGGTGAAGGAGAACACAAAAGCTGGGGACCCCAGAGCCTGAAGCGTGGCCACGGGATCAGGAGACACCGTGCACCATTAGCTGGCTGTCCTGCCTCCTTCTCAGACCTGAGCCTGCTCAGCCCCCTGGTCACTTTTGCAAGTGATGCTTCCCATAATCTCTGGAGGAGTGGGCTGCAGACAATGATCCTTCCAGAAAATTGGGGTTGGTGGCCTGGTCCTGATGTGGCTAGAGGCCCTGAGCAGGCTACAGGGACGGGGATGTGGCAGTCCTGGGCACCAGGAATGACATGCTTAGGGAAGGCCAGGTTCTGGGAACCTGGCATGTCCCCTGCCACGGACGACATGCTGAGCATGAGAAATTCAAGAACTCTACAGCAGGCCGGTGTTGTTTTGTCTTATAAAGATTTTATTTATTTATTCATGAGAAAGAGAGAGAGAGAGAGGCAGAGACATAGGCAGAGGGAGAAGCAGGCTCCATGCAGGGAGCCTGACATGGGACTCGATCCCGGGTCTCCAGGATCACGCCCCAGGCTAAAGGCAGCGCTAAACCGCTAAGCCACAGGGGCTGCCCCAGGCCGGTGTTTTAAATGAAATAGACCAACTAGAGAAGGAAAGTCATGGGATGAAACTCCTGACTGCTCTTTTTGGGGTGGCAGGAAGCTGCAGTGTCTGGGGAGCTCATTTTTTGCAGCCACACAGCTGGATTTGGGTTTTTATAAAACAACCACAGAAGTTGAATCTAGGCCCTCCCCAAATCTGTGGGAAAGCTGGAGTGCTGGAGTGGCACATGTAGGGTCCAGGGAACTGGAACAGAGTAAAAGGCATGATGTGGGGACCCGCAGCACCCCCCCCCCTTGCCAAAAACCCCCTACCGGCCTCCAAGGCCCCTCTCCCCTCATTGGATGGAGTCATCTCTGTCCTTGAAGATGCTCTAATGACATCCTTTGAAGGAATACTTTGTAAGAGAAAAGTCTGATTCCCTCAAAGCCCCTTGGCCTGGCCCCACCCCTTAAGACCTGAGAGAGTCGGTCTGGACATACAGTCACATTCCAATGGGGAGAGCTTAGCCACCACAAGAACCAGAGAAGTTAGGTTTATGCCAGCAGAACCCTCCAGAACATGTGTGGGATGAATTCTGAGAGAGTGGGCTTGTCCCACAGGGCACCCGGCAGTCTGGGTCAGCTGAGCCAGCGTAGGCAGCCATCAGCCTGGGAGCTGGACTCCAGGAGCCCTTGTTCAAACAGCTTGAGATGTCAGAATTTCCAGAAATTCCTGGATATGTTGCAGAGAAAGGAATGCAGAGATTTCTTCTCTCGCAGTTCTAGAATCTGGACGTCAAGGTTTCGGAAGGGCTGGTGCCTCCTGAAGCTGTGGCTGAGGTAGGGCCCAGGCCTCTCGAGGCTCGGAGATGGCCGTCTTCTCCCAGGGTCTCCTCACGTGGCCTGCCCTCTGCGCTCCTCATTCTCTGTATCCACATCTCCCCTTCTTACAAGGACACCAGTCACACTGGCTAAGGGATCTGCTGTACACCGGTATGAAGTCAATTAATTACATCTGAAGTGACCCCAGTAAAGTCACATTCTGAGGGACTCCCACATATGAACTTTTAGGGGACATGGTTCACCCTATCACAGATGGTACTGTGAGAACAGGTGGGTCAGGATTTCTGTGCCCCCTTGCCCATACTACCTGGAACAGGCTGAGGCAGCTGGAGCTCCGTCTCAGATGGTGACAATGGTCCCTCCACTAGTCTCTGCACCAGCTCAACCTCTCCTGTTTGAACCACTGCCACTGTGTCTGGGGGAAGGGGCCTTTGTTGTGTCCCACCAAATCAAGTTCCTACTTCACACCTCTCACCTCTCTTCCCACGCCTGAGGGCTCCATGTCATTAAAGTCCTGGGTGGCTGAGTAGTTGAGCGTGTGCCTTCGGCTCAGGTTGATCCCAGGGTCCTGGGATCAAGTCCCACGGTGGGCTCCCTGCTCAGTGGGAGGTCTGCTTGTCCCTCTGCCTCTGCCCCTCCCCCTGCCCATGCTTGCTCACTCTCACTCTCCCTCTCTTTCAAATAAATAAAATTTAAAAAAATAATAAGTTTTATTTATTCAAGAGGGGGGCAGGCCCAAGAGGGTAAGGCAGGGGAGAGAGAATCTCAAGAAAATCCCCCCACCCCCGTTGAGCTTGGAGCCCAACCGGAGGGCTGGATCCCATGACCCTGAGATCATGACCTGAGCCGAAACCAAGAGTGAAACGCCCAACTGACTGAGCCCCCAGGTGCTCATGGCTTTGGGTGTTTTGTGGCAAAGGCATCTGTTAGGGCCAATATTCACCCAGCAAGTATGAGCTAATGGAATATATATCAAGTTTAAGGTCAGCCTGGGATCGGGCAGCCCAAAAAGCTCAGCGGTTTAGCGCCGCCTTGTGATCCTGGGGACCTGGGATCGAGTCCCACATGGGGCTCCCTGCATGGAACCTGCTTCTCCTTCTGCCTGTGTCTCTGCCTCTCTCTCTCTCTCTCTCTCTCTCTCTCTGTTTCTCACGAATAAATAAAATCTTTAAAAATAAAAAGATCAGCCTGGGGAAAAATAGAATTAGAAAAGAAAACATGCCCACCAACACCAGTTCAGGCCACCTGTACCACTGCATCAATCCTGTGACAGCAGAAACAAATGACCACAAACTTGAGGCTTAAAAACAAGAGAAATTGATTCTCCCCCAGTTGTAGAGATCAGAGACCAGCAGAGGGATCCCCCCCGGAGGCGCTGGGGGAGACTCTGTCCTTGCTTCTCTTCCAGCTGCCAGTGGTGGCCAGTATCCTTGGCTCTAGGCTGTAGAACCCCCGACTGTGCTTCTGTCACTTCGAGGTCTCGTCTCCTGTGTCTGTGTCTCAAATCTCCCTGTTTTCTTTTTTCTTTTTTTAAGATTTATTTATTTATTCATGAGAGACACACATACACAGAGAGAGAGAGAGAGAGAGAGAGGCAGAGACACAGGCAGAGGGAGGAGCAGGCTCCACGCAGGGAGCCCGATGCGGGACTCAATCCCGGGTCTCCAGGATCATGACCTGAGCCGAAGGCAGACGCTCAACTGCTGAGCCACCAAGGCATCCCACCTGTTTTCTCTTATAAGCATTTCCGTCATTGGATTTGGGGCTCACCCTAAATCCAAGATGATCTCATCCTAAGATCCTTAATCACATCTCCAGAGACCACATTTCCAAACAAGGTCACCTTCACAGATGCTGGGGTTTGGGACGTAGACAACCTTTTGAAATCCACAATTTGTGCCACTCCACCTCCAAGACATCACACACACACTGCCCCTCCCTTTGGTATAGGGGTATTTTAAGGACGATTGTGGGATGGTGAGAAGCATGAAACCCAGCACTGATGCCATAAAACACACAGCCCTGTGCCGGGCCACCCACCCACCACAGACGCTGGCTTGCCTCTGCGTGGATACCTGCACACCAGATGGTACAGAACAGCCAGGTCACAGCTCTCACCCTGGCCGAGGCCAGAGGGGTTGGCAGGGGTTCACACATGAGACACAGACAGAAATGTGCTGTGCTGGCTCTGGAGCTAAATCTGAAAGCTTCCACTACACGTGAGTAAGCCCCACTCCTTCCTTCTTTCTCTGGACTATGCTTATCCCAGCACCCCGGGAGGATGTCTCCATCCATGCCCAGGGGAGGCCTCGGCAGCAGGAAATCCTGATATGTGTCCCTTTTCCTGGGCTTCCGGCCTCATAACTGGAATGTTTTGAGATTCAGGAATGAGAGTACACAGTCAGTGATAGTGGCCTGGGCCCTGCCTTAGGGGCAACCCCTGGCTCAGTGGCGCCCCTGCCCCCCCCCCATTAAAATAGGAAGAGTCATGTGTTGCCCCTGCTGGGAGGGCCTTGTCTTGCGCTGACTTGGCAAATGAGGAGAGGCCCAGCACCACTTGCAAGATGAGGACACCGCACCCTTACCCCACCCTCACCACACCCCAGGAACATACAAGCCTAGCCCCCAAAGTCCGACAGCCACCAGGCACCTCCAACAAACATGTGCAAGTGCTCTTGGGGTGTGTCACAAGCTCCCCATAGTTACTGAGGGACACTTAAAAAAAAAAAGTAATCTCTATGCCCAACACAGGGCTTGAACTCATGACCCTGAAAGCAAGAGTCATATGCTCTGCCGAAGGAGCCAGCCAAGTGCCTCACTTAGGGACACTTTTGAAGATGTCCCAGAGGGGCAGCCTCAGGTTAGGAATGCTTGGTAGGCCAAGTGCCCCTGGGGTGGGGTGGTCTGGCTCTGAGGGTGTCCCCAATGCATGGGGGGGGGGTGCTCAGTTGGCCACAGGAGGGCTGGTTTCTGCAGACCTCCTTGCTTCATGTGAACATATACCTGTCCTCTTCTGTCCCCCAGGGCCCACTGCAGATAAGTAGGGGACAAGGAGGAGGACAGTCTGAGGGTGGGTCAGACCTGGGCTTGAAATTCAGAGCTTGAATCTCTACCTGGGTACCCCATACCCAGCCATGGTAGGGTGGACTGCCTCACAGGCAAGGGAGCCAGGAATCGAGCCTGGGGACTGGATTTAGGGACAAGGCAAGGGGGTTATACTCAGATTTACATTAGATTTAAATAATCAGGATTTGATCTATTGAAGTTATAAATTTTTTAATAAAATATTTTATCTATTCATGAGAGACACACAGAAAGAAGCAGAGATATAGGCAGAGGGAGAAGCAGGCTCCCTGCAGGGAGCCTGATGTGGGACTCTATCCCAGGACCCTGGGATCACCACCTGAACCAAGGCAAAAGCTCAACCACTGAGCCAGCCAGGCGTCCCTGAAGTTATAAACTCAAAACCTAATTTTTAAAAAAGATTTTATTTATTTATTCATGAAAGACAGGAAAAAAAGACCCAGAGACATAGGCAGAGAGAGAAGCAGGCTCCGTGTAGGAAGCCAGATGTGGGACTCGATCCTGGGAGTCCAAGATCACGTCCTGAGTTGAAAGCAGATGCTTAACCACTGAGCCTCCCAGGCATCCCCAAAACTTAACTTTTTAACCTGTCAGGTCCAATTTCATAAACCCTATTATTCTCTTTATAAGCCTAGCATATTTACAGTCATTTTTCAAGGGCCTCTCAAAATATTTGGTCCCATCTACAAACCGAGCACATTGAACATCTTCCACATCTCAAAATGAATTTATAAATTCAGTTCTCTTTCACTTCCTTTTTAAGGGATTTGGCTTGTCTGAATTGAAAACTAAATCTTGGGTGCTTCAAGAATTCATATACTCAATAGATCAACATTTAAAATGTGGTGAATCCCAAGTTGTCTCTGATGCTCCGGAAACATGACATACCAAACGCGTTTAGGTTTCACTCACTATGTGGGCACTGAGGCTCGGGACAGAATCAGAATTCTCTTAGACTGCTCTGTGCGTCCCTCTAAACCTTACTGTGGCTGAAAGTTGTATACCCGCTTCAAGAAGTCAGTTTTCCATGCAGGTTCTAGGGCCTCTTGGCATCCAGCAGCAGGGAAGCTGATGCCCCAGAACCCTGCCCAGTGGGGGCTTTGCTGAGAGGGCAGACGCTGTCCCTCCTTCCTGCTAGCTCTTGGGTTTCTGTCAATGCTGGCTCAGAGTGAAACCGAGTGGACTTTGCCACTCTTCATCTCTGAAGATCTCTGAACTCAACGGGTGCTCATCTAGTCACTGAATGATGACTGGGTGCTTTTCTCAACAGACCTTTGAGACTGCTGGAACCTCTTTTGCATTCCTGGGACTGGGTAGCTGGGCACCTAACAGAGCTGACTGGGGTCCTCTCCAGACCTCGGCCTGACTTGGGGTCACCACTCCTAGGTCAGGCCTCAGGGGTGAACTGGGTGCCAGGAACACAGAGCTGCCAGTGACAACTGGCACATAACGGACCCGGGAGCGGTAACCTCCGGCAGCCGCCGGCCCCGTTTGGGAAGACTGTGGAGGGTCAGCTGGCAGGAAATATGGGGAAGAGAAAGAAGGAAATATGATCAAGAAGAGAGAGAACGAAGTTCAGTTCAGGAAGAAGCCTCACAAGCAGCAGAAATGGGGAAACAAGGCGGGCAGTGCGTCCTGAGGCTGAAGGGGCAGAGCCGGGTGGGGACGACTGTGCGGTTTTCTGCAGGAAACTGCTGGGAACAGCTAGGAATGGAGTGTGTGTGTGTGTGTGGGGGGGGGAGCTGTCAGCTTGTATCAGGTGTAAAATGTCTCGGGATGAAAACCTCGCCCACGATGTGTTCAGCCCCAAAGGCGCCCACTCCTCTCGGCCACACTCTGAGTTGGAAGCGGTTCTCTGTGCCTGGGGGTGGGGGCTCCCGCCTGTGAGGGATGCAGTTTGCGCCACAGACCTTGGAGGCAGGACACAGAGCACCGGGTCCGAGCCACGCGGGGCTTCGAGGTCCAGGGGCCATCCAGGGGCCTGGGGCCCCGCGGGTCCACGGAGCCGCCTGAGGCAGAGGACCGAACAGCGCCCCCTCGGGGGCATGTGGGGGACGGCGGGCAGCCAGGACCGAGGGGGGCCACCCCAGGGGAAGGAGGGGCCCCGGACAGGCGACTCCCGATGGTCTCCGCGCCGCCGCCTCGGGGCGCGGCTGGGGCGCCAGCCTCCCGAGGGCCAGTCTTGCCCCGAGCCCTGCGCTCCGCCCCCGGCCCCGACCCCGGCCCCGGCCCCCGCATCAGGCCCTGGCTCTACCCCGGCCCCCGGTTCCCCAGCCGGGCCGCGTACCAGCTCCCGCCGGGTTCCAGCTCCGGCCCCTGACCCCGCCCGCAGCCCCGCCTCACGCCCGCCCCTGGCCCCGGCCTCTGCCCTGCACCGCCCCCAGCTTCGGCCCCGCCCCTACCCCAGAGTGCTGTGCGCGGCGGCGGCGCTCCAGCGTCCTGGGGCGGGACTTCCGGCGGCGCCCGTGAGCGCCTTCCGGCCGCGCGCGACGGTGGTCCGGCCGGCCTCCGGGACATGAAGGTGAGCCCGGCGGTGGCCGGCCGGGGTGGCGTCCGCGCCCCGCGTCTCCGCGGCTGCTCCTCCTTCTCGCCCTGCCCCAGTTCCGCGCCGCGAAGTGGGCTCGCGGGGGACGCGTGTGAGAGCAGGAGGCGCGCAGGGAGTGAGCGCGGGTGTGAGAGATGGAGCGTGGATGAGAGGGGTGACCGTGTAGGGCCTGTGAGTGCGGAGTGCGGGGGTGAGCGTGCAGGAGAGTAGAGCTGGTGTGTCGGGGGTGAGGGGCTGATGTGAGGGAGGAACTGGTGTGTGAGAGCGCGGCATGAGCGTGCCAGAGAGTAGAGCTGGTGTGTCGGGGTGTGAAGGACTAGTGTGAGTGTGAGGGTGTGAGAGGCTGGTGTGTGAGAGGGGTGAGCGTGTGGGGCTGGTGTGTGAGACAGGCTGTGAGCGTGTGGGGCCTGTGAGAGAAGGGGTGTGAGTGTGAGGGAGAGTGGGGCTGGTGTGTCGGGGTGTGAGCGTGAGGGGCTGGTGTGTGAGAGGGTGTGAGTGTGTGGGGCCTGTGAGAGAAGGGGTGTGAGCATGAGGGAGAGTGGGGCTGGTGTGTCGGGGTGTGAGCGTGTGGGGCTGGTGTGTGAGACAGGCTGTGAGCGTGTGGGGCCTGTGAGAGAAGGGGTGTGAGCGTGCGGGAGAGTGGGGCTGGTGTGTCGGGGGTGAGGGGCTGATGTGAGGGTGGAACTGGTGTGTGAGAGCGCGGCATGAGCGTGCCGGAGAGTAGAGCTGGTGTGTCGGGGTGTGAAGGACTAGTGTGAGTGTGAGGGTGTGAGAGGCTGGTGTGTGAGAGGGGTGAGCGTGTGGGGCTGGTGTGTGAGACAGGCTGTGAGCGTGTGGGGCCTGTGAGAGAAGGGGTGTGAGTGTGAGGGAGAGTGGGGCTTGTGTGTCGGGGTGTGAGCGTGAGGGGCTGGTGTGTGAGAGGGTGTGAGTGTGTGGGGCCTGTGAGAGAAGGGGTGTGAGCATGAGGGAGAGTGGGGCTGGTGTGTCGGGGTGTGAGCGTGTGGGGCTGGTGTGTGAGACAGGCTGTGAGCGTGTGGGGCCTGTGAGAGAAGGGGTGTGAGCGTGCGGGAGAGTGGGGCTGGTGTGTCGGGGGTGAGGGGCTGATGTGAGGGAGGAACTGGTGTGTGAGAGCGCGGCATGAGCGTGCCGGAGAGTAGAGCTGGTGTGTCGGGGTGTGAAGGACTAGTGTGAGTGTGAGGGTGTGAGAGGCTGGTGTGTGAGAGGGGTGAGCGTGTGGGGCTGGTGTGTGAGACAGGCTGTGAGCGTGTGGGGCCTGTGAGAGAAGGGGTGTGAGTGTGAGGGAGAGTGGGGCTTGTGTGTCGGGGTGTGAGCGTGAGGGGCTGGTGTGTGAGACAGGCTGTGAGCGTGTGGGGCCTGTGAGAGAAGGGTGTGAGTGTGAGGGAGAGTGGGGCTTGTGTGTCGGGGGTGTGAGCGTGAGGGGCTGGTGTGTGAGAGGGTGTGAGTGTGTGGGGCCTGTGAGAGAAGGGGTGTGAGCGTGCGGGAGAGTGGGGCTGTGTGTCGGGGGGTGTGAGCGTGAGGGGCTGGTGTGTGAGAGAGTGTGAGCGTGTGGAGCCTGAGAGAAGGGGTGTGAGTGGTGAGGGAGAGTGGAGCTGGTGTGTCGGGGTGTGAGCGTGAGGGGCTGGTGTGTGAGAGAGTGTGAGCGTGTGCGGCCTGTGAGAGAAGGGGTGTGATTGTGAGGGAGAGTGGGGGCTGGTGTGTCGGGGTGTGAGCGTGAGGGGCTGGTGTGTGAGCATGCAGGCGTGAGCTGTGGGACCTAGTGAGCGTGTGGGGCTGTGAGAGAAGGGGTGTGAGTGTGAGGGAGAGTGGGGCTTGTGTGTCGGGGTGTGAGCGTGAGGGGCTGGTGTGTGAGACAGGCTGTGAGCGTGTGGGGCCTGTGAGAGAAGGGGTGTGAGTGTGAGGGAGAGTGGGGCTTGTGTGTCGGGGTGTGAGCGTGAGGGGCTGGTGTGTGAGAGGGTGTGAGTGTGTGGGGCCTGTGAGAGAAGGGGTGTGAGCGTGCGGGAGAGTGGGGCTGGTGTGTCGGGGTGTGAGCGTGAGGGGCTGGTGTGTGAGAGAGTGTGAGCGTGTGGAGCCTGAGAGAAGGGGTGTGAGTGTGAGGGAGAGTGGAGCTGGTGTGTCGGGGTGTGAGCGTGAGGGGCTGGTGTGTGAGAGAGTGTGAGCGTGTGCGGCCTGTGAGAGAAGGGGTGTGAGTGTGAGGGAGAGTGGGGCTGGTGTGTCGGGGTGTGAGCGTGAGGGGCTGGTGTGTGAGCATGCAGGCGTGAGCTTGTGGGACCTGTGAGAGAATGAGTGTGCGAGAGTGGCGGTGTGAGAGCCAGTTTGTGCAAGAGGGTGTGGGAGTAAGTAAGCACCTGAGTAAGAGACAAGTGTGAGCAGCACGCTTCCTGTGATTGAGGTGGGTGTGACTGCTGTCCCCAGAGGCCAGGCCAGGCCAGAGTGCGGGGCAGGTGGCCTGGTGCTTGTTGGGGTGCACTCGGCCCTGGGCCTCAACAGCTGTAGACCTCTCACACTGGAGGGTGACTCGGTGGCCTCTTGCTTCCCACAGAGCCAGGGGACTGGGTTGGTGGCACAGCTGGACCATGAGCTGTCTGTGGCGTCCTGCGTCCATCGCTCTGTTGAGTTAGTGTAGTGCGGTAGTCGTGCACTGCAGCTCCTTCACCTCTGAGTGGGATTTACTTTGGTTCCTGTGTCCCGGGTTTTGATGGGTGACACGTGGTCAATAAATGTCCCAGGGCTGTGCTCATCCTGCCTCTTCCACTGCCTTCACTTCCCAGAGTGCACTCACACCTCACCCAGGAATATAGTTGGCTCCGAGACTTGTGCTTAAAGGCGAGAATGTGTGTGACTGACCATTTTATCACACTTGGTGCAGGAACAGCCCTACTCAATCAGAAAATTGGCTCATGGCCTAGCCGCGTTTTGGCGACACGCAGGGCACGTTGGTTAGTGTTTCTCAAACTGCATATTACTGAATAATGAGACCAATTGATGGATAAAAATCAGTCAATTTTCTTTTCTTTTTTTTTTAAGATTTATCCATTTGTTTCAGAGAGTGAACACACGTGCATGCACACGAGTGAGGGGAGGGGCAGACGGAAAGCAGACTCCCCGTTGAGCATGGAGCCCAACATTTGATCCCATGACCCTGAGACCATCACCTGACCCAACACCAAGAGTCAGATACTCAACTGACCAAGCCACCCAGGCCCCCTTAAAATCAGTTTCTTAAAAACGAAATAGAAGAATTGTCAGTGCATCCCAGAGCAGGGTTAGCTCTGGTTAGCGGCTTTCATTTGACGCGTACATGTATGCACATATGGCACATGCACACATGTCCTGGGCTATGGCACATTCTTAGTGTGAGTCTCAAAACATTTGAAAGTTACTGTTGTGACTTGGTATCTTTTGGTCAGCACACTTGGAGTCCCTGGAATAGTGGGGCTCCGTTGTTAGAGCAGATCGGAGACGCCTGCCTCCCACAGGCCCACTAGGTGATCACAGACCTGAAGCGGTCACTCCACACCACACTCTGCAGGCCCCTTGCTGCCTAAAGGAGATCATTGCATCTGTGGAGGAAACTGCCGCAAGAGCAGGGCTCTGTGGAGAGCACGATGGGAGAATTTGTCCTCGGGCCTCAGGTAAAGTGGCCAGGCCCATGGTGCACAGCAGGGAGCCATCAGAGGTGCCAGACAAGGGGCCTCACTGCTGCTCTGAGCACCCCACATGTCATGGCAGGTCATCTGCTGTGTTCTCACCATCTTGTGTCAGGTCTGAAAAGTTCGTGGCCAGTTAGGGAGTAGCCCGGCATTCATGAGTAGCTGGCTCATAAAGCCATCACGCCTCATCCCAGGGCTGGCCACCAGGCACAGTTCAGTGCCACCAGACCTTGAGCTCAGTCTGGCTCTTTCTGTTGCCCCCTCCACTGGGTTCAGAGGGGATCCATCTCACTTCCTCCAGACCAGTCCCATCTCCACCCTTTCCTCTTTCTTCCTTCCCCATAGTGTGAAATCACAGGTCAAGGAGCAGGTGAGCCACAAGCAGAGGGGTCTTTGGGTGGGCAGGCAGCAGGTGGGGTGGCAGGCCGTGGACCAAGGGTGAGAAGGCTGCTGGGGCACACCCCAGGCCACTGTGGATGGCTTGAGGACCGCCCTCCTACTGGGTTTCTCATATCTTCCGTCCTTGAACCCAGCCTCCACCCTGGAGCTGAGGAGGAACCTGAGGTCATGGAGTGGACCCAAGGGGCCTAGGGTCAAAGATGGGGGTGCCTGTCTGAGGAATCCTCCCCCTACTCTACATGGCTCCTACTAGCAGGTGCAGTTGTCCCTGCACGCACAGCTGTCCTCTCAGCTCTGCAGCCCCCTATGCAAACATGTTTGTTCATGTTGTTTTTCTGCCCTCGTGGGGCCAGGCTTCCTAGAGTCAGCCCCTCATAGCTTGGCAGCTGAGGTGTAAGCCTGACCAGGTGTATTCTGTGTAACCTGCCCTCGGCTGAGACAGGGAGCCCAAGTCAGAGCTGTGGCCCCAAGATGGGAGGGGGCGGGGACTGTTGTTCTTGATGACTCTGATGCCAGGAAGTGTCACTGAGGAGGTGGGGGGAGGATGGCAATCTGGGCCTGGGTCTTTGTATCCATCCCCACAGCCCAAAGCTGTGCAGCCTGTGGTGCACCATGAAGGGAAGTGGCTGGAAAGGAGGTTTTGGAGGAGGTGAAAACAGGCTTCTGGCCAGGACGTCAACAGGGTGAAGGGGATGAGGGGGTGAGTCCTGCGGAGATCCTGTCTGCCAGCACCTGACAGGGTGCACCCTGCCCGACTGGGGCTCTGGAGACCCCATAGCCAGAGGAAAGGCCATATGCCTGCCTGCTGGCAGGAGGCTAGGCTGGCTCCCCGGGGCCTGCAGGGTCTCCTCTGGCTCTGCCACTAAGTGACTCCTTAGGTGGTCTGGAAGGGGCAGTTCGCCAGGGCTGTGCATCTGGGGACCAAGATACTCTTCACACTTACACACCTTAAGGCCTCATTAAGGACTGCAGTCAGCCTGGGCCTGCTTGTTCCTTGACTGCCTTGAGTGAAAAACGAGGCGGAATTGCCGGGGGAGGGGGTGGAGGCAGAACCTAAAAGTAAACTGCAAGCTCATAGAAGTCTAGGGTAGGGAGGCCAGAAAATACAGCTAAAGCCAAAAAGACACACAATGATCAGCAGTTCAGATAGCCTCCTCTTTTACTTTTTAGCATCACCCTTTCTGTGCTCTCTGTAGGTATATGTACACATGGGGATTCTTACATAAAGCTGGGATCCTGTTGCATATGTACATTTTGTAACATGTGCACTGACCGGTGCACTGCAAGCATCACAGTGCCTGTCCACAGGGTACGGAAGTGCGTGTTAATCTATCTGTTTATACGGTGCTGTGATGAACCTCCTTATGTGTTTTCCATGTAAGTGCAGAAGTCCCCCAAAGTGTAATTTGTGAAAGGAAACCTAGGTTGGAAAGTATATTTATGAATAGATTGTCATCCAAAAGATTTTCACAAATTGAATTCCCAGCAACAGCTCTTGAGAATTGCTGCTGTCCCAGGTCCGCGCCATCAGTATCATTCTCTTTAGTCCTCACCAACACTGTGTGTCTGCTCCTGTGATTGCTGGTGAGGCTGAGGTGCGGTTTCTAGGGCTTAGGGCACCTCTGTGTGTTATAGGGTGTCTCTGTGAATTCCAAGGTGCCTCTGCACATCCCAGGGGAGCTCTGTGTATTCTAGGGCGCCTCTGCGTGTTCCAAGGGATCTCTGTGTATTCTGGGAGATCTCTGTGTATTCTGGGTGCCTCTGTGTGTTCCAGGGGGTGTCTGTGTATTTCAGGGTGCCTCTGTGTATTCCAGGGGATCTCTGTGTATTCCAGGGTGCCTCTGTGTATTCCAGGGCACCTCTGCGTGTTCCAAGGGATCTCCGTGTATTCTGGGAGACCTCTGTGTATTCTGGGTGCCTCTGTGTGTTCCAGGGGGCATCTGTGTATTCCAGGGTGCCTCTGTGTATTCCAGGGGATCTCTGTGTATTCCAGGGTGCCTCTGTGTATTCCAGGGCGCCTCTGCGTGTTCCAAGGGATCTCTGTGTATTCTGGGAGATCTCTGTGTATTCTGGGTGCCTCTGTGTGTTCCAGGGGGTGTCTGTGTATTCCAGGGTGCCTCTGTGTATTCCAGGGGATCTCTGTGTATTCCAGGGTGCCTCTGTGTATTCCAGGGCGCCTCTGCGTGTTCCAAGGGATCTCTGTGTATTCTGGGAGATCTCTGTGTATTCTGGGTGCCTCTGTGTGTTCCAGGGGGTGTCTGTGTATTCCAGGGTGCCTCTGTGTATTCCAGGGGATCTCTGTGTATTCCAGGGTGCCTCTGTGTATTCCAGGGGATCTCTGTATATTCCATGACGCCTCTGTCTGTTCCAGGGGATGTCTGCATATTCCAGGGGATCTCTGCGTGTTCCAGGGGATCTCTGTATATTCCAGGGTACCTCTGTCTGTTCCAGGGCATGTCTGTGTATTTCAGGGGATCTCTGTGTATTCCAGGGCACCTCTGTATGTTCCAGGAGATCTCTGTATATTCCATGGCGCCTCTGTCTGTTCCAGGGGATGTCTGCATATTCCAAAGGATCTCTGTATGTTCCAGGGGATCTCTGTGTATTCTGAGGCACCTCTGTCTGTTCCAGGGTATCTCTGCGTATTCCAGGGGATGTCTGCATATTCCAGGGGATCTCTGTGTATTCCAGTGGATCTCTGTGTATTCCAAAGCGCCTCTGTCTGTTCCAGGGTGTATCTGCATATTCCAAGGTATCTCTGCATATTCCAGGGGATCTCTGCATATTCCAGGGGATCTCTGTGTATTCCAGGGTGCCTCTGTGTATTCCAGGGGATCTCTGCGTATTCCAGGGGATCTCCGTGTATTCCAGTGGATCTCCATGTATTCCAGGGCGCCTCTGCCTGTCCCAGGAGATCTCTGCATATTCCAGGGGATCTCTGTGTCTTCCAGGGGATCTCTGTATATTCCAGGATGCCTCTGTCTGTTCCAGAGGATCTCTGTGTATTCCAGGGGATCTTTGTGTATTCCAGGGTATCTCTGTGTGTTCCAGGGGATCTCTGTGTATTCTGAGGCGCCTCTGTCTGCTCCAGGGAATCTCTGTGTGTTCCAGGGTATTTCTGCGTATTCCAGGGGATCTCTGTGTTTTCCAAGGCGCCTCTCTCTGTTCTAGGGGATATCTGTGTATTCCAGGCTGTTTCTGCGTGTTCCAGGGGATCTCTGTGTATTCCAAGGCGTCTCTGTCTGTTCCAGGGGATATCAGTGTATTCCAGGCTGTTTCTGCGTATTCCAGGGGGTCTCTGCGTGTTCCAGGGGATCTCTGTGTATTCTGGGAATCTCTGTGTATTCCAGGGTGTTTCTGTGTATTCCAAGGTGTCTCTGTGATTCCAGGGCATCTGTGTGTGCTATAGGCATCTCTGTATCTTGGGTGTGTATAACGTGAGGTACTTCTGCATTATGGGGTATCTCTATGTTACAATGTGTCTGTATTACACAGTATCTCTATTATGGGGTATGCCTGGCTTTACAGGGTATCTAGATAGCATGTCTGTGTGGGGTACCTGGTGGGTGTTAGGGAGTAAGAGGTGACTACACCTTCGTTTCCTGTATTTTTGTAGCAGAGCGTTTTTTATTGGAGCGTCTTATTCTTGATTTGTAAGAGTTCTTTGCTTATAATGAATAGATGACGGATAGGAACACATTGTGAAGTATGTTCTAATTTTTTTTTCTGGTTTATTATCTCTTTATACTTGCGTTTTCTAAATGAAAGTGTCACATTTCTACGTAATGAATTCCATTGGTGTGTTCTTTAACCTCCACACTGCTGATGTACTTGGAAGAGCCTTCTCTATCCTGAGTTTACAGAGGCAAACACTCTTATTTTCCTCTAGTCCTTTCCGTGGCACTGCTCTTTCACACTTAATCTCTCTAGTAGCTCATAGTTCTTTGGGTCAGTGGGAAGCAGCCACCGTTCTGGTTGGCTGCCTCTGGTAAGGGTAGCCCTGAGGCAGTGGGGGATGGCACTGACTAGCAGCAGGGAGGCCCCTTTCTGGGCATCTGAGGAAGGAGGGCCCAGCAGTGCCAGAGGCTGGGAGGGCCGCCAGGGTGGGCCCAGGGTACGGCTCTGTCCTGGGGCCAGTGCCCAGCCTAGTGCCACAAGGACCTAGGCCCTATGAGGTGTTCCATTTGGCAGAGGGGTCACCTCACACTCCTGGTGGTCACGTGCTCTGCTCTCCCTACAGCCCCCTGACCCCCGAAGTTGGACCGCACTGTAACTTCCACCATGAGGATGCTGCTCAGCATGCTCTGGCTTGCTCTGGCCTGCAGCTCTGTTCATACTACTCTGTCAAAGTCAGACGCCAAAAAGGCTGCCTCAAAGACGCTGCTGGAGAAGGTAGGGGTGGTCTGGGGGTTGGCCTCTTCCTGCCCCTTGGGGTTGAGTGCTGAGGCCTGTGATGTAACACTCCGTAAGCCGGGAGGCTAGGGCCTTGGCCTCCTTAGGTGGCCAGCTAGTAGTGTTCAGGACTCCTCCTGGTGGCCTGGGAGGGAGTAACTTATGGCGCTGGGGCTGATGGTGTGCCCACCCCTACTGGCCCAGATGTTGGCCCTCACTTCGCCTCTGCTTCTCCCCGTGCTCACACTCCCATCCTGCCTTGCAGAGCATTGGTCAAGCAGATCAGACAGACGGGCTGTGCTTTTGTGCCATTTTTCTGGGATGGGAGAGTGAGTCCTCAGGGATTGTCAGCTCCTCAAGGGTGGGTCTTTCCTGGTGGTCTCCGGTCAGCAGCACCTTATTCATTACAGGACACAGTGCCTGGCTGATCAGAAGACTTGCTATTCCTCTGGGTCCCATGTTTTACGTGTGGTTGGCAGGCCCTGACTACTTTGTCCTGTTGCTTTTGTTTTAGACTCAGTTTTCAGAGAAACCTGTTCAAGACCGAGGTCTGGTGGTGACGGAGCTTAGGGCTGAGGATGTGGTTCTGGAGCATCGTAGCTACTGCTCACCGAAGGCCCGGGAGAGGCACTTTGCTGGGGACGTCCTGGGCTATGTCACTCCAGTAAGCAAGTCCCTGGGGAAGAGAGAGAGATCTCAAAGGCAAGGTGGCCACTGGGATCTGTGTCCTCACTTCATTGGGTTGCTGCTGTGCAAGTGCAGTGGTAGAGGGGCCTCCCGACGAAGTGACAGCTGTCCCAAGAGTTTTCTGGGGGCTCGTCGCATGTGGCATAGGTGATCCTGTGGTGTCCCAGTTCAGTCTCTAGGGCCCTTTGTCCCCAACTGCAAGCGTGCTCACTTGTTTTCCATTTTCTGCCAGTGGAACAGCCATGGCTACGATGTTGCAAAGGTCTTCGGGGGCAAGTTCACACAGATCTCACCTGTGTGGCTGCAACTGAAGCGGCGAGGTCGGGAGATGTTCGAGGTCACAGGCCTTCACGACGTGGACCAAGGTTCTCATGTTGCTGCTCATCTCTGCTCATCCTGAGGGCCCAGGAGGGTGTGAGCGCATGTTTGTATGTGTGTGAGTGTGAGAGTGTGACCCTCTGTCTCGTTTTGTGTGTGTGTGTGTGTGTGTGTGTGTGTGAGTATGAGAGAGAGAGAGAGACTATCTGGCATTGGCCCAAGCCCTGTCCCCATTGGCAGTTTGTACACAGGGTCCAAGGAGGAAGTGTCCAGGAGGGCCCAACTGTCTTGACAGCTACTTCTGTGAGCATGCACCCAAGTTTACATAGCCATCCCCCCTTTTGGGTTTAGAGAGAGGGTGTGTTAGCTATTTCTGGTATTCCAAGACCTAAGGCCGTCCCTCAGTACTGGGACGGAGGGCAATGTCAGAGGACACAGGCTGGGCTGCAATGGGACCTGGACCTTGGGCACTCTTTAGCTCCAGGAAACAGTCCCAGCCCCCTCGGAGGCCACTTTTCTCCAGATGTGGCCAACACCATCTCCTTCCGCCTAGTGGCCCAGTGGTCTGACCTGCCCTGGAGGCTCTGCAGGGAGAGGAGAGGGGAAGGGAGGAGGGAGAAAGGAAGAGGAGGAGGTTGACTTACAGATTCTCTCCTGCTGCTTCCCCTCTGCACTTCCGCTGCAGGGGCCCCAGCATTCTCTACATTGGGGGAGGAGTGAGTCTTCATGTGGGTGAGGGGCTGTGCCCCAGCATTGACTGTTGTCTTCCTGTCCTACAGGGTGGATGCGGGCAGTCAGGAAGCAGGCCAAGGGCTTACGTATAGGTAAGTCCAGTGGGCCTGGGCTGTTAGGGTACCTAGCCCTTAAGCTACATGCTGTGAGGTAGAGGCCCTGGCAGGACCAGGCTGAGAGTGTTGCCAACCCTACCCTGCCCAGTCCTGGAGCTCACAGCTGGCAAGGGTGTTCCCAAAGTACAGTGGTATTAGTAGGGTCTAGAGATTGGAGCAGGGGAGCAGGTGACAGCTGAACAGAAGGAGCCATGGGCAGTAGGGCCAGGTAGGGACCCATCAGGGTGGAAGACGGTCCAGCAGGAGCCAGGCAGTGAGGAGCTAGAGGAGCTGGGGTCTGGGCACTCAGTGACTTGGTGTGTGAGGGGAAAAAGAGGCTGGCATTACCTGATGCCCCTCCCTTGCCAGGCCATGTGAGTGCTCAGCGGTGTGGTCACTCTACTCTGCTGGCCAAGGGCTGCCCTGAGGGCAGGGCCAAGTACAGAAGGGTCACAGTCGCTGTGTGGGTCTATCCCCCAAGTGCCCCGACTCCTGTTTGAGGACTGGACTCATGAGGACTTCCGGAACGTCTTGGACAGTGAGGACGAGATAGAAGAGCTTGGCAAGACCATGGTCCAGGTGGCCAAGGTGAGCCTTGGCACTGCATGGGGCCAACACGGGCTGTCCTAGGCTTCCTCTTGAGCACAGAGGTCCTCCGTGCTGGGGAGGCTTTTCTTAGGTGATACCCAGCTGCCCGCTGCCCTCCTGGCCCTTCTGGCCCCCAGGGGTTGGGGTTGGAGAGGCATATGAGTAGACAGGACACATGAGGGCTGATCCCTCTGCTCCTGGCTCCTGTGGGGACCCCCACACTGCTCCCTTCAGAGGGGCTTCTGAGCCTGCCATGACTTCATTGCGTGGCCGGCTCTGTTGCCTTTCCACCTATCCCTCTGAGGTCATTGGAACCTCTTCAACTGCCCTATGCCTTTCAGAGCCAACACTTTGACGGCTTCGTGGTGGAGGTCTGGAGCCAGCTGCTGAGCCAGAAGCATGTGTGAGTGGGCTCTGTGCTCTTCCTGGTCCCCTGGTGTCTTGGAGGGAGGGCCACTGTGGGGAGGGTCTTCCTCCCACAGTCTACACCTGGGGGCAGGGATGACACCTCAGAAACAGCCAAGGGCCAGCGTCTGGCTCTGACCATGCTGCTTTGTCAGCCGGGATGCCTGCATGGATGGTAAAGGGAGTATGATAAGCGTCACCCAAGAATGCCGTGTGGGAGAACTATGGCCCAGGCAGTGATGGCAATGTCAGGCTTGGGCATAAGCAGGAACTCCTTTGCTGAGTATGATGGAGCCTTCCTAGGGACATTGAGAAGAGGTCCGTTGAGTGTGGCAACAGTTATCTTGGACAAGAATCAGCCTCCCAGGCCTACAGGTTCTGCGTGCTCCCCTTGTGGTGGCACCCACCTGCCTGTGACCACAGTGACCAGGCAAGGCAGGAGTGGTGAGGTGTCACCTGCAACAGCCACCACCCTCTTCTGGCAGGGACATAGGGGGTCAGCCCCACAAAGGACAGGGCGGCTACCAAGCTCTCCTGCCCAGGGTATCTTGGGTGTTCACCTGGCGGAGCAGTGATGTAACCCACATAGTGCTGGGGGTGGCAGAGGCTGGTTGCCAGCTACCCCCAGTTCTGGAACTAGCCATCCCTTCCCTTTTCTGCCTGAAAGACTCCCAGCTCAAAGCTGCCCCCCACCCCACCCCCTCTTTCTCCATGCCTCAGCGCGAGCTCTGGCTTAGGGTGGCCCCCCTTCTGGCCTTCTGCAGCTGCAGGCCATTCTCTGCCCACTCAGAGGCGGCGTACCCAAGCAGGTCTCCTCTCACCAGGTGCAGGTGGAGGGTGTGCTATTGGCTTTCATCTGTGCCTGGAGACAGGCATGCCTGGGAGCTCCCACCCCACTTGGGCCCAAGCCCCAACTCCTGGGAAGGCTCTGAGGCCCAGTTTGTGGGGGAAGAATTGGTAGAGATTGTGAGAGCCAAGTTGAGGGGTTTCTTGTGCATGCACAGGGCCAGCACATCAGGGGCCCCAGCTCTTGGCCAAGAGACCCTCCTCACCTATCCCCCCAAGGCTGTGCCGTGATCCTTGCAAGGCAACGGCCCTGACGAGGCAACCTCCCAGCACCTTCTGAGCAGGAAGAGCAGGATCTTCCCCTGAAGCTTCTTACCAGACAGCTTCATTCTGCCCTGGTTTGCAGCAGGCAGCACGGGTTTACCTGGGCCGCAGCCAAGATGTAGCAAGCATGTGATGAGGGGGCAGCCAGCGGGGCAGTTGGGCCAGGTGGATGGAGCAGAGAGCAGCCAGCGTGACAGATGTCTCTGGGCACATTGCTACCTGGGAGCCGTCTCCCAGGACAGAATGGGCCAAGCTGTGGCGTGGCATGGCATGATGAGAACATTTCACAAGGCCATTCCTCTCCCCACCCCCCAACCCCTGCCATGTCACCCTCATTGAGGCTTGTGGCTAGGTGTTCGAGGGTACTGCTTCTGTCTGCAAAAGTCAGCCTGGAAAGGCCGTTGTGGACAAATGCTGTGGGGCACATGGCCTATGTGGAATGGCAGGAACAATGGTACAGCATCTCTATGACACCCTGGACTCTGGGTCCCCCAGGCCTCCCTCCCACAAAAGTCCTCTGGAGAGGACCAGGTGGGCTGAGCAGTTGGAGCAGGCAGGGATGGTGCCCAGCTCTAGTGAGTGGCCTGGTCCCCTCCCTTCGTACCTAGGGTGGCAGCCTGTTCTGTGGGGGCACAGGTGGCCACAGGTTCCCACCTGGTGGGTACTGCCCCAGGGGCACAAGACCACCCTTGCCTTCTCATAAACATGCAGTCCTAGGGCCATCCAGAAAGCCAGGAAAGCAAGTGACAGTGACAGTGTTACAGACAGTGTGACATCTATGGGCAGAGCTGATGGGGCGCATGCTCCCCAAGGGCTTGACCATACCCCAAGCCTCCTCCTTGCAGGAGAGACACCGTGACACCAGAGATCACTCCTGCTGAGCCGTGATCTAGATGTACCCGTCCTATTCTTGCCAAGACAGCCGGGGCTGCACCTGCAGCTGTACTCTGCACACTTGTGTGGGGTGGGGCCTGGAGGTGGGCACTGGGCCCCACACCCTGGCCATGCAAGGGTGGCCAGGATAGCCCCACTGTCCCTGCCAGCGAGAGTCTCAGTGCCTTAGACCCTCTGAGCTGTGTGTGGAGGATGGACTCCCCATGCTCTACAGACTAGGGCCAGACCAGAGGGAACACACGGAGCTTGGGCCTGCCACCTTCAGGGCTCATGCACACTGGTCACTTTATGGTCCTTGTCCTCACTGTGTGGCCTGAGGGGAGGGGAGTTGCCTGATAGGTGGTCCCTGGAGCCGAGCTAGTCCCCATTCCACTGGGCATACCTGCCATGCCTCTAGGGGCCAGAGGAGCCCATGACTCCAGCTCCCTCTCTCTCCCCTACCTGCTGGCCCACTTCCTTTTGAGATGTGTCCAGGCACAAGAGGAGAGTGATACCTGATGCCCACCCCAGGTGTTACTTCCGTGTGCCCCGGGACTGGGGGATGCCCCCTACCTAGGACTGAGACAGACGGCTGAGTCTGGATGTCTTCCATGCTGGGGGGGGTGCCACATGAGGGGGGCTGGGTAGTTGAGGCCTGTGCTTTGGGGTGTTAGGCTAGGACTCCCCCTCAAGTCAAGACCTGGTTGGTGGAGCTGCCCTCACTATGCTGGTCCTGAGGCACCTCTCAGGTGATACGTGGCACCCAGTAAGTCTTCTGGCATTCGTGGCCTGCGCTGGCCTGGCCAATGGCAGGTCAGCATGTTGGGCACATGCATGTGGGTCTTTTCTCACCCTCTGGCCACACTGTCTGGGAGAGTCCAGAGGTGGTGGGGGTGCTGCCCAGACACCCCTTTTTTCCCATGCTATTCCCAGGGTGACCCTGAGTGAGGAGGGACAGGGACCAGCCAAGTTCTGAGCAGGCCCAGTTTGGGTGGAGAATAACCCCCACAGGACCTGCTGGGCTGCCCTGGTGGTCGAGCATCTGCAGTGCACGGGGCCACATTGGAACCTTCTAGGGCAGAAAGTGCCCGTGAAGGGGTGTGTGCCCTGTAGCGGGTCTGGGTCCAGCGGCCCAACCTCTTGTTCTTGATCTCCTGGTTCTTTGCAGGGGCCTCATCCATATGCTTACCCACCTGGCTGAGGCCCTGCACCAAGCCCGGCTGTTGGCTATCCTGGTCATCCCTCCGGCCGTCACTCCAGGGTAAGTGCCATGCTTGCTGGGGGTGAGGCAGATCCTTCCTGGTCAACAGTAGCCCCGGGTGGATAGACACTGGGAGCTAGAGACGGGGACCCAAGTCAGCCACGACAGCACATCTTCACAGGTCCGCAGTGGAAAGCTACGCCCTTCCACCCAAGTGTTAAAAGACATCAGAAGTTCACAAATTTGAGGGGTGCATCTTTTAGACACTTCCATTCTCGGCTGCAGCCCTGGAGCTTCACCACAATGCAGGGCTTTAGGATGAATCCAAACCTGCCATGCCCTAGGCAGGTCAAGACTGTGTGGTCACACCACCTCCTTCACCGTCCTGACTATTCACCCTTCCCAGCCTGGTGGAGGCAGCCCTTCTGGAACCTAGGGAACAATAGGCAGCCTAGGCCCACGTCCCCTCCACCCAGGGTGTCACCGGTGCTAGGCACCAGGGATGCTCCAGGTGGGTTGTGAGGACCAGGGGTAGACCGAAGGTCAAATGGGAGGGTGTTGTTGGGGAGGAGATTGCAGGTCCACGCTGGGCCCCCACCATGTGGAGTGGCAGCAGGATGGTGTGCCAGTTTGTGGGAGCAACATGGATACTCCCCTGGGGAGCTGGGGCCTGTGATTTCTAGCTGTGGTTCATAGGCTGATGGGCTCGTAGAAGTGCCTGTGGGGCACTCTAGCAGCTGAGACAGATATTCCCTGTCAATAGCACCTGCCTGGCCCTCAGGCGCCACCGTCCCTGCTGCATGCCGGCAGAGACCATGGGTTGTACATGTGGCTCCTTTGCATCACCTGGGCATTGGCCTGCTATCTGAGTGTCCTCCCCACATTTTCTGGGTCCCCAGTGGGGAGGGTCCCACATGCTGGCACCTCCCTCCTGGAGCGAGGCAGACTGCTCAGCCTAGGAAGGAGCCCAGCTGGAGCCCCACCTGTCCGTCCTTCATCTCACATGTACAAACACATGTGCATATCTATGTGTGTGTGTGTGTGGGGGGGTACTTGTGTGTCCTGAGGCTCGGTCCAATGAGGCAGAGGCTCTTATGGCCACCTGAGGTTAGAGCTGGGGCTGGAAGAGCAGCTTTTGCTCTGGGGAGGTTGAGGAGCAGACCCTCTAGAATCTGTGAGCTTGGCTGCGGTGCTTGGCACCCATTTCCTGGGTCTCCCAGTTTCTGTGCGTGGTTTGGGGAACGGGGTGCTTGGCCAGGTTAAGACCCTGTCGCCTTTTGTGGTCAGGAGCCGTCTGTGGAATGGGTGCAGGAGATAAGCTCCTCAGAGTCTGGGGGCATCTCCTTGGGCAGAGGGCTGGTGGGGCTGGGGTGCCTGCCTGCAGCCCTCTCCGTAGAGCCTAGCAGCTTCTAGCACATACATAGGGCAGAGGTACAGAGGATATGCTGGAGAGAGTGGGAGCGTCGGGTGCTAGACGCCCCTCAGGGCCACTCCCTGGGCCTGGCCTGGAAGGCTGCAGTGGGGTACATCTTTCCTGCCGGCGCCTCTGTGTCCAGGGATTCTTACCCCCAAGCTCCTGGCACCTAGGCAGGAAGTGGATGGCCTGCCTCTCACCCTGTGGCCACCAAGGAAGGATGTACCTTCCAAAGGCAGCTGAAGGGTGGTATGCAGACCACATGGCCAGTGTGGTCGGGGCTCAGGGTGGGGGTTCTAGGCAACCTGGTTGGGGGGTGTATGGGCCTGGTCTGTGCTGTCCTGGCTGTATGCCAGCCCAGCGCTTTTCCCCCAGGGCTCTGGCTGGTAGTGCCCGGCAGGAGCTCATCTTGTTGACATCAACCCCCCACACACACACTTGCTGACAGCTCCCCAACAGAGAAGCCCAATAAATGCTTCTTATTGACGTCTTCTGCTGCAGAACATAATCCTGCTCATCATTCACCTCACAAAGGCTGGCTGCTGGCACACTGAACAATAACAGCTCTGGGAGGGGGTCTGCAGGCCTGTGATGCCTTTTCTCTGCTGTGGGCCTGTGTCTGGGACTCTGGGCTCTGGTAGCCATGCTGACCTTGAGCCTGCCCCCAAGGTCACAGCCCTGCCTCCAGTGGAGCTGGCACTCTGGAGCTTTTACACCAATGGAGACACTAGCTCCAGCTGGAGGAGGAGCCACAGGGTTGAGCAGGCAAGAGGCAGTCAGGGGCTTGGGTGACCAGGCCTATGAGGAGCCGACGTGGGTGCCCTGAGAGCGAGAGTAGGGTCAGTGACCTCTGTCTTCCACATACCATCCCTGAGCTGCTCTATCAGGGCCGCTCTGGGGGTGGCGTCCAGGGGCTGGGCAGTGTGGCTGGTGGGGGGCAGGACTTGGGGTTTACCACTAGTAGGTGGCTGGTCTGTGGCGTCTTGGGGAAGATAGCAGGGAGGGTCAAGCTGCAAGCCTGTGGCCACAGGACTAAGAAGTTGGGACAGGATCCTCTCTGAGGAAACTAGAGGCACACTGCACATGCGCTCTCTAGCCATCTAGAGGGGGAACAGGGCTGCAGGATATTTGTGGGCCCCACCTGGAGTGCCCTTCCCCCACTTCAGGTAGCTGTGGGAGTCTCAGGCAGCCACGCTGGGCTGCATGGCTGCCCAGCCTTCTAGGAAGGAAAGATACCCAGGGTTGGAAAGAAGGTACCTCAGCAAGAAGCATCTGGCAGACCAGCAGGACCATCCCAGGAGGAGAGGTGTAGGGGCCAAGCTTGTGGTAGGCTGGTACGTGTGTGGAGGACTGTCCGGAGGAGCTGGATGCCCCGGGAAGGGTGCCCAGCTGGGTACAAGGGAAGGTTGGGTTGGGAGACAGACTCCATGAAGCCTAAAGCACCTCTGACTGGGCAGCTGCTGAACTTGGCAAAGGAGGAGGGACTCCAGTAGTTGTGCCTGATGTGAGCCTGGTCCAGACTTCTCCGGCAGGCATCTCTATGCTGTGGACTTCTTGGGACAAAGTATTAATGGGAGAAGGGCCTTGAAAAACCAGCCTCCCCGACCTCCATGTTCGTCATCAGGAATGTCTGCTCTGAGCACTGGTGGGCCCATGGCCGCGAGGCCTTCTGCCACCTGGAGGCCTCCTCCCAGCTCATTTCTCACTGCCCCTTGCCTGCCTGAGTCCTGTTCCCAGCTGACCTTCCCCGCACACCTGATCCTGGCATTTCTGGGACCCTGGGTGGGCAGGGAAGGTGTCTAGCACCAGATGCCCCCCTGGGCACTGTGGGGACTAAGACACGGGACTAAGGGGTGCGCTCCCCGCTGGACTACCACACTGCCCACAGCCCTGCCTCCCCTCCTGAGCCACTGAATCCAGCAATGGCTGGGCCTAGGTGTCTGGGTTCCTCCGTGAATGTCTCACCTGGAGATAGGTGAGCCTTTGAAATGGAAAGTGTCTTCCTAGAGCCAATATACATGCCGTTCTTGTGGCACCCCAGGGCTGAATCCTAGAGGGTACGAGGTGTGTTCACACACCCACCTGTTGCCTGTTTTCCTTCTGCTGGGCTCTAGAATCTTCCGCCTTACATTGGGGGCCTTGTCCCAAGTGTGGCCTCAGGGAATATGGCTGTCCTGGCGCAGCAAAGCATCTGCCCCCAGACGTGTCCCTCAGCACCCTATTGTGTCTGATGCTCATCACTGAGTTGGGACTACGAGGTTGTGGTCTGCCAGCACTGCTTATCTTCTGGTCTTATAGGTGCCCCGTGTCTCGGGTCCCTGGGCCTGGCATCCTGGCTGCTTCCCCAAAAGGCAGCTGCTGGAGAAGCTCTGCCCTGGGTTGGAGTGGGGCTGCCTTGAGATAGTATCTCATGGTCACCTGTGTCCCATTGGATGACCATCTTTGAGGTCCTTACAGTGAGACGCACTTGCCCAGGGTTCCTGGGGTGCAGGCTAAGAAGAGGGGTCCTGTCTCTACTCACAGTGTGGAAAGCCACACCCCCCCAGGATGTGGCATTCTTAGGGGTTGCTGCAGGCAGAGCAGGCAGGCTAGCAGATGGACACCTGTGGGAATGGGGTGATCCTGGAGCTGGGCTGGTCTCGCCCTTGGATACACAGCGAGGAGGGTAGGGACAGGCAGGAAATGAGCCTTTGCTTGACCACCAACATTGGGCTTGATGTTGCCTTCTCAGCCTACCCCTGCTCTTGGAATGTGGCCCTGACTCCGTCCAGGGCTGTGCCGCATACCCAAGTGACATGTTACTTTCCAGAAAAAGTGGCCTGCAGTCCCCCAAAAGTGGAGGGAGGATGGGGCATGGTCTGGGAGCCCCTACAGCCAGTTTGCTGTGTCTTTAGTTGGACTAGGGTGTCCACTGGGGCAGGGCTGGCCAGGCTGTGAGAGATGGGCAGTGGTAATTTTGCTTATCGTTTTGCAGGACTGACCAGCTGGGCATGTTCACACACAAGGAGTTTGAGCAGCTGGCCCCTGTGCTGGATGGCTTCAGCCTCATGACCTATGACTACCCCACAGCACAGCAGTGAGTGTAGGCACTAAGGGGCCCGGTGGGCTCCATGACTTGGTGCAGGAGTGCTCTCTTTGGGGCCTGGACATTGGACAGGCAGAGGGGCATAGCCTGGCTTCCCACCAGCATGCTTAAGGCCACACTTCTATCAGCTTTTGGTTCCAGGGATACGGGGGTCCTGAAGCCCATAATTGCCCCTGCATTGGGCAGCCTTCACATTTTCAGGGCATGGGATAGAGGGCAAAGGACAGCCCTCATGGGAAGACCATCCTGGGGTGGCCATCTGTGCCAACATGGTGGCCATTGGCACTGGGCCTGCCTTGTTGCCAAGAATTGCTCCTGTCGGCAGGGCTTGCTGCCTCCAAGGAAGCCTTGGATGTAGGCAGTGTCACAGTGCTACCCATTGCAGTCTCACCCACCCCGGAGGCCAGGGCCTAGCAGATGTGGACAGATGTCCAGCTGGAAGGCACTGTAGAAGGCCTGCTGTCTGCTGCCCTCCTTTCCACTGCGCATGACCTCCTGCCGCAGCCTGGAGTGCCCACAGTACACGGCATGACCTCTGCCTACTGCTGAAACCCACTCCCTCACTCCTGCAGGCCTGGCCCCAATGCACCATTGTCCTGGGTTCGAGCCTGCGTCCAGGTCCTGGACCCCAAGTCCAAGTGGCGGAGCAAGATTCTCCTGGGGCTCAACCTCTACGGCATGGACTATGCAGCCTCCAGGGATGCACGCGAGCCTGTCACTGGGGCCAGGTAAGCCCAGGGCCCCCCACAACACAGGGTGGCTGCCTGTGCAGGCTGCGCCCTGGGGCCTTTATTCCAGTGTCTCCTGCAGGTGGTGCCTTAGAGCCAGGGAGCGGCCTGGCAGGGCTGAGCCTGTCAGGTTGGGGGGGCGGGTACCTCCCCAGGGCCTCAGCTGGGATGCCCCTTGCCGCCCTGTCCGCAGGTGTGCAGACTGCCTTCCCAGTACAAGTGGCAGGTGGGCCTGGCCTGGGAGGCCCTTGGCTCTTGCACATGTGCATACTTTCATGGGTCATCTCGCATCCAAGGAGCCCTTCAGGTCTCTTGCCTTTCGGTTCTGCTGGTGTCACATTCTTTCAGCTTTGTTTTGCTTTTATTTTCTGGAAGATATTTTTGCTGGATGGTTGATTCTAGGTTATTCCATTTCCATCTTCTTGCCACAACCTGTCCAATGAGACAGTGATGGCACAGCTTGGTTCTGGTGTCCCTTCGTGTGGTTTTATGTGTTTTACACTTGATTTTCATTGAGTTTTTGGGACCTGTATGTTCATACTTTTCATGAAATTTAGAAAATTTTGGCTAGTTTCTTCAAATACTCTTTCTGTCCTTTTTTTTTTTTTTTTTTTTTAAGATTGTATTTATTTATTCATGAGAGACAGAGACAGACAGAGGGAGGAGAAGCAGGCTCTATGCAGGAAGCTCAGTGTGGGACTCGATCCCGAGACTCCAGGATCTGCCCTGGGCCGAAGGCAGGTGTTAAACCGCCGAGCCACCCAGGGATCCCCTCTGTCCCGTTCTTTTTCTCTTTCGGGCCCTTAAATATGTGTGCCTGGTCAGTCGATGTGTTCCCTGCCCACTGACACTTGTATGTTTTCTGTTCATTTGCATCAGAATTGTCAAGGTCCCTGGTCACTTGTGTGCTGTGCCTCAGGTGTTGTCCCCTCCCTGCTCACATCCAGAAGTGGGTGCTGGGCTTTTTCTTCCGTGTTTCCTGCCCTTTGCAAGTGTGGGCTCTGCTGTGACAGCTGCTCCCTGAGTCAGGCCTGCCCTGGGTCCAGTTAGCTGGTAGCTTTCCTGCCTGTGCATCTGTCTGGCCAGAGCTCTGCAGACCAGGTTAGACACCAGACATTGTGAATTGTGCCTTTTGGGGCACTGGGCATTTTGGCAATCCTGAATCTTCTCAGCCTTCATTTGGGGCGTCTGGAAACCATGTGAGCTGGCCACTCTTCTGGAGAACTGTCCTGTTTGTGGACATTGGGTTCAGACCCTGTGGCCTGGGTGTGCTCCTGTTGCAGCTAGCTGTCCTTGAAGGGGAGGGGGGCATCTCTGTAGGTGACCCCGCAGACCTGCCACCACCAGGGATGTGACATATCAGCTGGGGCCTGCTGCCCCACCAGGCCTCTCTATGGCTGTCCATACTTGTCATCCATGGCGGCTCCCTTCAGCTGTTCCGTGGTGGAGGGCTGCTTGGTTGGCCTTTGGCTAGACTCAAGGGTCCTGAGGGGTGCTTGCAGCTGCCTACCCAGAGGGGTGGGGGCTTCCCTGTTTCCTCCTGCCCCTTTTCTGATTCCTCCAAGCCCCTCCTGCTCTGAGGGTTGGGCCTCCAGGACAAGTAGAAATGCCCATGAGGGGCATCCTGAGGGGCTCAGTCAGCCAGCACTACCGTACAAACTGCAGACACTCACTGTCCTCCATCCTGGAGGCCAAGGCCCAAGGTCCAGGCAAAGGCAGGTGGGGTCCTCCTGAGGCCTCTCTGCATATGTGTGGATGGCCGTGCCCTGAGTCCTCATGGGTTCGTCCCTTCGTGCGTGTCTGTATCTTGATGTTCTCCTCTTTTTTAAAAGATATTATTCACTTATTTGAGACACAGAGAGCACGCACAAGTAGAGGGAGTGGCAAAGGCAGAGGGAGAAGCAGATTCTCCATCGAGCAGGAAGCCCGACACAGGGCGCGATCCCAGGACCCTGAGATCATGACCTAAGCTGAAAGCAGATGCTTCACCCACTGAGCCCCCCAGGAGCCCCAGGATGTCCTCCTCTTACTAGGACCTCAGTGACCCCAAGTTGCCTCAAACCCCCTCTGTAAAGGCCCCATTTCCAGATGTGGCCACATCCTAGGGTGCTGGGGGTCTGCAGTCCAGCATTGGAATCTGAAGGACACAGTTCATCTCTGCCACCACCTCAGGGAGAGAGAGTTATTGTTTATTAACTAAACGTGGGCCTGCAGCAGCATGTGGAGTGGATCAAGCTTGTTTTTTTTTTTTGTTTGTTTGTTTTTGTTTTGTTTTTTTTTAAGATTTTTATTTATATGACAGAAAGGGAGGGAGATAGAGCGAGAGCACAAGCAGGGGCCAAGGCAGAGAGAGGAAGAAACAGGCTCTCTGTTGAGCAGGGGCCCTATGCCGGGCTCGATCTTAGGACCCTGAAATCATGACCTGAGCCAGAGGCAGCCGCTTAACCAACTGAGCTACCCAGTGGCCCCTCATCAGGCTTGTTAACCCCAGTCTGGCAGTGAACCCCATGCACGCCCAGCCTGAGACATATGACAGGCGGCCTCCACTGGCCGCGAGTGTCTGGCCCCTGACCATTGGAGGTGAGAAGACAGGGCCTCAATGACAAAGGTGTGTGTGAGTATGTGTGCACACACCACCTGCCCTCAGATATGCGGGGCTCTGGCTGTCCCCCAGCCTGGGATGGAAGGCTGTGCCCTGTCCTGTTCCTCCCCAGCTGTGCCCCACTGATAGGTCCGGGTGGGAGTCAGAGGAGGGAGGCAGTGCCACTCCAGCTTGTCTAAGGGCGGTGGCTTGGTTGGAGAGTGGTCTAGGGGCTCAGTGGCATGGCTGGTTTGCGTGTCAGGTGAGAACCTGCTGCCCTGCCCAGTCAGGCTGGAGGAGGCCACTGCCACAGCCACTGCCCTGCCTCTGCCTCACTTTGGTGGGAGCAGGTGGCAGCTCAGTGGGGCCTCCCGTGGGTCAGACCCGGCACAGTGCTGAGGTGGCAGGGCTGTGGCTCATGCACCTCCAGGGCACATGGGGTCAGGCAGTGGTACCCACTTTGGTCCTGCCTAGTGGGTTGGTCCTATAGAGAGGGGCTGAGGGGCCTTGGGTGAAAGTGACCAGTGTGTGGCAGGCAGACAGGTGCAGAACTGCAGCCTCCAGGTGGTGACCTGAGGCTGAGGATTTTGAAGCAGCAGGGGTAATGTCTGATTGTAGGGAGGGCCATAGTGTAGGGCTGCCCCAGATCACCTCCACGGAGGACCTTGCTGTGTTCCTGTCCACACCGGGCCTCCACCTGCTCCGCTGTAGAAGGGGACTAGGCCTGGTGCCCTGAGACCAGGCAAGAGACTCTGGTCCTATAGTGGCTCCTGGGTTTCTCCTCGTGCCCCTCTTATCCCTCTGCTCGTCCCCCTGTTCCTGGGCGATCTCAGGCTGAGGGCACAGGCTGCACCGATGTGCCATGTGCCTGTGCAGTGGGTTCAGGGTGGATACAGGTGCCCCAGGGGGCCCGCCTCCTGCCTGGCTTTACCCTCCCTTGGAGGTACCCCCTGGATCCTGGCAGGCTGGGGGCCATGCCCTCCACAGTGGGCGGGAGAGGCTGCGCCCCAGGTCATGGTAGGGTGCCTGCAGTAGAGGGGTGGGGTCCTGGGGAAGGGCTTCTCACTGTCCCAGGGACAGTCATGGCTGTTGCTGCAACACGAGGTCCTTGAGCCTTGAGCCCCGAATGAGGTGTGGAGGGGCAGACATGCGGCCCTCCATGTGGTCACTCCCCACAGGCCCCCACGCAGTTGGATTCACGTTTAGGGGACCTTTACTAAAGTGGGGTCTCAGGCAGAGCACGGTTCCCACACAGTACCTTCCCTGGGGTTCATGTCACAGTGAGCCACCCCTGTGGAGGGGATCAGGAGGGACGTCCCCTCCCTCCATGAGACGGGGTCAAGCCTAGGGAGGGGTCACAACCCCCCAGGTCAGTCCAGAGATGAGAGCTCCAGTCCAAGGACAGCAGCAGCTCCTAGTAAGAACAGAGGACACACAGTGGGTGATGGGTGCTGGCCCATGTGCCAGCCTGAGCACCCCTGCAACACCAACAGGGAGGTGCCCCTCAGGCACCTCTGGGTCTCACTCCACCTCCTTGCCCCTGACCTGATTTTTCCAGGCAGTCAGTCCAAGTATGGGGTGCAGCGGAGCCCCACAGTCACTCAGGCTCTTCAGCCTTCATGCTGACAGAAGCCTGGGAAACCTGTTTCAGGGTCGTCTGCCATCCTGACTTGGCCTCTCCGACACTTGGGACCTAGATCCTTTGTGGCAGGTGTCCCTGGTCCCTTCCAGGGAGTGCGGGATCAGCCGCCTCACCATCTGCTCAGCCTCAGAGCCAAGAGCCCATGGCGGGGGCAAGAGGCCAGCTCCCTCAGGCCTGACATGTGGTCTCCTGGCCTCTGCCAGCCAGGCCTGGGCTCTGGGCCTTGCCAAGGGTGCCCCAGAGGGCGGGGGTTATGATCTGCAGTGGCTCAGTTCCCCTCCGGACTTACTAGTCTCTGTTGGCCATCCCTGGGCAACACATGGACCTCTTGTGATCATGGAGCTCCTTTTTGTGTCTCAGTGACTCCCAGCTTTGGGGAGTCTGGGTAGCTGTGAAACACACACCCACCCCAGGATGTGGGGTGGTCTAGGTACTGACCTGTAGGTCCCCATGCCTGCAAAGCTCCTTTCCTGAGAGGCTGTCTTACTTCCCTGGCAGGCCAAGATGTCCTCTGGGGCCTGCAGCCCCCACCCTGCTGGGCCTCTCCTGCCCCTGCTCAGGGATCCTCCCCTGGACCCCAGTTAAAGCCAGCCCTGGCTGGAGCACAGCCAAATGGGTCCCTAAAGGGCAGGTCATGCTTGGCAGTCTCGAGAGCCAGGACACCAGGGGTCACAGGCATGCAGGGGCTTGGGGATGGATGCTTCCCTGCAAGGCCAGTCCCTGTGGCAGCCTTGGGCCTCCTACTCCCTCCGGTTGAGGACTGCAGGTCCACATGAGGCCCCGTGGGCAGGGAGCTGTGGGGTGAACCACGCAGGCACAGCTGCTCTGCTGGTGTTGCTCTGTTGTACCTCGTGTCACTCCAGCCGACTGGAGAGGCTGACTTTCCGTGGCCTTTTGTCCGACTCCATGCCCTGCTCCTGTCTGGATCTTGGACCTCCTTGGGCACCTTGCTTGGCTTCAGGGCACCCATTGGCACAGTTCTGTGGGCATCTTCCACTGTGGCTGCTGTGTCCTACTGAAGGCCACCATCCCAGCCATGCTGGGGGAGTCCTGCTGCCTGTGGGTGGGGCCTGCCACCCAGGCTTCTTGTGTCACCCACAGAGAAGCAGCTGGCCTGGCATCCGCTGGATTCATGGTGTGGTCCTACATCAGGGAGACCCTACTTTTTGCACCCCAAGAAGACTGTCGCCAAGGGCACGGCCCCAGCTGCATACCATGGGGCCCTCAGGGATGCCGAGTCGGGCAGCCACTCCAAGGGAGCTCTGGGTTGGCAGGGGCTAGGGCATGGTGGCTCTGACTACAACAGGAGTGGTGACAAGGAGAGGCCTCTGGGCATGTGGGTCCCACCCTTTGTGTTTATCAGGCCAAGGCCCTCTTATCCTGGGAGGTCATGGGTCTGGGGTTCGTGTAGGTCCTAAGGCCAGCTCGGCAGCGGTCCAGCACAGGTGGTTTAGACTCAACCCAACCTCTCATTTGCCTCCGGTCTTGTAGGGGCAGGGGTCCCTGTTAGCGTGCAGGGGGACCTCAGGCCCCACCACTGAAGGCGAGAAGCCACATGCCAGTTTCCTTGGGAGTGAGGGGGCCCCTGCGCCCCTCTCATCCTCTTCGGGGTCCTCCCTCCCTGGCTGGGGTGGGTCCTGCACAGACATGCCCTGATTTTCTGTCTCCTGCTGGGTCCTCTCTCTTAAGCAGCCTGCAGGTGGTCTCTGTGCCCCGACCCCTGCTGCCCCCACTGGAAGGCCCAGGAATATCCTCTCTTGGGTGTCACTGCGTTCTATGGCGTGTTTTCACCAGGTCTTATGCAGAGTCCTGTCTGGCCATCCTGGAGCCCACCTATCTGAGCCTTGTCACTTTTGGGCGGAAACACCCTGCACACCCCAAAACTCAGCATGGCACTAAGTTGTGCAGCCAGCCCCTCAATCCCACATTTTCTTCACCCAAAACAAAGCCCAGGACCCTCTTAGTACCCCTTGCCCCCCCCGCCATGACCAGTGACCACTGACCCACGTTCTGTGAGTTGGCCTGGTCTGGACAGTTCCTTGGAGCGGAGCTGTGCGCTCTCTACCTGAGGCCTTGCACGTGCCGATTTTGGGGAAACACTCAGGTCATATTGTTGAAATATTTCTTACTTATTTCTGTGCCCAGCTCCATGCTCCCTTTGCTTCCCAGGCCGGCTCCTCCTAATCCGGCTCCATCTGCACCCTGCTCTGCGTCCTTCCAAGGGGCCTCTCTCCACTGGCTTCTCTGTGTCCCCAGGGCCTGCTTGGTGGTTCCCAGGCAAGCGTGAGGGCCTGTGTGGCCCCAATCAGGGCACCCAGAGGGGAGGGACTGAACCCTGACACAGACTCCAGCCTCAGCAGCCCCCAACCCAAGGGCCCATCCACCCCCCTGCCTCCCTGGACTTTTCTCACAGCCACCTAGCACGGGATCAAAAGTCCCAAATAATATTAATGAACAGAGGGGTGTTTTAATTACTGATCATTGGATGCTTCTGGATGGTGGGAACTGCAGGGCATAGTAGGTGCCCGTCCTGTCCTGCCTGCCCCCATGTGGCCACCAGGGAGGACTGCACACAGACACTGACTGTGCCTTACTGACTCATCTGCACCTCGGGAAGCCCCCTGTCCTCTGCAGCCTCAGAGCCTTGGCTCCAGCGGTCAGAAAGTGCTGCTCTAGGCTTAAGGCAACCCCAGAATATCCTGGCCTCTGGAAGGGCCCAGAAACCACTGCTGCAGCCTTCTGTCCCCAGAGCCAGGCTGGGGGGGCCACAGGACCACTGGGAGTGCCCCTTCAGGGCCTGTTCTTCCTCTGAGGCCTGTGGTTTGCCCTGAATACCCCTCACAGCTGCAGATGCCACTGCCTCTCCCATGGCACTCAGCAGTGCCCACATGGATGCTCATGGGGCAGGGAGGATTAGGCCCAGGTGGGACACCTAGCCTCTTGGTACTGTCCCACACTCCACTGTGTAGCCCACGGTAGCAAACTTCCAGGTGCCCCCGGGGCTGCTGCTCCAATCTCTGTCTTTTCCCCACCCCCCAAGAGAGCTCACACAGGCCTGGGCTGAGGGCTCCAAGCCCTATCCATTGCTCCTGGGTCCAGGGTACACACGTGGCCCTCACACAGCTGGGCGTACTGCCAGCACTGCCCAGACCCATAGGGGCTGACAGCCACCCAGTCCTGCTGCCCTTGCTGTGACAGCCTCAGCTGCCTTGCCCCTCTGGCTGTTGGGGCTGTCTCCACTCCCACACCATGCCTTGGCCTCCCCCAGGTACATCCAGATGCTGAAGGACCACAGGCCCCGGATCATTTGGGACAGCCAAGCAGCAGAGCACTTCTTCGAGTACAAGAAGTGAGTGTCCAGGAGGAGGCCCTAGGTGAGGGGTGAGCCTGCCCAGGCTGGCCAGGGGCCCCTGGGAGCACAAGCTCTACCACCACCCCTGAGGGCTGGGCCAGCCCAAAGAATAGGACCCGTGGAGGGGCCTTTCAGTGGGATCTGAGACCTCTGCTGGAAGCAGAGGAGGGGCCAGCACTCCCTTCCACTTGGGGTAGGGGTGGTGGGTGGTGGGAGAAGCAGAGGTGGGCAGCAGGCAAAGCCTTGTCCTCTTTTGCAGAAGCCGTGGTGGGAGGCACATCGTCTTCTACCCAACTCTGAAGGTACGCGTGGGCCGGCCTTGATGCTGGGGGTGAAGCAGGAGGTATAACCCCTCCCCATGATGACCCTTGCCCTCAGTGAGGCCGTGGTGAGCGGTGGAGGTCAGCACAGGTCTGACCTGCTACTGCCTGGTGGCAGGGGGTGCCAGAGGGTGAGAGGTGGGGCTGACGCCTGCCTGTTGGTCCAGTCTGTGCAGGTACGGCTGGAGCTGGCCCGGGAGCTGGGTGTCGGAGTGTCCATGTGGGAGCTGGGCCAGGGCCTCGACTACTTTTATGACCTGCTCTAGGCCTCGCTCCAAGCAGATAGGTGCTTTCCTAATCGTTGGAGTCACTTGACATGCAAAATACAGACTCTTCTGTTTTCCATTCAGTGTGTGCTACGGTCCTCGTGCAGTGGTGAAGGGGTCCTGGGAGCCAGGCCCCAGCGATGTGGGGAGGGGCCATCCTGGCAGGGTTGCCCAGAGAGCGCAGGCCCCTCCCTGCAGCCAGTAATAGCCCCGGTGGGGGCAGGACCCCGGGAACTGTGCTGAGGGGCCTTGGCCTCTCACTGCCCAGCTGGCCCAGTCTGCTTGTCACGACCCCACAAGGCTGTGGGGGCTGCTGTACAGAGCCCAGCTCAGAAGCTGTTCTTGTACCCAGAGGCCCTGGGCTGCAGAAGGACTCCTGGGAGCCCATTGATGCCAATGGCCTGAGCGTCAGGTTCTGCCCTCAGGTGTAGCCACGTACCCCGGATGAAACATCAGGAGAGACTCTGGGATTTCCAGGAGCCAAATTTAACTGGTCCCCAGCCCCCCAGCCCAGTCCCTGCTCCCCAGCACCTGAGCTCTGTGGGTCTGTGGGCTCCAAGCAGCAGAGCTCCCTTGGCAGACATGCCCGACCAGGGCCCACCTGCTGTTTCCGGGAGCCAGAGCCCTGCCAGGCCAGACCACTCAGATGCTGTGTGTGAGCTTGTGGCTATACCACTGCTCTGGGCTTTCCCCGAAGCACTTGAGGGTTCCTGGCTGAGAGTCCTGGGGTGGAGGCCATGCCCCCTAATCTCTTGCTATGGGACATGAAGTGAGAAGGGCTCTAAGGGGCAGGGCCTATTGGAGCCATTTGCCCTCCAGAAGAATCCTGCTGTCCTGCCAACTGCGCCCACTCCCAGCCCATCCAGACCTGCTCTTGGGGTGGGGTCGGGAGGGCCCCTAAGGTGGGTAGGGAGTCTGGACCTGAATAGGACAGATTGGGGGTGACATGAAGCCATCATAAGAAGCCTGTGTTCTCAGCAGCTGTGTATGGGGGGGGGGTGTGCATGCTTAAGCACATGCCTGCACATGTGTTCACGTGGATGCCCCTGCTTGTGGATTGTCAAGCAGGGATGCTGACTGGCACATGGGGCCATTGCCTGGGTTCCCTGAGGCCCCACAACAGGCCTTCTCCCCATGCCCCCCAGCCAGCTCAAAGGCCTGGGCAGGAGGGAAGCCAGGAGGCCATAGCCCCAGGGCTGTGGTGCAGGACTCTAGTGTGTCCAGAAGGCTATTCAGGAGGTGGGAGGCTCAGAGGAGTCGGCGTTGGTGACAGACACTGGGTATGCAGGAAGATGGGACCAGTGAAGGGGGTGGGAGCTGGGGAGGGGTCCTGATGTCAGATCCCTGGGGTACTCAGTGAGAGCAGTGAGCCTGGAAAGCACCCAGAAGTAGCAGGTGGGGTCTGTGCTGGTGGGCGGGGACCCTGGTGAACCACAGGCTCCAGGGGCCATGGGGGAAGCGGAGTCAGGACTGGAGTCTGAGGGGTCACGTAGGAGGCTGTGAGCGACAAGGGTCCCAGGTCTGCAAGCTGTTTGCTTGGTCCAGTCTGAATGTGGGAAGGGTGTGTTGCTGGTCACATACTAGGAGAAACATGACTAGGGGACCCAGGTACCAGCCAGAGGGCATCATGGACACTGCTGGGGGTTACATGGGGACTGCTTTGTCAGACGTGTTCCTGTCCCTCCTGGCTTCCCAGATGTTGGCTGGGAGGAGATGACTAACTGCACATTGGTTCTCATAGTTTCTGTGGAGTGAGGATGGGTGGCATCGGTGGGACTTGGAGGCATACTGTGGCCAGGGGCGGTACTCACCTGGGCATCCCCACAGGGGCCCTCCACACAAGAACAGGGACCTGGGGTGTCCCCAAGGGGACAGGGAGCTGGCAGGAAGGAGGGCTGGAAATGGAGATTTTCGGGGGCCACATGCCCCACAGCTAGTGAAGTTCCCAAGAGGGGCCCATCCCCAACCCAAAACCCCCAGCAGCCACTGCAAGCGGTGGTCACTGCTCCACTCCTGACAGCCCACTTTATTTGCAGAATCCGTTACAGATTATCAGTTAAGGGGTAAAGTTCACAGGAGCAGAGGGCCCCCTGGGGGCAGGTAAGGCCCTGGGGCTAGATGGATGCACCCACATCAGGGGAGGGAGGTGCCCCTGCCTTGCTTCCTGCATCCCAGTTTGCAGAGGTTTCGTGGCTGGTCCCACGCATGTGCAGGAACCCTACCCCAAGTACTGGGCACATGTTAGGGGGTCCCATGGCCAAACGGTCTGTGGGCAGAGGGTCAGGGCCGCAACAGACACCGGGGTGGGGGGCTGTCATCCACGCACTTTATTAAGATGCACCCAGAGCCTGCCCCGGCTCCGCTGTGGAATGTGGGTGGCAGGGCTGCAGCCCCACCTTGAGCACCAGGACCAGTGGGTGGCCTTTCACCCCCACCCCCACCCCCACTCATGAATAGCCCCGACCAACAGGGGCACAAACACTGCTCTCTGGAGGATATGGGGATGGGGATATGAAAAGCGCCAGAAGCCCCTCCTGTCCCTGTCCCGCCCACATTGCCAGCGCTGGGCCACCCCCTCCAGCATGGTATTCCCAGGACTGACTGAGAGTCTGGGGGTGGGTGGTGGGGGTGGGGGCTGGTGCTGAGTCCTGCAGCAGGAGAGGCAGGAGGGGACACGGTCATCTCCCCAGTGGGCGGTGTCCTTTGGCGGCAAGGCAGAGGTGGCAGGCAGTGGGCAGCCTACGCACAGTAGGTGTCCGCCTTCACCACCTGACAGTACATGGTCATAGCGAAGGTCAGACCCAAGAGCTGTGGGGACATGAGGGGGCTGGGCAGAACCGCTTCAGGAACCACGGGCACAGGGGTCCTGCCCACAGACCCCACCCCGTAGCTTCCTCCCCGGAGGCCTGGTCCTCACTTCTCCAGGAACGCCTCCCCCTGATCTTGGCATAGGGGACACGCTGGGGGTTCCAGGGCTTGGTCCCTAGACCAGCCTTTCTGTCGGCGTGGCCACTGTGGTTCTGCTGGTGGCTTCAAGGCCCCTCAGCGCCATGCCCCCTCTCTGCCTGCCCATCACCCAACTGTGATCACCTGAGTGTTTGTGCACCCCAGGGACGGGCTGCCCTCACCTCAGGGCTCTGTGCTGCCCAGTCCCGTGACCACCAGCCACCACAGCCACCGGGCTCAGGCTGCAGGAACAAGGCTGACCTGCCTGTCCCTGAGATGTCAAAGGTCACCTGCCCACAGAGTGGCCCCTGACCATCCCTCTTGAACCCCACCTCTACTGGTGAGCCTGGGTACTAGGCTGGAGGCCGGGTGGCAGGCCCCCCCACAGCCTACCTGTACCAGTGCTGTGCACAGCCCAAAGATGCCCACAGCCAGAAGGTTCTCCTGGAGCCATGTCTTCACCGTCTCGTAGCATGGCTGGAGGCAGAGGGTGCGTCACAGGGGCCATGAAACCAGCCCTTCGCACCCCCAGGTCCCCAGGGCCAGGATGTGTGGGGAGGGTGGGTGCTCACCGCCTTCCACCAGGTGCCAGGTGCGTGAAGTCCACAGCTCTCACTGAACTCTAGGCAGCAGGAGTCGGGCACGCGGGTGGCATTATAGACCTCAAACCAGTCGGTGTAGTTGGAAACCCCACAGCAGCGAAACTATGACAGGCACAGGCTAGGATGGCTGGGGAGCCGGGGGTGGGCCCTACCCCCTACTCGGCCCACCCCAGCCCCCACCCCCCGCCTGCATACCCACACCCAGACTCACATCGGTCTGGATGATGCTCCATGCATTGGTGAGGCCAACGTTGCCTGGGGTGCCGTACAGATGCAGACCCTTCTTCAGGTCTCGTTGGGCGTACCTGTCGATCTGCAGGTGCAGTGTGGTCAGCAGGGCCACCCACCCCAACGGCCAGCTCCACCTCCCTCATCCAGACCCCACAGGCGCCCCACATCGCCCCCTGCCCGTCCCTGCCCCTGGGCCCTGGCTGGCACTGGAGTGAGACACCCAGCATGAACTCCTGTTAGCTTCAGGTGCGGAGACAGACGGACAAGGACAGAAACACCATGAGTGGTCTGCACATGTGGGGTGTCGGCTGAGGGGCCCAGAAGCTACGACACCCCCGTGGCCCCCAGAACTTGGTTCCCGAGACCATCCTCCAGTGGAGGAACTGGGGCTCCTAGGTCTGCAGGGTTGACCAGCACCAGGATGCCTGGAGGGGAGTGTGCCAGAGGACCCAGGGACCAGGCCAGAGCCCCCACCAGGCAAAGGCCAAAACCGTGAGCAAAGTGAGGAGCACAGGCCCCGGGTCTAACGCAGAGGATAAAACACGGAAAGGAGCCTTGATTTTTAGTATATGTGCTGCTGAAGCGAGCACAGGACCTTCAGTAATGTAAATCAATGACTGCACGGGGACAGGTGTTTTCCTACCCAGTGGACACTCAGCCAGGACAGTGGGAGTTCCGCCCACACCCCTGTCCCCCCACTCCCACTGTGTCAGAATCCCAGAACCTCCAGGGCATTGGCAGCCCCTCTGGGACCCGCCTCTGGTGGCTGTGGTGAAGAGCGGGACTGCCCTGAGTGGGTAGTGGGGCCATGGCCCCTTGCTGGGAGGGGAGGGCAGGGGTGGTCAAACCTTGTCAGTGTAGGCGAAGAACAGGACAGTGACGGTGACCTCCAGCAGGAGCACCAGCAACAGCGTCACAAAGAACTGCAGAGGAGATGTGTGTCAGGGACGGCCACCCCAACCCCCTGCCCCCTAGCCTGTGGAGCCTTCCAGGGCTGGGGCTGCAGACCTCAGACGGATGCCTCCAGCCCAGGGTCCATCCCTGGGGACCAGCACGTGCCCCTTGTGCTGCCCTACCCCCCTCTCTGTCCCAGGGGCTCTTCTCTTGCTCCGCTGACCCCAGGGGACGCACCTAGGCTTCATGCCTGTGTCCCTGTGGCAGGCAGGCAGGTGGAGCAGTGCCCAAGGCAGGGGGCCCTGGCAGGGGGTAGGTTGGACTGTGATGACGCTGAACCCTGGGGGTCACAGCCGTCCGAGCAGCCAGGGGTGGCCACCATCCCTTTGGGAAAGACCAAGGTGAGGGGACAGCCACCAGGAGCCTGAGAAGTGCCCCCGTACGGCACAGACCTTGCCCACTGGGTAGCACTCCCCCCCCATCCAAGCACCCCCAGAGGCACAGCCCTGACCCAGGCCAGCTGAGCAGCAGAGACAGCCTGCATCCACCTTGCCTTTCCTGCAGACAAGAATGAGGTTGGGGCAGGGACAATGGGGACAGGGCCGGGGAAGTGGGCTCTGGACTCCCCCTGCATAGAAGCCTGGGGCTGGGCTCCCACACACACACTGCAGCTTCCTGCCCTGGGGCAGCTGGGGATCCAGCCAAACCCCACCTGCTGCTCCAAGAGATCAGAGCCCCAGGCCCTGATGGGAGTATCTGGAACGTGCTGAACAGCTGGGGAGGCTGCACATCTTGGGGGGCGTGCCCTCAGGGACCCCACCCTGGGCAAGAGCTCCTCAGACAAGGTCAATTTGAAGGGGTGATTTAGGACTGGAAGCTGCCCAAGGTCTTTACTGGACACATTAACAGGTGAGGAGCCTGACCCGGGGACACTTCCCCTTCTCCATTATCGGTGATTAACGTCCCCGATAAATGTGTCCAAGGCAGAGGTGGGGACCATGAGCCTCTCAACAGAGGGTCCAGGGACAGGAGCCAGGGAGGGGTCCCAGGAAGGGTGGTCTCAGAGTAGGCTGGAGGGGCCCTGCCTGGCACTCATGTGCGCTTGTGCACGGGTGGGCATGTGAGCACACACGTGTCTGTTCCATCACAGGAGGCCTCCACGAAGCTCTGAGCCAGCAGCTCCCCAGCACCTGACCCCCACCACCCCAGCCTGGTCTGGAAGGCCCCATCAGAGCCCCCAGGGGCTGCCACACACCATGGCAGTGATGTGTTCCTGCCCAGAGGGGTCAGCAACCCAGAGGCACCCAGCGGGGGGCACTCACAGTGAGCAAGAGGCACTTGTGCTCCTTGATGGCGCCGATGCAGCCCACGAAGCCGATGGCCATGACAAAGGTCCCGGTAACGATAAGCAGGTTGGCAGCCGACAGGGACGGGAAGGAGGAGGACAGGGTAGCGAAGTTCCCCTGGGTGGCAGCCAGCCAGATGCCAACGCCAAGGATGCCGCAGCCTCCCAGCTGGGACCACCGGGGTGGGGAGAGAGGGCAGTGAGGCCATCACCCACGCCTCCCAGACCGCCCCAGAGCAGGCTGCAGTCCCACCGGATCCCTGTGGCCACGCAGAGTGGCATCCCACAGGCCCTGCGCACCCTCGCCTGCCCCGCTGACCTCCCAGCACCCAGCTGGTCCCCATGCACCGCTGATCCACAGCCACAGTGATGGGGACCCCAAGGTCCCCCACCTATGGTGGGGAGGGGATGGTCTAAGGAGACTTTTTTTTTTAAGATTTTATTTATTTATTCATGAGAGACACACAGAGAGAGAGGCAGAGACACAGGCAGAGGGAGAAGCAGGCTCCATGCAGGGAGCCTGACGTGGGACTAGATCCCAGGTCTCCAGGATCACGCCCTGAGCTGAAGGCAGGTGCCAAACTGCTGAGCCACCTAGGTGTCCCTAAGGACACTCCATTCAGGATGTGAATGGGGTGGCTGCTCTTGTCCCAATGATATGGTGAGGCAGCCTGGGCAGGAGCCCTAGGGCTTCTCCCGAACATCATCTCTCCAGGAAGTGTCCCCTTTTGCCCCCAGAGCCTGGCCCATGCCTGGCCCACAGCCTCTGGACCTGAGCAGTCAGGGAGACCTGCCCTAGATCCCTGGAGACTCTGCCAAACCACACATTCCTCTTCCTAAAACCACCTCCCAGTGGGTGGCCACACTCCCCATCAGCCGCCTGGTGTCCCCCACTGTCACTTTCTAAGCACAAGCCCCAAAGCACCCGCCAGGCCCTGGTGTGGACACCAGCACAGGAGCGGAGCAGACAACCCCATCCCTGGCCCTCCCCTGGCCCTCGCGGCCCCTCTGTAACCACTGGGACTTTTACTGAATTTCATAGTTGCTCTTTATTACACACAATTAAAATGAGAGGGGCAATGCTGAGCTCTGGGGAAAGCCAGGCGGCCCTGGGGACCCCTCCCCACTGCTCACCATCTGGCCTGGCCCCCATGCCCTTAGCCCCCAGGGCTCTCCTGGGCACGACGTCCAGCCCTTGGAGTGATCACCCTGCACGCTCGGGACAGGCTAGGTCACAGACTCAGGGGATACCATACCCACCCAGGGCCACCACAAGCCCTGCATCACCCCCACAAAAGCCTCCTGAGCCAAATGGCCAGACTCCCACCTCATTTCCCAGATCAGTAAACTGAGGCTGGGAAACGAGCCACCTGTCCAGTCAGTCAGAGACAGAGTCAAGGGGAGCCAGAGCCATCCACACACGACTCCCCAACAACTGGCCTGGTTCCCTGAGCCTGGTTCCCTGAGCAGGGACCCCATAACTCAGCAGACCCCCAGGGCTCGGAGACCCCTCCCCAAGGAAGCCTCACCTTCCATGTGCCCATGCTCACCCCTTCCCCTGCCAGCTGGTCAGCCATGCCCTGGGGTGGCAGTGGGGCCACCACTCCCTTCTTCATAACCCACTGGGGAGTGTGCACACCACGTATTAAGCCAGGCTGGCAGGAGACTGCAGTTATTGGGGGGGGGGGGCAGAATGCAGTTCCCAGCCCAAGAGCAGAGGGGCCGTGGCTCCCCGAGTGTGGACAGGCACTGGGCCAGGTCCAGCGGCATCTGGGATCCCTCTGGGCCTTGCCTAGGCTGAGCAGGGCAGGAGACCCCCCCAGCTGAGCCCCAGCTCAGCACCATCCAGTGGCAGGGGGCGGGGTGGGGTGTCCAATCAGCCCAGGGTGAACATGCGGGTCCTCTCTGGCCCCCTGCCCCTCTTTGCACCTTCCACAGAAGAACTTTGGTCTAAAAATTATAAACATCTCCTCTGAATGCTGCTGGCTCGGGCCGGGTCCAGGAAGCTGGGCCATCCTGCCTGTCTGAGCCTCTCCCCAGGGTAGGTGGGCGTCTGCGGCTCAGGTAAGGTGCAGAAGGGGGCAGGGCCAGTGCCCGCAGGCACCAGGTTAGGGGGAGCCTGGTGCACAGGCTGCCCTGCCCCTGGATGGATCACATGGCCCTGGAGGTTCCCAGAGGGCCCACAGTAGATGGGGACAAAGGCCTCCGCCCACCTAGGCCATACCCACCCAGGGATGTGACTCCTGTGAGGCCATCTCCATGCCATGATCAAACCCAGGGCCATGACAAGGCTGCCCAGACGAGGCTCAGAGGTGGCAGGGCAGCCGGGGGACCCACCCGGAGGAGTGGCTCCATTGCCCCTGTGCCTGGGTATGTGCCCAGTATGAGCAGCCAGCTGCCCTGTGGTGGTTGGGGCGGGGCAGGGGGTGACACTGCAGAGCTGGGCTTGGGCATAGCTCCACAGCAGAAGAGGGTCTGCTGGCTTCAGGGAGATGCGCGCCCCCCCTCCCCCCCATGGGGAGGAGGCGGCGCCCCCAGCAGCCCCGGCGCTGTCCGAGGTGCTGACCCCAGGCCCAGCCACTGAGGGGACACCCAGCACCTCTGGGCACCCCACGCCCGCCTGTGGGAGGCACCACTCAACATGATGGGGACAGAAGCTGGGACAGGCCGTGGCTCATTCAACCCTCCCAGCCAACCTACAGATGAGAAACATGGCTGAGGGCTTTCCTGGGGCTAGGCCCCTCGCCCGTGCCCGTCAGACGCCCAGCGCTGTGTCCCCACAGCGTCCCCGCTGCCTCTGGGATCTCCAGAACCCCTGGGGGAGGGGCTGCCCAGTGGGATGCTGCGCGTGAAGGGAGCTGTGGCTGGGGACCAGGGAGGATCTGGGTCAGGGAGGGCATGAGGGTGGGCCACTCCCCATGGAGATGGCACCTTGACCGGCCGCCATGCCCAGGCCTTGTGGCAGCTTGTCCCCCACTGAGCCATGCAGCCCTCACTTTGGGCGAATCACATCTCCAAGCTGAGCCCCAGGACGCCCCTCAGTGGGTGAGGCTGCCTCCTGCAGCAGGTCCCTGAGCCCAGAAGAATTATTCCTTCCTCACAACCCCACTGCCTGCCTTCAAGGACAGTAGACGGCTCCTGTCAGCAGGAAACTGAACCCGTCTGAGCTCCCTCGCCCCATGGGAACACATGAAAGGGCACAGGGGAGGACACGGCGAGCAGAGCGGCTGTGGGAGTCCAGCTCCCGGGGAATCTGGGGGGGCTCCCCACTCCCAGCACTGGTGGAAATGAATTTCCTTAATTAACTCTGCACACAACGTCCCACCTCCACCTGAGATGGCAAAAGAGACCCACACTGTGACACACACAGCCCACGCTGCTGGACACCTCTCACCGTCAGCCTCACAGACACATGTCACAGACATGCTGCCCTATGACCTGCCATATTCCAAGCCCCAAGGCCCCCCATGTGCAAGCATGTTTGCATAGACCAGTCACCAAAAACTCAGACACACACTCACTAACAATGTACGAGCACAGTTAATAAAATTACCTGTAATTTTGAAAATGTTTCTGCATATGCAGCTTTTAAAACATTTTGGCAGGAAAATTATAGCCTCCAAGTGCAGGAAAAAACAAGGCCCTTTAGACTCAGATGCAGAGCATGAAACACAGGGTAAAAGAGGCTGAGGTTGCTGGGAGGCTGGGACACCCCCCCCCCCCCCGCCCTGCACGGATGTTCAGCCCCACTTTCTCACTGCTTAGGGCACTGGCTGGACTCTCCTCCCCAGCCACACGAAAGCCCAGCTGGCTCCCAGGAACAGACCCCATGAAGCCTGAGAGGGGGACCCCCACCCCTGCCCCTCCATCCGCTGTGGCCTCTCTGTCTCCCTCCATGTGCCTCAAGCACACGCCCGATCTCCGGCCCTCCCCTGTCACCAGCCCCAGCCCAGTACCCGGCTTACACTACCCCCTCATCCTGCTGTCCATTTTCCTGTCTGCATTTTTCGGTTTGGCTTAGGGCTGGGGGTATAGGGATGCCTCGGTCTGCGATGCCACCCCACCGCCAGGCCCATGAAGGGGCAGGTGTCAGGTGGCCCTCTGCCACTGCCCCTCCGGCCAGCAGATGGCAGGACAGCTGGCCACGTCCTCGGAACACAGCGGAGGGCTGGGTGCCCGCAGGGCTTGAGCCTGTGCCCAGAAGCCCCTCGCAGGGCAACCAGCACAGCCTCGGGGTGGGGGCTGGGCATGGCGGGGTGTCTCACCCCTCCCGCCAGCACTTTGGGAATGGCAAAACGTGTCCACAGTGCCAGAAACCAGGTCTGCACCTGTCCGAGATGAGTGAAGGGGCTGAGCCCCTCCTGGCAGGCAGAAACATCCCCTATACCTCGACTGGGCCCTGTTACCTGGGGGACAGCTCAGCAGGGTGCTCACTTAAAATCTACGCCATGGCCTGCATGTAATTTTCTTAAACGCCAACCAAGCCCCCGCACCATCCCCAGCCCCATTCACTCACGCCGCCAGCCCCGGGAGCCCCAAGGCTCGGATGCAAGGAGACCAGCCCCAGCCCCCAGGGAGACAGCCCCAATGACCGAGGACCCCCTGAGGCCAGTGTCCAAGGAGGCCAGCAGCTCCAGGAAGGCCCAAGTCCCCCCTCCAGGACAAGGAGGAGCTCCCTGGGGGTCTCTGGGGGGCAGAGAAGGACCACAGCAGCAGGAGCACCCGGCAGGCTCAGTCAGTAGAGAGGGTGACTCTTGATCTCAGGGTTGTGAGTTCAAGTCCCCTATTGGGTGTAGAGATGGCTTAAAAATAAGATTTAAAAAAGGGGGGGGGGCCTGGGAGGCTCAGTCAGCTTAGCATTAGACTCTTGATCTCAGCTGAGGTCTTGATTTTGGGGTGGCGAGTTCCAGTCCCCGTTGGGCTCCAAGCAAGAACCTCAGCGGCCCTCCCTGGGGGAGGGGAGGGAGAGGCCATGGCCGGAGCCCCAGGGCAGCCAGAGGGCAGACAAAGCACTGAAGCGCAGCAGGACAGGGCCAGGGCCACAGACAGGAGGTGCAACTGGGTTGGGGACCCCCAGCCTCAACTCCCACTCCAGCCCTTCATGGCCAAGGCCACAGCTCTCTGGGGGCACAGAGCCCTGCTCCTGCTACAGCCCCCCCACCTCTGCTTTGGATACAGAGAGTTCCCTAGAGAAGCCTGGCAGGCCCGCCTCTCCCCCTCGCTCGTCTTCCAAAAAAGGCTAGACTCCAGGGACACGCACAGAGGCACCGCAAAGCCCCTCTGGGCCACTGGGTGGACAGGCCTGCCAAGCACCCAGGATAGTGCTGGCGCTGCCTGGATCCCCCTCACTGCCCGCGGCCACCCCCAACCTCTCAGGGAGACCAGCAACCCAGCAACAACCCACAGGCCTGGTGCCACCATCAGGGCCTCTATACACAAACCGATTGTTGTTGCTCACAGTATGTCTGCGGCCGCCCCCACCCTGGGAGGGAGGGCTCTGCGGGGGGCGCAGCACGGCCACCAGGCACCAAACATTCCCAGGCCCCAGAGCCCCGCCCATCCCGTTAACCAGCTGCCAACCTAAGGATGAGAGTGCCCTGACTTTTGACCAGGGAGTCAAGTGCCCCCCCTTCCTGGGGGCCCTCCACTCGATCCCAGCACACAATCTGCCCACCCTCCCTACACCCATCACAAGGCTGCACAACCAACCCTACCTGCGGTCAGCAGGACACCCCCTGCCTTAGCCTATCGCACAAAGAAATAGGAGCCAGGACCCAAGGATGCCAGCACCATCAAGAGGCCGGGCCAAGAAGAGCCCCAGGGTCTGGGGTCTGAGCTGCTCACTGGTCCTGCCCCTGTGACCTCAGCAGGCCCCTGTGGCATGCTTCCTTCCCCAGCTGCAGGGAGGGTTGGGGGGAGGTCACGGCCCCCAGCTCTACAGGGCCCTCTGCCACCATGTGTCCACTCCTCCTCCACCAGTCTCTGGGGCCTTGCCCAAGGGCCAGGTTACCCACTTGGATGTCATGCATCACCACAGGGGAAAATCCAGCCCCCCCCCACCCTGTGCTGCAGCTGCAGTTCCCCCTGAGGAAACCCCAAGGAGGGCAGGACTCACCCAAAGTCCTCCACTGGCCTGCGCAGCAGGAGATGGCAGGCAGGGCTCCAACCCCCACCCCAGCCACACAGAGGGACTCTGAGCACAAGTTCAGGCAGAGGCAGGGCAGTGAGCAGCCCAGAGCTAGGGAAGGGGGCGGGGAGGGACACCTGCCAGGGGTGCAGCAGGAGGAGGGGCCCTCAACTCGGCTGATCCCAGTCTGGGAGGCACAGAAACAGGCTTACCTTGCTAAGCTCAGCCCTGCCTCCACTCAGGTCCTCCCAGGACCCCCGAGCCACAGAGACTGACTGCCCCTGGAGGAGCCCCAAGCACTCTGACCCAGGGCAGGGCAGGAGCAGGAAGAACATGTCCTCCCGCTCCCCATACCCCTACCCCTGTCACAGCAGGGGGGCTCTGTAGGGGCTGCACGGCTCCAAACCCTCACCCTGTGCCTGGCATCACATGGTATACCTGCCTGCTCCCGGGAGACACCCCCACCCCATGGTGGAGGCCCTGACCCTAAACTGCCCTGGGCAGGCCTCAGATGGAGGCCCCATGTGCTGTGGGAAGGCAGGACAGGGTCTGGGGGTCAGTTGGCTCTGAACTATGGGGGGGCCCCCACCACCCACCTCTGGGTGGTACCTGTGCTGTCCCAGGTGTCTCAGGGCACCCCGGCTTTAAGCACTGGTGACAACATGCAAGCCTGTCTCCTTCCCTGAGACGAGCCGGGGATCCAGCCAGTGCAGGAGGACCTAGCAGGTCAACCTCAGGACAGACCGGTAATGACTGTTTCCTGTCCCACAAGGACCCAAGGTTGGATACCTCAGTTGTCCCTTCCCAGGCCCAAACAGGAGGCCCCAAGGAAACCCCATCCAACAGGGCCCATAAATAGGACTCGATGATCTCCTGAGCCAGCCCTCCTGCTCCCTGCCTCCCCAGGCTGTCAGGAACTGTGGTCTCAGCAGGGGCACCCTGGGGCTAGTGCAGGGGTGGGGGGGGGAACCAAATTGCTGGGGGAGCCAGGGGTGCAGGAGCCTCAAGGGGCTAGGTGGTCTACCCCCCTCAGGATTGAGGACCTGAGGTAAGGGGGTGCCAGGGAGGGCTTGGAGGACAGAAGAGCGAAGACGAGGGCAGGACATAGAGAAGTCATTGCGGATGGGGCCCTTGGGAGTCCCTTGGCCTGTGCCTGCAGCCTTACCTCCTGCCACCCCCCCCAACCAGGGCCCCCGCACCCACGCCCGCTGGGAGCCACATGTGGGACAGACACAGCTGCCCCACCAGACACTGACCTGGCCAGCCCTGCAGGGTAGGGTCAGAGGCAGTGACACAGGTGCATGTCTTGAGGTCCAGCCCCTAGGACTCCCCTCCCACTACCTCAGCCCTGACCCTCACAGCTCCAGTGGGGAGACTGAGGCATGACACTCAGGGGTGCAGGGCGGGGCTGTCCTCTAGCTTCCTAGTGACAGAGGGGGAGGCCAGCACCCCCAGGTACAAAGGAGCTGGGGACTCGGGGGAGGGTGCTCTGGCCTCCGCCCCAGCCACCTGCAGCCCAGCTGATCCCTGCCCAGGGACCCAGCGTCCGGACCAGTCCCACCACACCTCACGTCGGAGTGCTTCCTATGGGCTGAGGGCAGGCCGGGTGCCCCCTTCTGACCCCCAGGGTATCAGACCCCAGCTGGGGACCATGCTGGGGCAGAGAGGGGCCCAGGTCAGCAGCAGGAGACCAATTTGCTTCGCAGGGAAGTAGAACTGTGGAAGAAAAGGGAAATGGATTTTCCAGCCCAAGACGGGGTCCCAAGGGGGGTTTCTGATTTGCTCTTTTCCAGGCTGAGGCCTAGCAGAGCGTGTCTGGCCTGCAGCTGGTAGGGACGCTCCCTGAGGGCTCCCAGGGCAAACATAGCCCTGCCTGGGGACCCACTGGGAGGGGCTGCTCTCAGACCACAGGCTCCCTTGAGGGGTCCCCTCTCCTGCCCCCAAGCAGCTGTCCAGATGGCTGAGGAGAGGAGATAAGGGAAAGGACAAGACTTGCCCACGTCCCGGGACCTGACTACCCACCACACCCACTGCCTGCCCCCACCCCAAGCAGTCGGCCACCTATACCACCACTACTGTCAAGTCTGGTCACCTGCAGCAACACGCAGACTGCCAGCCACTCAGTGCAACCACACCAGCACCCCCTGCAGCCGGCCAACATCCCCCACCAGAAGACGTTCACCCCTTCACACCCCTGGGTCAAGCTCCAGCTGTCACACACCTCTGCCGCCAGCTACTGGCCTCAGGGTACTTCACTCTGGGCCTGGGCCTCATCCCTCCTGAGAGTCTCTCGTAGAGAAACAACCCTTGGCATGACCTCCTCTGGAAGCAGGCATCTGGGGAAGGGTTCCTTGGGTATCCTTGGGTCACACCCCTTCGGGGGACCCCTGACTCCCTCTACCACTAGCTGGGAAGAGGAAAGTACAGCCTGACAAGGAAGGCAGGTGCAAAAAGACAGACCCAGGTCTCTGGGTATGTGGCCTTAACTGGACAGCATGTAAACGGCATGGAAGGATGGCCTCCTTGTGGGGCCCAGAGCCCAGGCTGGAGCTAAAGCCACCCCCCCTCACTCCCGGTTATGTCCAGAAGTACCCATGGAGCAAGAGGGACCTTGGCATCCTCTCTCCACCACGCCTCCTAGCCCAGCCAGTGGAACCCCACCCAGCCTGGCCAGGCTTGTTCCAAGACGCTCCCTGCAGTTACGGGACTGGGGCTGGGTGACGACTTTGTCATCTCCCCACCCACCCACCAGCCAGCCTTGTATGGAGGAAGAAGAGGCCACCCTCTAGGACCAATACCTCTGGACACACACCTCCTGTCTGAGCACACCCAACCCACCTCAGCAAAAGTTATGGGTAACCCCCAACACACTCCCCGCACGCACGTAGGAAGAAGAGCCAGCAGGGAGGCCAAACACCTCCCTGGCACACTCCGTGGCCCAACACCCTGGTCAGTGTCAGGCCCAGCCAGAGAACTCACCGGTGCACATATCCCCTCCCTCCCCACAGCACTTGCAGACACTGGAGGGAACCACCTGGCCCCCAACAGCCCCCTCAGAACCTCCTAAGTCAGACCACTGGTGCGGGGTGGAAAGTCAAGAAAGGACGCCGGCTGGGTGGAGGGAGGGGAGGGGAGAAGAAAGAGGAGGGGAGAGGAGGGGATGAAGGGAGGGGATGGAGGGAGGCACCAGAGTTCCACACAGGAACCCGGGCACAGGGGGGCGCAGTGCCTAGCCTCCCTGTCGGGCGCGCAGGTGCGGGACAAGGCCCGTCCCAGGAAGACAGCGGAGAGGACAAGGGGCAGTGGCCGGGAGTGCAGAGCCTCGGCCAGAGCCCCGCGGTCCCGGAAACCCGCCTCCCGCAGGCCACCCCAGGCCCGGCCTCCAGCTGGAGTGGCGACCCTGGGGTCCCCCACCCCGTGCATCCATCTGGGTCCCGGTGTCTGCCCCCATCCCAGCTGGGGTGGTGACCCTGGGCCCCCCCCACCCTGCGCATCCACCTGGGTCCCAGTGTCTCTCCCCGATCCCAGCTGGGGCGGCGACCCTGGGGCCCCCCCACCCTGCGCATCCATCTGGGTCCCGGTGTCTGCCCCCATCCCAGCTGGGGCGGCGACCGCGGGCGCCCCCCACCCCGCCCCGCCGCCACTCACCCAGAAGAGCAGGTTGAAGGCGAACATGAGGAACTTGACGCCCTGGAGGCAGCCGCGCGCCATGCTGCAGCGCTTCAGCTCTAGGAGGAAGATGAAGGAGAGGTCCAGGTAGAAGACCACGTACTTGTTGCCCTTGGGCGCCGTGTAGCGCGCCTGAGCCGCCTTGGGGCCGGGGCTGGCGTGCAGGCCGAAGAAGGGGCCGCCGTCCCCGCCGTCCCCGCCGTCCCCGCCGTCCCCGGCGCCCGCGCGCCCGTACAGGCTGCTGTAGCGCCGGAAGGGGCCCCCGCGCGCGAAGCCCGGCTCCTTGCCCTCCGGCGACGGGCTGCGCCGGTAGGTGGACTCGTCCGTGCTCGAGCGGCGCATCGCGCCAGGGCCGCCGCCGGGCTCAGCGCCCCGCGCCCCGCGCCCCGCCGCGCCGCATCCCGCCCCGGCCCCGGCCCCGGCCCCGGCCCCGCTCCCCGCTCCGCCCCGGCGGCCCCGGACACCTGCCCCGTCCCCGCGCCGCAGCCCCGGCCCTCGCCCGCGCCCGCCCGCCAATCCGCGCCCGCCCCGCCCCCCAGGACCCCTCCCCGCCCCCAGCCCCGCCAATCCGCGCCCGCCCCCTGCCGCCGCGCCGCCCCGCCCCGCCGAGCCCACCGCTCCGCGGGCGCCGGCCAATCGCGGCCCCGGGCCGACGACCCCGCCCCGCCCCCGGCCCCGCCCGCGCTGGCGCCCCCCCCGGCCCCCCAGCCCCCCTTGCCTCCCCCGGGCCCGCCCGGGAGGAAGATGCTCTGGAAGGGCGGGGACTGCGTCGGGGGGCCCGGGGGCCCGGGGGCCCGGGGCGGAGGGGGCCGGGAACGAGGTCGCACTGCCCCCGCCGCCGGGCCGAGACCTCGGACCGCACTCGAGACGCACAGCGCTATGCAAATGAAGGGGTGACCCAGTTGCTTTCCGGTGGTGACCTGGGGCGGCTTCGACCTGGGTTCAAGTCAAGAGAGAGCCTGCGCCGGGCGGTGTAGCCCCGAACACTCCCTGGGGGGCGCGCTCTCCAGGGACCCCCGAAGCCCCGGCCGTTTACAGCTTGGATGGGAAGAGGCCTCTGTGGGCACAGGAATCAGTCTGGGTTACCCACCCAGGGGTGGGGGTGGGGGGCTGCCCCTGAGAGGGACTGGGGCTGGGGAGGGAAAAAGGGGGGGGGTGCCTAGGAGGGCAGGCCAGTCCTCAAGAACCCTGGGCGGGGCTTTTAGACTCACAGGGAGGGACTGGAACTCACAGGAGGGTCGCAGGGCGGGGTGCTCCCTGGGTGGGGGCACCCCCCTCCCCTGGTCCTGTTTCTCCAGGTAGCATGAGCCACCTGCTCACACACAGCCCCTTCTGCTTTAATGCTCTGCTGCCACGGAATGAGAATTACTGGTCTTTTTGAAGGGGGTGTCACATTTCATGTTGCACCAGCCTGGGGCAGAAGTCGGACCCTGCCCCTCCTGGACACATCCACGCACGTGCAGCGAGGACCCACACCAAACTCACAGATCCCCAGGGTGACCCGCACACACATGCACAACGGTCTAGGTAGGAGTACATATGCATACTACACTCGCACATTGGTCATGTTCCCTAAGCTGCACCCCTAGCTCACCCCACTGGTGGGGGCATGGTCTCTGGGGCCACTGGTGTTGGGGGGAGACATCAGCGTGTAAGTCAGACACTGCCTTCCTATCTGGCCCTGGGCCTGCAGCCCAGGAGGCCAAAGAAGAGCTGAGCTCCTCCTCCCGGAGCTCTGGGCCTGGGGCTGTAGCCAAGGCCTACCAGGTCAGCATGGGTGGACACTACCAGTGGACCAATGGGACAGTCCTAGAAACTGAAGCCCAAAGAGGGAAGGGCTGGCTCAGGGTCCCTGAGAGTTGGGTAGCAAGAGCTCAGAGTGCAGAGAGGTGGGAGAGAAAGAGGCGGATGGGAAGGAGGAGGGGAGGCAGGAGTGCCCAAGAAGGGATACTGACAAAGTGACAAACTGAGAGACAGTGGTGTGGGAGGCAGCATGTTGAAGGAGGGGAGGATGTGCAGCAGCCAGGGCAGGACTGCCTGGAGGACTGGGGGCCCAGTGAGGTCTGGCAGCCCTGCTGGGCCCTGAGGACCACGAGCATCAGACCTCTGCTGCCCCCTGAAGGCCCCTTGTAGAACTGCACTCAAGCCCCAGGGGCCAAGCCTGAAAGCCTCTTCCTGCAGAGCAGAGCTGGCCCGGGCAGGGAGCGGGGACAGGAGAGTCCCAGAGTCCTTGCCTGTCTCACAAGGCGGGCCAGCCTGGGGTTTCCCATGCCCCCCATCTTTCCCTCCTTCAAGTGTGCTTTGGTACATCTGGGCCCCAGAAAACGGACACAACAGTGATGTGCCAGGGGCCCAGTGGAGAAGCAGGCAGCGGAGGGCCCCACCCCAGCCCTACAGAAACCACTGCCCACAGCTCTGCTCAGGAAACGAGTGACCCCCTTGAGACCCCAGCACCCCCTTGGCTCAAGTCAGCAGCTCCACAGCCCAATACGAGGGTGGACGCCCTGGGATGCTGAGTGAGTGTGTGCTCAGGGTGCAGCTGTGGGCACAGGTGGCCAAGGGAGGATCCAGGGCTGACCCAGCCCCACCCCACCTCACCCCATATGCCCTACACTGACAGCACCCCCACAGGCTGGGCTCAGACACACTCAGGGAGGCATGGCTGGACCCTGGGCACAGACACCTGCCGCCAGCTCATCAGTTTTATCCTTCTCAAAGAGCCTCGGGCCACAGATGAGTGAGGAGGGGGGCCTGAGGGGCGAGAGTCTGTCTCCTTTTGGGCCTGGCTCCCAAGACAGGGCCTCGGAGGATGAGGAAGCAGGGTTGGCCCAGGCTGGCAGGAGAGCAGTGATGGGCAGGACTCCTCACGGAGCCCTGGACTCACCTCTCCACCCCTTCATCATGCTGGAGTGGGGCAGGGAGAGGACAGAAGGGGAGTTGGCCTAGGTTCCCACACTGGGCCGCAGCACCCAGGGGGCTCTCAGCTCTGTTTCACTCAGCTGTCAGTGTCCCAACGTCCCCCAAAATATCCCATCTACAAAACCCTGCGCCACCCCAGGTGGTGAACAGTAGTGCCTGATCTGAAATAAAATTAGAAAATTCATCCAAGGGTCCTGGGGCCAGTTGCAATGAGGACACAGGTCCAGGCTGAGGCCAAGCTTTCCTCAGTGCCCTGGCCCAGTGTCAGGAACCCTGTCCCCAAAGTGCAGCCTCTCCCCCACAGGGGTCCCCTTCCTCTAGCAGGTGGGGCCCCAGTGAGACATGGTCAGGAGATGGCATCCAGCTGGCTCAGACTCTGCGCCAGGACCCAAAGAGCATCCAGCTGGCAAGGCCTCCGGGGCCCGGAGTGGATGAGCCCACGAGGCTGTCCGGGTCTGCACTGCTGCTGCCACTGCCCACCCCGACTGGCATACCTGGGCCTGCCGCAGGAAAGAAGCTGGGCGGTGCTCGGTTCCTCCGAAGGTGAGCCAGCAGGTGGGCCAGTCGTCAGTGTGGCCAAAGCAGGCTGGAGCCCTGTGGAAGGAAGACGGACAGGATGGAGACCCACACCGGACCCTCTGCGGGGGCTCCTGGAGGTTGAGCAGGCACCCAGGGGAGGGGGGGACAGCCCTCCTCTCAGGACCAGGTCCCTAGGAGGACTGGAGAGGGCGCCTGGGCTGGTGGGAAGGCACTGCCTGACTCAGGAGCTGGGGGCGGGAGGGTCACATAGGGCTTTGCTCCCAGCCTTGGGTCACTCGTCCTGAGACACCCAGGGAGGCAGGCAGACTTGCAGGCACAGACACAGGGACAGCACACGAGGGTCCATGCATCCAGAGAGTATACATGTTCAGAGGCGTGGATTCATGCCCAATGCGGGATCCGGCCTTGGGTGTCCACATGCCCCAAGATGCCCTGCACCCACCCATTCCTGGGCTCCAAGCAGGCAGGACATGTGCCCTGAGCCACCAACCTCACTCTCCCCGCAAAGCCAGCTGCTGATGACTCACCGGGCCCACTTGTCTGCCATTGGCGTTCACGGGAGCATTCTGTCCTCCCCCAGCAGCCAGGGGCTTGGAGGGGACCCCCAATCTCATGGGGTGCCTGAAGGCATCCCAGTCAGGTGCCCCACACCTCACTCCTCAGACCAGGTGCTCCTTGCAGCCCCAGGGGCAGGGGGGAGCAGTCAGTCTTCCCAGCAGCCCAAGGGCAGGAGGGACTGCAGGTTCAGTAAATCACCCTGGCAGGTGTCTGCCCCCCACACCCATCCTCTTGTGGGCAGCCCACTGCCTGCCAGCCCACCCAAACTTATGCCTGGGGTTGACCAGAGGCCACAGAGCAGAGGGAGTCCTGGCTCCTCCCCCCAGGTGACCTGATACCTGTCCTCTCCAGAACCTCAGAGAGGAGAAGACGCACCTGGGAGCCCTCAGCAGTCCCCATGCCCAGGGAGGAAGCATCCACGGGGAGGTTTCAGGCCCAGAAAGTAGGGCAGCAGGGCGGGGGTGGGGGCACGCACGTCATCCACTTTCCCTGATAAGCCCCCAAAGCCCACAGCAACATTCTAGGAGCTAAAAACCATGCACCATATGGTGCCATTGTGCTCTCTACACCCCAAGACCTGGGCGTCAGGGGGACGGGGCCTCCTGGCAGGGCCTAAAGGGCAGATCTACCAGCAGCCCCTCAAGCCTCCTGGGCCCCCCAAAATGTGGAAGTCCCATGGCCAACACCAAGTGGAGGCTGGATGAGACCACTGTGCAGTGGCGCTCCAGCCCTCACCCCCCTGCTCCCCCCTCCCCCCAGGCAGCCCCTGGATCCTCCATGAATGACCTCTGGCCCTTCTGACCTCCATAGCCCTCCTCCAAGAGTGCAGAGCCCCTACTCCCATCTAGGGCAGCCCAGACACGGCCGTGCAGCTGGGCCAGGCTGCAGGGGCCAGATGGGACACCAGCTGGCTCCATGGTTCACCCAGGCCCAGCCTCCTCCTCCAGGAAGCCTCCTTCCCCATCCTCTGTGTGCAGGGTCTGATGTGCCGCATCCCAGGGAATAGAACCTGTGGCAGGCAGCAGGGACAACCCGAGGAAGAGCCCCAAGACCAACACACCGGCAGTCCTGGGCTGGGCCTGCTCGACTCTCCAGGGCTCTGGGATGGGCAGTGGTTGGAGGACCCCAGAACAGCATAAGCCATGAGAAGGCTGTGGGCACCTACCTGGCCTGATCCAGGTCCCACTCAAAGAGGAACTACCCCAAAAGCGGACACAAAGGTGGGAGGTTGCCAGGGGCTGGGAGGCAGCAGGGGCCTGGCCTGGGGGCACACACCCCAGCAGGGAGAGATCCTGGGCAGAGCAGAGCCAGACACCTCCCCAGGGCCCCCAGGCCCAGCAGGCTCTGAGGCGGCTTTGAGGAGCCAGGGAGGCCCCGCCAACACAAACAGTCCTGTGGTGTCGGCTTCCGGCTGCTGATCCAGCCCTGCAGGCCCCAGGCCCCACAGTCCCCAGGCCCACCCGACCTGCCCTGGGGGAGGGGTACCCCCTACACACACAGAGCCTGGGCAAGGCCAACCCCCACCTCAGGGTCCTCCCCTACATCCCTGCTCCTCCTGCAGCCCCCCGACCCCCCAGGGGGGCATTTCTGTCCTGGAGGTGGTGGTGGAGAGAAACCATCAGGACCCTGTCTCAGGTACCCAGTGTGTGCTCACCCACCTCCAGGCCAGTGTGGTTCCCCCAGAGCCCTACCACATGGGGCCCAGGCCACAGGGCTGCCTGGCAGTGTTGTTCCCAAATGCCCTGAGCCCGGGCTCATCCAAGGGGTCACTAGGTCAGGGCCACCGCAGCCTCAAGCACGCTTGCAGACACCATCACTCAAGACTCCTCAATCCCCAGGGCCAAGGGCTAGTGCAGGCTCAGCAGGCAAGGGACCCTGTGTGACCCAGGGGAGGCATCCGAGCATGGCCGTGCAGGGACCCCCCATCCTGTGCACCCCCCCTCCCCCCCTCCCCCCGTGAGTGCACATCTGCCCAATGCAAGAGGAGCAGGGGCCAGGCCTGCATTACCAGGACTGGGTTCCTCCAGCTGGGCAGCTATAGGTTCTACCCACACTCTACAGACGGAGAAATGATGCCAGGACTGGTGGGCAGGGTCAGCTGATTCCCTGTACACGGGGCCAGGCTCTTGGCTGGAGCGTCTCAGCAGCAGAAGCTTCCACTGCTGTCCTCCGCCCCTGCCTGCCCTGCAGTGACCCTTTTCTGGCAGGAAGCATGGCTCACGGGTTCCCAACCACATGTGGCACAGCCCTCCCTCCCTCCCTATGCCCCACCCAACAAGATACCCTATGCTCCAAGCGCTGGCAGTCTCCCTCCCCAGAGGCCTGGGCCACATCTGTGCTGACACTGCACCAGAGAGGAGAAGTGAGGGCCCCCCTTCCCCTGCAGGCCCCCGAGGCTCCCCTCCCCACCCCTCCTCCCCACCAGTGCCTGGGGCCCTAAGGGCTCGCTCCCGCCCAACCCAACTCCCCCCACAACACACACACAGAGGGATGAGGCCACCCAGGGCCGAGGCAGCTGGCAGGGCTGACCTCTGAGGCTCCCCAGTGTCCTGCAGGGTTGAGGAAGGCAGGGTAGAGAGAGAAGAGGACCCAAGGCCCCACAGGGTGTCCCTGCACACCTGTGCTGAGGGGTGCAGCCAGGATGCTCCCCACCGTCTGTCCTTGGAAATCAGGGAGCTGGAGGGAGGAGCCCAGGAAGAGGCCACCACCACCCCCAAATCTACACACAGCGCACAGAATTCCAGGAATGTCAACTTGGCTCAGGCCTGGATCAAGGCGGGAGGCTCATTCCCCTCACTCTTTCAGAGTAAACAACTACTCCCAGCAGAAGCATGGGTGGGGCAGGCCCTGGGCCCCTCCTCCAGGAAGCCTTCCACCCCAGCGGCTCCCCAAGTTCCACCCAGCTGACAGCCTGGGTCCCCTCCGCTGTGTCCCTCACCTGCACAGTTGCCAATAGCCTCTGCAGGGGAGCCTGAGTCTGACCCCAGGCCACCGTGACTCCAGGCCCCCTCTCCTGTCCCTCTGTCCAGGCACAGGATGTGCGTCCAGTGGGTGGGGTGGGGGGCAGCTGGGAAGGGAAGTGGCCTCTCTCGTGGCTCTGCACGTGGCAGCGTGGAGGATGACAAATGCACTGGGCAGGCTGTCCAGGGCCCAGGCAGAGGTGGCCAGCGCCTCCCAGGCCCCAGGGGACCCTCAGGCTCCCTCCCTGAAGCTGAGGCCAGAATCCACCACCCACCGTGGGAGGGTGGGGAGTACAGGCCCCACACATGCCCAGCCCACCTGACTAGCTGACACCCGCCCCCCCCACCCCCACCCCAGGCGCTGCTCTGGAACACATCCATCCCCACAGCCCCAAAGTCTGCCTCCTCCAGGGAGCCCTCCCTGCCTCCCCCCACACAGATCTGCACCCCCCCCCCCCCGTGACCCCCGGATGGAGGAGCTCACCTCACCCCGCCCCCAGGGACACAGCCTCGTCGTCCCTTCCACCCTCTGTGGCTGCTGCCCCACCATCTCTGACTCCACCACCTACTCCGGCCCTGGCCTAGAGCTGCCGGCAGGTATGGCCTCCAGGCCCCTATCCAAGGGGTCCCCCGGCCAGGATCAATGCACTCCCTGACACACGCGGGCTCTGCAGGGCGCCTCTTCCACGCCGCCGTCCCGGACCACCCGCTCCAGCCTCCGCCCTGCTCTGAGTCCTCAGAGCCCCGACCGACCGTCCGCACCCCCAGGCCCTTCCCCCGAGGGCCGCAGAGGGCGGCTGGGGCGCTGGGGGGGCAGGAGCTGCGGCCAAGCCGGCCGTCGGGGCTACAGTGCGGCCGAGCGGGCCGGGCCGGGGCGGGGACAGCCTTCGTCGGGCCGGGCCGGGAGGGGCGGCGGGAAGGTCCCTCCGGGGCCCCCCGCCCCCGCCCCCCGCCCCCCGCCCCCCGCCGCGGGTCCCCGCGCCCCCGGCCCCGGCCCGGCCCCGCCACTTGTTGCTGCGGCTCGGCTCGGCGCTCCAACTCTGCGCCCGCTCGGCTCGGCCCCGGCCCGGGTCCGGGTCCGGGTCCGGGTCCGGGGTTCCGAGGGGCGGGACCCCGGCCGCATCCCCGCGGACCGGCTCTGTACCTGCGCGCGGTCCGCCCGCCGCGCAGCTGTCAGTCATGCGGACACGAGGAAAGCGAAGCGCCGCCGTCGGGCCCTTTCGGTCCCGCTAGGCCGCCGTAGGCCGGGACGTACCAAGGCGGCGGGCCGGGGGGGGAGCGTCTGCTCCGGTCGCGGCCGCGTGGGCCCCGGAGCCCCCGGTCCGCGCGGAAGGAACTCAGCCCGGCAGGGAACGGACGGCGGCGGCAGTGGGGCCGGCGGGGCGGGCCGGGGGCGGGCCGGGGGCGGCCGGGGGCGTAGCGGGACTGGGACTTCTCCCCCCCGCGCCATGAACGCGCCCTCGGCGGGGCCTGCTCCCGGGCGGAAGCGCCGCCCCACCTGCCAGTCCCCGCGCCGCCGCCGCCGCCAGCGCCATGATCATCCCGGTCCGCTGCTTCACCTGCGGCAAGATCGTCGGCAACAAGTGGGAAGCCTACCTGGGGCTGCTGCAGGCCGAGTACACCGAGGGGTGAGGCTCCGGGCTGGGCGGCGTGCGGGGCCGGGGGGGCCCCTGCTGGGCGCGGGGCCGGAGGGTCGGGCCGGGGCGCGGGGGGCGCGGCGCGGGGGGCGCAGGCTCCGGGCTCCAGGTGCCGGCCGCGAGCAAGGGGGCAGGCGGGCAGCGGGCCTGCGGGCCTGCGGTGCCGCGGGGACTTGCACACGGACCCGGCAGGTCGTGGCTCCTGCCCAGCGCAGTTCGGTGCTCCCTGCCCTCCCGCCCTCGGAGGCCCCCGGGCCGCGAGCTCTTGGGTCGTGGGCCGGGCTTCCTGGCCACGGAGCCCTGCGGAGCGGGCCGGAGCGGGCCGCCCCGGGCCGCTCTCCCGTCGCTGCCCGTCAGCACGGCCGTCAGCACCGGCCTCGTGGGCATCTCTGCACATTTAAGCCTGGCCTGCGGCGTTTGGGACGAGCGGGGAGGCCAGGTTCCTGGTGAGTCTGTCGGAAAGACCCGAGTGTGAGGGAACCGGCCAGAGGCCCTGGAAGCCCCGGGCAGGAACCGCCCAGCCCTGCGACTTCCCAGCTCGGCGCTGCACGTCGGAGCAGTGCTCTGGGGATTTTCTGGAAGCCCTTGGGGCAACAGGGGCTGGGCCCCAGGGACACTGACAACTCTAATCGGCTTGGGAAACGGGAGAGACGGCTCCCTCCGCAGCGGGCGGGGAGGTGGGGCTTGCTCCAGCAGGGTTCGGGTCCTCCGTGTGCCCAGGACTGCCTGCCCCAACCGGGTGTGACCTGCCCCTCACCCACAGAGACGCCCTGGATGCGCTGGGCCTGAAGCGCTACTGTTGCCGCCGCATGCTGCTGGCACACGTGGACCTGATCGAGAAGCTGCTCAACTACGCGCCTCTGGAGAAGTGACAAGTGACCTGCTCACCCCCGTCACCCGGTCACCCGCTGTGCTCACCAGGGGCCGTCTGCGCCGTTCCCCCAGGCACTCCAGAGTGGTGGGGGTGGCATGGAGCATGCCTGTCCACCACCTGTGGATGTGTATCCCTGCTCTGGAAAGAACTGTCCATTAAAGGTCTTTGCAGAACCATGAAGAGGCCCTAACAGTTGGCCTGGCTTTGTGGGACTCCCTGGTGTTTCTGTGTCCTGCCTCATGCTTGAAGCTGCTTGGGGATAGACGTGGCTCTCACCATTCAGGGCCCAGAGGTGGCCGGGGTGGTGGAGGGCATCTCACAGCCCAGTGACAGTCAGTACACAGACAGCCAAGAGCGCTCAGGTTGAGGGTCAGGAGACATTGGCCTGCCCACCACCAGGTTCTGGTTGACCTTTAGGACAAGCACGGAGATCCTCACATTCCTTCCCAGGATCTCAACAACCAGATATTTGAGCCCTGAGTGGAATGCCTGCTGCAGTCTCGGCTGCCCATCCTGAGATCTTGCTGCCAGAAGCTTCTAGGTTCCAGCCAAGTTCCTGTGGAGGGGCAGGGATGGTGCCCAGCCTCCATAGTCAGCACTGAGACCCGCACAGTGGGTTGAGGGTGGCCCTGAGGAGGCTCTGCTGGGTGTCAGGGTTTGCCAAGCTCCCGATGGCCTGGGTATTAGCACTTAATCCTACGGGCCTGCCCAAGAGCTATCTGTCCTATTCCAGGTCCACTGAGGCTTACAGCTGGCAGCTGTCGCCCTGGACGGGAGTCTACCAGCCCTAGTGCCCTTAAGCAGGCAGAAGGCAGGAGTGTGTGGTTAGAAGAGAGGAGGGGACTGTCTGACACTGTCTTCAGGGCCAGCCCTGCTGCCCAGGCATCTGACATGCGGTCCTCTGAGGGCCAATGAACAAACCTATCGGGGCAGGGGGAGGAAGGGTCTGCCAGGGGTACATGCCCTGCAGAGCTCAGGCCTCTCCTGTCCTGTTCCAGAGGCCCTCTCCCCATCCCTAACAGCTACCCATGCCAGAAGGACGTTTGGAAACAAGCAGGTCCAGGCCATTTGAGGCCTCCATTGCCTCTGGGAGGCTCTCCCCGCTGCCACCATTTTTCTGTCCCAGAACGGGCATGGTTCTGCTTCACAGCCTGTGCTCAGTGGTCCCTGCTACTGGCTGCGTCTCGCTGGAGTCCTGTCAGTCTCCAGAATGTACCCTCCCGGCCCCAGCCCCTGTCCCGGCACTGGGTGGGTGGTTCTGTCCACCCCGGTGCGGGGAAGGCCCTGAGGACCAGGACCCTGACAGTCACTAACACAATAAGCTCAATCCATTCCACAAACATTTATTGAGCGCATATTGTGTGGCACGAGCAGTTCTAGGCATTTGTGATAACAGCAGTGAATAAAACCCACAAACCCCTGCTTCTGGGAAGGAGAGAGGACTGTGGACAAGTAAATGTGTGGCCTTTGGGGAGAGAGGTGGGGAAGTCCAAGCAGAGGCTCGGGCAGCAGAGACTTGAGGACAGAGGCCCAGGACCCCCAGGGCAGGACTGGGCTTACTTGGCTTTCCCAGGGATCTGTGGACACCTGGGACTCACATGCAGGTGTTCTGTACTCCCCTCACCTACCCCACCCAGCCAAGTCCCCCTTAGACTGCACTGGAACATCTGGGGGTCTAGAAGCATCCTAGAGTGGGCCCGCCCCTCCAGCTGAGCGCAGGCATCAGGAACCCCAAGGTCCCATGACCCCGCTCACAGGCAGAGGTACTGCTCCTTCCCCACCCTGGGGGGGCAAGCCTCAGGCCTTTGGTCTGCAGAGAAAGGCACTTGTAGCTCCCTCTGAGGGTGGGGATCCCCAGAGGTCATGGTGATGGTTTGGGGGTATGCACATGGGCTTAAGAACGCACCCTCCCTGGCAGAGTGGGGAGGGGGGGAAGGAGCAGCATCCTGGAACCCCAGCTCCTGGCCCTCAGTAGTGTCAGCTCAGTAGTCAGGTGGCGAGGCTGTGGCATACACAGTGGTACACCCATGCTCAGTAGTGTTCCAGCTTCAGGCTCTTGTACAGGCAGCATGTGAAGATCATGCCAAAGACCTGTGGCACAGGGCCAGCATGAGTGTGGCACAGTGCCAGCCACATGGTGTGCCCCAGCACCCACCAGGGCCTGTCCCACCCTACCCCCGAACCTGCACACAGGCGATGCCAATGCCCACAGCGCCGATGACCCTCAGGTGCTCCTGGATGAAGGTCTCCAGCTTGGTGATGCAGCCACCCTGGCAGAGTAGGGGTCAGGGCACTGAAGGGAGGCGATTGTAGCCACCCCCCCAACTGCTGCAGCCCAACCCCCCTCCAGGTGTGACCACACCAACCCCCAGCATCCTGGGCCCCTGGCTCCTCGGCCCTTCCCAGGGACCCCAGGCACCCACCAGCCTACCTCCACCTTGTAGATGTTGGAGGCGTGGTCCCGCTGCCCACAGCCAGGCACCACAGTCTTGCAGCAGCTGTCGGGAACCACACGGCTGCCCGCCTGGCCCGAGCGGATCCACTCACTGTCCCGCCAGTCTTGTGAGTTGTTGCTGCCACAGCAGTGGAACTGCGGTAGGAACACGGCCCAGGCTAAGTCCCCGTCCCACCCACCCCCATGGCAGGGTTCATACAGAGGTCCAGGGGTGCCCAAGGGGATCTGTTTGCACCCCATGGCACCACCCACTCACCTCCTGTTGCAGCTTATCCACAGCACTGGTCACACCCTCATGGCCTGGCTGGTGGTACTGCTTAGTCATGGTGTCCTTCAGGTTGTCCTTGAGCTCAGCGTTCAGCTGGGGGTGAGGTGGTCACAGCTTCAGCTGTACAGCTTAAGATCCCTCAAGGTAGGTGGGGCAGGTGGAAGCAGGTGCCGACGATGGGGGAGAGGTTCGGGAAGGCTGCTGGCCTGGGAGGGGGTGGGCTGGGCTGGGAGAGTCACCAGGTGGCCATGGAGAGGGCTGAGGACAGGGAGAGAGATCCAGATCCCAGGGACACCTTCCTCCCCTCCTGAGCCCCTAGCTGGGCAGTTTGGGCACTGACAGGCAGGCTGTGCCTCCCTGCTGTCGGCCCTACCCACTGGGACACAGCCCCTACCCCCAGGGCCTCCTCGCCCAGTGGTCAGTTCTGGAGCATGGGGGATCACGTCTATGTGTCTGTCTGCACATGTCTGTCCCTCCATGGTCCTATCTGTCCAGGCTCCTCACCTGCTGGTAGTAGATGTAGGCCAGAATGCCAGCAATGATCTCCAGCAGAAAGATGATGAGGAGCAGGATGAAGTACTGGGGGTGAGCAGGGACCCAGTTAGGTGGGACTGGACCCATGCAGTCCTATCCCATGAGGACTCCCAGTGTCCAGCACCACAGAGCAGAGCCCCCAGCCTCCGATCCCAAGTGGCCACAGAGGGCTCCGGGCAGCAGGTGGGTGCTGGCGGTCCCTGATGCTTTCCCTCAGAGCTGGTGTCTTCCCTCAGCTGGCCCAGCTGGGATGTGGGGACTCAGGGCTGGACAAGTGCCCCCACCAGCACAGGTGAGCACAGCACAGGCTATTCTGCAGTGTCACACCTGACCCCCAACATTCCTTTGCTTCTCAGAGCCAGCCCGGACAGCCTAGTGGGGAGCCCCCGCTAACCAAGCGCAGCAGGTTCCGCCGCTCCTTGAAGGTGGCACAGCAGCCCAGAACGCCAGTCACCATGACGACAACGCCAGCCACCACCAGGATGTAGGCTGTGGCCAGGTAGGTGCCCGAGGCCAGCAAGCTGATATAGTCACTCTTGAGGGCCAGCGTCCAGATGCCCACTGCCATGACGGCCAGACCAGCCAGCTGTGGGCAGTGCACACTGGTCAGCACATCCGGCCCCAGGACTAAGGGATGGGACAGAGCCCCCAGGCCAAGGCTCCCTTCAGGGACCAGGGATGGGAGGGAGGAGACACCTGCCCGTGGCAGTCAGAGGGAGGGAGTCCTCACCCAGAAGCAGCAGTTGAAGGTGAAAAGCAGGTACTTGAGGCAGACGGTGCCACATGTCGTCTTCTCATTGAACTCCCCCATCCTGGGGCCGAGAGGCAAGGGGAGGTCAGATAGCCCACACCACCAGGACTTGACCGGGAGGCCAGCCAGACACCAGTGGGGATGGTAGGGAGGGGGACACTGATGCCCAGGCAAGCCCTGGGTTAAAGCCCAGCCAACCAGCTGCCCCAAATGAAGGTCCTGGGAAAGTGTTCACAAGAAGCAGGATGTCTCCTGGGATAGCACTTCGAGGGCCCCCACCCCCAGCGCAGCCAGGGCCAGTGTCTGGCGTCCACAGCCAAGCTGAAGGCCAGGCCCTAGAAGGCCGAAGGGCCTGGCTTCTCTGCTCAGTGCCCAGCGCACAAAGGAGACATGGAGGACCCCAAGCATCACCGCTGACTCACCTCTGCTGGCAGCCAGGGTAGGAAGACCCGGCAGGTCCCTCAGGGTGAGCTCATGCAGGCCCCGCCCATCACCCCCCCACACACACACACACACAACATTCCCGGAGCTGCACGTCACAGTCTGGCAGGCTAGCAGGCACCCACTGGAGGCTGGAGGATTGGAGGCCACTCAGACACAGGCTGATCGGCCCCTTACTAGCCACATAGCCTCAGGGAAGCCCCTTGGGTTTCTGTTAAAGGGAACGCCTTCCTTTCTCCGAGCCAGGGTGGGAAGAAGAGACAGTGCTGGACAGGCAGAGCCAGTAGAAACACATGCCCCAAGACCTCTGCTGGTCCTCACTACTGGAAAGGGGAGCCACACCAACCCCAGCAAGATGTGAAGGGACACCTTGCCTGTTCTGCTGTGCAGAGTCTGGACTGGGGAGGGTGGGAGAGGGCCAGACGACACAGATGGCAGCTGGACGCCCCCCCTCCCACGTTTCCAGACAGACAGCACCACCCAGAGCTGAACTTTCACCACCCCACCCAGCACTTACCTGGCTGCTGGTGGAGACTGGCTCCTCTCTAAGACAGGTGGACGGAAGTTCCCTAAGAGCCTCCACTAGAAAGGCAGGGACAGGTGCCAGGTCTGGCCGGCGCTGGACAGGCAGGATCCTATCACCCCTCCTTGTGGCCGCCTCTGGCAGTGGATCCGGACCAGCTGGGCTTCCGGAGTAGGCAGCGTCCACTCCCAGGGCAGGGAGGGGAGAGGCCAGGCCCGGTATTTTAGTCTGGGCTTGGGCGGGGCAGGGCAGAAAACATTTCTGGATAGTGTGATCCTGGAAGGGGAGGGACCACTCGCCTTCCCCAAGCACCCCGCTCTGGGCCTTCCTGCAGACCGGCCCCTGCCCCTTACCCCACCCAACAGCAGTACCTGCCAGCCAGGCAGGAAAAAAGACGCAGACGGCTGCCGCGGAGCTGGGGTACGGCAGCCCCTGGGCCCGGGCAGAGGCCCCAGCCCCCACGGCCCGTGCGCACAACCGGCAGAGCAGGGGCCCCGGTTTCCGGGAGTGCCTGGCAGATGTGAGCCCCCTTGGGACGCGCCGGCCAGAGATAGTTCCTGCGGCCGTGACACGGCTGCCCCAGCCCAGACCCTGCGACTCAGCCGGGGGTCTCGGCCGCCCGCGCCCGGAGGACTGGACCCTGCGGTCGGCGCAGCCAGGCCCCGGGAGGCATCCGCGCGTTACCGCGGGGAGCCGCCGCCCCCGCCCGGGCGAGCGACGGCGGAAGGAAGGGCACCGGTGTCCGGAGACAATGACCACGGTGCTCCGATGAGGCCGAAGGGGCCGCCAGGCCTGCGCAAACACCCCGGGGGCGCCTCGCCCCCGCTCCGGGTGCCGCTCTGCCCACCCGGGTGCCCCTCTGCGCACCCGGCTCCCCGGCGGCCGGCTCCCTCCGAAGGGGCCCGCGCAGCGGCTGCGGCCGGGTCGGCGGCCGGGCCCTCCCGGGCCTCCCGGGCCTCCCGGGCCTCCCTCCAGACGCCTGCAGCCGGGCCCCGGAGTGCGGGACGCACGGCCCCTCCCGGCCCGTCTGGCCCGGCGGCGCACTCACCGGCCACGCGTCGGAGTCGGCGGGGCGGGCGGGGAGGGGCGATGGGGGCGGTGGCTCGGGGTGCTGAGACTGCGCGGCCGCCGGGGGCCTGCGAGAGCTACGCGCCCCGCCCGCGCCCCGGGCCCCAGGCCCCGCCCACGCCCCCAGGTCCCAGGCCCCGCCCACGGCGGCAGGCCCCGCCCACGGCGGCGGGCCCCGCCCACGCCCCCTGGTCCCGGGCCCCGCCCACGGCGGCAGGCGCGGGGCAGGTCCCGACAGCGCCGGCGGGCGGCGGTGGCGCCGCCGGGGGTCCGCCCGGGACTGCGGAGGCGGGCGTGCTGCAGCCCGCGGGCGCCACGGCCCCGCCAGGGACTCATACCCTCGGGAGACAGAGGAGCTGAGCGGGGGGCGGTGGAGACGGCGGCGGCCCGCCCGGCCGGGGCTCTGGACTGTGTCCCGAGACCTTGCCCGCCTCCAGGCCCAGTTCCCGGTTCTCCCTCCAAACGCAGGGACCGCCTGAGGCTGCAGGGTCGGCAGGACAGATGCTGGCCTCTGTGGGGGAGGTCTGGAGTTGCGATCGGATGCAGGAGTGGGGTCTCTGGGCGCAGTATACAGGATGGCCTGGGTCCCTGCCAGACAGTCTGGTCTGGGAGGTCTGGGTCCTGGGAGGGCTGGCAAGGGCTGAGGGAGACGGGGAGGAGCCTGCTGACCTGCCAGACTGCAAAAGGGACAGTGGGATTAAGGAGACGGAGCGGACCCCCAGCCCACCAGGCTCATTCCCAGACCCAGGGAGGGACGTCAGAATCTGCAGGCATTTGGAATAGCTCTGCGCAAACAGTGGGCAACACTCGTCCTCAGCTCTTTGCCCAGGGTTGGTGGTTCTGGCCAGCAGCTCCCAGCTTCCCAGAGAGGGTGGAGGAAGGAACAGAGAGGTGGCTGGAGACCTACCCCTTGGAGGTCCCGCTCAGGACTGGCTCGCCTCTAGTGGGCTGAGGTGGTCCACCCGGGCCAGGTATGTGTGAGGACCGGTTTGGGGAGGAGGCTGGGAGCGGGCTCCTTAGTGAGACAATGGGCCTCAGTCCCCCTGTTCCTACAGAGGGCCCTATGGGACTTCAGCCTTAATGGACAGTGAGGTCTTGAAGTCATGACCAGAGACATACAGGGACATCCGCAGCCCCAGGTCCACAGGGCCAGGGACCTGTGCCACACAGGTACCATCCACTTGGTTGAGTGTACCATGGATACCCCATTTGTGCAGCACACGCATGCTGTGGCTTTTTACACATAGGCCAAGGAGGTCACAGTGCAGTCAATGGGCTTTATTGGGAGGAAGGAGTTTTTCTGCTGGTCAGAGATCGGTTTGATGGAATGGGGACAGGATGGGGATCAGCAGGGAGGAACATGAAACTGGCCGCTCCTCAGTTCCTTCATGTCTACATGCAGGCAGGCCAGGCAGGCCATGGAATAGAGTCCACATCCTGGATGGGCAGCCCCTAGCCACGATGCACCACCTTCAAAGGGCAGCTTCTCCAAGTAACGCCCAGTGAGTCACTCAGGGATGGTCAGCAGGCACTGGGAAGATGGCCAGAGCCACGTCTTGGAGGGCGAGCCCAGCTGCAGCAGCAGCAACAGCAGCAGGTGGGCCCTGGCGAGCGGGCCACTGCCAGGGCTTTCCTTCGGCCACTGCCCAGCCGCTTGGCCTCACAGGCATCCCTCTGGTCTCGCAGCCTCGTGTTCAGCTCCCTGGGGAAGGGGAGTCCAAGGTTCAAAGAGGTCTCAAGAGGCAGCATTCCAGGGTGGGGAATGTGGGCTCTGCTCTCCCTCACACCAGAAGAGAGGTGTCCCACTGGGGCTGCAGCAGGAGGAATGGAGGACAGACACAAGGAAGGACTTCCTCCAAGTGGGATGAGGCAGTGATCAGGAATGTGGGGAGCTGGGAGCTCCCGAGTTGAGCCGAGCCCCTTCCCTCCTGGGGCCTGAGCCAGACCGCACCTGAGGAGCTCCAGCTGTCGCAGGAGGCTGAGCTTCTCTTTCTGCATGTTCCTTGAGACTGCGACCACCTCTCTGCAGGAGGGAGGTGGTGACCAGGATGCAGGAAGGCTCCTGCGATGGCCCATGACCCTACCCCACACAGACCCTGAGGGCGGGGCTGGGACAGGGGCTGGGGATGGAAGTGGCCCGCACCTGAGCCCCAAAAGCGATCCCCGCCCGCCTTGCCCTCCCAGGGCCCGCCCCAGAGGGACGGCCTCCTCCCCCAACCCGAGGCACCGTAGAGTTTGCTCCTGACGGCCCTGCAGGTCGCCCTCCAGTATGCGGAGCTGCTCCTGCGCTCCCTCCAACTGAGTTCTCAGCGCCTCGTGGGCTAGCCACAGCTGGGCGTTCTGCGCCTGCGCCTCCAGCTGCTCGCTGGCCCGGGCCTGCAGCTGCTGTTCCAGCTGCGGAGATGGAGGGGCAAGGGGGATCGAAGCTGGGGAGAACCCCTCACCTCTCCTTCGGGGCACTGCGTTGCCCCTGACTCCCAAGGGTTGAAGCGCCGGGGACACTGAGGCACAGGGGAACCACAGGTTCACCCAGGAGTACGTGGGTGACGGTGGGGACCCGCCAGGGGCGGGGGGTGGGGGGCTGGCAGCTGGCGGCCACTCACCTCCCGCTGTCGCAGGCCCGCACGCTCCAGCTCCTGGTCGCGGTTCTGCAGCTCCAGCTCCAGGAGGCCTCTGCGCTCCTCCCGGGGGAGGTCCTGGGGTTCGCGGGGAGCTCCTGAGCCTCAGCGGAGGTGGGGGGCCGGGGCCGGGTGGAGGCGATCGGGGAGGGCGGGGTCAGGGAGACGCGCGTCTGGGATTGGGCCGGGCGAGGGCGGGGGCCAGGGGCGGGGGAGCTTCGGGCCCACCTGAGTCCGCAGGCGCTGGCGCTGCTCCCGAAGTTGCTGCTCCATCTCCTCGTACAGACACCGCACCTCCCTCTCGTGCTCGCTCTCCCGCCTTCGGGGACCGGGCGCAGGACAGCTGCTCTGAGCCTGCCGGCACTATAGACCCCAGCCCCGCCTCCACCGCCTCCCGGAGTCCTGCTCCGGGGCGCCAGGACTCGCCCCGGCCCCAGCCCTCACCGCCGCAGCGCCTGCTCCAGGCTGTCCCGCTCTCGGGCCGCCTCCTCCAGGCAGGCCGACGCGCGCATCAGAACGTCCTCGAAGGAGCCCAGCAGCTCCGGTCGCTCGCGCTGCAGCCGGGTCCAGAGCGTCCGCACCGCTTGCTGTCTGCAAGGGGAGTGCGGGTGCTGAAATTGAGGCGGGGCCTCCCCGACCCCATCCCTAAGGGTAAGCCCTCCGAGGCACCTGCAGCCCTGGATAGGCCAGCCGCGTTTGTACATGCAGGGGATCCCTCTCGTGGGTGCTCTTGCCCCTGCCTGGGCTCAGCGTGTACGGGACTTGGCGGGGCAGCCAGCTGTCTCCTGTGCACACAGGGCTGTGCTGGGCGCCTGCCCTTCTGCCCACAGCCTTGCCGGCTGCCCCCTGAAATGCAAATTCTGCGGGAAATCACGCTCAGCCCCTCCCAGGTGTCACAGCTGACAGAGCGACTGGGCCAGTCCCCGCGTGAGTACCCTGAGCAAGAACAGACGTCGGGCACCCTGGACAGGCAGCATGAACAGGGGGGCATAGAGGAGGGAACTGGGAGCCGCGCTGGCACCAACTCACTCGCCCAGGACGGGGGCCACCCCCAGCTGCTCCAGCGCCTGGCCGACTCTCTCCTCCTCCTCTTCCTCCTCCTCCAGGGAGCCCCCAGTGCCATGCACATCTGACCAGCCCGACTCAAAGGTTTCCTCTGGAGCCTGGGAGGGCAGTGCGCCCTGGGCTGATTCCACCCCCACAAACTTCCCTGTGGACACGAAGGTGAAATTACCAAGGCTGTGGGGGAGCACCCTGGCTTGGCCACCCACCCCACCCCCACACATGCGCACTCACCCCCACACACAAACACATCCTGTCCGTATCCCAAGCCCAGTTTCCTGTTTTTCTTCCTTATTCTGGTCTGATTCTTGGCCCAGGAACGGGAGGTAACACCCGGGCCAGGATGGAGCAAGCCTAGCTCCCAGTCCCACCTGGGTTTGGCACCTTAGGGGCCGGAGCAGGAGGGCCAGTTCCACACACAGCATCTGTGGGGGGCTCCCTCCGGTGCCTGTATGTGTTGACACCAGTACGTGCTCCGCGGGGAGGCCACGGAGAGGCACAGACTGCTGTCTGTGTTGGGTGCGGGCCCCAGGGTGCCACATGTGTCAGTGGAGAGTCTCTGCGCAGCAGGGCATAGGGAGGTGTCTCTCGGGGCTTAGCTCACCAAGACCAAGGCAGAACTCCCAAGCGGTGAGGAAGCCCATGTGGGCCTGATCCAGGCTTTCAAACACAGCCTCTAGCTGTTCCGGTGTGAGGGGCAGGTCGCTCTGCAGGCCCTAGCCAGGCAAGGATGGCACAGCTGAGTAGCCAAGGTCGGCCCCTGACTGGGGCAGCTCTTGGGAGTGGGGATTCACCTGCAGGTCATGCCGAGTGATGAAGCCCTTGGCGTCCTTGTCACACAGCAGAAACAGTTCCTGGGCCTGCTGCAGCATCTCTGCCCTTGGCCTCACAGAGCCCGCCTCCTCCACCTCCTCCTCCTCCTCCTGGGCCTCCCCAGTACCCGGCTTCCTGGGCCTGGCCAGGGGAGGGGGGTTCCCTGCCATCATGTGCTGTGAAGTCAAGGCAGAGTCGGGGCCTGAGCAGAGCTCAAGAGACGTGAGTGGGAGAAGGAGGAAAAGTGGAGTGGCCCTGGAAGAGGACTGGGCTGGGTGGCAGCCTGTGGGGACTAAGGAGAGAAGGGCCTCCTCCTACCGTGGGAAGGTGGGACATGGCATGGCAGAGGTCCAGAGAGGAGCAGAGCTGGGGGTGGATGCTCCCTTGGGGGTACTGCTGCAGGAAGGGGTGTCGTGGGTGGGAGTGATGCAGGCTCCAAGCCTGTGGGGGCTGCCCAGGGAGCTAGAGGCTGCAGCTCAGGGGAAGCCAGTGCAGGACAGGAGCTGGGGAGGGCCACCTGGGGAGGGGGCAGCAGGAGAAGAAGAAGGCACCTCGTGGTGCCTGGTGATGGAAAATAAGGAGGTGGGGGCTCCTGGCAGCCTTGGGGGAGAGAGGTGGGGTGAGGGTCTGGACAGCGGGAGAAGGAGCTGAGCAGGTCCTAAGGTTGGGCACTGGACACCTGGCTGACCGCTGGGCCAGGGGGAGCGTGCGGCCAATCCTGGCTGAGTCGTTAGCCCCTGAGGCCGGGCCTCAGAGGTCCTGGCCTCCAGCGGTCAGGGGACGACGCAAGCTCCTCCCCTCCTGCCGCAGCCCCTCCCACCGGGCCCCGGGGGTGCAGACGCGGGGTCTCCACCTGGGACACCGATGGGACACGAAGCCTTCCAAGGCCCTGGTCAGGAACGCGCCGGACCGAGGCTGACGGCCCTTCCCCCAGCCCTGGGCGCTGGGGCCCCGCCAGACTCACCCCCTGCGGTTCGCGGAACCTTCCCGGGGCCTCCCTCCCCGCGGGCGCCCCGCCCCCTCATCAGAGCCACCTGTCGTTCCCACAACGCCCAGCTCCCGGATTTCCCAAGTTGACCCCCAGCACGGGGACACCTCCCCCAACCTGGGGGCCCCGGGTCCTCTCCTCCCAGCCCAGGACCGCGACTTTCTCTCCCCGCCCGTGCGATCTTCCCGGGGCGCGACCTCCCGAGAGGGCAAGTCTGAGGCCGGGCGGGCCGAGGGCGCGAGGACTCCGGTCGCACCCCCGTCCCCGGTGCCTCCCCGCCCCCGCCCCGCGGCTCGTGGGCTCCCGGGACCAGAGGCCATCCCAGCCGGAAGCTGTGCGCGCGGGCCGGGCGAGGGGTGGGGAGCGGGGAAGGGGGTCGCCGCCCGCCGCTGGGCTCCGGGGCCCCAGGTGGGCGCGCCCCGGGGTCGCCGGGGAGGCGGGCGCGGTGGGGACCCCGAGGCGCCTACCTGCCGCGCGGCCGGCGGCTCCCCCGAAGGCGGCGGCGCGCGGGGGGCCCGGCCCGGAGCAGCTCCCGCGGTCCTGCAGGAACTGGGACCCCGGCGAGGGCCGGGCCCGGGCGGAGCCGCCGCTACCGTCGCCGTGTCCCCGCCTCCCGGCGCTGCCCCGGCCGCCCGGCCCTCGCCCCACACCCCGGGCGGCCCGGTCTGTCCCGACTGGGCCGCGATCCCCGCCGGGCGCAGACGCCCCCCGGCGGCCCCGGGACCCTTCCCGGGCGGCGCGGGGGCAGGAGGGCGGGGCTGTCCCCGCGGATCCGGATTTGAGGCGCCAAAGTGTGTGCAGGACTAAGCCCGGCGGGAGACCGACCAAAATACCCCGATGCTCATCTCTCGGGTGCGGGGACCTCACTCCTGTGCTTTCCCAACTTTTGTCTTTCTTGTGGTGAAACGATTAACTCGTAATATATTACAAAATGGTATTTAAATCAGCGGCAGGATGCCTGTACCAGTGGGGAGGGCAGGAGTGGGCGTGGGGGCCAAGGAGGCCTTCCCCTCAGCAGCGGGACCCTCAGCTCTCCTGGGACACAGCCCTGTCTTGGGTTCTCCTTCCCGGAGCGCTGGGGGAAGGAGCTGGGTGGGGCCTGCACGGGACCTTCCTGCTGGGGGACAAAACCCATTCTCCTGCCAGCAGTCCCCCCACCCCCTGCCCCCAGCCCAGCCTGCACCCACCTGGAGGGTGGTGGGGCTCCAGAAGCCTCTGCTTCTCCGGGGGCCTGGGATCCTGCTGAACTAGAACAGGTTGGGCCTATAGGACAGGACCTTGAGAGGGAGAGGGGGCCGGCTCCTGGCACAGGCACCCAGGGACCTGCCCAGCCGGCTCTCCCAGTCCTGCGGTCCCACCGTTATTGTTGGCAGGGGGCTGCCACCACTGCCACAGCTACCTGACCCCTTGGCAAGGACTGAGAGCTCTGGACGGCCAGCCAGCCACCCAGCTCTGCCCCAGAGCCCTTCACCCATGGGCCCTCACGGTCACCACAAAGGGCTGGCTGCATCCCCTCAGACTGGCCAGGACAGAGGACACTTTAGGAAACTGTCTCCATGAAACAAGGTCCAGCCTCCTCTGGGTCAGACCTCACCCTGCCTGACATTCTAGACCCTTCCTATATATTGGTAGGAGACTGGCTACCCTGTGTGGTGGGGAGGGGGACAGGGGATTGGGAAGGTGTGTTTGCCAGCCAGAGGGGTTGGCCCAGGGCCTCACCCAGAGCCCTGCACCACATGCCCAAAGTGGAGCAGGCCCCGTGTGTCCCAGGTGTCCTGGAGTTCAGGTACTCAGCTTGGGAACCCCACCCTCCACGGCCATTCAACCCTGAGATCAGCCCCACACCAGCTGCGTCACCATGGAGTGGAGATGCAAACGCCACCTTTTGTAAACATTTCTTGGTTTTTATTTAGCAAGGATCTTGGTCCCAATATTTTCACTGGCCCTTGGAAAGTTAGGCCCAAGGGTCAGTCCGCAGACCTCAGGACAAAGCACAGCTAACATATGGGTCCTGGCTAGAGAGGTGGGCAAACCCCTGGAGGCCCACGAGTGCCTTTAGGGGAAGGCCTCAGGGCTGGCTGGCAGGCCCTGAATGTCAGATTCAAGGAGAACCTGACCTGAAGTACAGACATCGGCCAGGGAGGCACACACGAGTGAAGGAGGCAGGGGCTGAGCTGTGGCATTTATTACATCTGCTTTGGCAAAAATAAATAATTCTTCACATATGTTCCTCAGCAAAACATGACAAACGAGGAGGGAGGAGCAGGTGCAAAGTTCTCAGAAGTAATACTGCTTGGACTAGGGGGCACCAGGTGCTGGGGGCCCCGCCCTCTGCTCCAACTCTGGGGCGGAGCCTGGGGGGAGATGAAGGCACAGGTGAGGGCAGGAGTCTTGGGTACCCTCCCTACAGGGGCAGCGAGGGAGTGGTTGGTGGAAGGGTTGACCACAAGTCCCCTTCTAGCAGCCGTGAGGGGCCCCATCTTCTGACTCCTGCAGGAGAGAGAGAGAGGCCCGGGAGGGGGATCTCAGCCCATCCCAGGGCCCCACCTCACAGGGCAGGGAAGCTGGGGGGCCCAGCCCTCAGCACTGGGACCCCAGGGGGCTGGGACAGGTGGTGCAAGGGTGCTCAGCACGGGGGCGAGGAGGGTGGGAGCTGTGAGGGCCTAGGGGCAGGACCAGCGCCAGCAGGCATGCGCAGGGCGTCAGGTGGGAAGGCCACGTTGGTGCAAAAAAGGCCCAGCAGCAGCTGGCGCTGGCATTCCTCCCACTTGGCCAGCGCGTCCCCTAGCGAGAGGTTGTTGCGCATCCAGCTGGGCAGCGCCTCGCTGTAGGCAGCACAGGACAGTGGCACGGAGGGCAGGGACTGGGTGCGGCGGAGCTCCATCTGCTCGGACAGCCTGCGGTGGGGAGGGATGGAGGCGGGAGGGCTTTAGCAGAGGCCACTGAGGCTTCAGGCCCTGGGTAGACGCAACAGTGACAGGGGCTCACCTGGAGGGCAGGTGGCTTCCCAGCTTCCTCTTGGCACGCATCACCAGGTACTGGCAGATGCTACCCGTCTGCTCCTTCATCCACCGGATGTCCTCAGGGACGTCAGGCAGCCACTCCAGCAAGCTGGGCCGGGTGGGGAGGCATGGCCGAGGGTCTATGGCTCGGCCCTCATGCCATGCCCCGTCTAGCCCCGCCTGTGCCCCAGCTTCTGGAACCCCTGATGTGGCATCTCTGCAGCCCCCCAACCTGTAGCCTTTTCTCCAGGTGACTCCCACTCATGGATAACCCCAAAGTCTGGTCCCCCTGCTCCCTGCCCCAACCCCCCCAGTCCACTCACCGGATGGTAAAGGACACAGCACTCTCCAGAGGCAGAGTGTAGGGCACCATCATGGCAGTGGCCAGACGCACGGGCAACATGTTGGAGAAGGTGCTCAGCAGATCCTTGGGCTCTATGCAGGCCTCCAGCAGGGCTGGGGGAGACACAGGAGGGAAGCTGACCGTTGCTGGGGAGGCCGGGACCTCTCTGGCCTCAGCCCCCCCAGCAGCCGGGAGCTCCCATGCACCCCCACCCCCACCCCCACGTCCACACACCTTCATTGAGCCGCGCAGGCAGATGTTCCAGGATATGATCCTCCAGGGCTGGCTGCGAGTGGCTATCCACTAGGGCCCTCTCTGTGGCCTCCTGGTTGTCCTCCACATCCTCGTCCTTGGGGGCATGGGGGTGTGCAGGGGGCAGCGCCAGCAGGGGGTTGGGTCGGTTCAGGAGGCCTGGGTGGGGACCCCCAACAGGTGATCAGCACTGCGGCAGGGACAGCAGTGCAGAGCTGCGGTTCCCACCCGCCCACAGCTGCTTGGGGCAGCACCCACGCACCGTTCCGCCTCAGGAAACGCAGGCCATCCCGATAGCCCTGCTTGCACATCTCCCGCAGCACCTGAGGCAGGGACGGTAAATTAGAGCAGGGCGCCACATGTCCCCTGTTCTGCTCCCTTGAGTCCCTGGCGTCCCCAAAACCCCTCTGCTCCACTAAGCTCACGTGGACCCAGCTGGACAGGCCCGCAGGCCACAGCACTCTGTCCCAGCCCTGAGAAGGGGCTGTCCAGACCCCACCCCAGCCTGGTCCCTCCAAGAAGGCCATCTGACAGCTTACCCACCCCTCAACCCCCAGCACTCAGTGAGGAGAGGCCCCGCAGGCCGGCCCCCCAACGCAGGGCTGGCTGGGCAGACCCACCGTGGGCTCGGGCGGGAACAGGGCCTTGGACAGGCGGTAGAGATTGCGTAGGTTGAACTGAATGCTGGTGTTGGTCACCCGGAGCTCATGGATGTTGGTGGAGCTGTCCTGCGGGCAGATGTCACTCTCTCCCGAAAAGGGGGACACAGTGATGGTGTTCTTAAGCTCGTACAGGGGCAGGTTGTCTGAGATGCCGCCGTCAACATAGCGCTGCAGCCGGGACACACAGTCACACAGGGAGATGCCTGAAGACCCACTGGACTACCTTGGGCCCTACCCAGTGGCTACTTCCCTTGGGCCTTTCACCCAGTGGGCACTGGGCACTGGCCATGGGCCTGGCTGACTATTGAGCAGATGGCTAGGCCTAGGGGGGTGGGGTGGAGACAGCCACGGGAAGTATGTGTCTCTGGGGACCTGCCGAGCTGTTGAGCAACTCGAGGGAAGTGAGGCAACAGGCAGTGGAGCAGTGAGGGGCTGGGGGGCACTGACGGCCTTCTTCCCCACTGCCCAGGAAATGTGCCAGGGGATACTTACTACGCCCTGGAGGGAGGGCGGGATGAGGCCACAGTACACGGGGATGAATGTGCTGCACACATTGGCCTGTGGGGCGGGGACACGGAAGGAGTGGTGAGCAGGAGCCCAGGGTTGGTCGTGCACCCCCGGTTCTGCCCCAGCAGGGCTCACCTGGATGAGCTCGTCCTTGGAGTGGAAGTGGGATATGATGACGTTCTCGCCATCAGAGACACGGGTCAGGGAGATGCCCAGGCGCCCGCTGGCACGCTCATGGCTGTCAGCGGGCAGGGTCTTGAGAAGACAACTCCGGATGGTCTTCACCAGGTTGAAGGAGGGGTGCAGAGGACCCAGGAACCGCTTCCGCGCTTCCTTGGACACTGCGATGATGTTGGCACCTGCCTCGCCTGGGTCAGAAGGGCCAAGGGTCAAGGGCCGGCACTCCTGGCTTAGCACACGCCCCACGGCTCCACTCCCGGGGGCCCACAGCACGTGGACATGTGGCATCTCCACCCACCCTGGAGAACTCCCAGGGCCGGCCTGGAGCCTGGCCCACAACCGGGACTTTTGCTACCTGTCCCTGGAGAGACAGAGTCAGGCTAATGCCCCAGGAGATCTGACAGCTGTAGCCAAGGCCTGCCCACTGCCCAGTATTTCCCAACTTCTTGGTCCGATCCATGAGTCATTGGGCCCGGCCTGGCGTGGCCCCCTGCCTGGGAAGGCAGAGGTTCAACCTTGACCAGCCTCAGCCTTCACCCACTTGGCCAGATCCAGATCCAGGGAGTCCAGCACAGGCCTGTGGGTATGAGGCTGGAAAGAGTGGGGTCCCACCATCCCTAAGAAACCATGACTGTGACCCACTGCAGCCAAGAACAAGCACCTGCCATGGTGCTTCTTGGGGGCCCAGGGGTGTTGGCCTCACCAAAGGCAGAGCAGAGGCCCAGGAGCGGTCACAGAGTTGGGGGGCCTTGAGGAAAGCTGCACATCACATTATCCTGCTCAGAAGTGGGGCTAGAACCTGCCATGCTGTGGGGACTGCAGCTACCCAAGCCCACTCATGAGAAAGAGGCTTCCTGGGGGTGGGAGGAGATGGTGCTCTGGGACCCATGTCCTCCACTACGCACCAGGGAGCCAGGTGTGTCCTGAGACTGGCACACAAATCTGAGAGACAGTGGCCTGAAAGCTTCCAAGACAGGGAGGGCAGGGCCACAGAGGTGAACCCCTAGGTCCCCAGGATGGAGAGTTCTGCTCCTTCATACCACCCTCCTCAGGACAAAGGTCATGGGCAGGGGGCAGTGGAGAACACTGGACAGGCTCCCAGTGGGCAGGGCATTTGAGAACCTGATGACCCTTCGGTCACCCTGGCTACCCTGGTAGGTTGGGGGCTGGGCACCATGCCCAGAACTCCTGAAGTACTCCGTGTGCTGTAAACAGCTCTTGCAGGCGCCTGCCGGAAGTGTGTGTGAGTGGAGAAGCCCATCCCAGCACACAGACAGACAGCCCTGCTGTTGCAGGACGGCCCATGGGGCTGGAAAGTCCTGAAGCACCTCCCACCCCAGGGAGTGTGGGCAGAAGACTTTGGCCAGCCCTGGGGACCCAGGCCCACAGTGGGTGGCGTGCAAGGAAGGAGCGGGGAGGGGAGGGCCTGCCCTGCCCGGGCCTGCCCCGCAGGGCTCCCCTCCCAGATGCCCCAGGAGGCACATGCCACAGTACCCAAATCCTCTTAAGAGGCCGCCCTCGTACAGGGCCCCGGGCACAGCGCAGCCTGGAACAGCACAGCCCCAGGACACGGTGACCGCTGGCACCCGGGCCGCCGCCGACCACGGGGGCGCGGAGGCCCCTCCCCCGGCTCTCGCGGTCCCGCCCACGAGGTACCTTCTCTTGGCGATGAAATCTCTCGGCTGCACCTGCCAGCGCCTCCAGCCTCCGCGCTCCGAGCCGCGGCCCCCAAGGCGCGCGTGGCCGCACCCCAATCCCCGGGCGCCCCGGAGCCCAGCAAACCAGGCCCGCCCCCGGCCGGCTCCCGGCTCGGATCTGCGTCCGGTGACCCCTCCCGGCCGCCCGGCGGCCCGGCCCACGCTGCGGCGGCGCATCCGCTCACCCAGGCAGGCCCCGGTCACCAGCGCCGTGGCCGTGAGCGCCCCGGCCGAGGCCCCGTAGATGTGCGTGGCGTTGGCCACCAGGAAGGGCGCGTGCTCGCGGAGGCAGGAGGCCACGCCGATGTGGTAGACGCCGAGGAAGCCGCAGCCCGCGAACGAGATGTTCCACGTCGCCTCCCGGGGGAACATCGCCGCGGCCCCCGGCTGCGGGGCTGCCGCGCACCGCGCGCTCCGGGGCCCGGCCCGGCCCCGCCGCCGCTCCAGCTCGGGGTCCCCGCCGGCCGAGGCGGAGACGCTGCGCGGCCGGCGGGCGCGGCGGGGCTTTTAGCGGGGGCGGGGGGCGGGCGGGGGCGGGGCCGGCTCGCGCCGCCCAATCGGAGCGCGTGGGGAACGGCCGCGCCCTCCGGGGCCCGAGCCCCGCCCCGCCCCGCCCCGCCCCGCCCCGCCCCACGCCGGCCGGGGGGAGGGGCGACCCCAGGCCCGGGGCGCGCGGAACCCGCCCGGAGGCTGGTCTTCCCGCCCCCTCCTCGGGGTCCGCCTACAACACCCACTCGGGGCCCTGAGGAGCTCGCCCCACGGCAGGGACCCCGCCCCTCCCGCCTCCCCCCCCGTGACTCATCCACAGACTGACCCATAAACGTCTGGGATGCAAATCGTACGCAGCTTCCAGAGCTGACACTAGCGCTGTAGACCCCGAGCTGACCTCAGCCCCAGCTGCCCGCGGCCTCAGCGCCCCCCACCCCCAGCTGGCGACGAACCTGGACTGTCCTAGCGTCCGACCTCGGCTCCTCAGGGTGTGGGGTCCACCGGGCTGTGACTCGGGCCCCGCCCCGCCCCCGCCAATTGCCCCAGCAGGTGGAGCATCCCAGTGATGTCACCCTCCCGCCCCTTTTCCGCATTTTTCTCCTTTCTATGTTGTTGGGCAGCATAGCCTGGTTTGCTTCCAGGAGCCAGCCCTGAGCCTCACCCCACCTCCCCAGCAAGGGGCTGGTTGTTGCTGGCGTGGTGGGATGCCCCTGTCTCCCCAGGAACACTCACTCCCTAGGCAGGAGCTTGGCTCAAGGCCCGGACGCTGCCAGGGCTGTGGACTTGGGATTGCCCCCGACGACACAGGCCCAGGCTCAGGCTGAGAAGCCAGAGTGGGGCTGCCTCCGGGCAGGCCCATCATCTATCCCACAGCTTGCTGTCAGCCACCTGTACTTGGCACTGACCTCGCCTCTGGCAGAGGGGCCAGCGCAGGATGCAGCAAGTTCAATCCAGACCAAGCCCTACTGGGGGGTGGGCGTGGGGAGACACTGTTTACAGAAGCTCAAAACGAGGACTGAGAGGGGACGGGGTGTGGGGGCAGTTAATCCAGAACGGTCACAGGGCTGCCCAGCTGCCCAAGAGCAGGCACAGGGCCCTGGGGGTGGCGAGGTAGGGAGAGGGGAGCCCAGGCCTGGGTACCAGGAAAGAGAAAAGACCTAGATGAGAGTGTTCTATAGTTTTGAGAGTACAGATCTGTTGCCTCTGGTTAGGTTTTCTCCTAGGTGTCTCGTGGGTTTTGTGCAATTGTAAATGGGATCCAGTCTTTAATGTCTTTCTTCTGTCTCATTGTTGGTGTACAGAAATGCAACTGATGTGAGCACCGGGGTGGCTCAGTCAGTTGAGTGTCTGCCTTCGGCTCAGGTCATGATCCCGGACACCTGGGATTGAGCCCCACATAGGGCTCCCTGTTCAGTGTGGAGTCTGCCCACGGTCTCTCTCTGTGTGTCTCTCATGAATAAATGAATAAAATCTAAAAAAAAAAAAAACAAACCCAGATGTGGTATATGTATATAGAATGGAATATTAGTCATCAGAAAGAATGAAATCTTGCTGTTTGCAATGCTGTGGTTAGAACTACAGGGTATGATGCTAAGTGAAATAAGTCAGAGAAAGACAATTATCTTTAAATTTTATTTATTTTAAAGATTTTATTTATTCATGAGAGACACACAGAGGAGAGAGAGAGAGAGAGAGAGAGAGAGAGAAGCAGGCTCCATGCAGGTAGCCTGACGTGGGACTGGATCCCGGGTCTCCAGGATCAGACCCTGGGCTGAAGGCGGAGCTAAACCACTGAGCCACTCGGGCTGCCCCGAGAAAGACAATTATAACATTTTACTCATATGTGGAAACCAAACAAAGGAGCAAAACAAAGAGGCAGAGGGGAATAGAGGAAGGGAGGGAAAAATAAAACAAGACGAAATCAGAAAGGGAGGCAAACCCTAAGAGACTCTTAACTCTGGAAAACAAACTGAGGGCTGCTGGAGGGGAGGAGTGTGGGGGAATGGGGTCACTGGGTGATGGGCATGAAGGAGGCACGTGGTGTGATCAGCACTGGCTGTTCTATACAACTGATGATTCACTGACGTCTACCTCTGAAACCAATAATATGCGATGTTAATTGAATTTAAAATTAAAAAACAAAATAAAGGGCAGCCCCGGTGGCTCAACGGTTTAGTGCCTACTTTCGGCCCAGGGTGTGATCCTGGAGACCCGGGATCGAGTCCCACGTCGGGTTCCCTGCATGGAGCCTGCTTCTCCCTCTGCCTGTGTCTCTGCCTCTCTTTCTCTCTGTGTGTCTCATGAATAAATAAATAAAATATTTAAATAAAAAAAATAATGAAATCTCAAAGAAAACCCTAAAATTTCATAAATGACTAGAATTATAAATTTGGCCTAGACAAACTTGACCTTCTCTTGTACCTATGGACCCAAGTCCCCCCACCCCCAAGTGCTTTAGATGGATGTATAGTACAGGGTATGGCCCACCAGTACAGGGTATGATCAGGGCCCCTCCTAAATAAGCCCCTGGGGATGCAGCCGGAACCAGCAAGGGGCAAGTGTGTGGTACAATGGGGATGAAGCAGACCCCCAAGGCTGGCTTGGTAAGTCCAGGGGTTCACCAGGGTGACCTAGGGGTAGCTGGGTGGTGCAGGCTGGGCCAAGGACGGAGGAAAGTCCTCGCCTGCCCTGCTCCAAAAAGCCAGGGTCCAGGCCTTCCTGCTTCTGAGGGATGGGGGCCTAGGCGGGTGGCACTGCCCCAGTGCAGGGAGACCTCTGCCCCCATTTCCACACCAGGGTTGAGCTGTTGTGCGTACATATCCCTCCCTCCAGGCCCCTGGGAATGTCTGCTCTGCAGCCAGGAACACAGCAGCACTTCCAGGAACCCTGGCCAGGGTGGGGGTTGCAGCGGGGGTGCATCCACCCTCCCAGCCAGGGTGGATGAGAACCCCTGGTGTTTGCTGTGTCACTCCCATAGTGTTCCTCTGACCACACCTTAGTGGTGTGGTCACTTCAGGGTCCAAGGTCTGCCCATGGACTCTGGGTTTTCTCCTCTGGGGAACCCTCCAGCTGGACCTGGGGCCGTGTCCCCTCACAACCCCCTCTCCCCACCCCTGCTCTCACTTGCCCCTTGCAGCACAGGCTGCCAGTGATGCTCACGGCCCACGTTGCACCACGGTCCCACCCAAAGGGTAACCAAAGGGCTTACTTAGGCCTTCTTTCCCATACCCCATGCACACTCCTGCCCCGCAGGCCCCCTTCCCAGGCTTCCTTGACAGCCTCGTTCTGTGCTTTCCCTACAGAACCACAACCCACTAGCAGCAGGTCCTCCTTCTGGGATATAGTAGGCAACACAATAGGTCCACTCAGAGCCTTCAAACAGGGAGGCAGAGCGCCTGCTGAGCCGTCTGGCATTGGCAGGCAGAGGACCCAAGGCCCAGCATGGCAGCTAGACAAGCAGTGTGGGAAACTCTGCCTTCTGCTCCTGCATTCCAGGCCAGAGCCTGGCAGGAGGCATAAGCAGGTCCCCCAAAGAACTTAGTGGGCACATGGCCCAACATCACTTCCTATGAGCCACATCCACATCTGCTCAGGCCTGCAGACAGGTGGTCACAGAGCTCGAAGGGGTTTGGGACCGTCCTAAGTTGCTCATAGACCACCGTGAGCTTGAACAAGAACCGGACTTGACTCTGCAGAGAAACTGAGGGATCCCGCATGCACCACCAGCATGCCCTCTTTGTGCAACCAAAGAATGCTACCCGTCTCAGGGCTACTGCTGGCCTCCACCAGCCAGAGCCACCCCAAAGCAGTGAAGACTACCCACTGGGGCTTTAAGTTGTCCTATGTGTCCCCTTAAAGCTCCCTCTCCGGAAGGCCCCCCAGCAGCCCTCAGAAACCAGGCTCATGCCCAGGAAGGCTCATGCCCCTTCTGAGCCTCCCCAAGGCCTGGCCATACCTAAGATCCACAGATGTCCGCCATCCCAAGTACCCATTTCCACACCAGATGCCCTGCTCTTTGCGCAGCTTCTCCTGCCTAGAACCCCGCCGCACCAGCAAGGGCTCTGCTTTCTCCTGGGCTGAAGGCCTGCCCTGCGCACCAACGCCACACTCTTACAAAACACCCACACACCACTCCACAGATACACAAAAAGGGTTTTATTTGCCAGTGGGTGGGGGTGGGCAGGACCCTAATCAAATAAGCCGAATCCCATGTCGTCGTCTGACTCCTCGGACTCCTCTTTCTTCTCGTCTTTCTTTTCCTCCGCTGTGGAAAAGAAGGGAGCAGTGAGTACAACCCTCACAAAGCCAGACGCCCGTGGAGACCCTGCCTCAGCCTCCACTTACCTGCGGCTGGGGCAGCACCAGCAGCAGGAGCTGCAGACCCTGGGGCGGCAGACACGGCCACAGCCCCACCAGCAGGCACACTGGCCAACTTGCCAATACCTGTGGGAATCAGGAAGGTGAGACCAGAGAAATGCTCGGCCTTAAGCCTACCTCAGGGGAGTGATGGCATGGTCTCCCCGATGTGCGGGAGCCCACCACATAGATGCCCCAGCCCTGAGATCCGTATCTGGAAACCCTACCCCAAAGCTAAGTTGGACAAACATGTTCACAATCAGGCAAAGACACAATCTGGCACTTGGATCCAGATCCCCATTTATGGGCTCCCACAGGACTGTGGGCTAAGGCACCCACCCCCCCACCCACCCACCCCCCCACAGGAACAGAATAATGTCCCATTAGCTCCAGCCTTGTCACCAGGACACCATCTGCCCAGCAAGGATGGCAGGAACCTGCGGTCACCCCTGGCACCCCCAGTCTGCCCCCAACCACTTCACGCAGACTACATGACCAGACTTATTTACAAAACCCCGTTCCCAAGATCCCTAAGGTCCCCTCTGCAGGCAGGTGGCCCTGCGGGGTGAAAGCACCAGCACGCCCTGCTGCCCTACGGCCAGGACTGTCCAGAAGCATCCCTGGCACGAGCCACTGAAGCCTGCCCGCTGTCCTGGGTGAGGCTTCTGGAGTGCTCTGGTCCACAAGCGAAACCTGGCGGGCCACGGGAGGACCCGCAGGGATTAGGATGGACCCTGAGAACGCAGCCCCGGCGCACAACCTCACCCTGAGCGATCACGTCCTCGATGTTTTTCCCGTTGAGCTCGCTGATGACCTACAACGACCATAACTGGCAATTACCTGGGGCTCGGCCACGCGCCCCTGCCTCACCTCCCATGCAGCTCCTCCCCGAGAAGACCCGCTACTAGGGGCCCCGGGCGCCCTAAACTTCCTGGGAAACCCGCCCGATGTCTCGGTGTAGGCCCCCGCCCCCCCTCCCCCGGCGCGGCTGGACACCTGCGGGCTGGACGGAAGGACGTGCCTGAGGAAGCTGCGCCCCTCGGGACACACGACAGGGTCTCAGGGACGCCCCCCCGCCCCCACAGGCTGGAGTCTGCCTCGCCCCGCAGCCCTCCGGCCGCCGGGGCCGCCCGACACGTATCCGCGGGGCCGACTACCTTGTTGAGCCGGTCATCGTCCGCCTCGATGCCCACGCTGTCCAGGATCTTCTTGATATCCTTGGCGCTGGGGGAGGTGTTGCCCCCGAGGGCGGCCAGCAGGTAGGAGGCGACGTAGCGCATCCTGAAGCGGGAGGAGAGCACGACGGCCTTGCCCCTTGGCCCCGGCCCCCGCCCCGCGTGCTCCCGCCCGGCGCCCACGCCAAGCCCCGGCCCGCGCCCGCCAGTCCCCGCGGGCCCCGCGGCCCCCCGCGGCCCCCCGCGACCCGCCGCCCACTCACTCGGCGGCGGAGAAGCCTCACGCGTGCGACCTCGGCGGCGTCAGGGACGGAAAGGAAGGCGCCGGCGCGAGGGGCGGGGGTAATCCGCTACCCAGAAGCCCCCGGGACCCGCGCGCCGCGCAGTGCGGGCGCCTGCGAGTGACGTCACGCGCGCCCAGGCCGCGGAGACGAGAGCCCTCGTGTTGCGCCGTCCGGCCGCCGCCGCCGGCGGACTCCAAGTCCCAGGGCGCACCGCTGCCGGAAGTGCGGGCACGAGGCCTGCGCGGGGCACGTGGCCGGCCAGGCTCGCTCGCTGCTGCGGGGGTGGGGCGTTGGGCCGCGGCCTGCGCGGGGTGGTCGTTCGCCTGTGGGGCCGCGTGGGCCCGAACTGACCTTCGCGTCCGCGCGGATGTCCGCCCTGTCACGCGCTCACGCTCCGTGCGGGGAGCCTGCAGGTTGCGGCGCTGCGAGGGCGGGGCCCGCCCGCCCCTGCTCCTCCGAGCGAGGATGCACGAGAGTAATAACGCAGCACGGGGAAGGGATGCGGCGGCTGCCCGAACACCTGGGGCGAGCCGGGGTCAGGGCCCAGGGGCAGAGGCCCGCGGTGGCTGGAGAGGGACCAGGAGCAGTGCCGGCCCAGCCCTGGGGAGGTGTCTTCAGGGTCATCACCCCATCATACAGAGGTGGGCCCAGGCAGGTCTCCCTGCTGTGGGGTGCCCTCAGGGTCATCTCCCCATCGTACACAGGTGGGGTGCAGGCAGGTCTCCCTGCTGTGGGGTACCCTCAGGGTCATCACCCCATCATACACAGGTGGGGTGCAGGCAGGTCTCCCTGCTGTGGGGTGCCCTCAGAGTCATCACCCCATCGCACACCGGTGGGGTGCAGGCAGGTCTCCCTGCTGTGGGGTGCCCTCAGGGTCATCACCCCATCGCACACAGGTGGGGTGCAGGCAGGTCTCCCTGCTGTGGGGTGCCCTCAGGGTCATCTCCCCATCGTACATAGGCAGAGGTGGGGCACAGGTCTCACTCAAGGCCCTACACTCGGAGTAAAATGGGGACAATCAGGGGTGGGGCGTGTTGTGATGTGTGGCATTGGAGGTGACAGGATATGTCAGGTTTGCCATTCCAGCCGCACGATTCAGTGGCCCTGGGTGTTTTCCCAGTTACACAGCTGTCACCACTCTAGCCACAGGGTGGCTCCCAAGTTGGGAGTCCACACCAGCTCAGCAGTAACTCCCTACTTCCTCCCCCAGCCCCTGGCACCCACCACTTTGGACTCATTTGACTGCTCTGGGGTCCCGACTGGATGCAGATGTGGAAGCAGACTGTATTTACCCTCTCAGACATTCTCGAGGTTCATGCATATCCTGGCGTATATCAGAATTTCATTCCCTTTTAAAGCTGAATAATGGGGCAGCCCGGGTGGCTCAGCAGTTTAGCGCCGCCTTCAGCCCAGGGCCTAATCCCAGGGTCCTGGGATCGAGTCCCACATCAGGCTCCCTGCATGGAGCCTGCTTCTCTCTCTGCCTGTGTCTCTGCCTCTCTCTCTCTCTCTCTCTCATGAGTAAAGAAATAAAATATTTTTTTTTTAAATTTTTATTTATTTATTTTTATTTATTTATGATAGTCACAGAGAGAGAGAGAGAGAGGCAGAGACACAGGCGGAGGGAGAAGCAGGCTCCATGCACCGGGAGCCTGATGTGGGATTCGATCCCTGGTCTCCAGGATCGCGCCCTGGGCCAAAGGCAGGCGCCAAACCGCTGCGCCACTCAGGGATCCCAAAGAAATAAAATATTAAAAAAATAAAATAAAGCTGAATAACGCCCTGTGGTGATTAAGTCTCTGGCAGCCTCGCGGAAACAACGGGGGCCAGGAGCCGGGGCAAGTGCAGGCCTGGCCGAACTGCCCATCCTGGCGGGCGGAGGGGCGGCTGGTGGCGTGGGAGCCCCTGATCTGGGGCAGAGCAGGGGAACGAGCACAGGTCTGGTAGGCTCTCCACAGGCAGACCTAGTGTGAGGTTCTCAGCTGTGGCACTTAGTTTCTGTGACCTGGGGCAAACTCTGATGTCAGAGCCTCCTTTTCCTTCCCTGTGAGATGCAAAGATTGAGGCAGAGGAGGCATGGGCTAGCCCCCTGCTGGGGCACCTGGCCAAAGTGCCGCTAAAGCAGGATAGCAGGAGCTGGGCCCAGGCCGCTAGAGGAGCCTCAGGAAGGCTTCCCGGAGAAGGAGGCCCCAGAGGCTGGCCGGGGACCGGTACCGTGCTGCTCTGGCTTCTGGCAGGAGGCGGATCTGAGGCCGCAGCTGCGTCCGGTCCCCCCTCCCCGGAGGTTGCACCCGCTCACCTCCCGGCCGGGGAGCGCACAGCTGCAGGGCAGGGCGGGCCCGGGGCCGGGAATCTCGGAGAGGGCGGGCTGGGCGGCGCGACGCGGGCCTCCCGGCGGGAGAGGCCGACCCGAGGCGGACGAGCAGGAAGCCGAGCACCGCGGGGCCGGCGGCTGGCGGTTGGGGTCCGCGGCCGCGTCTCCTGGGCTGCAGGCTGGACAGGGGCGGGGCGGGGGGTGCGGGCACCCCGAGGCCTCCGCCTGCGCCCCAGCCCCGCGGCGTCCGGCCTGGGCGGGCCCCCGACGACTGGGCCGCTCCGAGCGCGCCAGCGGGAACCCGGCGTGGGGCGCCCACCCGGGACGGCGCCCAGCCCGGAGCGCAGGTACGCGCAGGGCGAGGGCGGGAGGGGGGCGCTCTCCCGGCCGGGACCGGCCCCGTCGGAGCCCCGAGTGCGCGGGCCACTGCTCCTGACCGCGAGCTCGGTGCAGACGGGAAGCGTGGGAGACCCCTCCCCCAGCGTCCCATCCCCAGGACTCTGCGCTGCCCAGTGGCTCACCCCCCCACCCCATTCACTTATCTGACATGTGTGGGCACAATCGCCCCTTTCCTGGCCTGGGCCACTGTCCCCACGTGGTAGTCCTCAGCCTCGGGTCAAAGCTGGTGGGTGTGAAGGTTGGCAGTGGTGCTGGACCTCCAGCTCTTGGGGGGGGGGGGGGGTGGTGGTCAGAACTGCCAGAATGACAGGACAGCTCTAGGGGTCTCCTTCAGATTTCCAGAAGTGGAATGTGAAGCCTCATTTCTCCCTCCTCCCCCCAGTCAGGTTCTCTGGGCTCCTCTGCACACAGATCTCGCTCTGGGCTGCCTTCCCAGTCCTGGGGTCCTCCTTCCCCAGCCCTCTTTCAAAAGTGACCTGTCTAGGGGAGGCTCTGAGCTCTGTGCATCAGCTGGTCTGGCTCAGGGGACCACTCCGCCCCCCTCCCCAGCCAGAGTCCCCATTCCCCTGAACGGAGGAGGGCCCAGCCTCCCTCCCTCCCCCCACTCCTCCCCCTGACTCTGCAGCCTCCCGGGCCCTGTCTGAGCAGGCCTGTTTGGCAGGCTGGGACATGTCTGGCCCCCGAGGACAGCCGGTGGGCGATGGCTGCAGAGGCAGAGGGGCTGGAGCCCCAGGCAGCTGCTACAGAAGATGCTGCAGGAGATGCCACAGAGGCTGCGGATGCGGAGCTCCGTCTCCTGGTTGGGAACCGGTTGAGCCTGGACCTGTACCCTGGGGGGTGCCACCGGCTGCTCCATCTCTGTGCCCAGCAACCCCCTCAGCTGCGGGAAGTGGAGTTCTTGCAGCTGAGTGGCCACGAGGACCCTCAGCTGCTAGAGGCTACCCTGACCCAGGTGCCGCGGAGCCTGCAGCGCCTTCGCTCCCTGGTCCTCAGAGGTGAGCCCCACCTGGTCCTGTCCCAACCCCGCCCATGCTGCAGCTGCCCAGTGGTGTCCTCCAGCAGACAGCAGCATGGCTATTCTTTCTGGGGCAGGTCATGGGTGATGGCTGTCAGCCGAGATGAGCCTGTCGTATGCATCCCTGTCTCCCTGCATCGCTGGGATCTCTGTCCCTCTCTGGGTAGGGTTGGGGTAGAGAGGTCTGTGCCTCTGAGCTGAGCTGAGCCCTGGGATTCTGGCCCTGAGGGCCACATCTGCTCTCTCCCTTTCTAGGTGGACAATACTGGGATGTGCTGGGTGCCTGCCTCCGGGGCTCTCTGACCACACTGCCCGCTGGCCTGAGTGGCCTGGCCCGCTTGGCCCACCTAGATCTGAGCTTCAACAGCCTGGAGACGCTGCCGGCCTGCATCCCACGAATGCGTGGCCTGAGCACCCTCCTGCTCTCTTACAACCACCTCTCAGAGCTCCCTGAGGCCCTCGGAGCCCTCCCCTCCCTTACCTTCCTCTCTGTGACCCATAATCGTTTGCAAACGCTGCCCATAGCGCTAGGAGCTCTCTCCACCCTGCAGCGCCTTGATCTCTCAGGGAACCTTCTGGACACTCTGCCCCCTGAGATTGGAGGCCTGAGCAGCCTCACTGAGCTCAATCTGGCTTCCAACCGGCTGCAGAGCCTCCCGACCTCCCTTGGTAAGTAGGGGTCAGGCCCCTTTAGGCTCCTTGGGCCTGATGGAGAGGGCCCTTTGGCCACTGTCTGGCCTCCGCTCTCTGTGGGCCCCACCTTGTCCTCCACAGGGGACCCTGCACACACAATCTTGGCCACCTTGGAGCCTTCACTCCTCCAGGTGGCACTCGTTTGCCCTTCCTTCCCTGGATTTCAAGCTCCCCGAGTCTGGCTATGGGGCAGAGACTGGAAAGGCTTCTCTGCTTGGGCCTGCCATGAGTATCCTGTCCTGGCCAGGACTGGGCGTGGCCCTGGGTGGTGGTCCTTTGCCGGCCCTAAGCTGGCACCTGCCCAGCCAGGGCTGGGCATGGCCTTGAGGGTCCTCTGCTGGCCCTAAGCTGGCATCTCCCCACAGTGGGGCTGCAGTCCTTGCGGCTCCTTGTTTTGCACAGCAACCTCCTGACCTCAGTGCCCACCGGCCTGGTACACCTCCCGCTGCTCACTCGGCTGGATCTGAGGGACAACCAGCTCCGGGACGTGCCCCCGGAGCTCCTGGACGCCCCCTTTGTGCGCCTTCAGGGGAACCCCCTGGGCGAGGCTCTACCTGCCCCCCGAAGCCCCCCAGGTAGGCTTGTTCCTGGGAAGGATCAGACCACAGACAGGCCAGGATGTAGGTACCATAGGTATACTAACAGCTTCCCATCCTTGCACAGGGGCACCGGTGATCCTGGAAATGCCCAGACTGTTCCTGAATTCAGATGTGGACAGGTGTGTGTGAGTGTGTGTGGTGTATGTGTGTGTTGCTGAAAAAGCACGTCTCTACCCTGTCACCCTATCCATAATGTGCACCTCGCTCAGGCCCCAGGGGTCTTCTAGAGTTTCCCAGGGGAGCCCGATTCAGCCACACCCCTTTCTATTGTCTGACCTGATGCCCACTCTGTCACACAGCTTCCCTGTGACTCCCCAAGGCTGCTCTGTGACTCTGGCCTGTGGCGTCCGCCTGCAGTTCCCTGCTGGGGCTACTGTTAGCCCTGTCAACATCCAGTATCGTCTCTGGCTGCCAGAGCCACGCCTTGTTCCCTTGGGTCCCCATGACTCCCTGCTCAGTGGTGTCCTGGAGCTGCAGCCCCACGGGGTGGTCTTCCGGCAGGCACGACCAGGGCAAGTCGGGGTGGGGGGCGGGTGAGGAGGGCCCAGATGTGGCCCTGGTATTCACAACAGCCTTGCCTGGCAGAAGGTGAGCCTGTGGCTGCTCTTCGTGCCCCCCCGCATCCGGCGTTGCCGGGAGGTGGTGGTCAGGACCCTGAGTGGTGATAGCTGGGGTGACCTGGACACTCATGTGGAAGAAGAGGCACCCAAGGTGAGAGCCGTCTGGGAAGGGGCACTAGGGAGGAGCGCCGCCTACACCCGGTTCACCCCCGCTTTTCCTCCGTCCCTATCCTCTCCGATTCTGTCTCCTCTGACCTCACCTCCCATGCCCAGCGGCTTTGGGCTCACTGCCAGGTGCCCCACTTCTCATGGTTCCTCGTGGTTTCGCGTCCTGTGTCCAACACCTGCCTGGTGCCACCAGAGGGGACGTTGCTGTGCTGCTCAGGATATCCCGGGGTCAAGGTCACATTCCCACCTGGGGCCACCGAAGAGCCTCGTAGTGTCTGCATGCAGGTGCGGACAGGGCAGCCTCTGTGGATGGTGGGTGGTTTCTCAACGCATAGGCAAGCCTGGGGTCCCTGTTTGCCCAGGTGGTGCGCATGGCCAGCAGAGAACTTCGAGCCCTGCTGGGGGAGCCTGAGGCTGCGGCCAGCCCCCTGCTGTGCCTCTCACAGAGTGGTGGCCCTCCTGGCTTCCTCCAGCCTGTCACTGTGCAGCTGCCTTTGCCCCCTGGGGTTACAGGTGAGAGGTGGCCCTTCCTTGGGCCCAGCTGAATCTATGGCCCCTGGGTTGAGGGGGTCATGCTCGGGGTGGGGGAGCCCCTGCCAGGGATGCCTCAGCCGGTGGTTCCCTCGCGTCCTCAGGCCTGAGTCTGGATCGCTCTTGTCTTCACCTGCTGTACCGGACCCCTCTTGAAGCTGCTTGGGATGACATCACAGCTCAGGTGGCCCTGGAGCTCACCCACCTGTATGCTCGCTTCCAGGTCACCCACTTCTCTTGGTCGGTGCCCCCAGCCCCAGCATCTTCAGCCCTACCCCCTCCCCTCTTCCCAGCCTGTCTGTGCAGCCCTGCTCACCCCTGAGCCCACCCAGGTACTGGCTCTGGTACACCACCAAGACCTGTGTGCAAGACCTGGCTCGGAAGGCCTGGGAGCGGCTGCGTCTGCACCGAGTCAACCTCATTGCCCTGCAGAGGCGCCGGGACCCAGAGCAGGTCCTGCTGCAATGCCTGCCCCGCGATAAGGTAGGTGTGGGGCCCAGAGGGCTGCAAGGGCCTGCGTGGGGGTGTGGGGCACTGAGCTCAGAGCCAGTGGGTGCTCCCCTAGGTGGATGCCACCCTGCGGCGACTGCTGGACCGTTACCGAGGCCCTGAGCCCTCTGACACGGTGGAGATGTTTGAGGGTGAAAAATTCTTCGCTGCTTTTGAGAAGGGTATTGATGTGGATGCTGGTACGCCGCCCTGCCTGCCCTATGGAGGGGATGCTGGGGTCCATTCCCCAGGCTCCCTGCTGAGCCCATCCCTTCCATGTAGAACGCCCAGACTGCGTGGAAGGCAGGGTCTGCTTTGTCTTCTACTCACACTTGAAGAATGTGAAGGAGGTCTACGTGACCACTACCCTGGACCGGCAGGTTCAGGCTGTGAGGGGCCAGGTGGGTCAGCCAGGCGGGGTGCCCCTGGCTGCTTGGACAAAGGTCAGAACACTGAACCTCATCTTATCCCAATGCTAGGTGTCCTTCTACCGGGGAGCAGTGCCTGAGGAGGTGCCTGAGGAGGCCAAGGCTGCCCGGCAGAGGAAGGGCATGGACACCGTGTGGATGGCCACTCTACCCATCAAGCTGCCGGTGTGGCCTGGGGTGGTGGGCGCTGTGTATGAAGGGGGCAGGGGCGGCACTGAAGCCTGGGGGTGGTCAGGGGCAGAAGGCAGGGCTCATTGCACCCCTTCTTTTTCACAGAGATTGCGGGGGTCTGAGGGGCTGGGGCAGGGGCGGGGGCCTAGCCTCTCCCTGGCACCTCTGAACCTGGGCGATGCTGAGACTGGCTTCCTGACCCAGAGCAACCTGCTGACCGTGGCTGGACGCCTGGGCCCTGACTGGCCGGCTGTGGCCCTGCACCTGGGCCTGCCCTACCGGGAGCTGCAGCGCATCCGTCATGAGTTCCGGTGAGTTCCTCTAGGCCTTCTGATGCTGGCTCCAGACCAGCCTCAGCCCTGGGTCCTGGCTGTCTGGAGAGCCTCACAAGAGGCTAGCTGAAGTTCCATCCAGGGTGGATGAGGACAGGGCAAACAGGCTCACCCCACCCAGGGAGCTGGAATCTACTCTGGGTGGGTAAGCAGAACCTTGGGTGGGTGGCTGGGCCTCTCTATGACCATCCTCCTCCCCACTAGGGATGACCTGGATGGCCAGATCCGTCATATGCTCTTCTCCTGGGCTGAGCGCCAGGCTGGGCAACCAGGGGCTGTGGGGCTTCTCCTGCGGGCCTTGGAGCAGAGTGACCGGCTGGATATAGCTGAGGAGGTGAGGGCCATCCTGGAGCTTGGCCGCCAGAAGTACAAGGACAGCATCCAGCGCACAAGCCTGGCCCCCAGGGGCCTTGACCCAGCTGACCCTGCAGCACCACAGTCTGTGGAGTCTGCCCAGGTGTAGACCCCACTGACTTTGGGATGTCCCCTGATGGCCCCTGCCAAAGGGTCAGGGGTCCCCATTTTCAAGCCTTCCCTGAATATGCGGACAGTGACCTCCCAAGTGTAACAAATATGTGCTGTTGTGGCTGCTTCTCGGAACTCAGTTTATTTGTTGGGTAGAGGGGTGGGTGGAAGGCCAGGGGTGGGCTGAGATCGGAGGCCGGGCCGGCTGGGAGGGGACCTTGTGTAAAGACTTCAGTACCCCCGCCCCCCTTGCTCCCGCTTCCTCCCATGTGCCCAGAAGGGAGAGAGGCTCCAGCTACAAAGTACCGGTGCAGCACCGACGGATACAAAGTCCCCTGCGTGCCGGGCTGCGCATTGCTGGCGGCGGGCAGGTGCGCGCTGCGCAGCCGTCCGCCTCCGCGTCTGCCTTCCGCTGCGCCCCCCGCCCCCCCGCCCCCCCCACAGTGCACAGTGTCCCCGCGGAGCTGGGGCCGAGTCCCCGAGGCGGAGGCCAGGCTGCGGGGGGCGCACACGTGGGACCCCGCCGACCTGTGTGGACCTGCGCGTGGCTGGAGTAGCCATCGCCTGGGGCAGCGTGACCATCTGGGCCCGTCCGGACCCCCTTCCAGGGGAACGAGGGGCGGAGCCGGAGCCTCCAGCCCCCACCCCAAGTCTCCTTTGACCACGGGTTGGGGCACCTCGGACAGGATGGAAACCCCCCTGCCCCAAGGGGAAGGGACGCGGGGAGATTGGATGAGGAACTCGGGGCCAGGGCCAGGCCCTGAGCCTATCCTCCATCCCTTCCATGGGGGTGGGGGAGGGGGAGCGCAGCGACTTCGTTTGTGCGAGATTTTACCCCTGGGAGGGTCTGCAAGTGGGGGCAGCAGCCCGTGGGGGATCTCTGTGGGCAGCGGTGACCATAGCCCGCCTTGGTCCTTAATTTACCTGGCTGCAGGGGTGGAGGCGGGGGACCGTGAGGGCTGACAGCCCTGGGCCTCAGGCTTGCGGGGGGGGGGGGGGGGGGGTTCTGTGGCAACAGAGACTTCGTTGGGGGTGGCCCTTCCACAGTTGTCTCCCAAGTGGGGGTGGGGGGGTGGGAACCACAGAGTGAGGACAGACAAATGGGAGGTTCTGGGGCCAGTAGACCCCTTGCCAGTCTCCCCAGGCAGAGCTCCTTCGTTGTCACTGCTGTCAGGCCAGCCACCCTCTTCCCTGCTCCTCCTGCAGCCTGAGCCATATCATGAGGACCCCAGGACTCCGTGTGTCCTCAGGGTTGGATTCCCTGGGCCCACCTCCTCCTCCCATGACAGCTGTCTTCCCCCACCCATCCAGAATGGATTGACAGTTACTTACCACTTACTGCTCCAGGCTGGGGACAGCTCATAGATATTTCGCTAACAAGTTTAAGGCATTGGGAATCCCTTTTCTCAACCATGGCTCTGGCCTCTATGTCTGGATCAACCTGAAAGTGGTGAGCACTGGGAAGGAGGCCCTGAATTTTGGGGCAGACCTGCCCGATGGGTTTTTGGCTCAGCTCTGTCCTTCAGCCTTCCCCAGTGCCTGGATTCGTGCACGTTTGAGGAAGAACTGCTGCTCCATTGCTGCTTCCTGGACAACAAGCTAATGCTGTCGCGGGGCAAGACCTGCATGTGTAAGGAGCCTGGCTAGTTCCATATCCAAGGCAGACACTTAACCACTGAGTCACCCAGGGATCCCAAGATTTTCTTTATTTGAGAGAGAGGGAGAGAGAGGGAGAGCACAAGCAGGGGGAGGGACAGAGGGAGAGGGAGAAGCAGACTCCCTGGTGAGCAGGAAGCCTGACATGGGGCTCGATCCCCAGACCCCAAGACCATGACCTGAGCTGAAGGTAGATGCTTAACCAAACTGAGCCACCTAGGCACCCCTCAAAAGGCTTTTTTTTTTTTTAGGTTTTATTTATTTATTCATGAGAGACCAGAGAGAGAGAGAGGCAGACAGGGAGGGAGAAGCAGGCTCCATGCAGGAAGCCGGATGTGGGATTTGATCCGGGGACTCTGGGATCATGGCCTGAGCCAAAGGCAGATGCTCAATTGCTGAGCCACCCAGGCGTCCCTCAAAAGGCTTTTTAAAATGAATATCTAGTGATAAGCCTGGGGTCTTCCATTTTCATCTCTACTGTTTGCAGCTATTCGAATCACACCACCTATGAGTTTCTCTGAAAAGCTCTTGCACTTTGGTTGGAAGACTGTGCTATGACATAGGCCTAGCACAGAATACTACATTTTATAGATGAAAGAAGAGTTTTTAGCACCAACTGATGGGTTTGGTCAGTCACTTGGCTTTGTGGCCATCTCTCTGGGGTCCAGATTTGGTGGTCCTTGTTCTTCAATAACAATCTTTTTTCTTTTTTTAATCATAATTTAAAAAAAACACTCCAGCAAATGGTGATTCTTTGTTGTTGTTGTTTTTATATCAGACAATGTTCTTTAGAAGTTGACTAATAGGGCAATAGACACAGAGAAGGAATTCATTGGATGAATGAAGGAGCTCACCAGGCCAGAGAAGATGAAGATGTGAAAGATGAGAAGCAGAGGTGCTCTTGGGATTTCTGTAATGGGGGCTATAGACAGTCTCACCAGGACACTGTCCTAGGTTAAAAGGGATAGTGCCTTTCATGGAAGGGATAGACAATTTTATCTTCCATCCCACCCAAGATTTGAATGGTTGAGTGGAGAAAACTTAGTATCTCCCTATCCATGAACATGGAACTTCCTTCCATTTATTTAGGTCTTTAATTTCCCTCAGCAAGATCTTTGTGGCTTTCAGAGCATACGTTTTGTCCTACACACCTCTTGTTAGGTTTATCACTATAATGTGCTTTTCATATTCTGCTAAAGATGTTGTTAACTTCATTTTGTTTGTTGCTAGTATGAAACAACCGATTTTTGTATCTATCAAGAGCTTTGAGGGCTCTGAGATTTTTACCCTACTTACAAGTGAAGAGGTTTCATGTATGCTGGCAGAAGGCATAAGAATTCTGGGTCAGAGATAAAAGACAGCTTATTACAGCAGTAGCAAGGACCAGAGTATCAGTTCATGGTTCCCCAAGCCCTGGTTCCTACAGGGCAAAGTGAGGAGGATCCGCTGATGCCTGCACATGCAGTAGGGGGTTCTGCAGAAGAGGAAACCCAAGCTAAACGGAACAGGATTCTTCCCCCCCACCTTTTTCTTTTTTTTTTTTTTAGATTTTATTTCTTTGAGAAAGAAAGGGAGAAAGAGCATGAGCAGGTGGGAGGAGCAGAGGGAAAGGGAGAATCAGGCTCCCTGCTTAGCAGGGAGCCTAACATCGGGCTCCATCCCAGGACCCTGAGATCATGACCTGAGCCGAAGGCAGACACTTAACTGACTGAGCCACCCAGGCACCTCAAGAAACAGGATTCTTTTATTATGAGCAGTAAGCCTGCCTGAACTTTGGTCCCAAAGGAGACATTATCTTTTTTATATTGAGTAATAAATCTATCCTTTGCTCTAGTGGGAGATACTATTGCTGTCATCCAATGCTGTTCACTCTACACATATGTGTGTATGTATATGTGTCTCTATCTCCTTGAAGATAGCCTAGAACTAAGACAGGCAGAAACATGAGAGACCTAGGAAGAATCCTCTCCTGACAGTATCCTGTGACCTTGTTAAACTTATTAGCCCTTAGCCCCATGGCAAGGGGGTGGGTGGGTGGAATTTCTTTGAATTTTCAATGTATGTAATCATGTTGACTGTGGCTAAAGATGATCTTCCTTCTTCCTTTTGAATATTTCTAATTTTTCTGTTCTAATTTCCTTGCCTAGGACCTCCAGTACAGTGTTAAATGAATGCAGTGAGGAAGGACATTCTTGTTCTCAATCTTAGCTTTTTTTTTTTTTTTTTTTTTTTAAGAGAGAGAACAGTGGGAAGGGGGAACCAGAGGAAGAAGGAAAAAGCGAATCTTAAGTATGCCCAGTGAGTAGCTGATCTCCTAACTCTGAGATCATGACCTGAGCTGAACTGAGTCAGATCCCTAACTGAGCCACCCAGTGCCTGACTCTTACTCTTAAGTAAAATGTAATTGTAAATATTTTTCATGCTGCCCTTCACCAGATAAGAATTCCTTCAATTCCTAGTTTGCTGAGAGTTTTTCCATGAATGAGGGTTCCATCTTTGTCATAGATATTTATCTATACCTCTAAAGAAGATATAATTCTTTTAATAATTAAAAAAATTATTAATGTGATAAATTACATTGGATTTTTAAAATGTTAAGCCAAGGCCCTATTCCTGCAATAAAATGCATGTAGTCATGATGTATCCCCCTTGTATATATCATTGGATTTCATTTGGTATTAAGAATTTTACATTGGGGGGCATCTGGTGGCTTCGTCGGTTAAGCATCTGCCTTCAGCTTAGGTCATGATCCCAGAGTCCTGGGATCAAGCCCCACATGGGGCTCCCTGATCAGTGGAAAGGGATTTTTGTGATTGCTCTCTCCCTCTCCTTCTCTCTCTCTGTGTCAAATAAATAACATAAAAAAAAAAAAAAGAGTTTTACATTGCATAGTGGGTCCCCCTCCCAAAAGAATTTTACCTCTATTTTCATGAAGACTATTATGCTATAATTTTCTTATTTAGTAATGCATTGTTGGTTTTCTTATCAGAGTAAAACTGACCTCGTAAATATTTTGGAAATTCTCGTTCCTCAATTTTCTGAAAGTTTGTGTCAAGTTAATTTTTTAAAAAATCTTCAACTGTTTAGTAAAATTCACCTGTAAAGCCATCCATCTGTACTGGAGTTTTCTTTATGGGAAGGTTTTTACTCATGAATTTCATTTCTGTAACAGATATAGGGCTATTCACATTTTCTATTTCTTGTGTCAGTTTTGTCAACTTGTGTCTTTCAAGAAAATTTGTCCATATTAGTTCAACTCCTGAGATAAAATTGTTTATAATGTTCCCTTGTTATCCCTTTAATATCTGTATGATCTATTGTATTATCTCCTTTTCCTTTTCTGATATTGAAATGAGTTTTATCAGTTAATTAATTAATTAATTAAAAAAAGATTTTATTTATTTATTCATAAGAGACACAGAGAGAGAGGTAGAGACATAGGCAGAGGGAAAAGCAGGCTCCATGCAGGGAACCTGATGTGGGACTGGATCTCGGGACTCCAGGGTCATGCTCTGGGCCAAAGGCAGATGCTCAACCACCGAGCCACCCGGGCATCACAATCAGTTAATTTAAATGAAAAAATGTTTATCAATTACACTGATCCTTTCAAAGAATTAACTTTTGGTTTCATTTCTCTTCGGTTTCATTTTTACTTTTATTTCTTTTTATTTCCTTTGGGTTTTACTTGTCTTTATCTTCTTAATGTGGAAGCTTAGATCAACAGTTTTAAGCTTTTTTATCTTTCAAATAAAAGCATTTGAAGTTATTGACTTCTCTCCAAGTATTGCTTTACATGTAATTTTTGACATGTTGGGTTTTTAGTATATGTGCTGCTGAAGCGAGCATGACATTTTGGGTTTTAATGGTTCAATTTTCTAATATCCTTTGAAATCCTTCACTTACCTTTGTTAATGATTTCTACTTTAGTACCATTATAAGTAGCGAACATAAAATATGACTTCAATCTTTTGAAGTTATATTGAGGCCTGTTTATGGCTAAGAATATGGCCATAACATATGGCCATATTGTCTTGGTCAGTGTTTCATGCACACTTGTAAAGAAGTATATTTTGCAGTAATTAGGTGGGTTGTGTTATAATATCAATTATGTTAAATTGTTTTGTAATGTTTAAATCTTCTGATTCTTTTTTTTTTTTTTTTTGATTGAAGATTTTATTTAGGTAGTCAAATCTTCTGATTCTTACTGTCATTTGATCTGTTCTATCTATTATTGAGAGGAGAGTGCTAAATTTCCCAACTCTAATTGTTGATTTACCTGTATTTCCCTTTATTTCTGTTGGGTTTCTGCCTCATATATTTTGAAGCATTGTTATTAGGGGTACAAACATTTAAAATTGTCATCTTGATGAATAATCAATTTGTCACTTTGAAGTGTCATTTTTAATTTTTGGTAATTCTTTTTGTTTTAAAGTCTACAATATCAGGTATTATGAATTCTTCTGCTTTATTTTTTCCTTTGTGTTAAGATACATATACGTAAAATTTCCCATCTTAACCATTTTTAAGTGTACAATTCACTTGTATATACATTCTAATACATTTGTAATACATTCACATTGTTGTGCAGCCATACCCACTATCCAGCCCCATAACTCTTTTCATTTTGTAAAACTGAAAATTTATACCTGTTAAATAATAACTCCACATACTTCCCTTCTTCTAGTCCCTGGCAACCACCATTTTGCTTTCTGTCTTTGTTTTTTGTTTTTTTGTTTTTTTTTTCTTTTTCTTTCTGTCTTTGATTTTGACTACTCTAAGTACCTCATATGTAGACTCATACAATTTTTGTCTTTTTGTGACTGGCTTATTTCACTTACGTACTGCCCTCATGTTTCATCCATGTTGTAGTATGCATCAGAATTTTCTTCGGGCTGAATAAGATGTAGCATTTTGCTTATCCATTCATCTGTTTATGGACTTTTGGGTCACTTCCACATTTTAGCTATTGTGAATAATGGTGCTACGAACATGGATGTATAAATATCTCTTCAAGTTTCGATTCTCTTGAAAATATATCCAGAAGTGGAATTGCTGGGTCAAATATCAATTCTAATTTTTTGAGGAATCTCCATATTGTCCACAGTGGCTGTACCATTTTACATTCCCACCAAAAGTGCACATTGAGTTCCAATTTCTCCCTGCCAACATTTGTTTTCCAGTTTTTGGATAATAGCATACTTTTATGATTATTTGCATGGTGTATTCTTCTCCCAATTTTACTTTTAACTGTTTGTCTTTTTATTTAACATGTCTTGCAATCACCATATACTTGAATCTTGATGTTTTATCTGGTCTGATGATCTTTTAATTGGCCCTTAATGATGACATTTAAGGTAATTATTCATATAGTTGGATTTCAGCCAACTATTTTGCTATTTTTCTTCTATTTTGTGTATGTTCTTTTTTTTTTTTTAAGATTTTATTTATTTATTCACGAGAGACACACACACAGAGAGAGAGAGGCAGAGACATAGGCAGAGGGAGAAGCAGGCCCCATGCAGGGAGCCTGATGTGGGACTCGATCCTGGGTCTCCAGGATCACACCCCGGGCTGAAGGCGCAGCTAAACTGCTGAGCCACCAGGGCTGCCCATGTGTATGTTCTTTTTAATTTTTTTCCTGCCTGCTTGCCTTCTTTCAGATTAATCAAGTATTATTTAGTGTTACATGTTATTACTGTTTTTGGCTTCTTGGTTATATTGTTTGACCTTTTAAAAAATTGTTTGCTCTAGGGACTAATATATATATGTACATGTACATATATATATATAGAGAGAGAGAGAGAGGGAGATGGAGATATATATATCTCCGTATCGGTGAGAAGTCCACATTCCTAAACATGGTTTATTTACAATGATTCATGACCTGAGCCCTCCCTGTGTCTCCAGCCTTTCTCCTAAGCCCTGCAAGCTCGTCCTGTTAGATCTGTTACAGTTTGTTAATGTTCCAGAGTGACCCTGACCTTCAAGGCCTTATCAAATGCATCCGTTTCCAACACTCCACCGTCTCACAAGCTAACCAGGACTTATCCTTTGGAACTCAGCCATCATAGTCTATAGCAATTGTATGTGTGTGGGGCTTCCCATATGGGGCCAATGCATGTGTCGGGGTTGAGGGTGAATCTCCCTGCTGCTTGCTTCCATGGCCCAGTAATCTCTTTTTTTTAGGCATTGGTAAGAGTACTTATCGGAATTAAACAGAATATGACTTAAATGGAGAGAACTGGCTTGTACAGAACATAACACAGAGGACCAACAAAGTCATGAGAGGTGCTGAAGGTCACAATGTTCCTGGCAAGGCCAAAGAGAAGACAAGAAGTGGACTGGCCAGAAGACCACCAAGTCTTCCCAACCTGTGTTAAGGGATCCTGCTTATTTCATGGGGAAAAGAGACTTTTCCTATTCAAGGCTTTGCACAGGCCTGGGAAACCTAACACACTGTGGAAGCCCCAGAACGTGTAGGATGGTGGCAGAGTCCAACAAATGTCCCATGGAGCGAAAGGAGGTGAATTTCAAATGCCAGCGGAAAAACTCTCACAGGGGCAGGATTTTTATTTTTTTTTAAGATTTTATTTGTTCATGCGAGACACACACACACACACACACACACAGAGGCAGAGAGAGAAGCCGGCCCATGCAGGGAGCCTGATGCGGGACTCGATCCCAGGTCTCCAGGATCGCGCCCTGGGCCAAAGGCAGGTGCTCAACCGCTGAGCCCCCCGGGCGTCCCGGGGGGAGGATGTTTTAAGGATGCCCTCGCTTTAACCCAGCGAGCCTTCTCTTTTTTTTTTTTAATTTTTCAAAATTTTTATTTATTTATGATAGTCACACAGAGAGAGAGAGAGGGGCAGAGACACAGGCAGAGGGAGAAGCAGGCGCCACGCAGGGAGCCGGACGTGGGATTCGATCCCGGGTCTCCAGGATCGCGCCCTGCGCCACCCAGGGATCCCCCAGCGAGCCTTCTCCACGAGTGCAAGCAGGCACGCCCTGGCCGAGGAGCCTCCGTGGGTCTAAGGGCTTCAAAATGGGGAAACTGAGGCCGGGAGGTCGAAGGAGGCGCCCCCACGTGCCAGACGAGGAGACCGCGGGCAGCGGCGGCCTCGGGTTCCGAGGGCGGGTGGGCGCCCAGCGGGTCGGGGAGCCCCCGGCAGCGCGCGGGTCACGCCCGGGCGTCCGCGCCTCCGCCCCGGCGCCGCCCGGGGCCGCGACCCCGCACCGCAGCGCCGCGGAGCGCAGGGGGCGGCGCCGCTCGCGCTTCCTCGCGCCGGGGCGGCCGCGTCTGCTCTCGCGAGGCTCCGTCGCCCTCCGGGGCCGCCTTCCCGCCGCGGCGGAGCCTTCCCCGGCGCAGCTCCGAGGCCCGCGGCGCGGCGGCTGCAGCCCCGGCCCCGCCTGCCTCCCCGCTCCCGCCGCGCTGCGGGTGCGCCGGCCTGCGCCGTCCGCGGGGGGCGAGGTGAGCCCGGGAGAGCCCGGCCGCGGGGGCCGGGGGCCGGGGGCCGGGGGGCCGGGGGCGCGGTGTGCAGCCGGGGCGCCCCGGGGCTCGGGGCTCGGGGCTCGGGCCGCGCCGTCCCCGCCGCGAGGAGTGGTGATCACGCGTTGTACCGAGCGGGACCCGAGCCAGGGTCTGTTCCAAGCGCCTAGCCCACGGTGACTCGTTTTTTTTTTTTTTTTTAAGATTTTTTTTTAAAGACTTTATTTATTTATTTATGATAGACATAAGGGGAGAGAGAGGCAGAGACACAGGCAGAGGCAGAAGCAGGCTCCATGCAGGGAGCCCGACGTGGGACTCGATCCCGGGTGTGCAGGATCACGCCCCGGGCTGCAGGCGGCGCTAAACCGCTGCGCCACGAGGGCTGCCCCCCCCCCACGACCTGTAACATTTATAGGCTCCGTTGCCCCGTGCTTTTACCGCGCTCTGCAGGTGAGGACACCGGCCCGGAAGGTGGAGGGCTCCCGGCCGCTGGCAGGAGGAGACCCCCCTCCCCTGGCACCAGTGCTCCCCTCCACCTGGCTGCGCCTGAATTTGGGAGACCCGCCCCGCGCCGCCCCCGTAGTCCTGCCCTTAGTCCTTACACACCATCCGCGCCACATCACCAGGCAATCTCCTGCCCTTTAGCCTTGTTGACATCATCACCCCAAAGCCCCTGGGCCTCCAGGCTCTTTCTGCTTTGAGTCAGAAAATTTTAACCTGTTTTTATTATTATTATTATTTTATTTTAATTGAGGTCAGCAAGAACGGAAAAGGAACGATGATGATCCTTTAGGCTGCAGAATGAAAAACCCCATAAATGTAAAACAAGCGAAAGCAGCTATAAGGTTACAGTCATATAAAAGTAGCAAGGGTAGTCCCCTGGCCCTGAATAGATCCTTAGCAGAACTGAGTTGTTGAAGCCATTGCACACATGGCTACAACTGGTAAGGGACACAGGAAAGGGTGACCAAACATAAAGGAAGGGGGTCTATGGAGAATGGGAAGGGCCTCGTGACTCCCGGTTCAGTTTTGCTACTGTGAAAAGCCCTTCTTTTCTGAATGCTTAATTCAGTCCCTGAATGCTTCTGTGTTTTTTGCAGATGTTCACTCTGCCTCAGGAAGAATCCAGGGCACCTGCCACTGGTCTGGGCTCAGCCTCCACACGGGACAGTAACTATGGGGATGGTCTGGAAAGAGAATGCTCCAGAAAACCAGACCAGAAGCTGCCAAATCCATGTGATCCCACTGCCATGTTTTCCTCTAACAGCTCCTACCTGTCCTCCAGAGGAGGCATCATTAAATGGTTCTGGGACTCAGCGGAGGAGGGCTACAGAACCTACCACATGGACGAGTATGATGAGGATAAGAACCCCAGTGTGAGTGAGACCCCCAGCTCCACTGGAACCCAAGGGGAGACTGCAGGGTGGGATGCCCTTCCTTGACCAAGAGGGCAGCACCTAGCCTGTTCTAGATGCTGGGGTTACAGCTATGAGCAAAAAAAAAAAAAAAAAAAAGCAAAGTTCCTGTGCTCATGGGATTTTTGTTTTACTTATTTATTTTTATTTATTTATGATAGGCACACAGTGAGAGAGAGAGAGAGAGGCAGAGACATAGGCAGAGGGAGAAGCAGGCTCCATGCAGCGGGAGCCCGATGTGGGATTCGATCCCGAGTCTCCAGGATTGCACCCTGGGCCAAAGGCAGGCGCCAAACCGCTGCGCCACCCAGGGATCCTGGGATTCTTGTTTTAGTGGAAGAGGCAGATGGAGAACAGGCAAAAAAAAAAAAAAAAAAAAAAAAAAAAAAAAATTCCCTGTAATACGTGGTGCAAAGTACTATAGCCACTTATAAAGCCAGGTTCAAGGGACAGCCCAGGGGCCAGTGTGGCTGGAATGTAGTGCGACTGGCAGGAGATGAGGTCAGAAGGATCGCGGGTGGGGTGGAGACCCTGTGGGGCTTCATGGGACACCGACAGGCTTCTGAGTTTGGACAGAGCAAGATAAAAGGTGTTGGGAGGAGGAGCAGTATGATCTGATTTTGGTTTTCAGAAGATGCCTTGGGGGCTGGCTACCGTGTAGAGGGTAGGGTGAGTGCAGGCAAGCAAGGGAAGAGGGCAGCCTTTGCAAGAACAGAGATGAGATACTCCACTGGGGAGCTCCACTGGTGGCTCCATTGGGGTCTTAGCCATGGAGGGTGATAAGGCACTGGGCTGTCCACCTGTTTTGAAGGTGGAAGTGGCAGGATTTGTGGATGGATTAGTGGTAAGCAGAGGCGCCTACTGGTTTGTTCCTCAGGGGTCAGCAGTTCTGGTGCATGAGCCTCCCTGGGGACTCTGCGGGACAGCTTGAGGTGGGCCTTTCCCCCTCCAGGTTCTGGGAGACACTGCCTCGTGGGTGGGATCAAAGTGTTGTGTGGTTGCCCGGGGTCTCCCATGGGAGCCCTTCTTGGCTGACAGGTATCCCTGTTTCTGTTCTACTGCAGAAGGCACCGCAGCACTGCTTTACTTTGTACATTCTCTTGTACTGTAAACATGTATCTTCTTGCGGGATACGGTGGTGTGTCAGGCATGCATCCAGCCTTCAGGGATCTGATCATCCAGTGGGGGAGATAAAGCATGTACATTGGTCCCTGTGACCTGGAAGCAGAGACTAAGTGGGGTGCTCTAAAGGGCAACAGATCAAGAGCTTTGGGTTCCAGAAGAAGAAAAGATACCTTTCTAGGTGGGGTTCTGGGGAGGCTTCCTGGAGGAGATGGCATTAATAGAGCTTTAGAAATGTGAATATGGGACCAGGGAGCTGAGTGGAGGTGGGACAAGGAAGGGTGTTTGGAGGGGCAGGATTACTCCCGCTTTGCTTTCCTGACTCAGTATGCTCCTCGGGCCATCCTTTGGGACCCCTGGGCTGTGCTCACCCTGCTTCCGTATCTCTGTCTCCAGGGCATCATTAACTTGGGCACCAGTGAGAATAAACTCTGCTTTGACCTGTTATCCAGGCGGGTAAGTCCTAGTGGCATCAGCAGCTCCCAGGGACTGTCTTTTCTTGGATTTCCCTGGAACACTTCCCTGATAAGAGCCTGCTGCTTGCCTCAGCAGCCCTGGCCTGAGCCAGGAGACCCAGGTTCCACGTCTGTCTCAGGGGCAACCTCTGTGATCTTGGGTGAGTCACTTCCCTATTTGGATCCTGCTTCTTCACCTCTTCCCCACACTCAGTCCCTCCAGCTGCTGTCTGGGTCCTGCTCTCATGGGGTGGGGGTGGGATAGGGAGCATTCAGTGGGGTGTGATCAGTATTTAACAACTGGCTCTGGGGTAGGGAGGACTCTGATTTGTAGTTTTTGCCAATTCCCATAGTGTAAATACCTCTACCGTGGCTGATTTCAAGCCACGGGTATGACCTCTCTGCACACAAAGTTGGGAAAAAAGGGGTTGTGGCACCCATTATGTGGTATCCCCACCATCTAGACACAAAGATGGAAATAACCTCAAGAGCACATGTAGGAATATAGTGACATAATCCGAAGCAGTGATGTTTTGGTTTTTGCCTTTGTTTATTACTGGTGTTTTTAATGCAGTGTACTTATTTGTACATTTATACAGTTTAATTAAAAAAATTTTTTTTAACATAGCCTGTAAAATTCCTGGAAACTTACTAAGTAGATTTCTTGAGCTGGTGTGAGCCATCTCTAGCAAGCCACTAAATATGCCTGATAAATGTGTTTTCCAAGGCCACGGACTCAAAGTCTGGGCTTGTGGTGGGAGTGATGGCTGACCCAAAGGAACTTATTTCCAAGGGAGACAAATCTGAGACCTGAGGGGAGAGGGATATAGGAAGGGGCTCAAAAGGCATGGTCTACATACCAGTTCCCTGCTGCACTGATCCACAGAAGTAAAATGTGAGCCACATATATAATTTAAAATATCCTGTTAGATAAGTAAAAAGAAACTGGTAAATTCATCTGAGGAATATATTTTATTTAGCCTAATATATCCAAAATAGGACCATTTCAACATGTAATCAGTGTAAAAAATTGGCATATTTTACGTAGTTTTCATATCAAGTCTTTAAAATCCAGTGAGTTGGCTCAGTTCAGGCAAGCCACACTCCCAAGTGCTCAGCAGACACGCATGGCTAGCAGCCTTCGACTAGACAGGGCAGCTCTATGGGCAGAAGGGGAGAGGGAGAAGGCTGGAGTTGTGCCTAAGTGGCTGAGTGCCTTTCTTCCTTTGGTTCCCTTCTCAAGACTTCTGGCTTTCCTTGGCACTGTGTGTGCAATGCTCTGGGAGTTACCGAGCATCGGGTCAGGGTGGGGATGGTGTCGAAACAGCCGCATTTTTTAAAGATTTTATTTATTTATTCATAGAGAGAGAGAGAGAGAGAGAGAGAGGCAGAGACACAGGCAGAGGGAGAAGGAGTTCTCCATGCTGGGGACCCGATGTGGGACTTGATCCTGGGTTTCCAAGATCACGCCTTGGACTGAAGGCGGCGCTAAACTGCTGAGCCACCCAGGCTGCCGAAACAGCTGCATTAAAAAAAAAATTAAAAATATTTTATTTATTTATTCATGAGAGAGAGAGAGAGAGAGAGGCAGAGACACAGGCAGAGGGAGAAGGAGTTCTCCATGCTGGGGACCCGATGTGGGACTCGGTCCTAGGTCTCCAGGATCACACCCTGAGCTGAAGGCTGATGCTCAACCATTGAGCCACCCAGGCATCCCAAAATGGCCACATTTTCCAAAGCATAGGGTTGAACTGAGCCAGGAACACAGTGGCCTGAATCCCTCCAGAAGTTGGAGCCAGCACTGAGGGGATGGCACCCAATTCTAGGACCCCTTGTGTCACCCCAAGGAGAAGCCGAGTAGCATGGTCTATCACTGCCTCTACAAATCCACCCCTCTGGGTTTTTAATTTTTTAAATATATATGTTTATATATTCATTCATTCATTCATTCATTCATGCAAGCACAAACATATGAGCAAGGGGAGGGGCAGAGGGAGAGGGAGAGAGAGAATCCCAAGCAGACCCACAAAGAGCTCAGTCAGGTGCTCGATCTCATGACCCTGAGATCATGACCAGAGCAGAAATCGAGAGTCAGATACTCATCCCCCCTCTTCCCTCTGTCCCTAGCTGAGTCAGAGTGACATGCTGCGGGTGGAGCCATCATTGCTGCAGTACCCTGACTGGAGGGGACATCTGTTGTAAGTAGTTGCCATGGGCCAGTGGGTCTCAGCCCAGGGTGGTTTTGCTCCCCAGGGGACATAGGGCATCTGGGAACACTTATGGTTGTAACTGGGAAGGAGGTATTATTGGCATTTCCTGGGTAGAGGCCGGTGATGCTTCAAAACCTCCTACGATGCCCAGGAAAGCCCCCACAACAAATAATGACCCTGCCCCAGATGTGAATATGACAGGTAGAGAAAGCCTGCTTGAGGCTGAGGGCCTGTCCTGGAGACCTGGCAGTAGTGGGGTCTCCTGGAGCATCTGCAGGGAGAGAGCGCCTGGCGGTCTCACCCAGCTCGGGAGCTCCCTAGCTTGGTTTCTCGGGTCTGAGGCATGTGGGGGGCCTTCGGGCATGGAGCCCTTGTCGCCATGCTCTCAGTGGCTTTAGAGGAACCAGAATCAGTGTTGTGGGGTGGAATGCTGGCTAGGGCATTTCCTCCTGGTAAGAGGGGACATGGTAAATAATGCTAATTGGGGTTTGTACTGACTGAGCACTTGCTAGGGGCAGCTGCTGTCCTAAAGGGCAGTGGCCAAGCAGGACTTGATTCCAAAGCGCATGTTCCTGCAGTAATTAGGATGGTAGGGCCCTGGAGACAGCCCGCTGGCTTGGGAGTAAACTGTGCCACTCAGCAACAAGTGACTGATTTCCCTCGAGCCTGTTTCTCTGTGAAATGGGAATGACAATAATAATAGCATCATACGATTGTTGGGAAGATTGAAGGAGTAAAGTTTCCTGAGTAACTCCTAACTCCTGCATAATGTAAATGCTCAATGACACTTAGCAACAGTGACTCTGACGATAGTTATTGTTATGATAGCATTGTTATTAGTTAGAGCTACATGTGGATGGAGTGTTATTTTTGGTATCCTGGAGGCCTGCGGATTAGGTGGTGGGTCCTGTCCTAGAACTACAGAGAATGCAAGTCTGCATGCGTGTAGGTAGTGGTGAGGTGGGGGGCTGGTGGCCCTGAGATGCGGAGGCCACACTGACCCCACTGCCCTCGTGGGAAGCCAGAGAAGGATAATGGATCTGGGTGAGGATTGACCAGAGGAGCTTTGGGATGTGCTGTGGGTCGGGGATGACGAGCACTGCCCATCTCTCTGTCTGATCTCCAGTCTCCGGGAGGAAGTGGCCAGATTCCTGTCTTTCTACTGCAAGAGCCCTGTACCCCTTAAACCAGAGAACGTGAGTAGCCCCCTGCTCTGCTCTCCCCTGCTCCTCTGCCCACCTCCCCCAACTTTTGACGGTGGGTAGGGGTAGCATGGGCTTGGGATCTGCCTTTCACTCAGTTTTGACTTGATTCCAGGTGGAATTAGGAATACCTCCTCCCTTTTTCTTCCTCATCCTAGATATTTAGGGGATATAATTTGGATACAGTTTCTGTTCCAGTTTGTTCTATGGTCCCTTGTTGCCTCCACATCTTGAGGCAAGACACTTGGAGTGGCCAGCCCCCTCTCCCTTGCTCTGTTGATCTAGAGCACAGTCCAAAGAATAAATCACAGATACACTGGGCTGTTAGGCAGGAGAGGCCTTCAGCTTCTCCTGGTGGCTTTGCCATGACAGAGCCACAGAGGGCACCAAGATGGGACCTGCTCCCCCACCCCCACAACCGCTAGTCTGGATGCAGCTGGAGATCATTGTTCCTCCTGGATAGATACTCATCTTTGTCACACGGATGTGTCACCCTTAGGTGGTTGTTCTGAATGGCTGTGCCTCCCTCTTCTCTGCTCTGGCCACAGTGCTGTGTGAGGTGGGGGGTAAGTGACCCACGGCCTGCTCTGCACGGGGCGCTGCCCTATGCCTGCAGTGTCCACGGTTGCCTGTCTTTGCGATGCTTTCGGCCATAATAGACTACTAGACTGCAGGGGGCTTAATCAGTGGCTTGATGAGATACTCGGATATTGGCAGTTTCTGAGGAGGTCAACATGATGCCAGGGTTCTGGCCTTCTCTCTGTGATGACCTTGGTTTTTCCTTTCATGTGATGGCTGTCGTGTCCTTTCATGACAGTGGATCTAAAGTAGGGAGAAAGGGTAAGGTTGTGTCCTGCCTGTGTCTTTTTTTTTTTTATTGGCAGGGGGCAGGAGAGATATTCTTCCCGCCAAAAAGTCCCAGCAGAGCCCACCTTATGTCTTATTGGCCAGAACTGACTCACAAACCCATTCCCCAAGTAGTCCCTGGCAAACAGGATAAGAACCACAATTGACTGAAACCAAAAGTGGTTCATTCCCAAGGGCCAGGGATAGGCCACCTTCCTCAGACTTACTGCAGGTCATATCCGGGAAATCTGGTGCTCTCTTAGCCAGAATACTGTAATGGCTGTTGAGTAGGCAGCCAGCAGCGTCTGCTACAGGAGCCATAGTTGGCCAGAGAGCAGGTCATGGCCAGGGGTTATTGTCGCCAGAATGGAGGCCCACTCACTCCAGCTTCACTGACAGTGATTACATGGGTAGTGTTTCCTGACCACGTGCTATGTTACAGGCACTGGCCTAGGGCTTTACACATAGACTCATTTAATCCTCACTTCTCCCCTCTGAGCTGGGCTCTGTGCCTTCCCCGTTCCACAAAGGAGGACACAGGGCACATGGAGTTAAGTAACTTGTCAAATTCATACAGAGAGAGAGCGGAACCAGGATTTGAACCACAAGATGAAGATTCATCACAGGACAGGCTAGGCAATTCCTCCCCATTTGAGAACCGTCAAGAGCGGGATCAGTGTCACCCTCTCCACCTCTCACAGGGGTGTGCAGTCCCTCCTCCTCCCCTTTGTACATGCGAGCCTCTCTCTGGACCTTCCTCGCCTCCCACCTGGCCCAGGGTAGCTGCCCTAGCTCCATCTGCTCAGATGCACCTCCTCATCTCATGAGTGTCTCCGCTTCCTGGAGTGACGTCATGAGAGAGAGCACATGCTGGGTGTCTGGCCGCCAGCGGATCAGCTCCCTTGGGTCCCTGGTTTACATCTGGTCCTCTCCTCGTGGCTGGGGTAGGGCACATGTAGGACAGAGGCTGCCCCTCCCAGAGCTGTGAGTGGGGCAGATAGGAAGGGAGGGCAGCCTGACCATGCATCCTCTTCAGAACTGGAGGAATGCCTGCCTCCGCAGTAGGGTAGACCTTGGAGGTCATTATCAGCACCCCCATCCATGGTGAGCGTCTTCTGCATGACATCCCCCTCCCACCCCTGCCAGATGGCTCAGCCTTGTGTTTGTGTGTCCCCTGTACAGGGAGGGTCCACTCCTCCTGAACACACTTGATCTTTGGGCAGCTCTGTATGTAGTCACGTTTGTTGAAGCTGCCCGGATCCCCCGGCGACTTCAACTCACTGGATCCCAGTCTGTGCTTGGAGGGGCCCAGCAGGTGGAGAGCTTCAGTGGGATCCTCTGAGGCTTGGTGTCCTCCTTGGTAAAGTTAGGGTGAGAATAGTACTGATGTCATAGAGTGATTGCGAGGATCGAATGAGATAACACACAAATACATACACGTTTAGCCCAGTTCCCAGCATGTAGTAAGTGTTCAGTAAATGTTAGCCACTGATGATCAGAAAAGGGACTGATCTCAGGGAATCCAAATGTTAGAAAGAGCTTGGGAGTTGAAAGATGGAATGTACCCCCAATGTTCTCCCAAAGACATGGAAAGCTGGGAGGGACGTGGAGCCTGTGGATTGGGGGACTGGGTGTTCTGGCCACAGGGTGACAGGCACTGGCCCACTCCTGCCCTCAGAGGCTTTCCTGATCCCCGCCCCTTACTATGGAGCCATCACACAGCATGTCTGTCTCTATGGCAATGTCCGACTCGTCTGTGTCCATCTGGACAGTGAGGTAAGAGTTCCTGAGAACCCAGGTAAGGCCTGGGCCTTCTTCCTAGAGGTGAAGACTTTCCTGTCTCTGAATTTGAGGGGAGTCATGGGAGGAAGTCCCTGCTGAGGGCTCTGGGGTTATGGCTGGAAGGGGAGTAGAGCCTTCTGTTGCCCATGGCTGTCCATAACCTGGGTTCCCTTGGGGCTCCCCAGGTCCTGGCTCTGAGGTCTCCAGGTTTAGGGTAGAAGCCAAGGGCAGCCCCAGGGAGACTACAGCAAAATGGCGGGGTGAGGACAGGGCAAAGCAGACCTCAACCTGTAAGTTCTTGGACCACAGTCAGAGGATCTATGGGGGCTCTTCCCCACTCTGAGTGATGAGATGTCCCTGATGGGGTGGAGAAGGGGGGCCCTGGGGGGAGTGAACTTGTCAGAGTTTCTTCAGAGACTATTCTTAGGAGGCTAGAGATAACAGGAGAGATCCCAGAAGTTCAGGTTTGGGGGATTGGTGAATTTGGCTGGTGGTTTTTCTCCATCTTTCCCCAGGTCACTGGGCTGGACACACGTCCCTTCCAGCTCACAGTGGAGAAGCTGGAGATGGCCCTGCAAAGAGCTCATTCTGAGGTCTGGGAGTCGAATCAAACCCAGGGCTGGGAGGGATGGGTCTGAGCAGGGTGCAGACTTCCTGTGGCCGATCTCATCCCGGGAGAAAGGTTGGCCCTCCTCGACGGGGTTGGGGTTTCAGATGGTCACAGGGAACCATTCTGGGGGGCCAATCAGGAGCATACCCATGGAAGGTCTTCCCACTAGAGCAAGACTCAGACCTACGTCTACAGAGTCAATCAGGGAGCTTAACACCTCCACCCCTCTTCCACCAGTGGGTCAAGTGTGGGGCTTAGGGGTCTGTAGTGCATCAGTCTCCTGGTGATTCGAGGACGTGATTCCCCTCTCACTTGGTGGGGGCCTACTAAGAAAGACAGAGACAAGTACTACTCCCATGGCTTCTTTCCTGCCCATGGTCATTAAAGTTGTAAGTGCCTACTGTGGGAATTCTAAAAGGGAAAACCCCTATCCATTACTCTACCAACAAAGACAACCTGTACCGGTGTTTGGGCATTTTTGCCTCTGGGCTTTGTTCTCTGCCTTTTTTTTTTTTTTCCTTTCCTGGTCCACACATTTGCACATACGTATATCTGCTGCAGATACCTAATTCTCTGCCCTTGTTTGCGTCACATTGGGTCATGAACCTGTTCCCATCACATTTCCCTGGGAGTCTGCCCAGCAATCGGCCCCATTCGGGCTCTGGCCTTCAGGAGGAGCTGAGCGTTTTCTGTCCCACTGATGGTTTCAGGGTGTGAAGGTCAAAGGTCTCATCCTCATCAATCCCCACAACCCTCTGGGTGACATCTACTCCCCAGGAGAGCTGCGGGACTACCTAGAATTTGCCAAGAGGTGAGGAACCCCACAGTCCCCCCTCAAAACATCCTGGCCGACCAGGATACTGATGGGGGCTTTGGGACAGGCCCTCAAAGTGAGGAGTGGAGCCAGACTTGAGTCTGGGTCTGTCTGTACATAACTGTTTGGCGCTTCATGGTACCCTTCTTCTGTGGAGGTACCCGAGGCCCCTCTTCCACGGTGCTTCAAAAGCCCCACTGACATCTGTTTTGTATGCCTGGCTTCCTGTTTGAAAAAAAAAAAAAAAAAAGATGCAAGAAAGGTGTGTCTGGAAAAAAATTTGGTAACCTTGGGCTCAACTGTGGTCCTCTTGGATTTCTGAGTCATTGCCTCCCCACCCTGGGGACACATTCGGCCTCCAGACCAAGCCGTCTCCTCCCCACTCCCTGCCCCTCCAGGCACGAGCTGCATGTGATGGTGGATGAGGTCTACATGCTGTCCGTGTTTGAGAAGTCGGCAGCGTACTGCAGTGTCCTGAGCCTGGAAGGGTGAGCCTGCCCTGCCACAGCTGACTCTGCCAACCCTGGTCCCCTGGCCCCTTGTGGCTTGGCCCAAGGATGTGACCTGTCCTAGGGCAGTTCTTCCATCCAGCTGGTCCCACTGTCCTCAGATCCTCTAAGGAGAAGATGGGATGGCTGGGCTACATCAGGGGTTTTCATATTGTTCTGTGGCCTCTCTGAGAGCTCCAAGGAGGGGCCAGGCCATAGGATTCCTAGGGGTGGTGGTGGGGAGAGGGCTGCAAGGGTGGGAACTAGTCTCCGTTGCTGTTCCCCTTATCTGCAGAGTAGCTTCAGCCCCATGGATGCATGCATCCATCCATCCATTCATCCACTCACTCACTAATTCATTCAGCAAATCCGTCTGTAGCCCCAGGCATGTGCCAAGCACTTCTAGCTATTTGGGCTTTTTCATTGGATTTAGTCCAAGCCAAGAATCTGTGGTTGAAACAGCTTTGGAAACTCTTGGACCAGATCATCTGTAAAGTCTGTAAATGTGACATTGAGCGAATCTAACAGTTCTTGGTTTTGTTCAGAACTTTGGACCCTGTGAAGTCCTTTCCATTGGTTCTCTCAGCTGGTTTTCACGAGGCTCTGCCAAGTGGGTGGTTGTTACTCCTGTTTGTTTATGGATTAGGAAAGTGAGACACAGAGAAATGGCAACTTGTCATCTACTCTGTGCCAGCCACTGTGGTAGGTGCTGGGAGACAACAGTGAATGAGAAAGGCAGGCCCCATCATATGTGGAACTTTTATTTCTAGCCAGAGAAAACATTTAAAAATTTTTATTTATTTATTTGAGAGAGAGCAAGAGGGAGAGAGAGACAGTGAGCAGGAGGGAGAGGGAGAATCTTTTTTTTTTTTTTAAAGATTTTATTTATTTATTCATGAGAGACACACAGAGAGAGAGAGGCAGAGACACAGGCAGAGGGAGAAGCAGGCTCCACGTGGGGAGCCCGACGTGGGACTTGATCCTGGGACTCCAGGATCATGCCCTGGGCTGAAGGCGGCGCTAAACTGCTGAGCCACCCGGGCTGCCTAGGAGAGAGAATCTTAAGCAGACTCCATGCTGAGGGTAGAGCCCAATGTGGGGCTTGATCCCATGACTGCAAGATCATGACCTGAGCCAAAACCAAGACTTAGACACTTAACCAACTGAGCCACCTAGGTGCCCCCAGGAAAAAAAACATTTTAGCAGCTAAATACACAGTCATTTGATTGCGGCTGTAAGTGCTAAAAAGGGGGAGTCTGGGGAGGCATGAGGGGATCTGTTTGGGGTCCCCAGTGGGCCTGGTCTACTGGGAGGTGGTCAGAGAAAGTCTGAGGAAATGGAGCTTGAGCTGAGCTATAGATCAGGAATTGGCAAATAGTTTTGGATCAGATGGCAAATATTTTAGGCTTTATAGACCTTTGGTCTCTCACTCAACTCTGCCTAATAGCACAAAAGCGGCCACAGACAGGATGTATATGAGAAAGCATGGCTGTGTTTCAGTAAAGCTTTATTTACAAAAACAGGCCTCTGGCCCAGTTTAGCGCGCAGGCTGTAGTTTGCTGATCCTTGCTCTGACGCACGTATAGGGTTTAGCAATTCAAGAGATGAAAACCAGGGCTTCACACAGAACCAGAACCAGATTCATCCATCTCCTCATTTGTTCAGCCAAACACGTATGAGCCTCTGTGGATCTGTGTTGCTTCTGTTCCCACACTGTTCTCTGCAGGTTGCCTGACCCCCAGAGGACCCATGTGATGTGGGCGACCAGCAAGGTAGGTTCCTGGCTGGCCTTGGGTGTCAGGGAGGTGGGAGGGCAGAGAGGGGGGTGGAACCAGCTTCCTCTGTGGAGGGCTGGCCACTGCCTAGGGTGCCTTTCTCCTGTAGGACTTCGGGATGTCTGGGCTCCGCTTTGGCACGCTGTACACAGAAAACAGGGACGTGGCCACTGCGGTGGCTTCCCTCTGCCGATATCATGGACTCAGTGGCTTGGTCCAGTACCAGATGGCACAGCTGCTCCAGGACCGTGGTGACTGCCTGGGCCTGGGCCCTTGAGAATGGGGAAGAGGTTGTAGTTGGTCGGGGACTGGCCAGGGATCGTGGGTGCCTCTTGCATGAGAAGACTTTAGGGTGGTGTTCGAGAGCCCCAGGACCACAACTGGGTTCTTAACCGGCTTGCTCACTTCCTGGCTGTGTGGCCCATTTCCTTCACCTCCCCAAACCTCAGTTAGTGTGATTTGTCAATTCAAATAGTACCTGGCATATAAGAGTCACTTGGTCAACATGAACTCATTATTATCATCTGTGAGCATTTGAAAACAGAGAGTAGATGCTACAAAGGGAACATGGCTATAATGGAAGCATCTCTGCCTATGAGGGTCTCAGATACTGAGTCTTAATAGCAAGGTTCCAGTTTGGGGTGATCCAGCAAAGGTGATCTGTAACTGGAGCTAGATATTCTCATCGCGCCATCTCATTCCAGAATCCTAGGAAGCAGATATTCCTGTATTTTCCCTGGTATTTTATAGATGAGGAAATGAGGGCTGGATACTCTAACCTGCTACAACAGCTGAAATTGAAAATAGCAGTGACACCCTCAAGTGTTGGTGAGGATGCAGAGCAATTGGAACTCTCGCGCAGCTCTGGGAATGTAAAGTGGCGGAGCCGCTCTGGAAAGCAACTGGCAATTACTTGCAGTTATACATACACTTAGCAAATGGCCCAGCAATCCCACTCCTAGCTCTTTACCCATATGGTCACTCAAAACCAAATATTCACTATGGGAATATTTGTAGCTGCTTTGTTCACGATCACCCCAAACTGGAAGCACCCCAAAATGTCCTTTCATGGATGAATGAGGGAGCAAAGTGTGGCACATCCACACAATGGAATACGACTCTACAGTGAGATCTAGGGCAGCACAGACTAAGCTCAAAGGCATTGTGCTGAGTGAAAGAGGCCAGTCTCACAAGATGGCATGCCTGTAGGATTCCTCTTGTGACATTCTGGAAAAGGCAAAACCAGAGTGATGGAGAACAGACCCATGGTTGTGGGGGGGCAGGGGAGTGATGTGACTATAAAGAGCACGAGGGTGTTCTTTGGAGCAAGGGAACTGTTTGGTGTCCTGCTTGCAGGGGGTGATGACACAAATCTGTACATGTGTTGAAACTCATCAAATGGGGGTCTCCTGGGTAGTTCATTCAGTTAAGCATCTGACTGTTGATTTCAGCTCAGGTCATGATCTCAGGGTTGTGAGATCAAATCCTGCATTGGGGTCCATGCTGGGTGTGGAGCCTGCTTGAGATTTTCTCTCTCCCCCTCTCTCTGCCCCTCCCCCTGCTTGCACGCTCGCTTACTGTCTCGAGCTTGCTCACTCTCTCTCTCAAAAAAAAGAAATGTCAAATCATTAAAAAAAAATCTAAAACTTCATCAAATGAGACACTAGAGAAAGTTAATAAAAAAGATGAGGACGGGGAGGCAAAGTAGCCAAAGGCCCCACATCTTGTGAGTGGCCAGGCCAGGATCTGAACTGCAGCCTCTGTGACTCGGAAGCATCCCTGTGTGAGTGGGCCATCCTTCAGTTAGGGTCTGCACCCTGAGGGACTCTGAGTCTGCTGGCTGGGAGCTGTGAGGCCAGGTATCTGTATTTTGGGGGCTTTTTACTGGACATTGAATATTCCCATCCTCCCCATCAACCAGCTGGAGAAAGGGTCTTGGCAGCTTGTGGCCCTTTTCTTTTCTTTTTTAAAGATTTTATTTATTTATTCATGAGAGACACAGAAAGACATAGGAAGAGGGAGAAGCAGACTCCCTGTGGGGAGCCCGATGTAGGACTTGATCCCAAGGCCCCAGGATCACGACCTGAGCCAAAGGCAGATGCTCAACTACTGAGCCAACCAGGTGTCCCTCGTGGCCTTTCTCTTGTTACCATTTAGACTCATGGGACAGAGTGGAGGACTGATGAGAGATTTATTTTTTGGCTTCTCTTTTCACCCAAACAGACTGGATCAACCAGGTGTACTTGCCGGAGAACCATGCCCGGCTCAAGGCTGCCCACACCTATGTCACGGGGGAGCTCCGGGCCCTGGGGATCCCCTTCCTGAGTGGTGGGGCAGGCTTCTTCATCTGGGTTGACCTGAGGAAGGTAATGCAAGTGGGGCTGTAGGCGGGGAGGGAGTTTAAGCCTCTCTCTCTGGCAGGGGAGGGGTAGGGGTGTCTCATCTGCAGCCTGAACCCCTTCCACCCTCCCAGTACCTGCCCGAGGCCACCTTTAAGGAGGAAATGCTGCTGTGGCGCTGCTTTTTGGACAACAAGGTGCTGCTGTCCTGTGGCAAAACCTTCGAGTGTAAAGAGCCTGGCTGGTTCCGCTTGGTCTTCTCAGACAAGGCCCACCGCCTCTGCCTGGGTGAGTGACCTCACCTCCTCACCATGCCCTTCATTCTGTCCTCCCTCTTCTCGTCTCACCTGTGGCTCTAGCAGCCTCAGCTGGCTCATCCTGCCCGCCCCCCAGCCAGGGTGCTAACTTCTCCTCCCCAGGGATGCAGAGGGTCCGGCAGGTGCTTGAGGGCAAATCCCAGGCAGCAGAAGCCCCGTCTTCCTGTCAGAGCCAGGAGCCAAGGAGCCAGCACAGGTGAGCTGGTCATCGCCCAGTGACTACAGGGCCTGGCAGCCACCACCAATCTGAGCTACTTGGGGCTGGGAAGACTCGTGGTGGATGACGCATTTGGCAGGAGGGTACCCAACGCGGCCTCACCCCCGAAGAAGAACCATTTCTTGCCTCTCTCAGAGGCGGTGAGAGACTCCTCCAGCTGTGCTGTGCTCTGGCCCTTCCCCCTCTATTAAACACAACTGGGAGACACTAGAAGCCTCTGTTGTGAATAATTTACAGAATGGAGGAGTCGTGACTGCTCCTAACCACAACCGTTAGCCCCTCTGAGGACATGGAAAGAAAACAACTGGTACCTTCTTTTGATGGCACCTTCCTTCCTCCTTCGTTGCGGGGGACAAGTCAGAGGGACAACACAGAGAAGAACGATTACTGCCCAGAAATAAACAAGAGCGATAATTTCCCAACTACCAGGAGAAAGGAGTTACTTCCGTATGTTCAGATGTTCTCCCCATGTTAGGGTATGTGGGCCCACAGGACACCTGGGACCCAGGACAGGCCTCTGGGTGGACCACGGTGAACAGGACTCTGTGGTGGTGATCGGGAAGGGCTTCTCTGCCTCTGGGATGCTCTTCCTCCTTCTCTTTCCTGGCAAGGAGCTGCCTGCACGGACCATCTCACACCCGAGTGATCTGGCCATGACTGTTGGAGGGGGGGAAGATAGGGGCTGGACCTCAAACCAAGGCTTGCCTTTCCACCCTAAGTATATAGAGGGCCATTCATGCCATCCTCAGGGTGCTTTAGTTCAGAGCCCAAATGAGCTTTCTGAACTGACCTGAAAGCTGTGTGCTAAGGTCCCTTCTCTGGTGTCTCCACTGCCATGTAGAAAAGCTTTCTCTTTCTTTGTTTCTAACAGTGTCAGTGTATATATGCTGTAAACCATAACATTTGAGAAAAGATTTGCTTTCCTCTACATTTCTGCCTTTCATTCGTTCATTCCTTCTCCTTGTCTTCTTGAATACCTTCTATGTGCCAGACACTGTGCTGGTAATTTATGTGCATTATTTCTAACTTTGACAATTCCTGGGAAGCTGATGTTATTATCTCCCATTAGAGGGCAGCCTGGGTGGCTCAACGGTTTAGCGGTGCCTTCGGCCCAGGGTGTGATCCTGGGGATCTGGGATCGAGTCCCACGTTGGGCTCCCTGTGTGGAGCCTGCTTCTCCCTCTGCCTGTGTCTCTGCCTCTCTCTCTCTCTCTCTGTCTCTCATGAATAAATAAATAAATAAAATCTTAAAAAAAAAAGATAAATTATTATCTCCCATTTGAGAGATGAGGCCCCTGAGTTTCAAAGAGATGGAGTGATGTTCTCAAAGTCACGTAGCTGGGAAGTACCAGAGCTGGGATTCAAAGTCAGGTCAGTGTGGTTGCAAATCCTGTGCTGTTTTTACCCTGCCAAACCAGGTGCCAGCAAGATGCTTTGAGTCTTTTCAGAACCAGGCTTTGTGTTGTTGTCGTCAGCACCTTTAACGATTTTTCAGTCATTGGCCAAGTATCGCTCCTTTCTATTCCTGTTTCCAGGAAACACTGGTACTAGGATTCGGTGGTTCACTGGAAAGCCTTTAGGTTTTATAGAGGGTCAGAGTAAGAAGGGCCACGTTGAGAGCCCTTCCAAAACCTCTGTTGTGATGCTGCCATCGTTGTTTGGGGTCCCCCAAGGAGGGACCCATGTGATACACTGCATTTAGAATTCTCAGAGGAATGACTCCTAGTTCTTCTTTAGGGGGAATCCAAGGTAACTTCCTGGCAGAGGCCGACTGAGCCATGAATCTGGACCTGAACCCAGTCCATCTGTTTCATTTGGCAGAAGGGGGCTGCCTACAATCCCAGCTGGCTGGTGCTGTGTGAAGGGATGTGTATCTCTTTGTTGGAGTATGGGTCTGGATACCTGTCTCAGGTCCCCCTTTATGCTCACCTTCCTGCTTTACTTGTTATAACAGCCAGCCAGCTGTGCATGAGCATAGCCCCAGGGCCACCTCAGCTGCTCCAAATGTCACTTATTGTCCCTAGGCTTCTCTCACAGCCTCATGGGGCACACGCAGACTGAGAACTCTAAGAGAGTTAACACTTCTGGGGTGATCCTTAAGCCGTGGGGGACAGTAACCAGCAGATAAATACCCCTGCATGCGCGTGGCCTGCTGTGCAGGCCTTCTTCTTCTTCTTCTTCTTCTTCTTCTTCTTCTTCTTCTTCTTCTTCTTCTTCTTCTTCTTCTTCTTCTTCTTTTTTTAATATTTTATTTATTTATTCACGAGAAACACACACACACACACACACACAGACACACAGACAGACACACACACACACAGAGTTAGAGACGCAGGCAGAGGGAGAAGCAGGCTCCATGCAGGGAGCCCGACGTGGGACTCGATCCTGGGTCTCCAGGATCACGCCCTGGGCTGCAGGCAGTGCTAAACTGCTGAGCCACTGGGGCTGCCCTGGCTTTCTTTTTAAATTTTTTATTATTATTATTTTTTTGATTCTGCACAGCTTCTCGAAGAGTCGGGCTGGGATGGAGCCCCGGATCCCAACGGCAGTAGCCTGCTCTATAACACACCTCTTGACAGGCTTTTTTTCTCTTAGGCTCATTGCAATCTCACTGTTCCCTAAGATTGCTTCCCAGAATAGCCACCTGCTTCAACACTGTCAGGGAACTATGCAAAACAGGGTATATATGATAGGGGGACCACATCCACCATCTGTTTTCTGAGCTCAAGCTACTTTCCCCAGCAACCCTGAGATGCGGGTCCGGGTTTGGGTACCAACATGGTCAGACACTTCCCTGGTGTTATCTGTGAGTCTTTGCAAAAACCCTCTATTGTTGGCTATTACAAGGATAAGTGTCTTCCATGGGGAAAGAAGAAGTTTCTCCTTTTCAATCATTGAAAATTCCTCAGCTATTCTGTTACTTAAGACTTGTTTGCAAATGATAACTAAAAATGGTAAATGTAGCTCACGTTTAAACAAAAGGGGGATGGGTTTATTGAATTAACCAAGAAGGGGAGGGGTAGATGTTTCAGGTATGGCTCTAGCCAGGAGTTCAAATGATGCCATCAGATTTCGTGTTCTCTCTTTCTAGCTTCCTCTATATGGCTTCATTTTCAAGTACACTCCGTTCAGGGGGTGGCAAGATGGCTTTCAGGCAGCTCCGAGGGCCATGGTCCTTGTAGCAGACACCTACAGGGTGTCAGAAGGATAGACACTCTTTCTTCCTCAGCATTCACGTCTCCTGTTCCAGGAGGCCAACTGACCTTACCTCAACTATCTGCCCATCCAGGAGAATGCGGTGCTTGGAGCTGGAGCCCGGCTTCCATTCATCCGTCCCCTCTGCCCTCCTAGTACGCTGACTTTTCCCCTTTGGACTTCCTTCCTCATGGTGTCAGCATGGCTCCAGAAGCTCCACACATCACCTCCTCACCACACACTTCTAGAGACAGGAAAGAGAATATGTTTTCTGGTGCTTCCTTTGCATTTCATTTCAGTCGTTTATTCCCTCACTTATTTAAAAACAAATTTGTCAGGCTTCAAATTTCTAGGAGTTCTCTCTGTATTCTCCAAGTGAGCACTTCACCAGATTCTCTGAAGTTACTCACATTCATACTCTGAGCATCTTCTTTCTCCTCCTCCTGAACAGGGAAATGACCTCAGAGCATTTAACTCTCACTCCTTTATAGTCATGTCCTGTGACATTGTCGACGAGTACTTTAGTTTAAGCCTAGGCTGTTTGTCAGTTTGTTCACTTCTTCCAGAAATGGCTCTGAAGAATCATGGCAACCCCAGTTGGGGCGGAGACCAAGCCAAACAGAACCTCCCCTTTTCATGCTGACATTTTTCTTTTTTTTTTTTTAAACTTTTTTTTTTAAATTTTTTTGTTAACTTTTATTTATTTATGATAGTCACAGAGAGAGAGAGAGAGAGGCAGAGACATAGGCAGAGGGAGAAGCAGGCTCCATGCACTGGGAGCCCGACGTGGGATTCGATCCCGGGTCTCCAGGATCGCGCCCTGGGCCAAAGGCAGGCGCTAAACCACTGCGCCACCCAGGGATCCCCATGCTGACATTTTTCTTAATGGTGCTAATGCCACACAACTATCAACAGGATGTTTAATGTTTAACACCATGTTTCCTTGAATTCCGTCACTGTTTAAGTGAAAATTTAGGGCATTTGTGTTTGCATTAAGAGTCTGAGGAAGAGGGCAGCTCGGTGGCTCAGCGGTTTAGCACCGCCTTCAGCCAGGGCCTGATCCTGGAGACCCCGGGGTCAAGTCCCATGTCGGGCTCCCTGCGTAGAACCAGCTTCTCCCTCTGCCTGTGTCTTTACCTCTCTGTCTCTCTGTTTCTCATGAATGAATAAATAAAATCTTAAAAAAAAAAAAAAGTCTGAGGAATAATTTGTAAGGGACCGAGTAGTAGCTGCCTACGTGTCAGTGAAATGGGGGAGGCAATCCTCCCTACCCCCCAGCCATGGACCAGTTCAGCCAGTACGTGTGTGAGCAGACTGGTCTGAAGATTCCCCAGCTTCCAGCTGCTCCAAAGTTTAACTTTCACATCGTGAGTCCTGGGACTCAGGCATCGTGACAGTGATGTCAGCTCTTTTGGTGTCCCCTGCCAAGGCCCATGAGTACTCCAGGGGGAGCTGGGAATTCTTGAAGGAGCTAACCAAGTAGCCCATCCGTGGAAGCCACCTGTCCCAATCAGGAACAGCATCAGAGGCACCATAGACTGGGACTGGGACCCCACTCCCAGAGCGGCTCCTAGCCTTGCTTCCAATAAAGGACTTTGGAAGTGTTTCAAAGAAATCTATGTAGGCTAAGTCCCTAGGAGAGTTACACATACCATCTAGGTCTAGTACTGGTCTCAGACATCTCTTGAGCTTCTGCTAAAATATAGCTATTAATTTTTAAAAATTGAGGTAAAGTGTACATAGAGCGAACTGCACAGGTCTTAGCTGTAAGAGTCAATGACTTTGATGAATATCTCCATCTGTGTAACCCATAACCCATCAAGGAATAGAACAATTCCATTGTTCTGAGTCTTCCCATAAGCAACTGCTGTTCTTGTTCCACTCTCTGTGCATGCAGTTTCTCAAAGGAACCATACAGTTGGTCATTCTTGTGTCTGGGCTATTTTGTCCAACTTAATGTTTGGAGATTCATCGATATTGTTGCATGTATCAATAGTACATTCTTTCTCTCTTTATTCCCCCCACTCTGTAGTAATATCCCCTTTTTCATTCTTGATATTGGTAGCTTTTGCTCTGTCTTCTTTTATTTTTGTCATGAATAGTCAACCTCATAATGGATTTATCGATTTTGCTGGTTTTGTTAGTTTTTATAATGAACTATTACTTTTGTTAATGCTTTCTATTGTATATTTGCTTTGTAATTTAATGAGGTTTTTTCTTTTTCTTTTTCTTTTTTTTTTTGCCTAAGTGAGTACATGTGAACTATGATTTTTGCATAAAAGGAACATGATTATTTGTCACTCCTTTCTCTTGCCTTTACGTTTTCCCCATCACTGGCCATAGCTATTATTATTCCCTGATTTCTTTCAACTTAATTTTTTTCTTTCTATGTTTCACCCCCTTCACCCATTTCTGTCACCTTCCACCCCCACCTCCAGCAACCACTAACCTATCCTCTATATCTATAAGCTTATTTTTGTAACTTTTAAAAAAGATTTTATTACTTATTTATGAGAGACACAGACTGAGAGAGAGAGGTAGAGACACAGGCAGAGGGAGAAGCAGGCTCCTCTCAGGGACCCCGACGTGGGACTCGATCATGGATCCCGGGATCATGACCTGAGTGGAAGGCAAGTGCCCAACCGCTGAGCCACCCAGGTGTCGCATATAAGCTTATTTTTCTAAAATTTGTTTTTGTTCTTAGATTCCAGCGTAAGAGAGATCACCCAGTATTTGTCTTTCCCTGCCTGACTTACCTAGTATATGATGTCCTCGAGGTTCATCCATGTTGTCCCCAGTGGCAAGATTTCGTTGCTTGTTATGGCTGAATAATATTCCATTGTATGGAGGCACCTGGGTGGCACAGTTGCTTAAGCTTCTGACTCTAGGTTTGGGCTCAGGTTGTGATATCAGGGTCGTGAGATCAAGCCCTGAGTAGGACTGTGCTGGGTGTGGAACCTGGTTAAGATTCTCTTTCCCTCTGCCCCTCCCATCTGCTCTCTTTCTCTTTCTAGTATAAATAAATCTTAAAAAACTTGTTATAAAAAATATTCCCTTGTATGTGTATATATCTCCTTTTCTTCACCCACTCATGTCTCTCTCTCTTTTAAAAAGATTTTATTTATTTATTCATGAGAGAGACAGAGAGAGGCAGAGACACAGGCAGGGGAAGCAGGCTCCCTGCGGGGAGTTTGATGCGGGACTTAATTCCCCGGGTTTATGACTTGAGCAGAAGGCAGATGCTTAACCACTGAGGCATGCAGGGGTCCCTGTCCTTCCTCTCTTTTAACGTCTTGGTCCATCTCTTTGTTTCCTCTTCAATCTGCGTTCTGGGTAGTCTGTTCAGAGCTAAATCCCAAGTTACTAATTGTGTCTCATCTACTGTTTAACTTAGGGATTGAGTTCCTGGTTTTTATGTTTAGTACTTTTTCAACCTCCTTGGTCTTTTGAAAAAAATATCATCTTGTTTTTTTCTAATGTTTACATCTTTCAAGTCTTTGAGCATCACAAACTTACTTAGTTTATATTTATTTCTCATAATCCAATTATCTATGGTTCTTGAGGGTAAAATGTGTGCTGTTTGTCGTTTCTTCTGACTGGCTTATTTATCATATGCTCATTCTGGATTGTGAGCTTATGTTTGTTCAGTTTTATCTGCCAGGATCCTGGGCAGCCTGCGAGACCCTTTAGCGTGGGTTTATGTGTCTTTCTTCAGGTGCCACCACCTGGGTTGGTGATACTTGATGTTACTCTCTAGGCTTGGAGCTTTCTGGATTATGCTGCTGGTATAAACTCAAATCCCACATTGTTGTGAAGCCTGATGTTAAAGATTCTCAGCAGAGACTCTTCTTTCTCCACTCTCTGGACAAGACTTTTTTCTTTTTTAAGATTTTTAAAAAAGATTTTATTTATTTATTCATGAGAGACAGAGAGATAGGCAGGGAGAAGCAGGCTCCCTACTGGGAACCTGATGCGGGACTAGTTCCTAGGACCCCAGGATAATGCCCTGAGCCGAAGGCAGATGTTCAACCACTGAGCCACCCAGGCGTCCCTAGACAGTTTTTTGGTTTGTCATTAACTGACATTGAGCCTATCCTCCAGCCTTCCACCTCAGTATCTTGGCTTTCCCTGAGCCTCTTGGGGTCGACTCGCCACCTCACATGCCCTACTTGTGGCTTTAACACTCACTGTTCTTATGGTAGCTTTGTTTCTGGCCCCTGTATATTTTCTTTACTATTTTTGTGAGCTCAGCTACCCATCAGACAGATTGTTCATTCTATGATCTGGTCTTGATAGTGTTTTCTAGTTCTCCAGGCTGCCTGCCAGTGTCATTGAAGCTGAGTCAACATAAAATGCCACACGACGATTCTTTCAGAGTCTTTTAACTTAGATATTATACTGTTCTCCATTCTTGCAAACCACCCTCATTTAAAGCAAGTGGTAAACCGAGGATTCGACTGCACACTAGCAATTCCTCCTGCTGTAACCTTGCTTTCGCCTGATGATGCCACTTCTCTTATAAGTCATGACTTTTCTAACTCCCACTTTTGCTTTCCCTAACCTCCTGGGTAGGTGGGGATCTGCGTGGTCTCTGTTTTTTTCTATACCTTCAATGTGAGTAACGAAGCATCTTTTTAAAAATTTTTAATTTATTTATTCATGAGAGAGAGAGAGAGAGAGAGAGGCAGAGACACAGGCAGAGGGAGAAGCAGGCTCCCTGTGGGGAGCCTGATGTAGAACTTGATCCCGGGACCCTGGGGTCATGACCTGAGCCAAAGGCAGATACTCAACAATTAAGCCATCCAGGTGTCCCACAAAACATCTTTCTACAGCCTCTCCTCTTTTAACCATTGACCGCTAAACTTTTCTACCTTCTCAGAGACTTTGGGTCCTGGCTTCTAGCTCTTTCTCATTCTCTGTTGTCATCCTCAGCTGCTTTAGCATCTGTATCGCCTCTACAATCATGGCTTCTGTGGTTATTAACTTCCAGTCACTTATATGGTTTCTACCCCTAGAAATGTAGCCACATAGTTCTAGTTACACTGGATTAAAAAACACTTGGTCTTTCTGATGGTTTCTCCTTCTTTACATCCTTTGCTTCTTGTCTGTGTTTTTCCTCTGCCTGGAATGCCCTATTCACTTCTCTACCTGCCCAAATCCTAAATATCTGCCAGGACCAGCAAAGATTTTTAAAAATATTTTTAAAATATTTTTTTAAAAATATTTTATTTATTAATGAGAGACACAGAGAGGCAGAGACACAGGAAGAGGAAAAAGCGCTCCCCGCAAGGAGCCTGATGTGGGACTCAATTCCTCAATCCCGGACCCCAGGATCACATCCTGAGCCAAAGGCAGATGCTCAACTGCTGAGCCATCCAGGTGTAACTGTTGTGTGAAGTCTTCCCACATCTTGCAACTGGATGTGATTGCTTTCTCTTTTGAACTCTGTTGCACTTTGTTTACCTTCTCCTAGGCTATTTTTCACTCTCTGCTTTGCCTAATCTTGTACATTTGTCTTCTTTCTACTGAGCTCTTCCCAGTGTCTGGGTACCCTTTATTCATAGTCATCGAGTACTTAACTGTGTGACAGGCACTATGCGTGTCTAGGGTTATAAAAAATAAACAAGATAGGCAGGTTCCTCAGAGGTGGTGCCTAATGCAGGTCTTTGACACAGAAAGTCCTCATTTAATGAATGGTGAATGAAAAAAAAAGTATATATATATATATACTTGTATATATACACATATAAATATATTTAATACAAAGAAAGACAAGAAAATAAAATACTTTCCATCTATACAGTTATCAAATGGAGTGCATGTGTACTGAATTTCCTATCATCTTGGGGGGATGTGGATTTGGAGCGCAGAGCAATGCTCTATTGGATGTGAAGGAGCAAAATGTGGGTTTCCCATATCCAGAATATTCTCGCCTCACTATCTCTGGATCATTAACAAGCAGGCATTAACTCACAAGAATATTCCTGGAATCACTGTTGCTGCTGGAAGTCTCCAGACTCAGAATCGCACAAGACTATTTAGCCTATAAAGTAACAACGTCCACCAGATGGTGCTAAGGCACAGCTGGGCCCAGAACGAATTCGGCTTCTGTGGACAGTTACCTGTAAACTGCACAGGCTCTGCGGGGTCATCTCATTAACCTCCCAATTACAGAACTCTGCATTTTGATTGAATTTTTTTAGGTTCCACTTATGCTGTAGGATAGGGGTTTTATTGTGCATGTATAATAAGCCTGGATCTGTGTTTATTAACACAGATCATATAAATAATACATGATCATATAAATAATACAGAAAGAGACAAAACAAGTCTCTTTCCCCATTTCTAGCTCCACCATTACTCCTTCCAAAACAATTTCTGCTTCTTGGTTTCCCTCCAGAAAAAAAAAATTATTACATAAGCTTGAATACAGATATCTGCATGCATATTTTCTCTCTCCTGTTTTTTTCATATACATATTTTACGGAAAGCGGACCATATTTGCTCACTGTTTTATTTTTATTTATCATAGACAGAGACACAGGCAGAGAGAAAAAGCAGGCTCCATGTCAGGAGCCCGACGTGGGACTCGATCCCAGGTCTCCAGGATCGCACCCTGGGCCAAAGGCAGGTGCTAAACTGCTGCGCCACCCAGGGCTCCCCTGCTCACTGTTTTAGAGCATGCTTCCATATTAACACATCTTCGAGGTATTTCTCTACCGACATATATGCATTATTACGTGATTCCATTATAGCCACAATTTATTTTGATTGTTATAAAACTTTCCGTCGTTGATTTTGTTTCCAGTTTTCAGCTATTGTTTGGAACGCTGCTGTGATGGGTATCTTTGGTAGGCGTTGTTGAGACTAGCCATAGGGTAAGCTCCATGCCGAGGGACTGGTTGGGAAGGTGGCGGGGATTTCACCTGCGAGGGATACAGCCAAATTGCTCTCGAGGAATGCTGCACGCCCCGCAGCACCCGTTGTAATAAAGCGTTTACATCTGTGTCGGTTTTGCAGGCGCGGCATGGTGCCTCGCCGTTCGGGCCTGCAGTTTCTTTAATTATGAACGAGGCTGCCGTTGTGTACTGAATTTCCTATCATCTTGGGGGCATGTGGATTTGTGGATTTGGAGTGCAGAGCAAGGCTCTCTCCGAGCTTTTTTTTTTGCGCAAGAGTTTCGGGGCGGAGCTCCAGCGGGCAGAAACCGCAAGCGGTGCCCTGACTCCTCCTGTCCAGCAGGGGGCGCGGGCCCGGCCGCTCCCGCAGGCGCAGGGCGCCCCGTGTCACGTCGCCCCGCCCGGTCGCTGGCGCCGCTCTCCCCGTGCGCTCGCACGGACCCGGCGCCGGCGGTGGCGGCCGGCGGCTCGGCGCGACCCCTCCCGGGCGGCCGTGGCCCGCGCTCCGCGACATGCCCCGGTGACCGAGCGGGAGGCGAGCGTGGCCGAGGTAAGCGCCGCGCGGAGGGGCCCCGGGGCCGCGCGGAGGCCGGAGGGCGGCGAGGGGTCACCCCACCCAGCCGGGGCGGCTCGCGACGTCTCCCGCCGCCGGGGCGCCTGCAGCTGCGCCCGGCCTGGTCCCCGGCCCGGCCCCGGCCCCGGCCCGCCGCGCGCCGTGCTGCCCACCTGTGCCGGGCCCCGCGCAGCCCCGCCCCCCCCCCTCCCCCTCCCCGCGCAGCCCCGCCCCTCCCCTCCCCCTCCCCGCGCAGCCCCCGCCCCTCCCCTCCCCTCCCCCTCCCCGCGCAGCCCCTCCCCTCCCCGCGCAGCCCCGCCCCCTCCCCGCGCTGCCCGCCCCTCCTCTCCCCTCCCCCTCCCCGCGCAGCCCGCCCCTCCTCTCCCCTCCCCTCCCCCCGCAGCCCCGCCCCCTCCCCGCGCAGCCCCGGCCCCCCCCCTCCCCGCGCAGCCCCGCCCCTCCCCGCCCCCTCCCCGCGCTCCCCCTCGCAGCCCTCCCCCGCGCAGCCCCGCCCCTACCCCCCGCGCAGCCCCCGCCTCCACCCTCCCCGCGAGCCCCGCTCCTCCTCCCCCGCAGCCCCTCCCTCCCTCCCCCGCAGCCCGCCCCTCCCCGGCCCCCCCCTCCCCGCGCAGCCCCCCCCCCCCCGCCCCTCCCGGCCCCCTCCCGCCGCTGCCCCCGCCTCTCCCCTCCCTTCCCCGCCGCAGCCCCCGCCCCATTCCCCCCGTCGCAGCCCCGCCCCATCCCCCCCGCGCAGCCCCCGCCCCATCCCCCCGCGCCAGCCCCCGCCCCTCCCCCCTCCCCGCGCAGCCCCCGCCCCCTCCCGGCCCCCCTCCCCGCGCAGTCCCGCTCCCCGTCCCCCTCCCCGCGCAGCCCCGGCCACCCGCCCCCTTCCCCGCGCAGCCACGCCCCTCCCCTCCCCCCTCCCCCCGCTTCCTCTCCTGCAGCTGCCCCCCTCCTGCGAGCTGCGGCGGCTTCGGCCGCTCCTGGTGGCCTGGGGCAGCCCCTGCAGCGCGGGACGCCGGGCGGGCGGCCTTGGCGCCGTGGCCCCCGCGCCGACAGAGGACTGACTGCGTGGGGAGGCGGCCCGGGGTGCCCGGGCCCGGGGAATCGGCTGGAGCCTCGGGAGAACCAGCTCTGCCTACAGTTTCGAGGCCCAGATGATTAGGTGCTTGGTGCTACTGAACTGGGAGCCGCTCATCCAGAAGGGTCCTTGGCTTACGGGTCTGAAGAGGCCTTGAAATAGGCCCGTTTTAATTCTTACAAGTCCGTCGAGTGCTCTAAGGCCTTGACCTGGTCTTGGTTTGTAAATTTCAGAGCTCAGGGCAGCCCGGGCGGCTCAGCGGTTTAGCGCCTGCCCCATGTCGGGCTCCCTGCACAGAACCTGCTTCTCCCTCTGCCTGTGTCTCTGCACCCCCCCCCCCCCCCCGCCTCTCTCTCTCTCTTTCTCTCTCTCTCGCTGTGTCTCTCATGAATAAATAAATTAAAAAAAATTTCAGAGCTCAAAGGCTATTCGCAGTAATAGATGATTCAGTTTCCAGCATTCCTCACTTCCGCTGATTTCAGCCTCTTGGTTGCATGTGATGGCATGAATAGATAGATTTGGGTCTGTCAAGTTATACTGGCTTTGCTAATTGAGGAGTGAAAAAACGTAGATCTAGGCTTTTATAGATAATGAGGGGAGACATGGACGTTAACAGCTCTAGCTCCAGAGTCAGGCTGCCATCCTCCAAATCCTAGCCTTCGCATTTTCTTTCTTTTTTTTTTTTTTTTTAAGATTTTATTTATTTATTCATGAGAGACACACACACGCACACAGAGACAGAGACACAGGCAGAGGGAGAAGCAGGCTCCCTGCAGGGAGCCCAGAGTGGGACTCGATCCCGGGTCACCAGGATCATGCCCTGGGCCAACGGCAGGTGCTAAACCGCTGAGCCACCCGGGCTGCCCCCTCATTTTCTACTTTTGTGACATCGTTCAAGTTACTTAGCCTTCCCCTTGCACTTTCCCTGTGTATAAAATGAGGATAAGAATAGCTTGTCGCATGGGACCGTTAGATTAAATAAGTTAACACAAAGTGCTTAAAGCAGATGCACGTAGTAAGTCCTCAATAAAGTTTAGTTATTAGTTATTGTATACATTGTATTAATTATAGTATAATTCCCACAATCAAAGAAACACTTTTCTAAAAAAAAAAAAAAAAAAAAAAGAAACACTTTTCTTTTTCCCATTGGAGACATTTTTTTAGGGATGGTTAGCCATAATATAACTTTAATTATAAAGAACAATATCAGATAAGGCAATGAATCACAGATATTCCTGTTTTTGCTAATATTTGGTTTGTTTTCAGGCACAGTGGGCTTAAGTTACAGTATAACAGTGGCCCTGGGAGTTCAACTGTGAGGGCTTTTCTAAAAAGTTTCAAACAATTATTGTGACTCAAAGGATTGGACTAGTTGGATTGGATGTAGCATAAAGCACCAAGGAAAGGTTTTTCAGGCACATTTTAGGAATAAATAATTCCAGGAACAGAAAATACATCTCATCCTGACAGTAGAGTGGACTTAAAGGTTTTTCCAGTGACTCAGTGCTTGACAGCTAGCCAGATGATTCCAGTGTTTTGCAGGGACAGGTTTGGTATGTTTTAAAGAGGATAACGTTTGTAGGGCTTTGTTGTGAAATTCTTGTTTTATCCAGGTTATGGTATTATGTGGAACATTAATTAGTAGAAGACTCCTTTCATTCTGTCCTCTTCTGAGATGCTCAGAGTCAGGGGCTTCGAATGTAGTGGTAGTAGTGAGTGTCCTCTTTGGATGGGAAGATCATGGCTTGTTTTCTTGGATGATGGTTTTGGGGACATACATCCTTCTCTGCTTCAGTGTGTGGAAATTGATTATAAGAAAATGAGAACCAGTAGAAGAGACAGACTTGCAAATACTTAATATAACATGGCTAATGCTGTGATATATGTGAAAGGCAGATGGATGCTCACCAAGAAGGTTCTCTATCTCTAAAGCACCACTTAGTAAGGAACTCCCCTGCCCCATCTCTCATCCTTTTCTTTCCTTTTTCATTTAAGGCTTTTTCCCTCTTTTTTTTTTTTTTTTTTTTTAAGACTGACTTACTTGAGAGGGAGAGAGAATGCAAGAAGCACATGAGCAGGGAGGAAGGGCAGAGGGAGAGAGAATCCCAAGCCGACTCCCTGCTGAATGCAGAGCCCAGTGTGGGGCTTGATCTCATAGCTCTGAGATCATGACCTGAGCTGAAATAAGATTTGGACGTTAAATGACTGAGGCACCTAGGTGTCTCTCCCCTCATTTTAAAATAGTTTAATTATACCTCAAGGGCTCACCATATCTCTCAGCTGTTTTTTTTTTTTTTTTAAGACTTTAAAAAAGATTTTATTTATTTATTCATGAGAGACAGAGAGAGAGAGAAAGAGAGAGGCAGAGATACAGGCAGAGGGGAGAAGCAGGCTCCATGCAGGATGCCTGATGAGGGACTTGATCCCGGGTCTTCAGGATCACACCCTGCGGCGCTAAACCACTGCACCACTGGGGCTGCCTTCTCTTAGCTGTTTGGCAGAGACTTGTGGGAGTTTGCTTAGGCTGTGTAGGCATATCTCAAATATGGGAGTTTACATCTGGGAATAGCCCCTGACCACTAGGGGATGGGTTTCAATAGATGAATGCCGTAGCTTCCTATCCTTCAACGAGACAGTTCTGAGATGTGTTCTCCATAGCTCTGCAGAGCCCCATACTGAGCCCCATTCCCAGCTCAGTATGGTAACCCTCATGGGTATCCATTCTCCCCTGACTCCTCTCCTGTGTTCCTCACTCTGGTGTTCTGGACTCATCTTCTGCAAGCTTCCTGCTTTCAAGTTGTTTTTTCTTAGTTTGGCAGAACATGAACTAAGACAGTTGGTGCTAGAAGTGGCTCTAGAAAGCCGACCCTGAGAATAGTATTGTAAAACTGGAATCCCTCACCCTCAAATGGCAACAAGGACCCCTGTGCTGCTGTTGACAACCCCTGGTACTATCTAGCATCACAGTGGTACAACTCTTGCCCATGGTGGGTGGGATGGGATTCAGGTAGAAGGAAAGTATTGGCTAGTACAGTAGCTCTAGTACGTGAGCAGTATATGGACAATGACAATAACGATAAGGCTCATGGACTTGGCTGTCTCTTGGCATCTTCCTTCAAGCCTTGAGGTAAGGTCAGGCTCGGATCAGCCAGTTACCAACCCAGTGCACACTGTGAGCGACAGAAAGCTCTGTGGTCATATCTCCTACAGCCGGATGGCAGACTGTTGAAAATCAGGTCCAGAATTTAATCATTATGGTAGAGCTGCAGAGGAGGCCCCATGCACAGCCTTGGCAGGTTGCCTCTGCTAAAGTCAGGGGGGAGACCTGAGATGGAGATACTTGGTGGAAGCATTGAGAACTCTGAACTCCCAGATTTCCTTGGATCCTCTCAGCCGGCAGAAGTATCCACCTCTCTTTGTCCGGACATTCTGCAAAGACCTCACTGAAGGCTCTTGCCTTGCAAGATGGTCCTTATCTTCCTCAAGATCTGCCTCCTACCCTCAGGATCCCAGCGTTGCGCGGAAGTATAGTCGCTGCTGCTGGGCAGGTAGCTTTTGTACTAAAAGAGTTGCAGGATGTGGCTCATGGGAAGCAGCAGGAGCTGGGGGCACACGTGTGGGAGTGAATCTTGAGGGTATCAGCTGAAGAGTGGAGTGGTGGGGGACCGTAGAGTTGCTTGGGAGAGGCTGTGTTGCTTGGGGAGCATCCTCTCGGGATTTGGGATTTAATGATCTTGCAAGAGCAACTGGAGCCAGTCCTAATAGGCTGCTGGACAGATGCCTTCAAACTTGGACATGACAACAATCTGTACCGCTGGTTCTCAGGTAGGGGTGATTCTGCCTCCCCAGGGATGTTTGGCAGTGTCTGGTTGTATTTTTGGTTGTCAAAACTGGGGGTTGTTTCTGCCTCCCCACAGAAAAGGATGATCTGGCTCGAGATGTCAGTAGTACCGTAGGGCCTGGCCTGTGGTAAATGAGGTGGAGATGCCAGAACTGTCTTGTTAGAGTGTTGAGGAAAGGATCAGAGGTATAGGGAGGTGGAGATTTGAAATGGGTTTCTTGGGCAGCTCGGGTGGCTCCAGTTTAGCATCGCCTAAATAAATAAATAAAATCTTAAAAAATAAAAATAAAAACATAAAATCTGTTGTTTATAAAAAAATCCATTTCATTTGTTTTTAAAGATTTTATTTATTTATTCATGAGAGACACACAGAGAGAGGCAGAGACACAGGCAGAGGGAGAAGCAGGCTCCATGCAGGGAGCCCGACATGGGACTCGATCCCGGGTCTCCAGGATCACGCCCCGGGCAGAAGGCAGCGTTAAACTGCTGAGCCATGGGAGCTGCCCTGTGACCTGATTTTAGATCTCCTGGTACACACCCCCAGCACTGGGGCCAAGGACTCTGTTTCAACAAGCTGCCCCCGTGATTCCCACCCTTTGGGTGTTAGAGAAGCACTGATTCAAGGTATAAATATACTTTGAGAGCCTGTGGGGAAGTGGAATGTGCAGCTCCTTGCATGCATTTGTCCTGAGACTTCCTATCTCCTAGCTCCCAGAGACCTAGAGAGTGGCAAAACTGTGGAGGGGCCTGGAGGGAATAGGGAGCAGGGGCAAGCTGGTTGTTAGAATGACAGAAAAAATGAAATCACTCTCAGGCCTGTACTTCTGTCCTGGCATCAATGAGCATATATGAATGGTTGGTGTATATTCCCCAAAGATGATAGTTTTTAAGCTTCAAATGTATGTGCTTTCATGCATTCGTCTGTGACAAATTTCTTATGTTCCACCTTATAGTCTCAAGAGATAGGAGTTGAAATCTTTGGTGATTATTTATTTACATTTTGCCCAAGAACTGGTATGAAGGCAACAATCAAGGCTTGGCGGTACCCTGCCAGCTAGGCAGGAAACAGTTTTGCCACGTGGGCAGTGACTGGGGAGAGCTTCATTTAGCCGAAGTAAAAATGGTTGCTAACCTTTAAGATGGTTTATGAACATTTCAGTTATTGCCTTTTTTATGAATAGCTTTTCTGAAAAACCAGTGAGTAGAATGAGACCATTTTGTAGGCTGGGACTCTGACATATGGCATGTGGAAGCAGCTTATCGCAGTGACATGGTGAGTCTGTGACATGTGACACAGTCCCATGGCTCTTCCCTCCCCACACAGTGTCTAGACATCAGATGGGGAAGATTTGTGTTTGGTAAGGATCTTAAGTTGTGATCTACAGGGAAAGTGTATTTTCAGTGGAGGACTAAGAATTTTCTTTATATCAGCCAGGGATGCTTATTGGCTGTTTCATTCATGTATTGCCATATAACAAACCAACCCACAATTTAGTGGCTTAAACAACAATAACCACTATGTATTTGCTAGGGGTGTGCAGCGGAACTTGCTGGGCATGGTTCCTGTCTGTTGTATACAGTTTCCATTGGGATCTCCCAAGGTTACCTTCAGCTGGGAGCTTGGTGTCCTCATGACATGACAGCTGGGTTCCCAGAGGACAAAAGGAGCAGCTGCAGGGTCTCTCAAGGTCTAAGCTCAAAAGCCTGAGAATGTCACTCCTGTCATATTCTCTTGGTCAGAGCAAGTCACAAGGCGAACCCAGATTCAGGGGGAAGAGAAATAGATTCTACCTTTTTTTTTTTTTTTAAAGATTTTTTATTTATTTATTCATGAGAGACAGAGAGAGAGAGAGAGAGAGAGAGAGAGAGACAGAGGCAGAGGCAGAGGAAGAAGCAGGCTTCATGCAGAGATCCTGATGTGGGACTTGATCCCGGGTCTCCAGGATCATGCCCTGGGCAGAAGGCGGCGCTAAACCGCTGAGCCACCAGAGCGCCCAGATTCTACCTTTTGATTAGAAAAGTGGCATGCACATCAAAGATGTGAATAATTGGGCAGCCCAGGTGGCTCAGCGGTTTGGCACCTGCCTTTGGCCCAGGACGTGATCCTGGAGACCTGGGATCGAGTCCCATATCGGGCTCCCTGCATGGAGCCTGCTTCTCCCTCTGCCTGTGTCTCTGCCTCTCTCTCTCTCTCTCTCTCTCTCTCTCTCTCTGTCTCTCTCTCATGAATGAATAAATAAACAAAATCTTAAAAAAAAAAAAAGATGTGAAGAATTGTTGACATCGGTCTTTGGAAATTGACCCAGCATGTTGCCCCTTCTTTCCCTCCTTCCTTATCTCCCTAGGCTTTTCTTTTCTTTTTTAAGGATTTTATTTATTCATGAGAGACACAGAGAGAGGCAGAGACAGGCAGAGGGAGAAGCAGGCTCCCTGCAGGGAGCCCAATGTGGGACTCTATCCCAGGACCCCAGGGTCATGCCCTCAGCTGAAGGCAGGAGCCAAACCACTGAGTCACCCAGGGATCTCCTCCCTAGGCTTTTCTTCACTGCTTCTTTCCATCTGAATATGTCAACTGTCACCTTCATTATAAAACATCACTGTAGGGCAGCCCCGTTTAACATCACCTTCAGTCTCGGGCATGATCCTGGAGACCCAGGATCAAGTCCCACATCAGGCTCCCTGCATGGAGCCTGCTCCTCCCTCTGCCTGTGTCTCTGCCCACCCCCCCCCCATCTCTCCTGAATAAATAAATAAAATCTTTAAAAAAAAAATCAATGTATATGTTTTTTTTAAAGATTAAAGAGTATCTTTTCTAACAGCCCTTGGCACTTTATGGACACTTTACTAGTGCTGTTTTTACATTTTGCATCTTGTTAGAGTTTTGTCCCACCTCCCTTAGTAAAATAAAAGCTCCCTTAAGGTGGGGTCCTGCTTCCTTCCTCGTTTCCTTCACTGTGCATGGTAGGTACTCGCTCATCACAGGGTTAACCATATAAGTGAATGAAAACAGATTTTAGAATAACCAAGAGTCCGTTTGTCCAGACGAAGCATCAATTTATGTTAGGCAAGTGTTTTTTTTAAAAGATTAAAAAAATTATTTAGGGTGTTGGGGGAGGGGCAGAGCAGACTCCTTGCTGAACATGGACCCCTTGACACTCAGTCTCATAACCCTGAGATCATGACCTGAGATGAAACCAAAAATTGGATGTTCAACTGACTGAGCCACCCAGGTGCCCCGTATGTTAGCAACGTGTTTATTTTTATTTTTATTTTATTTTATTTTTTATTTTATTTTTATTTATTTACGATAGTCACACAGAGAGAGAAGGAGAGGCAGAGACATAGGCAGAGGGAGAAGCAGGCTCCATGCACCGGGAGCCCGATATGGGATTCGATCCCGGGTCTCCAGGATTGCGCCCTGGGCCAAAGGCAGGCGCTAAACCGCTGTGCCACCCAGGGATCCCCTATTTTTATTTTTTTTAATTAAAAAATATTTTATTTATTTATTCATGAGAGACAGAGAAGGAGAGGCAGAAGCAGGCTCCATCCAGGAAGCCCGATGTGGGACTCGATCCCGGAACTCCAGGATCATGCCCTGAGCCAAAGGCAGACGCTCAACCACTGAGCCACCCAGGCGTCCCTAGCCACGTGTTTAAAAACAAAACAAACCAAAACAGCTATTTTTATTCTATTTTTGATTTTTCTTCCTTGGTTAGTGCCCCTCTTCCTAGGCCCCATACACTTACAACTTATGCTTTTATTAAATATATATTTATAGGACACAGTTATACTTTATCAATATTTGTATTTGATATGTGTAGTATTCAATACTAAATATAGCGTGTAGTTATATTTAATATACAAATATATACTTGTGTATGTTTAGAAGAAGGGTCAAATTCCATTTCATGATATCCTCAAACCACATCAGGGAAAGAAATAGTAGGCTGGAAGTCAAAGTCCTTTCAGGGGTCATTGGCTGCCCTAACTACTTCATTTTTCTTGTGTGTCTTCCTGGAACTAGGAGTGGGAGGAAGAGGCTGTGTGTGTCATTATGTGTGCGTCAGTCAAGTACAATATCCGGGGTCCTGCCCTTATCCCAAGAATGAAGACCAAGCACCGAATCTACTACATCACCCTCTTCTCCATTGTCCTGCTGGGCCTCATTGCCACTGGCATGTTTCAGTTCTGGCCCCATTCCATTGAGTCCTCCAGTGACTGGAATGTAGAGAAGCGCAGTGTCCGTGACGTGCCAGTGGTCAGGCTGCCAGCCGATAGTCCCATCCCTGAGCGGGGCGATCTCAGTTGCAGAATGCACACGTGTTTTGATGTCTACCGCTGTGGCTTCAACCCAAAGAACAAAATCAAGGTGTATATCTACTCTCTGAAAAAGTATGTGGATGACTTCGGTGTCCCAGTCAGCAACACTATCTCCCGAGAGTATAACGAACTGCTCATGGCTATCTCAGACAGTGACTACTATACTGATGACATCAACCGGGCCTGCCTGTTTGTCCCATCCATCGACGTACTTAACCAGAACACGCTTCGCATTAAAGAGACAGCACAAGCGTTGGCCCAGCTCTCTAGGTATGTAGAACGTTTACAGACGAGGGCCAGGTCCTTTGGGGAACTACAGGGAAGGACATGGAGAGGGAATGGTTCTCCCTGAGCTGGCCTCCAGCTGTTCTTTCCTCGTGGGACGGCATGTGTAGGAGTGACCAACTTGTAGCACAAATTCAGTGCTGGAAGCACCTCGCCTCTGTACCAATGAAAAGCAGTTTGCCATTGGTGCTATTGCTGTGGGCTCCCAACATCTTAGAATTTAAAATCTCACTGCCTTCCTTTTATATTGAAATTCCCCCCTCTTCATTACTTACGTGTATACATGTTCACTGTAAAAAAGTCTGGGAATAAAAGTAAGCAAAAAGAAGAACGTGAGATTGGTTGCATGGTGCTACCTCTAGGATGTTACTTTCCAGTGGCTTTTGTATAAAAAATATAAACGGGTGTATGTATATATACATTTTTGTATGAAGTACCTGCATATGCACGTGTACATACACGTTTTGTCAAAAGTGGGATTACACATTCTATACTCTTGTGCTGCCCTTTTTCCTTAATATGTTATGAATATATTTCCAAATAATTTCATATCCTTTTACTATATAATTTTAAGGGTTGTATAGCATTCCATTTTACACATGTTCCATGATGTATTTAACCAGCCTTCTATGTTTCTTTTTTGTTCCTTTAATCAAATGATGTCATTATCATAGGCACTTCTGTTGTGGCCAAGCTCAAAATACACATCCATTTTTTCTTTTTTAAAAAAGATTTTATTTATTTATTCATGAGAGACCCACAGAGAGAAGCAGAGACATAGGGAGAGGGAGGAGAAGCAGGCTCCATGCAGGGAGCCTGATGTGGGACTCAATCCTGGGACTCTGGGATCACACCCTGAGCCAAAGGCAGATGCTCAACTGCTGAGCCACCCAGGCGTCCCTCCATCTGTTTTTTCTTTAGAAGAGCCGGGCTAGCGTCTGACATACTCTTGCAGTTTCTAGGAATTCACTTTACACCCCCTGAGAAGTAGCCCTCTTTGGGTTTGGGGATACTTGCTACTTGTCATCCAGTAACTGACTCTTGTTTTTATGTCTTCCCATAGTTGACACATGAATTCGCCTACATGTTTAATTTCTTAATAGGTGGGATCGAGGTACAAACCACCTGCTGTTCAACATGTTGCCTGGAGGTCCCCCAGATTATAACACAGCTCTGGATGTCCCCAGAGACAGGTAAGTGTATTTGGGGTTGTCCCTGTGATAGCTTTCTGAGGATTAAGGAAAGACCATTTCTGTCATGTGAAGTCATATTTCTAAGCCTAGTGGGACACACTATGTAATCAGAATTGTTTGTTAAAGAAATTGTCCTAGGCATTGCCCTCCTTGAGACATAGATGTAGTGAGATGGGACCTGCTTAAGTCTGTTGTGGAGAACCAACTAGTAGCATAGGGTTTTAAAAAATGGATTTTTTCCTTCAGTCTGGGTTTTGCTCTTCTTAATGCAGCACCTCCACCTCCAAGGCCTGGTTCATGGCTGGCTTGTGTTGGCTCTGTCTGAACTGGGGAGCATTGGCTCAAAGTAGAGCCGCAGTTTACTATGGGAAGGGAGGTATGCAAATGACCCCCCAGCCTGTAGTGTCAGAGCAACGAGGGCACTCCAGTTCATGTACTCCCCATTGCTTCAGTCAGTGGGGTCCTTCTCTCCTGCGCCCACACACTTCTCTCCTTCTTCTCTTCCTATTGAAACCTTCAAAACAGCATGTGTGGTGTGGAGTGGCAGGGATCACAGGATTATGATTCTAGGTCTGCTTGCTGTGTTTATCAGCCCTTTCCCACATTGACGGAACTGCTTGGTCTGGAGGCTTCCCAGAAGGCTCAGGAATGAGGTGCCACGTGAGGTTCCTTTCCGAGTACTGGGTTCAAGGCATTGAGGACAGCACAAAGGTGAGGCTCAAGGCAGGGGTCCCAGGTAAAACGCCAGGTGCAGCAGTGTTGTAAGTTGATGTCAGAACTCACTCATAAGTGATTTTTTTTTTAAAGATTTATTTATTTATGATAGACAGAGAGAGAGAGAGAGAGAGAGAGAGAGAGAGAGGCAGAGACACAGGCAGAGGGAGAAGCAGGCTCCATGCCAGGAGCCTGACGCGGACTCGATCCCGGGACTCCAGGATCGCGCCCTGGGCCAAAGGCAGGCGCCAAACTGCTGAGCCACCCAGGGATCCCCATAAGTGATTTTTTTTTTACAGTTGATGTTTAACTCTTAAAATCATTGTTACTGGTTAGAGGGTAGCCTGAGGCCAGAGGTGTTTTTAGCTCCCTAAAGACTGACCCCATCATTTATGAAAATCTGTGCTTGGTACTACTTTTCCCTGGAAGATTAAACCCAAGCTCTCTTTGCCTTAAAGAGATTACGCAGAGTCAGTGTTGTGTTTCTATCTGTAAATACAGTTATCACTAGAAGAGACCTTCTGGAGGACCCATCCTCACCTTTGGTGTAGAAACCATGTTGGTCGATAGAGGGCAGTCAGGCCACACAGTTTCTGCAGAAAACCCACTAAAATAGAAGGGAGCCCTCAGTTTGGCTGTCCGCCCCAGCATTCCTGACTGGGCTACTGTTTCATGGGTTCGGTTGCTCTGGGAAAGTAAAATACTTTAGGGAACAGAGGAGGGAAGAAAAAGCTGTTAGGAATGCAGTGTCTTCACCTGCTGCTCTGGGTGTATTTTGAGAAGGGCTTATTTCTGTTTGGGACATTTCACTTTTTGCTGACATTTTGGTATATGTATTTGCATGGGAGAAGGATTTTATTTTTATCAAGTACACATGTTAAATGGGATTTCATTTCTCTGCGGGGAAGTGTCAAGTAGTCCGGAAGAAGTTTAAGTTCTTGCTATTGCTTAGGTGTTAAGGATCAGGAAGGTTAAATCTTTTTCCCTGTGTATGTATTGTTGTAAGTGATTCTAGGCAGTCCAATACAAGTAATGAATCCCAGTGTAGTCCTCCTTTATCTGTGCATGTGGGGAATTTTGTTTTGAAATCTAGGTGGTCTTTTGGTTGTGAGTTTTTCTTATCACTTGTCCTCATTCCTGGATTCAGAGGAGGCAAGAACCATGAGGACAGAATGGTTTTAGCAGGGGTTGCATATTGGAGTATTTGGAAATTAGAAAGCAGGCAGGCAGGCCAGATTAGATTACTTCAAGGGTTTCTTGAAGTCTAAGGTCATAGATGTGATTACTTGAGAATGATTTTACTCGGGGAAATGCAGGGACCAGGACAGAAGGAAATGTCTGCTCAGCATATATATCTTTTGTGCTACTTAAATCTGTTTTTATTTCTCTTTCACTATTTAAAAACCCTACACGTGATACACGTGTACTTTCTTTAAACAAGATTGCAACAATGTGTAAGCTTATAAAGAGTAGAATGTGAACATATGTTTTCAAATCCTCCTATATTTTCACTCTCTTACTGGAAGGTAATCACTCTCCTTTAATACTATGTATTTTTCTAGTTTTTTTCCTATGGATTTATACACAAAGGTATATATATATGTATATACATACATGTATGTATTTCTATGGATTTATACACAAAGGTATATATATGTGTATATGTGTATATATATACATATATATATATATATACTTGCACATGTGTGAAATTTAAGTGGGAGCAAATTATACCTCTTCAATGCCTTACTTTACCAATCTTATTTTCTCATATATATTCTGTAATATTATTATAATGCTGGATTTTTATTATTTTTTTGCACATATTTTTCACAGATTTCAACTTTGTGTGGGTTTTGTTTAACTTGTGGAAAATTTTTAACTAATGGAAAATTTCAAACCTGTATAAAAGAAGAGACTAGAGTGGTGAACCCATACCCCCCTGTCCAGCTTTGGTAATTACCAACTCAAGGCTTGTGTCCATTCATTTGTACTCCTTCTCACTTCCCCACCAGGTTATCTAGCAGCAAGTCCCAGGTGTTACATCATTACATCTGTAAATATTTCCATTTGAATCTCTCCATGATAAAGGATTTTTAAAAAAATATAACTATAGTACAACTATTTTCACACCTTAAAAAATAACGGGAATCTAATAACAAATAGCTAGCCATTCTTCAGATTTACCTGTCTCATACATATTTTTTTTTTTTTATAGTTTGTTTGATTCAGTAAACAAATAAGGATGACTCATAGAATTGGTCAGGTTTAAAAAAATTTTTTTTTGCAAAATATGAAGCTTTATATTTGAGGAGTTTGCAGGCCTGATTACCTGCATGGTTCAAATGAAAAGCAAAAGATGAGCTTGCAGACGAACTGTGTTTAGGCCTTGTGGGCACTCAGGAGGAAAACTAGGAGAACATCTGAGGATAGTCCAGAGCAGGGACAATGGAGTATGTGAGGCCACATCTCCTCCTTGACAGAGGAGATGTACTAGTGCCAGGAAGGCTTGCAACATGCTTAAAGTGCTGGAGGACACTTTGAGTGGCATAACATTTGGCCTCGCATAAGTCTGATTATCAGATTAATGCTTTTTTAGCTACAAGTTTTCTGTTCAAAGTGCATTTCAGAAATGCACTTTTCACTCAATGCAAAACATGTGTTCTCTAAAGCAAGGGAAGCTTACACTCTTGTCTCTATTATAATGTTATAGAGTCCTTGGCAGATGATGATATGGGGACTTGAAGACAAAATCTTATCAGTAGGAGGGCTGGTGTGAGGTCTGTTTGGCTAATTGCAGTCCTGGGTCTTGCCGAAGTTGCAAGTGGAGATCTCATGTGGATGATCGGTGACATGAGAAGTGTTTCAGATTGCATGCTTTCCTCCTACCAGTATATAACCCCCACCCTACTCTGGAACAGAGTACCACTGGGGCTCCAGGGACAGAGTAACAGTAAAAGTTGGTATGGTACATACCTGCTTCCTTTCTTGTCACATGCGCCTTCCCTTCTCCTCTGGGGCTGTGGCTGTAATTACCTAATCACCCACTACCCTGGCTTACCTGGACTGCTTGGTCCCTGTATATTGGATCCATGTTTGTTTCTTGGCACAGAGGTCATGGGGTTCCATACAGTCTGCTTACTGTCATGGAACTGGTCCAAATTCATGTTGGGTGGATTCACTGCTGAATGTTAGTCAGGAAAAATAGGACCGTATGTTGGTACTGAGGATAGTAAGTTTTACAGAGTAGACTGGCAGCTGGAGAGGTTTTTAGCCTGCACATTACCTCACTAACCAAGTCTTGGTTTCATAAAGCTTAAATAAACAGATTGGGATTTCCAGGGGTGGTTGGAAAATCTTTGAACTTAAACTGGTCATGTTAGACGGGAATGTAGGTTGTCATCAGGGCAGGGAGAGGATTGGTAGCAATCAATATTGCAAAAAATGTGGTTTCTCAGTTCAGACATTTTGGCTCAGAGTGTGCGGTACGTGGAACTGGCAAAACTCTGCCCCAGTAAGTGATTTTGATGGGTTTGAGGCCCCAGGGACAGAATAACAGTAAAAGTTGGTGTGATATACACCTGCTTCCTTTCTCTGATGAAGTGTCACTGTACTACTTGCTGGATTCAATTAAAACAGTATGTTCCTAGCTTCTAATTAAGGAGAGTAAAAGCTAGTGCATTCAGACTGCATGGGACGCACTACAGGTCCAGTCCTGGATTCTTGCTTCCTGTACGGGGAGCGAGTAGCTGGAATGGAGGTGAGAGCTGGTGGAGACCACACGATTCACATGCAGCTCTTGGACAATACTGAAAAGACCTCCCTGGGGCAGGAATTGCAGAGAGGCTGGGGTGTGTGTAGCATGGGATGAAATACTTAGCCATCGCCACTGCTTTCTGTGCCCATTGTTGCCTGGGGTTCAGGCCAGAGGGTGGGTGAGTGACTACTGTAACCAGTTTTCACATGCAGACCTGTTGTCTGTTCCTGCTGTTGTGCGTCTTGAGGAGTGGGGTATGGCTTTGGAGAGGGGTGAATGGGATTTGAGTAAGGTAGCAGAGGAGCTTTTCATAGGGTGTCCCCTGGGCTGTGGTGTGTTTTAAAAATGAGAAAGAAGAAAAGACTACTTTGGACCCCAGAAGAAAGCTGTTAACTCAGGGATCAAATGCAGCTGATGTCCAGGATATGTGAATGTAAAATGTTGAGCGTGGTGTCTTTAGAGAAAAGTGACTCAGAATACAGGTCTTTGTTAATATTATTACTGACCCGGTTACTCCTATCTCTTCCCACGGAGCTTATCAGAATGAAGACCTTTCTCATTCTTTGACAAAATCCTGTACTTTTAGGGCTCTGTTGGCTGGTGGTGGCTTCTCTACGTGGACTTACCGGCAAGGCTATGATGTCAGCATTCCGGTCTACAGCCCGCTGTCAGCTGAAGTGGACCTTCCGGAGAAAGGACCGGGGTAAGGGGCATTCAGTGCAGCCAGGGGTGCTGTGAGATGCCAGCGAGTTTCCGCCTGCTGGGTTCCACAGCACTGAAGCCTCAGTTACAGGCCAGGGGCTTGGAGTCCGCCATCTTCCCCACCTTGCACCAGGCCTTTATCCTTCAGTTTTCTCTGGCTCAGTGAGTGCACAGTGCTGTCTGCCCAGCTGTCCAAATCCTGAATTTCTGTGGTGTCCCTCACTGTTTTCTCTCCCTTCCTTCCTATACCAGAAGAGTAAGTCCTATTGATTGCCCCTCCTAAATATTTCTTAGATCTGCCAACTTCTCCATCTCCTCTGCCCCCATCCCACCCCAGGTGACTGTCATCTCTCCCTTGATCGTGGAAGTGGCCTCTTGTTTGGTTTCCTTGCTTCTCATCTTGCTGTCCTCACAACCCGATTGCTGTTCATTTCCCATTTCCCTTTGGGTAAAGCCCAAACCTCTTAAAATGTCTTTCAAGACCCTCTGGCACAGGACCACTCTCCATCTCTACCTCCCCCTCCACCTTTATCCTAGAATGAGCATTGCTCTTTTCATTTTTTTGGGCTGCAAATACTCTCCACTCTCTGGAGGTCTTCTTTGTGATTTTCATCAGACTTATGACCTGCTGTCTTTTAGGTTTTAACTCGAGTACTGCTTACTCTAGGGGCACCTTCCTAGCCCCTGGAATGGTTCTTCTGGTTTATGCCCCCATAGCAGCCTCCACTTCTCCTTGTGTACCAGTCACTAGGCCATATTGTAATGACTTGCTTACAGCCTATCTGCTTGGGATTTTGGATTTTGCAAGTGCAGTGAGGCTGATACCCGGTCTGTTTTTTGACTGCCACGTTCGCTGTGCCTGTCACACTATTGGTTCATATTGTTGGCTTGTGAATGAATAAATGAAAAGACCATGGATGAGCAGGGCATTTTGTCTAGGATTTTTTGATGTGGTCTATTTAAAATTGGGCTAATTCATGGTAAGAATCTCAATAAGCTTTTCTATAGTTTCTTTTTCTTTTTTTAAGACTCTATTTATTTATTCATGAGAGAGAGAAAGAGAGAGAGAGAGAGAGAGACATAGGTAGAGGGAGAAGCAATTCCACGCAGGGAGCCTGACATGGGACTTGATCCCGGGTGTCCAGGATCATGCCCTGGGCTGAAGGCAGGCGCTAAACCGCTGAGCCACCCAGGCTGCCCAGAATCTCAATAAGCTTTAAACAAACATGATGATAATGATAGTATTCTTGTGTGCCATGTGCTCACCTATGAACTTGACTGATTTGTATATTGCCACACTAGAAATGTCATACAGGGTGTGATTTAAAAACTCACACATAGCATTTGGTCTCAGAAGTGAATCTTTTTTTTTTTTTTTTTTCCTAAAGATTTTACTTATTTATTCATGAGAGATGCAGAGAGGCAGAGACATAGGTAAAGGGAGAAGCAGGCTCCCTGGGGGAGTCTGATGTGGGACTCGATCCTGGGACCCTTGGGATCACGACCTGAGCCAAAGGCAGATGCTCAACCACTAAGCCACCCTGGTGCCCCCAGAAATGAGTCTTAAGGAAGTAGTTTGCAAAGCATCCCAAACTTCTGCTTAGAAGCCTTTATGGATTATTTGAGAAATAAGAACTTTTCCGAAGTGAAGAAATTTCTCTCCTGTGTATGTGTGTTGTATTGTGTAGCCTGGTGACCAAATTGTCTAACTTACTTAGACATAGCAAATTTTGTTATTTAGATAAGGTGAGATTGACATATTTTTCTACCGTTAGGCAAGTACAAAGAGTGAATAAATAGTTCATGAACTTATTGCCTAGATCAACTTTCTGGATTTTCTGTTAGAGTTGACTTTTTATTTTATTATTTTAAATTTTTTTTTATTGAGATATAATTCATTTACCGTAAAATTCATTCTTTTAAAGTGTATACTCCAGTGGGTTTATTTATTTTTTATTTTTTAAGGATTTATTTACTTAGAGGGAGAGCGTTACCCATTTCTATCTTCCTTTTTTTTTTTTTTTTTTTAAGATTTTATTTATTTATTCATGAGAGACACAGAGAGAGAAGCAGAGACATAGGCAGAGGGAGAAGCAGGCTCCCTGTGGGGAGTCTGACGTGGGACTTGATCCTAGGACCCCTGGATCACGACCTGAGCCAAAGGTAGATGCTCAACCACTGAGCTACAGAGGTGCTCCCATTTCTATCTTCTTTAGAGAAATGTCTGTTCCTGTCTTCCTGTTTCTTGACTAGACTTTTAAATTTTTTTGTCTTGATGACTACAGCTTTGTAATATAGCTTGAAATCCAGAATCATGATGCCTCCAGTTTGTTTTTCTTTTTGAGGATTGCTTTGGCTATTTGTCATCTACCCATTTTTTTTTTATATTGGGTTTTTGTTGAATTGTAAGAATTCTTTATATATTTTAGTTACTAGATACTTATCAGATATATGATTTGCAAGTATTTTCTCCCATTTTATAAGTTGTCTTTTCATTATCTTGATGGTGTCCTTTAATGCACAAAAGTGTCTTATTTTGATGAAGTCTGATTTATCTGTTTTTCTTTTGATTGCTTATACTTCTGGTGTCATGCATAAGAAATCCTTGACTAAGATCACAAATTTAAACTTGTGGTTTCTTCTAAGAATTTTATCATTTTAGCCCTTAAATTTTTTTTTTAATCTATTTTGAGTTAAAAATTTTTTTCTTTTAAAGATTGTATTTATTTATTCATGAGAGACAGAGAGAGGGAGAGGGAGAGAGAGAGAGAGGCAGAGACACAGGCAGAGGGAGAAGCAGGCTCCACACAGGGAGCCCGATGTGGCACTCAATCCCAGGTCCCTAGGACCACACCCTGGGCCAAAGGTGGCACTAAACTGCTGAGCCACCTGGGTTGCCCTGAGTTAAATTTTTTTAAAGGTTTATTTATTTCAGAAAAAGAGAGCATGAGCAGGAGTTGGGGGAGGGGGAGAAGGTGAGAGGATCTTCAAGCAGAATCCCTGCTGAGCAGAGAGCCCATGTGGGACTCCATGCCACGACCCATGAGATCATGACCTGAGCTGAAATCAAGAGTCAGACACTTGACTGACTTGAGCCACCCAGAGGCCATATTTTAGTTAATTTTTATATGTGGTGTGATGTAGGGATCTATAACTTAATTCTTTTACTGGTGGATATCCAGTTGTCTTAACAACGTTTGTTAGTGGGGATCCCTGGGTGGCTCAGCGGTTTAGTGCCTGCCTTTGGGCTGGGGCGCGATCCTGGAGTCCCGGGATCGAGTCCCACGTCGGGCTCCCTGCATGGAGCCTGCGTCTCCCTCCTCCTGTGTCTCTGCCTCTCTCTCTCTCTCTGTGTCTATCATAAATGAATAAATAAATCTTAAAAAAAAAAGTTTGTTAAAAAGACTGTTCTTTCCCATTGAATGATTGTGGCATTTTTGTTGAAAATCAGTTGATCAGAGATAAATTGGCTTATTTCTGGACTCCTTATTCTGTTCCATTGGTCTGTATGTTTATCTTTATGCCAGTACCATACTGTCTTGATTACTGTAGCTTTGTAGTAAGTTTGGAAATTGGTAAATGTGAGAACTTTGTTCTTTTTTAAGGTTTTGTTTTTGTTTTTGTTTGCTTTAGTCTATTCAAGGTCCCTTGCATTTTAATTACTTTTTTAGTAATACAACTTGAATAAGTACAAATGGAAAACAATTTAAACTCTTTGTGCTTATATGACTTCAAAATTAAAAAAGATTTACAAATTAAATGCAAACAAATCTACAAAACTAATAATGTTCACATTAGCAATTTGATAGCTGAGGCTTTTTCTTTGAAACCAAATTGTGGGACAGCCCTGGTGGCGCAGCGGTTTAGCACCGCCTGCAGCCCAGGGCGTGATCCTGGCGACCCTGGATCGAGTCCCACATCGGGCTCCCTGCATGGAGCCTGCTTCTGCCTCTGCCTGTGTATCTGCACCTCTCTCTCTGTCTCTATGAATAAATAAAATCTTAAAAAAAAATTAAAAAGAAACTAAATTGTGTCTTTTAAGGTGAGTGTAGAGTTAATTATGGTTTTGGGGGTTTGGCATACCTATGCTGTTTACCTGTGGGGGTGATGATGTACTTCTCTTTACCACTTTTTCCTGTTTGAATGACTAGGAAGCTTCCCTTTAGCCTATTGTGACATCATTTATCTTTATCTGGTGCAGATGCATGATTGATATTTTTCCCGACATTTTTTAATGAAACTCTTAAAGCCAGACAGCAATGTTTTAAAAATCTGGCAGTACAGTGAATATTTGTATACCCATCACTTAGGTTCTGCAATTAGCATTTCATTTTGCTTGTTTTACATGATTTACATTTTAAGTCTTCCTCTCTTCTCATTAGCCCACTACATAAACACTTGGACATTGAAAAACTCTTAGCAGTATTTATCATTAAATATGAGCAAAACTATGACCATACACATTTTTTTTGATCTTCATCAAGATGAAAATACAAAATAATTCTTACAGAGGATCATAGACTGGAGAAAAGGATATAGTTCAATGCTGATTTAAAATTTTTTCTTTACTACTTTTTAAAATTTAAATTCAATTAACTAACATATAGTGTATTATTAGTTTCAGAGGTAGAGTTTAGTGATTCATCAGTTGCATATAATACCCAGTGCTCATCACATCACATGCCCTCCTTAATGCCCATCACCCACTTACTCCATCCCCCCATCCACTTCCCCTCCAGCAACCCTCAGTTTGTTTCTTAGAGTTAAGAGTCTCTTATGGTTTGTCTCCCTCTCTGATTTCATTTTGTTTTATTTCTCTCTCCCTTCCCCTATGCTTCTCTGTTTTGTTTCTTAAATTCTGCGTATGAGTGAAATCATATGGTAATTGTCATTCCCTGATTGACTTATTTCGTTTAGCATAATACCCTCAAGGTCTATCCACGTCATTGCAAATGGCAATATTTCATTTTTTTGATGGCTGAGTAATATTCCATTGTATATATATATATATATATATATATATATACCACATCTTGTTTATTCATTCATCTTAGCTCTTTCCATAGTTTGGCTATTAATGGACATCGCTGCGATAAACATGGGTGCAGTTGCCCCTTTGGATCACTACATTTGTACCTTGGAGTAAATACCCAGTAGTGCAATTGCTGGGTCGTAGGGTAGCTCTGTTTTCAACTTTTTGAGGAACTTCCATATTGTTTTCCAGAGTGGCTGCACCAGCTTACTTTCCTACCAACAGTGTAAGAAGCTTCTCCTTTCTCTGCATCCTCACCAACATCTATCATTTCCTGACTTATGAATTTTAGCCTCAGTGTTTTTTTTTTTTTAAGATTTTATTTATTCATGAGAGACAGAGAGAGAAAGAGAGGCAGAGACAGAGGCAGAGGGAGAAGCAGGCTCCATGCAGGGAGCCTGACGTGGGACTCGATCCCAGGTCTCCAGGATCAGGCCCTGGGCTGAAGGTGGCGCTAAACCTCTGAGCCACCAGGGCTGTCCTGTGACTAGATGTCTGTAATGAGAAAGAATGATCCATGTGAGTGAGCCCAGCTGGTACTCTTTCCAGTGGTACAAGTTTTTTGTCATGTATCTAGGATATTAATTTGGAATATTTATGTAGCACCTGATAAAATAGGTATTATAATATAAATACATTTTAATAGATATTATAATATAAAACTCTAATAGTGGAGAAAAGTCAGTTAATCTAGAAAAAATATTTTACTTCTCTACAGTCTGCTTCTGTGAACATTTACTTAAATTTAAATTTAAACCAGTTGTGTAAAAAAAAAATAAACCAGTTGTGTAGTTTTTGAAAGTTGTTTTTTAACCTTCTGCTTTTTAAAATTTTTCCTCTGAAGTTGTTTTGGAAACTATTTAATTCAGTTCACTGCAGTTCAGATCAAATCCTTATTGAAGGCCTGTTTAGACCAAGCATAGCTAGGCTCATGGTTCTCAACACGAGAGGGAGGTTCATTTTTGTCTCCCCAGGGACATTCGGCAATATGTGGTGCCTTTTTGAATTTTTTGACTTAGGTTGTGTGTGTGTGTTGGGGTCCCTACGACCACCTCCAATTTCGATGATTTGCTGAGAAGCTCAGGACTCAATATATAGTCATACTCATGGCTATAATTTATTGTAGCAAAAGGAAACTAAGCCTAGTCAGCAAAGGGAAAAGGTATATGAGGTGAAGTCTGAGGAAACTGGGTGCAGGCATCAAAGGTCCTCTTCCAGTGGTGTCACACGGTCACACAGGATGTACTTAACTCCCTCTGCAACCACTGGTGACAAGATACATAAAATGTTGCTTACCAGGGAACTTGTTAGAGGCTCCACACCCCGGGTTTTCATTGGGAGCTAATCACATGCGCATTGTCTGCTTGGCATGTGCCAATGTTTCAGATTTCCAGAAAGAAAGCAAGTGTTTAACATAAACCATATTGTTTGTACAGACAGTTTGGGCACAGGAAGGGTTCTGGGGAGGAGCTCTCCTAAAACACCAACCAAGAGCCAGCCTTTCAGAGGAGGGCAGTCAGACCTAGTGTGTTAACTGTTCTGCACAGGGTGTTCCTGGTATCTGGTGAGTGGAGGCCGGAGGTGTGGTGAAATCTCTGCAGTGCACAATGCGCAGCAGAGAATTGTGGGGTCCACCTGTCAGCAGTGCTGCGGAGAGCAAGCCGGAGGGTCAGGTCTGTCCCTTCAGCATGGCTGTCTCTGGGCCTTTCTTTAGAAAGACTGCTTGAACTCTCCTCGCTTTATTATCTAATTTCTCTAGTATAATCTAGCTCTCTTATATTGGCTTGGACTCTTCTTTCCCTTCAGAATTTGACCTAGGGAAAAAACCTACCAAGAGGAAAAGATTCAGTAAAAACAGAACTAACCACCTCTGAACAGTAAAAATTCTTTTCAGGTGATTACTTTCAAAGATTTAAACTGCTATCGTGGTGGTATTTTCTTAGTAACTTAATCTTCCTAGTTTTTATGTATATTTAGACTGAAATTAAGATCTTTAACTAAATCACTTAAGCTCTCAGGTTCTGAAGAATTTTGTGTCCAGTAACTAGAAGGAGGAAGAGTAGATCTGTGAGGACAGGGAAGACAGCTAAAGGCTGCCTGGGGCGCCATCCTCCCCCTGCTGGCCAATTGGTGGATTTCTACAGCTCAGCTCAGCAGGACCCGCGCTCCAGTTCCCTCCAGCTTGCAGTTTGGCCCATAAGTTTGATGTTTCTTTCATAAGCAACACTCCCTTCTCTCTGAAAGAAAAAGAAGAAGAAGAAGAAGGAAAAAAAAGGACAAAGAGAGACTCCAGACTCATCACCCTTTCCAGGGACTTGGGAGGAGGCAGGGTGGGGTGACCTTATGGCCACGCTCTGGATTTGTTGTTCTTTGTGAGAGTTGCTTCTTAAGGGAATTCCCACATCTCTTGAGGGCTACATAGAGTAGTGAGAGCTTTGTTTTTATTTTTATTTTAAATCTCTCTCAATATTTTTTCAATGGGAAGCTGAGGATTGTTGCTATTGATAGCTTCTTCTCACAGCTGTGTTGGGCTCAGCTGGAATTCTTGTCCTTGTCTCTCTAAAAGGAACTAAATTGGGAGTTTACAACTGTTACTATTGAGGGAGACTTCAAGTTCTCAGCATGATTTTGCTTAAACTTAAATATCAGCGCTGCTGGGAGGAAACATGAAAGTCCTAACTAGTAATTTCAGTCCTTAAAAGAAAAACAAATCCACCTTAAGATTTTGTTTGCTTAAAACTAAAATGGGCACACTCCATCAGCCATCTGTCAGGTCAGGGAGAACCAGCAGGCAGACAGAGGGAATGTTTCTAGACCCTTGTGCACATCTGCACATTTATGCTGAAAATGGAGTAATGGTAGAGTAGGGATTCAGTGACCCTGGTGATCCAATATCTAAAATACAACTTTGTTTCTTGATGGTGAAACTCAGCCAAAGTCCTTCTTTACTCAGGAACGTCTGTATTTATTTCTGTGTCTATGTAGATGGATAGTCTCTGTGTTATCTCTGGACATTGAAAACCGTGCATTCATATCCCTGTCTGCAACTCCATCCAGCCCTACAGGAGCATTCTGTTTTTTTCCTTTTGCTTATTTGTAACTCCGTTCTCTGACAGTGAGAAATCTAGCTCTCATTTATCCTCAGTATTGTTACATTTGATCTACTCTTGCACATAACCAAAGTTCTGTGGTGCCATGGCCTCCATCACTGCACAGATGCCCTCTTCACCTTCACTCAGACTCTGAGTCCCCCACGTTGTGCCCCTGTTGCTATATCCTACCCAGTTGCCCCAGCAGATACCCTCCTCAGCCTTCTTGGGTTCCAGCACCCCATACTGGGGTGATAGTGCCATTGCTCTTCCTCTTCCTACAACATAGCACCCTATTCAGCCTGCCCAGGCTCTAACACTGTTCTGGGATTCCCACGTGCCCTCCTAACCTTCTTATCCCATTGGATTGCCATGGCTGCTTTTACCCCTGCCCCCAGTGCAGAGACCTTGGATACCCTTTCAGGGCTCTCATACTCTGCATTGGGCCACCTCCCAGCTCTTCCCTCAGTAGAATCCTTCACCCTAGAAAGGCTTCAGCATTCCAGGTGTGCCATTTCTGTCCCCACCCATGCCATGCAGAATCACTCTTTTCTCTCCGGAACTCCCAACACTTTGCGCCCTTCTGCATGGACACCTTTCTGGGTACCATCGTGTCTGTTCTTATTCTACACAGCGTAGAGCATTGCCAGTTTTAGGCTAGCAGCTCCACTTAAATAGAAAGTCTCCAGAGACATCCAGCAAATAACCGTTGCCCCATGAAATCTATAGTAGAACCAGTGTCCTAGGAATCGGAAAGACCTTTAAAGGTCATTTGGCCCTAACTTAATGCATGGCTGATTTCACCATGACTTGTTAATGAGAAGTTTTCTTACTGGAAGAAAAAAAAAAAAAAACCAGTCTGTTTCATTTCCAGGTAACTCTAATTGTTAAGGTGGTTTTATTTTATTTTTTTATTTTTTATTTATTTTTTGTTATTGTTAAGGTGGTTTTAAACCCTGCTTGTCTTAGGACACCTGGGTGGCTCAGTGGCTGAGTGTCTGTCTTTGGCTCAGGTTGTGATCCTGGGATCGAGTCCCACATTGGGCTCCCCACAGGGAGCCTGCTTCTCCCTCTGCCTGTGTCTCTGCCTCTCTCTCTCTGTCTCTCATGAATAAATAAATAAAATCTTTGAAGCCCCCCCTCCCCCAAACCCTGCTTGTTTTGTGAGTTTGCCTTTAAGTCTTTCTCTTGTTTAACCAGACAAGTTTGATTACAGAAATACTTTGAAGGGAGATGGTATTCACTTTGAGATGATCTGCAAGTGCTTTTTTTTTTTTTTTTTTTAAAAAAGATTTTATTTATTTATTTGCCAGAGAGATAGAGCACAAGGCAGAGGGAGAGGGAGAAGCAGAGAGCAGGGAACTCAACGCAGAGCTGGATCCCAGGCCCCTGGGATCATGACCTGAGCCAAAGGCAGACACTTAACCAACTGAATCAACCAGGCACCCTGTAAGTGCTCTTTTATATGATCTTTCCATCACCAAGTCATCCATCTAAAAATTAATGCTTTTACAAAAGAAAAATTATTGAGGCTTAGGGCTGGGAATAGAATCCAAAAGTGTTTCAGTGTCTAGAAGGAATACTTTCAGCTATAAATATTCAGCATATTGTTTAATAAATTGTAATTTAGGGGGAAATTGTCCAGGATGAGAAGAACCAGTCTGTATGGCTGACCCAAACTGGCTCCCCGATGGATTGCTATTCCATATCTTTCTTATCTCCATTTACCTTTACCCTGGTGTCTGGATCTGAGTGGCCATTGAAGGCAGCTCTATCAAATAGACCTTTCTGCGGTGGGAGATCATCTGTATTTCTGCTCTTAGATACCCCACTAGCCACATATGGCTATTGAGAATTTCAAATGTGGCTGGTGTGACAGAGGAACTGAATTTTAAGTTCAATTTTAATGGTCTCATGTGGCTGATTGCTGTTAAGACAGTGAGGTTTTAGGGAATGTGTACATCCTTTTCTTTCTTAACTGTGGCAGGGTAAGTACCCTTTGCTTGTAGTTCAGCTGCTTAAAGGAATTACCAGAAGAAATGGTTCTGAGGATTGGAAGGCCATCTGGATGTGGGGTGTGTTGTGTGTTTCTGGAGTTTCTGTAGCTGTGCTGGCTGGCAAGGGGAGCGCTGCCCTGCTCCACTCATTGCTCTATGTTTGGGACCTGAAGCTTAGTGCTGGGTAAAATGTGACGACCTTTTCAGTCAGAGTGGTTGTTCTTAGGCTATGGATGTATGGGTAAGGCATTCTCCAGCTAGAACCTCCAAGTAAGTCTAAGAAACTAAAAAAAGAAAAAAAAATTACCCTTCCTTTTTCCTAAAGCAAGAAAAAAAATAAAAGAAAAAAAAGAAGAGAGATGGGGGTCAGTATAGGTTTTGGTCTTTCTTTTCTTTTCTTTTCTTTTCTTTTCTTTTCTTTTCTTTTCTTTTCTTTTTTCTTTCTTTTCTTTTCTTTACAGATTTTATTTATTAATGAGAGAGACACACAGAGAGAGAGGCACAGACACAGAGAGAGAGAGAGGCACAGACACACAGAGGCAGAGACACAGGCAGAGGGAGAAGCAGGCTCCATGCAGGGAGCCCAACACGGGACCGGATCCCGGGATTCCAGGATCACGCCCTGGGTTGAAGGTGGTGCTAAACTGCTGAGCCACCTGGGCTGCCTGGTTTTGGTCTTTCTTATGTGCAGACTTGTATCAGCCTGCCTGGTGGCATTGCCTATGAGATGTATGTCCACTCCCCGGCCCCCCTACCCAGAACTTACCCTGGTGCAGTCTAGTGTGGGGTAGACTCATGTTATTACTGCTTCTTGGTCTGATGGGTGTTTCACTTTTTCCTGGAACCTGCTTTATATTATTCATTTCTTTGATGGTGATCGCAGTAGTCCCTCAACCTGTATAGTGTTTATGCTGTGTAACCTCTCTGCCTGTGGGAATCTTGCCTTCAAGGAGAGAATGACTTACCCTGAAACTCCCCCTTGACTTCTGGCTTACTAACTTTGTGTTCGGATTTTCATCTCTTATGGAGATCTAAATGGCACTAGACCCCCAGAAATCCTTTCTTCACTCCATTTTCTTTTAGACATCCTTGCTATCCAGATGTTAAGAGTGGCTCCCTACTTTGGTGAAGGTAGTTTTTCCCACTTATTGTTCTCAACACTAGTTCAGTCTTCCTGTGTCCAGGGGGCTTGGGGATAAGGGGCTGTTTTCACTGCAGCATCTCCAGAGCCGGAGGAGGCCATTTAGCACCCAGAAGCAGTCCTTTTACCCCCTCTGGTTTTACAGCCGGTACTTAGCCCATTGTTTTCCTCTCTTCCTATTTGAACAAGGCAGCCAGCTCTCAGTTCCTTTACCCATCTGAGTCCTCAGATATAACTTAGGATAACACGCTGATGCTTCTCCAAACAGCCAGTTTCTCTCTTTTTCCACACACGTACACAGGTATTTATAGCGTGCTCTCCAAGCTTGGCCTATGACAAGCATCTCCTCACAGCATGAACTTCTCCCAATAAAATATTTATAAAGATTGCACGTGACTGAATCATACCTTAGGTTCTTATGGTGTATAATACTGTAAGTACTGAGCAACACCACGGAGTGTAATTTTCCAGAAAATCGAGGGATGCGATGGCTGGTGAGAATCCACTTACTGCCATAAGCGTAACATCCAAGTTTATCTTTCCTTGACCAGCAGGCCGGCAGCAGCGTTCCAGTCACACTTTTTGCTCTCTTGTAGTCCCCGGCGCTACTTCCTGCTGTCCTCTCAGATGGCCGTCCACCCCGAGTACAGAGAAGACCTGGAAGCCATCCAGGCCAAACACGGGGAGTCAGTGTTAGTACTGGATAAATGCACCAACCTCTCAGAGGGCGTCCTGTCAGTCCGTAAGCGCTGCCGGGAGCACCAGGTCTACGATTACCCCCAGGTGCTGCAGGTGAGCATCTGTCCTTCACTCTCTCGGAGCTGGTGGAGGGCCCTTTCATGAAGTAACATGCACCCCAGCAAGAGGCCTTGTTTTCCACATGCATCCAGGAGAATTAACCTCGGGGAGCTGAAAACGTACTGCTCCTTACCAGCCACATGGGCCCTCGGGTGCGTCAGTGTCTGGTGTACTGTTTGTGCAGAGCTGCTTGGCCTGGGAGTGTTCTTGCTCCTTTCAGATATTCAGTAACACTCCAGAATCTTAACTGTGATGGGTTTGCAGAGAAATCACATGGACAGAGTGGGCAAAAGTATTTTACTTTTACCCTGTATTCAAAAGCCCGTCCAGAGAAATTCCCTTCTTTAAGGTGGCAGCTTGTATCCTCTGGCATGCTGGCCCACAAGGCTACAGTCACCTTTTGCTGGGAATGGGAGATTTTCATTTTTTGTTACTGTTTTGTCTGTTGCTGTTTTGCCACCCTCGGCATGTCCTACTGGCAGTTTGTCCTTTACTTAAGTCATGGGCATGGCACTATTTCCATAACCACGGGCAGAGTAGTCCTTTGGGGGATATTTTAAGCATAAGCAAGATGCTTGACATTCCAAGGGCATGGGGGCTAGGAAAGGAGAAAGTGAGTTTTGTTCCCTGAAATATTTAAAATAGTTCAAGAAGAAATAGCAAGGAGCTGGTGTGATTCTTTTTTTTTTTTTTTTTTTAATCTCCTAAGAGAACTGGCCCATGCTGAGATTGTTAAAATACTTTCTCTCAAAAAGTGCTGCATCTCCTCTGGAATGTCTGACTGATAACAGTGGTGATGTGAGCAGGAGTATTTATAGTAACCTTTGTCTAGACAGGAAAAATGGTTATCAGCACGTGTGTCCACATCTGGATGCCGACTCTTCAGGGCAGGCTGAGCTGTCCACCTGCACCTCTAGGCGCCATGACTGATTCTCTTCTTCAGCCCTTGCTGCTTTCTCATGTATCCCCAGAGGAGTTTGCCATATTGAGTTTCTCTACATTTTTTTTTTCCCTGAGCCTGCCTTTTCTCTAGCTGTAAAGATGAAACAGTGGGCTTTTTTTTTTTTTTTTTTTTAAAGTATATTTTTTCCTCCTGAAGAGGCAAAAACTGGGAGAAACTGAGTTTTAGAGATAGGGTTGTTTATTATTTCGGTTTACCTATTGTAACTGTCCTCCTGTACATCTGTCATTTTCTGAAATGTTCCCCACAGGGGCTAGTATTGAGGGAATGAAAGGAGAAGAATTTTTTTGAGTTTTTGCTTTCTGTTTGATTTATTGTTCCAAGAAGAACATATCTGTGTGTTTTCAAAAGCATTGCATTTATAAAATGAATGTCTTCTATGTGCAGAGCACACTGTCGATGCCATGAGGAGTAGAAGGATAAGAGTTGATAGCTTCCCTCTAGGGGGTCCTCTAGAAAGCCTGAATGCCCAGACAAAATAATTCTGTTATGAGGTAGGCTGATGTAAGTGCTCTAAGTGGGGCTCAACCCCTGTGCCATGGTGTGTTTGCATAGTCAACTAGGGCTGGAAGGGACCAGTCTGTGGGACGTCACATTATTGAGCACCCAGAAAAAGACTTGGACATTGGTTCTGGACATTTCAGATGCCACCAGTAGCAGCATTGGGATGACACTGAAGAGTGGAAAATATGAAGCATTGCAGCCAGTTGAGCTTTTCCAGTTCCACTGGTGTGAGTTTTTATCTGGTAGCATTTGCAGTCAGGTCAGGATGTCTCAGTATTGCTTGGCCTGAGCCCTCAGGAGGACTTCATGGTCTGCAGTGATCAGAGTAAGTGGATCAGCGAAACTGATTTGTAATCCCCTGCCTCTGCTTGTGTTCCTGCAGGAGGCCACTTTCTGTGTGGTCCTTCGTGGTGCTCGGCTGGGCCAGGCAGTACTGAGTGACGTTTTACGTGCCGGCTGTGTCCCAGTTGTCATTGCAGACTCCTATATTTTGCCTTTCTCTGAAGTTCTGGACTGGAAGAGGTGAGTGTTACCTTCTAATAAACTTTATGCCAGTGATTCTGTGTGTATTAGATTTTGAAAGCCCCCTAAGTAATTGTAATGTGTATTAGATTTTGAAAGCCCCCTAAGTAATTGTAATGCCTACTGAGGTTTGGGAACTACTTCTGTAGAGCGTTTTACTGTATTTTCCATCAGAAGAGTTAGTCTGGTGGCCTAGAGCAGAGGTTCATAAACTGAAGCCTTTGGGCCAAATATGGGAAGCTGCCAGGTTTTGTAAATAAAGTTTTATTGAAACACAGCCATGCCCATTATCTACTGGCTGGTTATGTTACTACTATGTTACTATCTACTACATGTTACTACTATGTTACTATATACTGGCTGGTTTTTTTTTTTTTCTGCTACTATGGCAGAGCTGAGTAGTTGTGACAGAGATTATATGGTCTACGAAGTCTAAAATATTTATTATCTGGCCTTTTACCAAAGATGTTTAGCAGCCCTTGGTCAAGAGCAGAGGTTCTCCACTGTAACCGCAGAGTATATTCATCTGAAGGACTTTAAAATATGCCTGGGCCTTACCCTCAGGAATGCAGCACGTCAAAGCTCAGTGGGTGTGATTTGTAGCCACACTGGTGAAACGCTACTCTAGAGATGCTACAGAATTTGCATAATGTTACTAGCTGGAGGTGGAGTGCCTCCACAGAGAAACATTCCCAGTGCCCAGATGGACAAACGTAGGTTCCGCTCGGTTATGGCTGTAATGGACAGCAGAGCTCTCTGTCTCGTGTCGTTTCATTTCCCTAGGACTCTGAAGGTTAAAGATCATTGAAAATTAGCCCCCTTTGTGTATACCTCTCAGCTAACTCTGCCTCAGATACTTACTTTCTCCTCTCCCAACTGTTCTGATGTTTCCCTTCCTGTCCGATCACCATAGGTATTTTAACAATGTAAGTGGTGTTCATTCTTGGGTACCTTCATTCATCTCATAGTTACTGGAAAATCTTCTGTGAATAATGCAGTCTCTGCTCTTAAGGAGCCTGGGATCTTGTGGGGAAGATAAACCAAGCATTCTAATAATGTGTAACAAGTGCCATAGTAGATGCTGGCACAGGGGGTGGTGGAAGCCCAGAACAGAGGGGGAGCCTCATTCAGCCTGAAAGATGAGGCTGTGTAATTCTTTTTATCTTAGAGAGGTGCTGAGCCACTTTCAGTCCTTTAAGTACCCGTGGAGACATTTGTTGGGGGCCCTTTATTTGCCGGGTACCGTGTTAATAAGTATGGGGATACAAAGATGATCAAGGTCAAACGTTGCCTCTAGGAAGCCCCTAGTCTAGTGGTGGAAGATAGACAAGTAAACCAGCAATGACCAACTACTGTGATGAGACACAACCCGGCTGGATGGAATGGTAGGAGAAACGCTAGAAGGATGCAAACACCATTGTCCATTGTCGGCAGTGGATTTGGTGAGGGCTTCGTGGAGGCAGTACTCTGAGTGAATCCAGACCGGCTTGGGTAGCTGTAATAATGGATAAGTGGTGGAAGGGCTCTGGACTTGGAGCCAGAAGGCCTGGGTTCAGGCAACCAGCCCTGTCACTGGTTAGCTTTGTGATCTTGCCAAATCATTTTTCCTTTTTTTTTTTTTTTTTTTTGAGCCTCAGTTTTCCCATCCATGTAGTAGAGATCATGTACTTATTTAGCGAATATTTATTAAGTACCACGTGTGCTAGATAGTGTACCAGGTGCTCAGGGTGTGGAACCAGACATGGTTTCCATCCTAACAGACTAGTCTTGATTGGGGGCAGGTTTCAGATTTAATAAGTTAATTGGTACAAACATAATGGGAAACCCTGCTAAGTGCCCTGGTGGATGGCTCATCGTTGAGCCATCTGTCTTCCTCACCCGCGTGTCTAGCCTGCTGGCCACTGCTGCCAGCTACGGCCTCACCATTTTCACCAGCTCTTCCACTGTATTTTGTGATGGTGTCCAGCCATTCTTCTGCCCCGGCTTTCTGCAGTTTCTTTAGGCGGAATGACCCTGTTGGAACTTAATCAGATGATGCCAGCACTGCCTAAAACCTTCTAATGGCTTTCTGTTCAGTTAAAGTCTAGTCCTTACTGTAGCCTGCAAGGCCCGGTGCGGTCTGCTGTGCCCCTCCGTCCCCTGTTTACCTCCTGGTATTCTCCATCTTTACTGTTCTCCAGCCACCCCAGCCTCCTTGCTGTTGCCAGATCATTCCCAGCATGCCTCTTCTTCCTTGGGGCCTTCTGCTTGTTAGCCCTTCTGCCTAGAATGCTCTCCTGCAGGTGTTCTCATGGCACTCAGCCCCAGACGCCTTTGTCTGGTTTGGTCACTGTTCTAATCCGAGTCCCTGCACATGATAGCGGCTCCATAAACATGCTGAATGAGTGAATGGATTTGAGGAGATAGCTAAAGGAGAAAAGTCCTTGCTGTTCAGAGCAGGCAGTGAAGATACAGAGGAGTGCACCAGGCAGGAGGAAGTTCATACCCACAGACCCCCTGGTTGGCAGAGCATGGTTTGTTGAAGTGGCTGAAAGGGCACCAGCATGGCTGGGACACATGGGTGGTGTGGAGGGAGGTGAAGAGACAGAGCAGGTGAGAGGACTCCTTTGAGAAGGTCGGCCCTGAGAGAGGAGGAGGACGAGGGAGCCACTCACTGGAAGAAATGCGGACCAAAGGGGAGTGTGGGTGTTTGTGCTCAGAAGAATGCAATGAGACAGGTCCGTAGAGGTGCTGTGTGTAAAGGGCCTTGGGTATAGAAACTGTTTTGCTGTTGTCTCTAGAGCATCTGTGGTCGTGCCGGAAGAAAAGATGTCAGATGTGTACAGTATTTTGCAGAGCATCCCGCAAAGGCAGATTGAAGAAATGCAGCGGCAGGTAAGAGGCTGGGCAGGCTTGCTGGGGAGGTGACATGGGTGGTCGGAAGGGTGGCCTGTGTGGTGGGGATACACATCCACAGAGCTGAATGTGTGAGGCACTCTATCGACTCACCAGACTGAGGAGAGGAAAGCAGACCCAGGTGAGGTCACATCAAATGAGGTTTTAAATAGTAACTGTGAGAGATTTAAAAGCTCTGCTGAGGTAAGCCCACATTTTTCTGTTTTAGGGTCGTAGGGTAGCAGTGTGTTCAAGACACAAATCTGAACCTTTTTGGCTGGTGGTTCTCACAGCAGGTGATAGTTGTAGTGAGTAAGGCAGCCCTGGAAGAGGGGACATTTTCAGGATGATGCCTCTGAGTGGCTGTTACCCAGGAGAATGTTGTCATATCAGCTGGCCTAGGTCCCCAGTTCCAGCAGCCTCCCTCGTTGAGTGCCCCTGTGCCCTGGAACAGCTACTGCACCCCTGCCTCTGGTTTTCTTTCCTTCTGATACCCCTTCCCCTGGGCTGCCCTCTTCTGGCCTGAAGCATGCCACTGGGGGTCCTGGATAGTCCTGCTTCTCTTTCCTTTCTCTGTCCAGAACGAAATTTAGTTGGGCTGAAATGTCAAGTTAAAAAAAAAAATTTAAAAAGACCACCCCAAATTGGTTTCTGTGCTAATTGTTTATTTTCTTTTTAAGTAGATTCTTAAGGTTTTTATTTTTGTAAAAATAATCTTTGTAGGAGATGAACGGCAGAGAGGGTTGGAGGGTCCTCAGCTTTGAGTCTGTGACTGTCCTGTGTCCCCTCTGTTCTCGGTCTGGCACCTCCACTCCAGGTGGAGAGCCTGCCTGTGACCTTGTCCAGGGAATGGGTGTCAGGCCTCTGGGTAAGGGCAGGGTGGTCACCTAGCTGTGGGATGGGCGGGAATTGGGCCTTCTGACCGCTTTGTGATTATGTGTTCAGTTTGTCCTCTTCCTTCCCACCTCATCTCTGCCCCCACCTGGGGTGCTGCAGCGGACGACCTTGGGTTTTCCCAAGGTCTGATTTTCCTCAGCAGCTCTCTTGGGCCCAGAGAGTCAGGTGCCATGGTTCATTTTTCTCTTCAGCTTCTGCGTTTTGTTGCTGAGGCTCTTCTCCCATCTTTTTCTTGATCTTAGAGTGATTGTGTATTCTTTTTTCAAAATTTGTCATAATCGTCATGTTAGGGTTTTAGGAGGCAGTGAAAATTAGCAGATGTGTTGAGTCCACCCTCTTTAATTGCTTTAAACCATGAAGATGGCCATGTCACGCAGTACCCCAGACTGCCTGCACTCAGCACCATCTCGGCTGGGCACCGACTCTGCCATCAGTGCAAATTCTCTGCCAAGGATTTGCCTCCTCTGGATCTCAGTGACCTCATCTTTAAAACACATTGACTTCCTGATTGGAAAACAGGTCACAGGGGTGCCTGGGTGGCTCAGTCAGTTAAGCATCTGCCTTCGGCTCAGGTCATGATCCTGGGGTCCTGGCCTTTATCCGGGTATTGGGCTCCCTGCTCAGTGGGGAGTCTGCTTCTCCCTCTCCCTCTGTGTGCATTCTTTCTTGTTCAAATAAATAAAATCTTAAAAAACAAAACTAATCTCAGTTGAGTTTTAGCCTCCCCGTTGTTTTTTCAGAGCTGTTCATGTTCATTTTAAGTGTCTGAGCTTCTCAGTTATTACTTGAGTACTAGCCTTATCTGAGTTTCAGTCAATTAGAAAGTCCATCTGGAGAGCTCTAGATTTTTCATCTAAACCTGTGGTTCTTATAAGTTTCAAAGAAGAACGTGTTCCTTTTCACAGAAGAAGAGTTCTGGTGTCCAAGCTCTGGGTGTTTCTTTTATATAGCATCTTGATTTATTAACTAAGTAGAGAGTCATCTGCCAAATCAGACACCATCTTAAGATTCCAGTCTGAGAAGGCCAAGTAAAAACCCACCATCATCATGTTGGGAGAGAGAATCCTTTGGTTTTCAGGGCAGAGCTCCCACTCCTAGCTTATAGAATACCATTATTCCACAGAGCAGGCTGGGGAACCACAGGTCTGAGACTAGCACAGCTGGTGGTTTCTGAGTCCAGACTCAGAAATCATAAATCCATTGAGATGGAATGAGTAGAGGTCATTTAAAATAGGGTACTTTGAGGTTATTTGGGTTCAAAGAGATACACTTGGGAGTCAAAAGACTGGGATATGAGCCATGGCTCTGTCCCTATGAATTATACGACAGTGATAAGTCACCAAAGCTCACTGGGTTTTCATTTTCTCCTTTATGAAATGATGGGATTGGCTAGATCCTCTCTCATGTTCTGTTTAGTTGTTTTAAAAAAGTCTGTGAACCTCTTGTCCTTAGCAAGAATATCACTGACCTTGACAGCATTAATGACCAGTGGCCATGTCTTTGCTACACACCTCTAGACCTGAGGGCCATTTACCTCTCTGAGTGATGAGCATCCACATTGTGTCAACTTGTTCAGAAAGGCAGTCTCGGCACTTTCTGCCTCCCTTTCCAAGTTTTCCTTCCGCTTTTTCGTGCCTCTTTTCTCTGCTTTCAGACCTTCTAATGCTCTCCACTGCAGTGCCCCATGGAATCCTGCTCCCCTTTCCCTGAATATTGTGTTCCATAATGACCTCTTTTCTTCTCTCAATCTCTGATTTCTAGACTGGACTGATCTCAACCAAAAGTGAGATTAGCTGGTTGAAGTAATTCCCAAAGAGGTATAAGGATGATCAGGTTTAGCTACTAGATGCCAATAGCACACCCTTTTCTCAAGGTGTGATAATAAAAAATGTCTCTAGATATTGCTAAATGTCCCGTGTGGGGCAACACTGCTTTGATCGGGAACCACCATTCCATTGATAGTGAAGGTCTTATCTAACACTAGCGAGAGTTCTTTTGTTCTCTAGGACCCTTTGCAGAATCTGCTTGTCATTTGCCTTCTGTTTACCATCCATAGATTTAACCTGATCTTGGCAGGAGTGGCTTTGGCACACACTTGGTTCTGAAAAGTTTTTACACCTTAGTGAATCATTTTAGGGAGGTCAGATTTGGATCTGTTTGTAAGACAGATATAAAATTTTAGGGAAATCCTGTCATATCAGTAGTTGATGGCTTAGAGCCCCTGGTTGATAGGTCAGAATGAGCCAAGCCTGAGCAATAGTCTGAATTTCTTGCTCAGCAGCTGAAAACCAACTTGAGAAGTTGCAGGGACACTTGCAGCCAGCAGGGGTCTCCATCTACTTTTAAGTGACTCCTTTTCCTTGGGACGGCATAAATGTTTCCAAGATATCCTAAGGTACTTCTCCCTGGCTTTGTCCTCAGTAGTCGGTCTCTAGAGACTAGTTCTTTCAGATGAGGAAGAAATAGCACCGGGCATGGGATTTTGGCTGTCCGAAGAGGGAACAGAGCTATGTTTCTGATTGGCTCCAGCGGTCTGGGGGTGCAATCTTGGTGATGGAAGTATTGTAGTGACATTTTGCAGCTTAGAGCTCGGGACAAGTGAGGCCACAGTGTGGCTGGCGGGGGTTGCAGTGAAAGTCTTCGTCATGACTTGGGCATAAGGATGCACCAAGGGAGAGACCCTTTGCCTCACAAGGAAAAGTAAGTAAATTTGCCTCCCGACCTTAGATATGATGTTGAAGCAGCCACAAAGTTAAGGACAAGGCTAGAGCCTACAGAAAGTAAGTTATCTACTCCTGAGAGCTGACAAGAGTGTTGGCAAACATGGTATTGGACAAGCTGGGTTGAGGGGAGCTTGTTGATTTTCTTTGTAGGTAAATTAAAAACCAGTTTCTTCTATTAGTAGAGGGTGAGAATTATATAATAGTATAAAGCCAACTTATCAGTTGGCCTCTTATCGTCCTATGAGCTAAATTAACTAGTTAATTTAGTGAAGTCCTAATTGAGTGTTGTTTTTTTCAAGGGGATATAATCATAAATTTATGATTCTCAGCCACTAAGACCTGGTGGTGTATGGGAATAAGCACAAAGAAAGTTGAGAAGATGGCGGACATTTTCTAAAGTACATTAGGGGTCTGATATGGAAGGGAACAGTTACGGGCTAAAGTCAGGGACAGATTTATTGGGGAGGTGGCATTTGAGGTAGCTCTTAAAGGTGGAGAGGCCTATCCACCACCTTTCTTATGCTGGAAGACAGGCAGAAGTATGCGACTGAATATTTTTCTGTAATCAGAAGGAGCTTTCATATCCCTAGTCACCCTTGAACGACAATTGAAATGAAAGCAACCTAGGCCCTTGGAAGGCCGGGTGTACACGGGGCTGTATAGTTGGAAATGTTTGTGTGGAGAGGGAGGAAGGCGTAAATGGATCCGCAGTTTATCTGTTGAGTGGAGTTTCCAAACATTCTTTTATTGGTCAGTGGCTCCACCAGCAGTGACCTCTAACCTCAGCCACACTAGGAGGTGGAAGTCAGGAGCCTGCCTTGCCTTTGAACTCTTCTCTGTACTCGATTGACTGGGAGCCTTTGAGGTGGCAGAAACAGTCAGCATCTTCTTTTCTCCCTGGCCTTTAAGCCTGGGTGAGTTTAAAAAATCAGTTTCTTTTCCGTCTGTTACACTGACCCATCCCAGTTGGCCTTCATATTTTCCTAGTAAGTATACCGAATATCTGTGCTGCTGAGGAGTACTTGAAGATGTAATTGACTGATTAGGAAAAAGACAAAACAGTTCTACTTAAGAAAATAAAACCCAGCCATGTGGCACCCTCACCGACCAGGACTGTAGTTAGGCCTCGCTATGATAAAGGAGAGAATGAAACAGAGCTCATAGCAGTGCATGTGTGTGTGCACAGAGAGGTCACGCACTTTGTCTGCAGGACGGCCCCTAAAACAAGACTTGGATTTCAACACAGCGACTTAGCTGGTTTCTATAGTCGTGGTAGCTTAGAAATCACAAATATGAAGGGTCTCTGAGAGGGGTCATCAGCCAGTCTGGTGTGAACAGCAAAAATGGAAAAGCTGTTTCAAAAATAGAACTCTCAGTACATTGGATATATGGCTGGCAGCTTTGCAGGCTTTACTATATCCTGGGTGCGTCATTGTAAGACAGCAGAATTCCTTGGTTCAAAGAAGTACATGTTTGTTTGTTTTTCGTATTTTGGATTTCTGACATCCAAAGGAGACTTGCCATCAGTTTGAACATTGAATATGGTTTCTGTTTTTTTCCCCTAAAGCTGTTATTGACAGGGTGTCTTAAAACTGAGGAAATACAGAGGTTGCTTTTCTTGGTGATGCCCTTGAATCTTTAAGTGAAGGCTTAAATTTTGTGTAACATTTATATATTTAAAATCGTGGTTCTTAATGTAATATACTTATATAAATATACTATAATATACTTATATAAAGTTTTTATAGAGTCTATCTAAAATGTTTGTTTTTACAGACAAGTAAGTACAGAGAACAAACTGATGGTCACCAGAGGGGAGGTGGGTGGGGAGGGGTGGGAGAAATAGGTGACAGGGATTAAGTACACTTACCATGATGAACACCGAGTAATGTATAGGATTCTTGAATCACTGTATCTTACACCTGAAACTAATACAACATTACATGTTCATCCTATTGGAATTAAAATGAAAAACTTAGTAAAAAAAGGTTTTTATTTTTAAAAAGTGTTTTGTCATTCAGTGAAAGGTATAAACCCTCAGATGTCTAGAAACCTTGGCAGCCTGTTCTCTGAAGGTTCCCCATGTGGGTGGCTTGACTGTCTTGTCTGTCTCCAGTTGTATAGCTGTCCCTGTCCACTACCTCCCCACCCCTGCTCACCCCCAGCACATGGGTTTACAGAGTTAACTGTTTAAACACAGTAGTGAGATAGGCAGGCAGACAGATAATCTGAATGTTTTAATGTGAGGACACCGAGGATAAAGGCATGTAAAGTAATCCTCCCAAGACCGCACACCATGTGAGGGACCGACAGGGAGCACACTCTCTTTTGCTGCCCACAGCTTTATTCATTTTTTTTTTTTTTTTAAATTTTTTTTTTTTAATTTTTTTATTTATGATAGTCACAGAGAGAGAGAGAGAGGCAGAGACACAGGCGGAGGGAGAAGCAGGCTCCATGCACCGGGAGCCTGATGTGGGATTCGATCCCGGGTCTCCAGGATCGCGCCCTGGGCCAAAGGCAGGCGCCAAACCGCTGCGCCACCCAGGGATCCCCCACAGCTTTATTCAAATCACAGAACTGTGTGGCCTGGATTGAGGCAAAAAAAAAAAAAAAAAAAAAAAAAAAATCAGATGAACTTGCCAATAATTCAAGATGACTGCTTATTGGATAGTCTTCTCAAAAAAGTGGTCACTTGAGACATTTAGGGCTGGATGCATCCCTGGAAATATATTACGAAGAATATGGAAAATATTTCACTTCTGATTTCCAGAATCAATACTATAATGCTTGTCACTTTTATCCCCCCACCTGTGAAATTGAAAAAATTTTTATATACATAAACTGAACTCTCACAGCTTTTAAAAAATGCCAAATATTCGCTGCCTCCTTTTCTCCCCCACTCTCCGGCCCCGACAAGTCATTCTGAGCTCTGTTTCCCGATCTTTGCTTTTGTACTGGATTGCTTGCCCTTAAACAAAACACACTGACCTGATCCCTGGAATTCTTCCTGCAAAACAGACAACCGTGGTTCTGACACAAAGCTGGGCTCTTTGGCCTGTGGGAGAGGCTTTGGGATTGAAGTGGGGTCACTTTATGGGATATTCTGAATTTTAAAATTTCTTTTCAGTGGCACTGGATTCTCTGTGTTTGAGTTTTCCTGAACATATAAATCCATATTATAAAAGAGATTGGTTAATGTATGTTGTTTAAAGCAGAATAAAATAAGGACTCATTTAATTGGAACTCCTAAGGAAGAGCATTTTTATGTGTTTCACTTTTTTCCCCCAACTTTAGTATTAAGAACCTTATTGGAAAAAGGCTTTTGCCAAGTATCTGATGGGAAGCCAAGAAAAGCATTTTAATAGAACTGTCTCAAATTTATAGTACACTAGGGCCTGTAAATAAATTTTCCTGTCTTTAAGGTTTGTGCTGATTTGTAGTTATTTTGTATAGCTTCTGAGATTTAAATCCTCACAGTCCAGATGGAGAGACCATAAAGCTGCTTTCCTTGGCAATCCTGGCACACCTTGTCCACGGGCAAACATAAATGAGTCATGTGTAGAACCTGGTCTGTCAATGCTCACTTATCTTACTACGGTGCCAGCTTTAATTAGTTCAGTGACTTTTCTTAGAGCAGCCCACCTAAATATTCTCCAAATTTAGGAGAAGTAGAGTCTTTATTATTATTTTTTTATTTTTTTTAGTCTTTAATTTCATAATGCAAACACATCAGATAAATCTGTATTAAGCACCTGCTCTATTCCTAGTATTATACAGGCTTGTTGAGGGAGATTTTATTTAAAAGATCCTGTTTTTAAGAAAGGCCCTGAGGTTGCCGGGGAAGAGTACTTTGAGTACTATACCTACTAAAAAGGCCAGAAGTTCTGTCATTCAGTTGTGCCATGGAGAGTCAGGAATAGATCGGAGGTGAAGGGAATCTTCACAACTGGGTAGTCTCAGGAAGACAGGGTGCTCTGGGAGGGTATTGACCTCCATCTACCCAGAGGTGGCTTCTATGAGAAAGAGTCAGCAGGTAAGATGGAGTGGATCGAGCAGGGACTTTGAACACCAAAGGCAAAAAACTTTGTGAGAAGTAGAAGGCAGGGAAGGTCAGGGACAAGTAGAGAATAATGATGGGTGATGGAAGGGAAAAGAAGTATTCATTAAGGAGATTGAGAACCAAATCAAAGAGCTGCAAGGGACCTTCAAAACTGCTCAACCCTTTCCTCATATTTTATAAATGATACATAAGCTCTAGAGTTCAGGTGATCTGGAGAATGAATTGTTAGGGCCAGGGTTGAGCCTGACTGGAGCCCAGGTCTCCTGACTCCCATCTGATGATTTCGGGTGGGGGCGGGGGAGCCTGGACATTGAGTACTACAGTATTTTCTAGACCGAGGGTCATGATTCATTAGTTAGATCATGAAGTCAATTTAGTGGGCGATGACTAGCATTCTCTCCCTTTTTTTTTTTTTTTAACATATTACATTTTAAATTCAGGTTTTTTTTTTTTTAAAGATTTTTTAGATTTATTTATTCATGAGAGACACACAGAGAGAGATGCATAGACACAGGCAGAGGGAGAAGCAGGCTCCATGCAGAGAGCCTGACGTGGGACTCGATCCTGGGACTCCAGGATCACACTCCGGGCTGCAGGCGGCTCTAAACCGCTGTGCCACTGGGGCTGCCCATCTTTTTTCTTTTCTTTTTTTTTTTTTTAATGAAATATAATAGAAAGGAGAATATCAGCATATTACCCAATAAAGGTAAATACTTCCAGAAACCTCTATTTCAGCCATACATGTAGATGACTTGTGAGCTGTAGTATAAAATGTATTTGTTTCTTAGTGTGGGTCCCAGTCCAGAAAGTTTGAAACATGTTGGTAGTGGCAAGCATGTAGATTTTTGAGTTGAATAGACCTGAATTCAAATCCTAAACTGTGCTGCAAAAGCTAACTTGTGACTGTAGGCTAGTTACTTAACTTTTTGAAGCTTCCATTTTCTTATCTCAGACCTAGGACTAATAACACCATGGAGCAGTGTTATTGATGACATGAAATAATTAAAGCATCTGGGTTCTGGCCTGCTCCATGCTGGCAGTTATTTGGAATTGCTCCGCCTGGGTTTGAGTTTGAGTATTGGAAGGAGCCTTCTGGTTTGGAGTTTGGTCTTAAGGAACCACAGTGAGTTACCAACATGGATGTATTATGCATTTGCTTCTGGGCTTGGAAACTTGAAACAGAATTTATTCCTGTGGGTCTGGTGTACTTTCTATATCTTGGCATGGAAGGCGGTTCACCTCTCTGTTTTTCTGTTAGGATCAGAATGGTTGATTAAAATCAGTGGTTCTCTAGTTGGCCTTAAAAAAAAAAAAAACCAACTCACTGGCACATTTGGATAAAGTACTATTACTTTTTCTTCTTTCCAGTGAGAAAAACTTATACTGAATCTTTTTTCCTCTCTTCAAATGTATTCTCTGGCAAATGATGATTTTATTCATTGTTTAAACTGGAAAATTAAAAAAGAAATGAACCTAAAGAGAAAAGTTACAATCGGAATTGACATTTGGGTGGTGAAGGGTTGAAGAATGTGAGTTCACTGGGTAAGAACTAAAAATAAAGGGAATTTGTATGAGAGTTTAAGAGGACTGGCCAGATAGCTCGCAGAAATAGCTGTTGTTCTCATCTCCCTGAAAAGAACTGAGTTCTGTTATATAATTTTCCTGGTACTCTCTGCCTCTTCCTTTTTCCTCTCTTCCTCCTACTGCCTCCCTTCCCCCGTTCCTCTCTGGCCAGCTCCATCCCAGATTTAAAATCCCGCTGGAGAGTGGGGACGAGAGCTTCATCCCCCAGATGATTTGGGCCAGGGGCTAAAACACTGCCATAAATCTGTAGCTCATTTTAATGCCACGTTAAAGCAGTGTGAGCGGCTGGTTTCCGTGGCCCCTGCCCTGTTTCTTTATGGGCTTCTTTGGCTCTTCTTTATAAAGAGGCCCCGCGGAGTCATTTTCAAGTTCTTATCAGTTCGATGACAGCTATATGGGTCTTTCTGCTGAGTCCAGGAGCTCCGGCAGGCGTGTGAAACTTCTGATATTAAAAATGAAGAGAAATGCCAGGCAGGAGGGATGGGGTAGCGTGGCGGCCGCGGTTTGGAGGTAAAAGACTAGCCAGATCATTAACCTTTGCAGGTCCAGAACCCTGCCGTTGGCCAGAAGAGTCACTTCTCTTGGTGGAGGCAGGGCGGTGAGGGTTAGGCAAGAGAGGATTTTCCAAGGGCCTTTATTTTTGTCCCTTGACTAGAAAGTGCCATTGCACTGGCAGTTTGTGTTTTCAAGCTTCGTTCGGCAAGTGAGTTGGGCAGCCCCGAAGGGCTAGGGGAGCCAGGTTTACCGTGTACCTGTTTTCTAAAGGCCGCCTGAGTGGCTGGGCCTCTGCTCACACATCTTTGCCCACAGCATCACTTATCAAATTTAAAGGGACTTTCATCATTCTGCTTTGCTGCCCCTCTTAGACCAGATTGCTAACCCCCAGTAATCCTCCCCGAGTGCTGCGTGGAAACACCAGGCCCTCCGTGAATGTCAGCCTGCCATGCCTGGCCCTTTTTACCCTCTCAGTTACGGAGGAATGGAACTGGAAGCTACTCCTCCCTCTTCCCTACCACTTTTCCTTTCTTTTTTTTTTTGCTGGAAAACTCCCGCAGCAGACAGCTGAGAGGAAGGAAAAACCATTACCTGGATCAAGGCCAGCAGCTTGGTGGGAGCTGCAAAATCTCTGGCATCTCCTGACCAGAATGTTTTTCCAGGCGTTTCAAAAAGTGCATCTCTGCCCTCCTTCTCCTTTCAGTTTTCCAACCTTGATTTCCAGAGCGACTGGGGTGGGTGGAATATGCCCTCAGGATGTGCTTTCTATCTGCCAGCTCTTCTAACCCAAGCCTTCAGAAAGACTTTAGTAACGATAAGCAAAACCCAGTGGATATGTGTTTTTAAGTGCTGCGTGCCCTTTTGGCACCAAACACATTATTTTTCCTTTTTCAGAGAGTTTTGGACATGAGCAGTTTTGCAAGTGTGTTCAATTTAAAATAGCCACTTGAGGTTGAGGCAAAAGGGAGGAATTTTTGTAGTAAGTTCGTCAAATTATATGGCTGTTGATCTAGGATTAATGATTTTCATTGAGCAAACAATAAAAATATACTGGTTGGTTTTATTGCTCATGTAGCTCCTGTGGGGAGAGTAATTAGGTATAAAAACCAAACGAGCAATAAAACAAAATAAAATGCCCCAAACTCCAAAGCGATAGACCTACTTTTGAATACATTTTCTGGGGACTAAATTAGTTAAGAAGTTTATCAAGCTGGGTGTTTTGTGTATAGTGTAATTTTAACAAACTTACTGCAAATATTTAAGTTATGACGAATAAGTTATATAAAAATAATTTGAGTATATTGGAAGTTCTCGCTAAATATGTGATTATGAATAATAATTGCACAGCCTTTTTGAGGGATCAGGGTTGATGGGATGGTCATTTTCCTTTGGGCATTGGTTAGAGAGCTGTCTCTGGAGTTAACATGGGTTAATCCTCGGTAATGAGTCCCAGTATGGGACATTGCTTCAGGAAATGGCCTCTCTAATAAAAGTGTTAAATATTAATTTGCACCCTATATAAAAATTGTCTGACTCCTTGGGGCTGGTTTCCCACAGAGTGGGACTGTTTGTGAAGCATTTCTGAGAAATAATTGTTTATTACAGGAAACCCAATGCAGCTCTTGTAAATTTGTTATATATTTGTTTATAAAAATATTTAGGTTTGTTTACAAAATAATAACTTGTCAATTATCAAGTATTGATTGGTAAAGAAAGCACTATATCCAGGTCTTTAGTAAGGGTTCAAGTGATCCATAGAGTTTCTGCCTATATTTATAGATATTAATATAGTTATTATATATTTATGAATGTATATATTCGATCTCCCTCAGCATCACACAGGTTGGAAGGATTTGCGGTTGCATAATTATTTTTGGCATGGCATAGTTTTTGACTTTATAGTAGCACAATTAATCTTATAATTCCATGCTACTCTTCTTGGGAAGATTGTTCTAAGACTATAATCACGTATATTTATTTCATTTCTCTTCACCTAAAGATGTTTCATGCTAAATCAGGTTAGGATTGGTATAGATGTAGCTCCATGTGAACCATTTCTGGCAATAGAGTTATCTTTGTCCTTGTAATTTAAGGCTAATTTGTTATATTTCAATGTGTACTTGTCATTTTGATAAGGACTTTAAATAGGGGGCAGCCCCGGTGGCGCAGCGGTTTAGCGCTGCCTGCAGCCCAGGGCATGATCCTGGAGACCTGGGATCGAGTCCCGCGTCGGGCTCCCTGCATGGAGCCTGCTTCTCCCTCTGCCTCTGTCTCTGCCTGTCTCTCCCTCTGTGCCTTTATGAATGAATTAAAAAAAAAAATCTTAAATAGGACAGCAGTTTGCTTGTTATCTTTCAGATTCCAATACTTTTCATTAAAATATTTCAGATAAGTGAAATACATATGCATATTGAGGTATTTTTCATTTTCAGGTTAATTTGAGCGGGTCTTGATGATCTTATATATGTATTAAAGATCCTTGAGTGTTTTTCTTGTTCTCAGCTGCAGACTGAGAGAGTTGAGTTCATCTGTGAAGTGTTTTGGCATTTGACCAGAATGGGAAGACCTAGACAGTGGTGACATGTCTGAATAACATGCTCGTGGATTGTGGTGTAGTGTGTAGGGAAGAGTGGACCTGAGTGGGTTCCCCGGAGCCACGAATAACCACAAATCCATATTCCCCAAATCTCTGCCTAATGAGTTGTAGGTGACTTTGAATATGACATAACAGCAAGCATAATCTTTGGAAATCTTTTTGGCCTAACCTGCAGATTGGAAATCATAGAGTAGAAAGATTTTAACTGTTTTATCAGCTACTGTAGTGATTTTTCACTGTGTGGCAATGGGAGGGATCAGAATTCCATGTTGGGATTTTCAAACCTCACATACCTCTCGAACTCCCACTCAGTTCTTTTTTTTTCTTTAAAGATTTTATTTATTCATGAGAGACAGAGAGAGAGAGAGAGAGAGAGAGACAGAGAGAGAGAGAGAGGCAGAGACGCAGGCAGAGGGAGAAGCAGGCTCCATGCAGGGAGCCCGATGCAGGACTCGATCCTGGGACTCCAGGACCACGGCCTGGACCGAAGGCAGGCGCTCAACTGCTGAGCCACCCAGGGATCCCCTCCCAGTCAGTTCTTAACTGCGTTCTGGCACAGGGGTGTAGGGAGAGGGCAGGGAACAGGGACATGAATTTCTCTTGAAAGTTCCTGCTGTGATGAACCTCAGCTACTCTTACTCATGGGTGTATATCATCCTTCAGGTGAGAAGGGGCAGGGGAAAAATTGAGAACCATTGACAAAGCAAGTGTAGCTAGTTCAAATTTTCCTTCTGTTCAGAGTCCCAATTTGAAGAATGTATGGGGTTTCCATTCAGGATCAATAGGAGAGCTTGTTTTAATAATCCTTAATCAGATGATGGAGCTTTCCAGCAGCAAGCAGCTTATAGAGTTCTTGTGCCCTGGTCATGTGGAATAGTGATAAATAGCATTGGATCCATACTCTTCTCAATTTCTCTTTTTCTGTGAACGTGTAGGGACAGTGGAAAGGGCTCACATGTGACTGTCTGCTCAGTTAGTATCTGCAGCCAAAAAAGAAGACTTGCCAAAGAAGATCTCCTTAGTTTTCTGTAGTTGGATTGTCACTATGTGGGAAACAGGGCAGAGGAGAGAACATCGCCCTGAAGTATGCCTTCCCATCTGTCCTCTTGGTCCCCTTGCATACTGTGTTTGTGTGTGTCTTAATCAAAGCGGGGCAAGCCTTTCCAATGTGCCTGGTTGGAGTGAGGCTTGTTTTACATTTGCCTTCTCTAATCAAACAAACTTAGGCTCGCATTCTCCTGGTTTTAGCACAGGATATCTCACCCCAGGCAGATTCCTGTACAAGTAGTTGGCCCATGTTGTCTTCTTATTTATTTATTTTTGGTGACAGATCTTGATTAAAGTGTTCCAATTCACCTTTCAGCTATTCTGTGGAAGCAGCTGGGAAAGAGAGTTGGTGAGCTGCTAACCACTAAAGCAGCTCCTGTTCTGACCTCAGGAATAGTAGGATTCAGAGATGTGGGTAGCTCAGAGAATGGTGCAGCAGCAATGAATCTCTAGTCTTTTTGCTGAGAAGGTTTGACCAAGCATAGTTTTATTGGTCAGTGGCTCCTGCTTTAGTAACCTTTAACCCCTATGGCTCTTGGAAGTACAAGCCACTGGCCGGCCTTGCCTTTGAACTCCTCATGGCTCCTGCTACCTCAAAGGCTCCCAGTCAGAGGCTTGTGTTTTGCTTGGGATCTCTCCTCACAGCGGGGCGTCAGCAGTTGGGAAAACTGATCCACCCTTAGAACATTGATATATTTGAAGGTGATACCCCTGAGACTTGAAACCTGTGGCTTTCTATTTCAGGAGCTGTCTGTCATATGTCAAGAAACATGGCTCAGAGTACCCCTTTTTCTTCCTGGATCCCTTCTTGTTTCCCATAGGATAGGTGATCATAACATTCAAGCATTCCCTACAAGTGTTCACAAAGTATTCCCCTACTTTCTTTTTTTTTTCTTCCCCTACTTTCAAACTCTTTTACCTCTTTCTCTTCTGACTTGCTCCAAGTAACATCTATTTTGAAATAATTCTTTTATTTTTTTTTTATTTAAAAAAATTTTTTTTAATTTTATTTATTTATGATAGGCACACAGTGAGAGAGAGAGAAGCAGAGACACAGGCAGAGGGAGAAGCAGGCTCCATGCACCGGGAGCCCGACGTGGGATTCGATCCCGGGTCTCCAGGATCGCGCCCCGGGCCAAAGGCAGGCGCCAAACCTCTGCGCCACCCAGGGATCCCAAAATAATTCTTTTAAATTGCATGCTAAAACATGCAAATCATAGCCATCTTTGGTGTCTGGGTTCATAATTAATGGTGAAGATGGCATGGTACAAGTGTCACAGGGCTCAAATATTCAATCTTTGCTGCCAGATTTGATGACCCCCACTTGTGAGATAGCTTAGTTATACTTTTCACTGTCCTCTTGATCCCATTTGACCTTCTAGGGAAACTAGATCTTACAGGGAGACATAGAAAGGGTGTGGATCACCCTCCACATTTGCTCGGCTTTCTCTCTAAGAAACAGGAGTAAAAGCTTTAATATTGAGAGGCAAATCCAGGGACCCATGGATATTAGATGATTTCAATATAGGTTCTTCAGTGAGAAACCAAATTTCTCATTCTAAGACTGTTGAGTAGAAAATGTCTCTTCTACTCATGATGCCTTTAGCCTAGAAAAGGAGAAAATGGACTCTTCGAGGTCCTCTGTTTTTCTAGAATTCAAATAGAATATTATTGATAATCTTTAGCAGAAAGGACATTCCGGCAAGGTCTTTTTCTGCCTCAGAGCAAAGATTGTTTTTTTTTAGCAGGTACTTAGGTGTTGGAAGAGCCAGGACTGATTTTACCACTGTCTTGTTCTGTGGTCGTGAACTTACATTTCCCAGTTGGCAAAGGGAAGGGGAACATGTTTATTTTAACACCTGTGTTTGGCACTGTATTGGGAACTTCCTTCTGAAAATCTGATGAGGTAGCGTTATTTTTCTCATATTAATAAAGCAGGAGGGCAAACCTTAGAGGCTAGTAGATGGCCTGAGTTTACACAGTATAAGTGGCAGATTTTACATTAGAAAGACTTTGTGGCATGTGACTGAAAAGTATAAAGTTTATTTATAAAGCTCTAATTTTCTTTGTTTAGAGCACCTTTTGTTCTATTATAATAATCTACAATATTTATAAAATGCCCATGTTGTTTAAGATAATCTACATGATTAAGAGCTGCACAAGCTATGGCTCTTGTTCTTGAGCAGCCAGTAGTCTTAAGGGGGAGGTATGTAATGTCTATTCATGTCTGTATTAGTTTGCTATGGCTGCTGTAACGAAACCCTCCAGACTGGGTAGCTTATGCTACAGAAATTTATTTTTTCGCAGTTCTAGAGGCTGGAAGACCAAGATAAAGGTGTCAACAAGGTGGTTTTCCCCTGAGCCCTCTTCCCAACCTGCAAGTGGTTGTCCTCTTGCTGCTTCTTTACATGTTGTTCCTCTATGAATTTTGAGGGGGTATCACATTCTGTCCCTCAGTGTCTATATCAGGTACAAGAGCCAAAGAAAGTGGCTGTCATTTAATTGGCTCCATTGAATTGAGCTTCTCTCCTTACTGTGGACTCCACTTCTGAGATGTTTTTTTTCCTAATCCACTTCTCAGCTCCTGACCAGGTAAGACTGTAGAAAGGGGGTGCAAGGGGGTGAAGCATAAACTGCTTTAAGTGCCACCTACACATCACATCATTCCACTGCACACCAGGACACAGAGAAGTGGTCTGGTGGGCTCCACTCAGAATTTGCGAAGTGCCTCTGCCCTGGACACCAGTCAGTGAGGTAGGACTTCTGTCACACTTTTTCATCACAACAGGGTGACAAGGATATAATTAAAAGAGTTTATTAAGCCCTGTAAAAGCTTGGTTTTTATTTTGTTTTGTTGTGTCAGTGGAGAGATTCTTAGAGGTGAGGTTGTTTTTTTTTTCATTGAAATTTTGAGAATCACAATTCATGTTTTTTCTATGGAATGGAAAGGTTAAAAGTGCAGGATTATGTGCTAGGTTGAGAACTTTTGGACTTTATTTTTTTTAAGGACTTTATTTATTTATTCATGAGAGACACACACAGAGAGAGGCAGAGACACAGGCAGAAGGAGAAGCAGGCTCCCTGCGGGGAGCCTGATGTGGGACTCGATCCCAGGATCCCGGGATCATGACCTGAACCAAAGGAAGACGCTCAATCATTGAGCCACCCAGGTGCCCCACTTCTGGACTTTATTTATTTATTTATTTATTTATTTATTTAGATTTTGTTTATTTATTCATGAGAGACACACAGAGAGAAGCCGAGACACAGGCAGAGGGAGAAGCAGGCTCCTTGCAGGGAACCAGATGTGGGACTCAATTCTGGACCCTGGGATCACACCCTGAGCGAAAGGCAGATGCTCAACCGCTTGCGCCACTTAGGCGTCCCTTTCCATTTCTGGACTTTAAAAATGCTAGGAAAATTTTAAAAATATTTAATAATGAAGAAAACCTCTTATTTGTGCTAAAAGTGATTTTTCATCTTTAATAAAACTTCTGTCACTGAAGATGGTTGATTTGTGGGCAGGAGGAACGGCATGTGGCAGAGGAAACAGGTGTATGAAAATAAAAGATTCCTATCCCTAAAGAGAAATTGTTAATTTATTCTCATAACTGTCCCTGCCTGCTGTTGGTTGCCTCACCGAAATAAGTCATCAGGATCCATGCCATCCCTACCTCAACTCACACACGCACATTCTAGCCTCAGAATTAGGTGGATGGTCTGTTAATTTAGTGGTGGATTGTAATAAAGAAGATATTTGTTGAACAATTGTTTTTTCACTTTTGTTTTTAATAATGGAAACCATGTCTCCTCGGCCAAGTTAAGTTCATGGTCTTTAACTATATTATTTCTATGTTTTTCAGAGCATTGAATTCTCCTTGGCTAATAACCAGAGCACATGGTGTTCAAAAAACTAAGGATACAGTGAGCTTCTCAGTTTATCTTTTGTAAAGCATGTAAATAACCTCTTTAGAAGTTTGCTCTGTTGATCCATTAGTAAACCAGAGTTTGCTGCTACCCTACCCCTTTAAAACAAGCCAGCTAGGTGAATTTATTTCCAATGGGCTAGGCCTGGGAGAGAGGAGATGTCTGTGTTTTATTGACTTTCACCTTTTTTTTCTTGTAGTCTGCATTGTTTTTCTATAACAGATTTGTTAACGTTATTGGTACATTTGACATCTTATATTTTGAGACCTGAGAGATAACATGTCTCTTTAATGAAATTATTTCTTTCATCTGGGCAGCTAAGGTTACTTTTCAGGTAATGTGAGGGACACCTCCCCTACCACCCACCCCCTCCCCACCACTTCTGTCCACCTCCAAAGAAAGTAACTCTCAGGGAAATTGTGAACTGAGCATCAGACTTGGAGAAAGGCACATCTTGGTACCAGCAATAGGCAGGTGGTAGTTGTGTGCATCTACCTTTATTCTGTCTCCAGTGGTGCTTAGTATGTGACTTTGAATAAGTCACTTGGCCTTGAGATGTGTCCATTTTATCATGTTTGTTTTTATAATCTCTGGTAAGGACTAACTCTTGACTGTGTTACAATGAATGGAAGATCCAGGGCGAAGGTGGGAATTATGTTGTCTAGACGGCTATTCCCTAAGTGTTGTTGAGGAAACTTCGTGGTTATACAGTTATTCTCAGAGAGGTCCTCCAACATCACTCAGGATAAACTTTAACTGTTCCTGCCACTGTATTGGGTCAGAGTTTAAATGCCTCTCTTAAATTGGTGAAAAGCATGTAGGCATGCAGCTGGGAAAGGGAGGTTTCTGGAAAAGTTGAGCATCGTGGAGGGGTAGGAAATCTTTTTTTTTTTTTTTTTTAGGGGTAGGAAATCTTGAGGTGGTGGATTGATTCCTTTCATCAGCAGCTCAGTGCGTGCTCTAGTACTACATGAGTGAAATCAGGAAATTTAAGAGAAAAGCAGAACCAGTAAACCCCCATGAACGTCTCAGTGGCTCCTTGTTCTCATCTGTAAAATCGGGATGATGTCCTTTGGTTGTGAAGATTAAGTAAGTTAATCTAGGAGAAGCACTTAAAACAATGCCTGGTTCATAGCAAGTGCCTGGTTTAATTGACAAATACTGAGCTCCTGCTTTGTCTGAGATCTAGATTGGAGTGCTGGGGACAAAACAGGTGAAAATCCCCGCCTGCATGGTGCTTACATTGCTGTGTGTGGGATATGTGTTAGATGGTGATATGGTGATGAGCATCATTTGAGGTCAGGAATGTTGGACACAGAACTAATGGTGAGCATTCAGTTCACTTTTCTCACCCTTTCTCTTGGGGCACTTGACTTTTACACTGAGAAGTATGTCTTTTGGGACATCCTTGTAGCTTATAGGTTGTTTCTCCTTGTCTTCAATTTCTGTTTTCCACCGAATTGTGCATTTACTTTCCCTTTCTAACCTCTTGCATGACTTAGAGAAAGAAAGGGATTGGAAATCTCCATTTTTCATTTTCTTCTCTTCATCCTGTCTTCTAGTTTTTTTCTCTGTATCCTTTCTCTCTTGATAACTCAAGTTTTTAAACTCTTTATAGGACTCAATCATGTAACATGATGCCAGGTGAGCTTATAAAGAACTTGTAAATAGATGTTGGCCCTTGAAAAAGACACCTTATATAATGAAAAACTCTGAACTTAGGCGGGCACCCTGTTTTGCCATCAGAAAGTATTGCCCTGGACTTTAGCTTTCAGACTTCTCCCTTGCATTTTTGTGATTATTGAAGAATATATGGTGTGGCTGTTTTCTCTGGTAACTACGAGTGGGAACTGTGTCCTCAGTCTTTACTCATTGCCTGTAAACCTGACTCCTGGGCTGAAGATGAACAGAAGGAAATCTGTGCTTCCAGTGGGTGAGGTATGCTTGTGTGCGCACCTGTGGGGGTTTCCTAGCCAGCTCTGTTGCAGAGCTAGGATATGAGTCCTTGTGGGAGTCCTTGCTTGCTTACCTGACCTTCCAGTGAGTGGCTCGTATAGTTCTGGATGTAAGAATGAGATCGAGGACTTGTAGAAGTAAGCTACATGAAGGGGAAGTTGTGTATTAAAGAATATTCATGCAGGGCTGTGGGCCACCCCTTTTGTCCTCCAGAAACTCTTGGTAGTGTGCTGGGAGACATAGCTGGAGGATTGGACAAAGGCCTCCTCATCTCAGGGCTAGGAGGACCGCGTTACATTTAGAGATGCTTCACAGAGATGCTAGGAGTGGAGAAAGTTAGATTTCAAGGAGTAAGTCCTCTGCAGCCTGCCGAGGGGAAAGGTTCTAAGCAAGTTTTCAAAGCCCAGTAGTTTACAGTAGGGTTCACTCTTGGTGCTTTACATTCTGTGGGTTTTGACACATGTATAATGGCATGTATCCACCATGTTACTATTTCGAATTTAATTCCATTGTGGCATAAGAGTTGGCATTATTATTCTTTTAAGTTTGTTGAGGTATGTTTTATGGCCAAGAAGGTGGCTGTCCAAGTGAATGTTCCATGTGAGCTTGAGAAAAATATGTAGTCTGCTGATGTTGGAGAAAGTAGTCTTATATGGTACGGTGAAGTTCTACTGTGTCCTTACTGATTTTCTGTCTTCTGGATCTGTCCGTTTCTGATAGAAGGTCTCCAACCGTAATAGTGGATTCATCTGTTTCTCCGTGAAGTTCTGTCAATTTTTGCCTCACATATTTTGATGATCTTTTACTGTGTGCATACAAATTAAGGAAAGTTTATTGTCTCCTTGGAGTATTGATCCCTTTATTATTATGTAATGCCCTCTTTATGTAATTCCTTGCTCTGAATTCTACTCTTTCTGAAATTAATACAGTTATTCCCACTGTCTTTGGATTAGTGTTAGCATGGTATATTTTTCTTCATCCTTCTACTTTTATGTGTCTTTGTTTTTTTTTTTTTTTTTTTTTTAAGATTTTATTTGTTTGAGAAAGACAGAGTGAGTGTGTTCCCAGATTGAGAGGGAGAAACAGACTCCTGCTGAGCAGGGAGCCTGACATGGGGCTCGATCCTAGGACGTTGGGATGAAGACCTGAGCCGAAGGTCCTCTTTATTCTTCTTTATTTGTTTTTTATTTTTCACGTATTTTTTTAGAGAAAGAGTGCACACAAATGGCGGGGGAGGGGCAAAGGGAGAAGGAGAGAATCTTTTTTTTTTAAAGATTTTATTTATTTATTCATGATAGACATAGAGAGAGACAGAGACACAGGCAGAGGGAGAAGCAGGCTCCATGCCGGGAGCCTGACATGGGACTTGATCCCGGGACTCCAGAATCACGCCCTGGGCCAAAGGCAGGCGCTGAACTGCTGAGCCACCCAGGGATCCCCAGAAGGAGAGAATCTTAAGCAGGCTTTACACCCGGCATGGAGCCCAACATGGGCCTCGATCCCATGACTCTGAGATCATGACCTGAGCCAAAATTGAGAGTCAGATGCTAACTGACTGAGCCATCCAGGCGCCCCTTTTATGTGTCATTATATTTAAAGTGGGTTTCTCATAGACATAAACAGTAGGTTTTGGTTTTGAACCACTCTGACAATCTGTCTCTTAATGGTTATATTTAGACCATTAACATTTAAAGTGATTGTTGAAATAGTTGGATGCATATTGACCATATTTATTATTGTTTTCTATATGTTGCTTTTGTTCCTTGTTCCTGTTTCTGACTTCCACACTTTTTTTAAAGATTTATTTATTTGAGAGAGAGAGAGAGGGAGAGAGAAAGAGAGCATGAGCAAGGGGCAGAGGCAGAGGGAGAGGAGAGAGAAGCTTCAAGCAGACTCCTGCTGAGCATGGACCCCAATATGGGGCTCCATCTCAGGACCCTTAGATCATGACCTGAGCCAAAATTAAGAGTTGGTTGCTTAGCCAATTGAGCCATCCAGGCACCCCAGACTTGCACACTTTTTAGGTCTTTTGTGGTTTTAACTGAGTACATGATTGCATTTTCTTTACTTTCTGAGCATATCAGTTGCACTTAACTTTTTAAAAACATTTTTAATGGTTGCCCTTGAGATTGCCCTATACATTTATATCAAATCCAAGTTCACTTTAACACTTTTCTGCTTCAGAGATAGTGGAAGTATAGATCTTCCTTGATTTACAATGGGGGATATGTCCTGTAAACCCACTGTAAGTTGAAAGAAAGTATAAGTCGAAAATACATTTAATATACTTAAGCTACTGAACATCACAGTTTAGCCTGGATGATCTTAAACGTGCTCAGGGCATTAGTCTCCAGGGGGGGCAAAATCTTGTAACACAAAGCCTATTTTATATTTATATTAAGGTGCTGAGTATTTCATGTAATTTATTGAATCCTGTAGTGAAAGTGAAAAACAGAATGGTTGTAAATGTATCGATTGTTTACTGCATGATCTTGTGGCTGACTGGAAGCTGGGGCTCACTACTGCCCAGCATCAGAAGAGAATATCATATCGCATACTGCTAACCTGCGAAAAGATCCAGATTCAGAATTCAAAGTACGGTTTCTACTGAATGCATATTGCTTTCACACCATTGTGAAGTCAAAAAAAGATCATAAGTCAAACCACCTTAAGTCTAGGGGACTCTCTGTACCTTATGTTAACAATATAATTTTAATTCCCTCCTCTTGTTCCTTGTATCATTGTTGTCATTTTGTTTATATATAAATATACATATTGGACTACAGTTGTTGCTGTTATTATTTTGAACAAATTGTTAGGTGAATTAGGAATAAGAAACATAAAAGTTTATATATTATCTTCACTTATGTCTTCTTTGATTCTCTTCCTTTCTTTATATAGATCTAAGTTTATGACCTGTATCATTGTTCTTCTAGCTGAAGAACCTCTTCTAACATTTCTTGCAAGGCAGGACTATGGGCAACGGATTCCCTCAGTTTTTGTTTGTCTGAGAAATTCTTTATTTTTCAAAAATGCTTTTTGAAGGATAATTTTCCAGAGTATAGAATTCTAGCGTGGTTGTTTTTTTTTCACTTTAAATATTTCTTTTTTTTTTTTAATTTTTTAAAATTTATTTATGATAGTCATACAGAGAGAGAGAGAGAGAGAGGCAGAGACACAGGCAGAGGGAGAAGCAGACTCCATGCACCGGGAGCCCGACGTGGGGATTCGATCCCGGGTCTCCAGGATCGCACCCTGGGCCAAAGGCAGGCGCCAAACCGCTGCGCCACCCAGGGATCCCCACTTTAAATATTTCTGAGGAGAAGTTGGATGTAATTGTTCCTTGTGTTCCTATAGAGGTGAAGGGTTTTTTTCCTCTTCTTCCAGGTTTTTTTAATATTTGATTTTTCTGAAGTTTTAGTATGATGTAGCACTATTTTTGGTCTTTATCCCAGTTGGTGTTTTCTGAATCTGTGGCTTGGTGTCTGACATTAATTGGGGAGAAATTGGTCATTATTGCTTTAAATACTGCTTCTCTTCCTTCTTTTTTTTTTTTTTTCCTGGTATTTATATTGTGTGTATGTTACACCTTTTATGGTTGTCCCATATCCCATAATCCTTGCATATTCTGTTCTAGTTTTTTTTTGTTATATCCTCAAGCTCAGAGGTCTTTTCCTCAGCCCTGTCCATCCCATACTGATGGTCATAGGCATTCTTCATTTCTGGTACAGGACTTTTGAAGGATTGTCCTGCATTTCTTTTCAGTTATTTTTTAGAATTTCCATCTCTCTGAGTTTCAGGTGTGGAAGAGCCCTTAAGCATCATGTAATCCTGTCAATTGTAAGGTATGAAAATTGAGATCTGGAAAGTTAAATGACTTAGCATCATTTATTTCCTATTTAATGGCAGAGTAGAATAAATTGGAATCTGTTCTACCTACTACCTTTTTAAAGTTGATACTACAGACAAAAGCCTTAAGTTAAAAAAAAAAAAAAAAGCCTTACGTCGTGGGCTGTCCTCCAGCTGATACATCATTAATTATACAGCGCAATCCCTGGTTTCCCTGGGAGAACTATTGCTTTCATACACATAATCATTCTTAAATATACAAGGCCTCTCTCGCTTAATTTGAACATGTGGTATTATTAATGATACTGCCTTGGTGATTGAGAATCATGTTCTGTTTAGTTAATGACATTCAGAGAAACTTATATTGGAGATAAACCTTAACAGGTTAAACCCAACCTGATTCAAAGCATAGCTGCAGTTCTGGATTTATCCTTTAAGGCAGCTTGTGGTTTCGTCAGTACCATGATCCATGATGAAAAGAACATGGACTTCAGAGTTAGATGAAGTAGTTTTGAGTTCTGGATCTGTCAGTTAAAAGCTTTGTGACCACAGACAAGTTACCGTTAATCTTTCTGAGCCTGGTCTTCTTGTCTGTAAACTGGAGATATGTTAACTGTAGGATTGTTGGGAGGGTCAAGTGAAAAAGTTTATGCCATATTTAATTGATTCTCCGTCCTGTATTTTTTTTTTCAGATTTTAAAATCTCCGATGTCAGGATTGTATTGCAATTTGGTGTTATGCTTTTTCTTTCTCTTTCTTAGTGTTCTATAAAATAATGGTGCATCTTATAATTTTTGGTGCTAGGCAGCTATCCCACTTTCACAAATGCACAAATCCTAAACAAAATAGTAAGATTGAATCTGGCAGCATATAAAAAAGGGATACTGTCTCGTGACTAAGTGAGATCAGGAACGTAAAGTTGGTTTGATGCTGAAAAGGTTTTTTTTTTTGATGCTGAAAAGTTAATGTAAATTACCACATTAACAGAATGAAGTAGAAAACCCAATTGATCATCCTTCAAATGTAGGAAAAAAATCATTTGATAAAATTCAACAGCCATGCTTGAGAAAAACCTTCTGCTAAATGAGGAATAGAAAGGAACTTCTGCAATTTGATAAAGGAGATTTATGAGAAATCTACATCTAACATATTACTTACTGATTAAATATTGAATGCTTTCCCCTAAGATTGTGATCATGTCAAGCATGCTTACTTTTAGCACTCGTATTCAGTATTTTACTGGAGGTCCTAGGTAGTGCAAAAGGAAAATAAATAAAAGGCATAAAAGTTGGAAAAGAAAAAGTTAACATGGTCTTCATTTGGAAATGACATGGTTATATACTCAGAAAGACCAAAATAATCTACAAGCACTGTACTAGTAGGTAAATTTAACAAGGTTTTAGAATACAAATGATTGTGCTCTAAGAAAATTCAGATTTTTACTTTGTCAAATGTTTTCTTGTTGGGGTGTAGGTGGTGGTCTTTTGTGATCTTCTGTAACCTAGCTAAAAGTAGAATCAAACTATTAATTTTATTATGCTTATTTCATAATTATTTACCTTCCTGGATTTTGTAATTACTTTGCAGATTTCTAGCCGATTCTCTTGATTTTTCTAGATATAAAATCCTATCATCTGCAAATAATTATCGATTTTGTATTTAAGGTAATGAAGCCCATATTTATGGTTTTGATGTAAGAGGACAGTAACAGAATATTTAGATGAATGTAAAAGAAAACTCCGCTAACGATTGCTTAAGGAAATCAGGGTTTAAAAGTCTCACATTGAAAGAAACCCAGAATTAGGTCATCCAGGAGAGGTGTCATGATTCAGTGATACCATCAGGGAAGCAGGTTTCTTTCTGGATTTCTGCTCCATCACCTTCAGCATGCTAACATTTTCTTTTCAGTTACAATACATCTGCTTTAATCCCAACCAGTCGTGTTTGCATTCCAGGTAAGCAGAAGAGAGAGGGCCAAGGGAAAAGGCCAGAAGGCTTCATGTAGTAAGACTTTATCTTTTTATTTAGGAAAGTGCACGTTTTTTTTTGCATTGCTGCAAAAAAGGCTGGACTATTTATATTTAAGTTGGTTTTGTTAGTAAAAATGAGGAAGATAATGGATGTTGGGGAGGCAACTATTGTCTATCATGAGGACTAAGTATTATCTGTACTATGAGAAGTTGGGGTAAGGGAAGGGGCCCTGCCGCCACGCTCTGTATATGTAAAATCTTGCTGAGTATTGCTGAGATTTAACAGTTTGGGGTTTTGTTTTGTTTATTTAAAAAAAATTATTTTGTACCTGGTTACTTTAGTGAATTTCCTTACTAGCTCTGATAGGTTTTTAGCTGATTCTCTAGACTTTTCTTAATAGCCAATCTATGGAAAGCTCTTGGATTTCTTTTCAAATTCCTTTCTTTTTCCTTTTTTCTTATTAATTCTATTAGTTTTCTTTGTTTCATTTTTTTCCAAATGATCAAATTGGGTGCTTTAATTTTGAACAGTAATTCTGTGTGTACATCAGAGTGAAGCTAAATATGAGACTAGAAGCAATTGAAATTTAGAAATATTTGCAGGGTCAGTAGATTTCATCTTTGAGTTTTTATTTTTTTTATTTTTAAGTTTTTAAAAAAGATTATTTATTTATTAGAGACAGAGAGAGAGAGAGAGAGAAACAGGCAGAGGGAGAGGCAGGCTCCATGCAGGGACACGGGTCTCCAGGATCACGTCCTGGGCAGAAGGCAGTGCTAAACTGCTAAGCACCAGGGCTGCCCTCATCTTTGAGTTTTTAAATAAAAAGTAGCTATGAGTTTTCCTCTTTTAAATAGATGAGATATATGATTGGGCATCCACTTAACACTTAAGGCAAATGTCAGCTTTTTATTTAGTGAAATTATTAATGGGGAAAGAAAATGTTTAGTATTTCTATGAGCCACAAATCCCCATGGTTTTAAGGATTGTAATAGAATGCCACACCATATGTCCATAAACTAGGTAGAAGAAGAAGAAGAAGAAGAAGAAGAAGAAGAAGAAGAAGAAGAGAAAGAGGAAGAAGGAAGAAGAAGAAGAAGAAGAAGGAAGAAGAAAAAGAAGAGTAATACCCAGTGAATACAATTTTACAGTTTTTAATCTTTTCAAATAATAGTGAAAGTTCTTTGATACATCTTTCTCTAGGAGGTGGAGCTTAATTATCCTCCCTGGGAAAACAAACCAAACATAGTGACTTGCTTCTAATCTAATAGAATATGGAATGGGATGGCAGCTTTACAGTGGAGATGCCAACAGACCCACTCTAACCGGGTGATCAGAGTTCACTTCTCTGTAATGAGTCATGTTGGTAGCATATGTCTCCCTGTATGATGGGAACAGAAAGGGACATCACCTCTGGACTATCCTCCAAAATCCATGACCTCAGTCTCATGGTTAAAAAATATCAGACCAACCGAAATTGAGAGACATTCTGTGAAATGCCTGACCAGTACTATCCAAAAGTGTCCAGGTCATGAAAGAGCAGGAAAGACTGAGAAATTGTCTTAAATTGGAGGAGACTAGGGAGATGTGACAACTAAAGGCAGTGCAGTCTCCTGGACCGGGTCCTGGAACAGGAAAAGGATCTTATGGGAGAACTGGGGAAATCCGAAAAGAAAAATCTGTTAGTGAAGGGAATTAACTACATGTGAACATCCTAGGTTTGGCCATTATACCCGGTTTATATGATGGTAATGTCAGGGGAAGCTGGCTGAGGGATATTCGGGAACCCTCTGTGCCTCTGTTGTTTCTCGAAGCCTCACATTATTTCAGAATAAAGTTAAAGCAAAAACATTTATCACTTTGCATGGTAATGAAACAAAAAAAGATGAACGCGTACCAAAAAATTGCGAAATGGCCTCTGCTGTTACGTGAACAGAGATCTGTGGTTTTGTCAAATTCCAGTGAGCATGGCACATGTGGGCTCCTGCAGTGCCGCTTCAGGTAACTGAGATGATTGGATTGGGAAGCTGTACTGGTTGGTGGAAAAGTGCCCCAGAGGTGTCTATCAGACTCTCAGGCAGAGGATGCAGCTGGAGAGGGCAAATAAAGTGGCTCATGAACAAGGGAGTGAAAAAAACCCTTTTGTGTTCTCTGTTCTAAGGTATTCTAAATGCACTGAAGTTAACAAAATAAATATTTTATTAAGCAAAGGAAAAAATGTAGTGTTGATAAATCCTAGGTATATTAACCTTTTTTGCTTCACAAATCTCTTCTTATTTGAAAGAAAGTAAATTCTATTTATTATTGTTTGTTGAATTGTTATGTGAAGGTGGACCACATGTTCGTGAACTTCCTTTACTCTAGAAAAGCTTTTAGCCATGAGAAGTGCCTCTGAGCACTTTGGTTGGTATTTTTTTTCATGTAACTCTTATGTTTATAAAAATGGAGTAAAAGAAAAAACAAAGCCAGCAAGCTCACAGTAACTCTCAACTAGCAGTTAGGATGCTTGGATTATACTGTGACATCACTGCTGAGTTTTTTCAGCTGCCAGGTAGAGATGACCTGAGCCTGTGCCTGCTGCCTCCAGGATGTGTTGAGGTTGTCCAGGAAGGGCATCAGGCCCCCTGCTCCGGCACTCTCACCTTTCCAGCAAGGTAGTGAGGGAAGGAGCCAGTCTAGCCCTGAGCGTGCTGCACAGAAGGTTTGGGAAAGGCAGGAATGCTCATGTGTCACATTTTGTCCCAGCAAACCAATGAGAAGGAGATAATGAGCCTTGGTACGTGTGTTTGGAAAGACTTGGAATCACTTCGGAAGTTTTCAGATTTGTCTTCAGACACAGCTTTGAGAAATTAATCCCTGAGGCCTGGAAATATCTCCCAGCCCTGAACCTAAAATAAATGGTTCCTTCGATGCTAGTGTGTCAAGGGGAAGCTTCCCATAGCTCAGGTCTCCTGAAAAAAAAAAAATACAGAAGTAATTCTGCATCTTTAAGAGTATGGCTGCTCCTTTAACTTGTTGAGGGAGAAGGTGAATGCTTTATTTAATGTCTTGGTTCTCTGAGCTTCTCAAGTCTGTGTTTTGTTGTTTTTCATTAATTTTGGAAAATTTAGCCATTATTTCTTTAAATATATCTGTTGCCTTGTTTCCACCCTTTCTTTTGGGACTCCAGTTACAGACACATCACATCAGAATATTCGATCCCATCCTACAGCTGTTGGATCTCTGTTTTCTTTTGTTCCTTTTCTTCTGTGCACTTCAGTTTGGATAACTTTCCATTTCAATTTCACCATTTCTTTCCCCTGCTATTTCTAGTGTGCTGAGAAGCTAGTCGAAGGAATTCTTCATTTATGATACTGGCATTTTTATTTCTGGCATATCATTTAGTTATTTTTTTGTAGTTGCCATCTCTCTATCGAATATTCTCATCATTTATGCAGGTTGTCTACCTTCTTCACCAGATTCTTAAACTTATTAATTATAGTTATTTAAAGTCCCTAAGAGTTCCAATAGCTTGGCTATCTTTGGTCTGGTTCTGTTGACAGCTTTATATTATGACAGTGGATTGTTTTCTCTTACTTTTTTCTTTCTGGTAAATTTTGATTGAATGGTAGTGTGTGTAGAAAAACTGCCCTAAAGTAAATGCCACATGCAGAAATGGGCACGGGGCTAACTGGCCTAATGGATGACAGGCCGGGTTTGTGTTTTCTGTTGCCTGGCTTACCTTCAGCACACCTCAGATGTCAGGTGGTGCCGCTGGCCAGCCACTGCCTTGTGCTCCATGTGGGGCCAGGGTGCTGGGATTTCCCTCAGAGTTCACCCTCACCCTCCTCTTTCAGCAGGCCCTGCGTCACCTGTGCCACACAGGAGGCCTTTTGCCCTGAGCCATGGACAACCACTGCTTGTATGGGGTGCCAGGTTCATGGTGAGAGTGGTGGGCTTTTACCTTCCCCTGGTCCAGTGTCAGTCGTGGGCAGATCTGTTTGCCAGGGTATTGGAGGTGGGGCTTTTCAGGTTCTGCTCCTTTTCCCTGTGGCAGCTCTGTTCTTTACTGCCAGGGGTCTCGGCTTCGAGAGAATTTCCTGCCCCTCCTGTAGGGGCAGAGGCTTTTGCTTTGATCCCTCCCTCAGTGGTGGTCTGAAGGGAGCTGGAAGGCTTCCTACCCATCCCCAGTGGCAGGCTGCCTTTCTACCCTTCTCCCACAGCTGGGGCCTCTGTGTTTGCGTCTTGAGCCTGGGAGGTTTTCCTGCTTCTCCCCCTGCAATTTAAGACTTTGCTTTGGATGAAAAAATGTCCACAAAATGGGCAGAGTGTGTACCTGTGCCACTGAGGGGACTTCTTTTTGATTTCCTTCCCTTCTCTGATCTTTCTCAAGAACATCCAGCAGAAAGGAGCTTGCAAGGGAATTGCAGACTCCCCTTGTGTCTAGAGCTTCCAAATGGTCCTGCTAACCCATACTCAGTTGTAAGAATTTGTTAATATTTTGGCTGGTTTCTTTGGCTGCTTTTACTGCAGCACCTCTACCTTCTCTGATCTTCCAAAGCTGGAGTAATTTGCTCCATTGCTCCTAGAGGAGCTTGTCACCCTTTGAAATTCGGGCTCCCCTGATTGCCTTATGACCACAGCTCTCTGATGGGCCTAAGATAGTTATGATGTTAATGGGTTATCTGGTGTGTTTTTGTCATTGTTATGGTGGGGTCCGTGTTCTCTTGTGGCTTACCTCCTAAGCAGAAGCAGATGCTTTCTGTTGTGACCAACCAGTGGGTTTGGGGCAGGGACACAGCAGCATTCAAGCAAGTACTGATCCACAGGTACTTGTAATTGTCAGGTGTTTGGACAGTGTTACTACCACTTGGAATTCAGGGCAGAAGCATAACTGGCTGGTTTATTTTTTGGTGTGTGTGTGTGTGTGTGTGTGTGTGTGTGTGTGGTTTTCACTAGGAAACTCCTTTAACAGGCTGAAAGGAGACCATTGATGGGGGTCACATTCAGGAGGTTCTGGTGAGAAGGGCAGGGCAAAGTTGGTTACTGTGAGGGCACTGGAGAGCCCTCATTGTACTTTTGGGATGAAGATGCTCTTGGATGACTCTGGGGTAGTGGGGGTTCTTAAATATGAACTTTGGACTGTTAGATATTTTGACCACTCCTAGGTAGCAAACTTACATGGCATAGTTTTAGAAACTTTATTTCCCTCAGAGTTTGTATCTAGTCTGTACTAAACGTAATGTGAGGGACACTATTGTCCTATTTCTGCCTTGCTGTCCCACCTCCAAATAGGTTTGCCTTCTTTTCCCTCAAATCTATGTCCCCATTACACTATGTTTTAACATTTTGTATACAAGATGTGATCATTGTTGTTAAATGATGGGTTGGTACTTAGAAGATTTGGAAATTTCCGTGAGATGCCTGTGGTGCCTCATGCCTGTGAGGGAGTAGTGGTAAGTGGATTCGCTCTTTCAACAAGTGTCTGACTGCCTCCTCTCTGACAGGCACTGTGCCAAAGCTGGGAGTTCGTGGTGAGCAAAACCAGATGTGTTCCCACTCTCCTGGTTCCTGGAGAAGTACTGTCCTCTTCCTTGGAAGCTAGGAGATTACCTAGAAGGGACATGTTATTGGTTCTTGAACTTTTCAGTACAAACTTCTGTCACTCCCATTTGATGTGTTTTTATTATTTCTAACTCTAGTCTCTGACTGGTTGGATTTCTTTACTGTCTTCAAGAATTAAGATGAATGGAGTGCAACATTGGGGTCCCATTCTCTCTTCTTCCCCTCCGTCCATTCTCATCCTCAAAGTAGTGTTGAATGTGTTCTAATGTAAGTGACTAAGACCCTAAGGGGACAGGGTGGATGTAAGTATTGAGGACAGAGCTAACATCTTCTCATCGTCTATTCTGCACTAGTACTGAATGAGGAGCTTTATAGACATCATTGAATCTTTAGAGCTTCGTAAGATAGGTGGTATGTCCTCCATCTTGCAGATTCACCAAACACAGAGAGGTTAAGTAATTTGAATTGTTCCACATGCTCATAGCTTTTTTACAACACTGCCTTGGCTTCCTTTAAACACTTACTACTGCTCATTCTGTTAGCTTTATGTTACTGAAAACCAAAGAAATTAATCACAGTTAACTGATGTATAAACTGAGGTAGCAATTTTAATTTGAAATACCTTTTTGCTTATGAAAGCTTTAAATTGGGCCAATTCCTGATCCTTAGGAACTTTAGAATTCTTTTTTTTTTAATTTTTTTTAATTTTTTAATTTATTTTTTATTTATTTAAAAAAATTTTTTTTTATTATTTATTTATGATAGTCATATATATAGAGAGAGGCAGAGACAAGGCAGAGATAAAGGCAGAGGGAGAAGCAGGCTCCATGCACCGGGAGCCCGACATGGGATTCGATCCCGGGTCTCCAGGATCTCGCCCCGGGCCAAAGGCAGGCGCCAAACCGCTGCGCCACCCAGGGATCCCTATTTTTTTTTTTTTAATTAATTTTTATTGGTGTTCAATTTACCAACATACAGAAAAACACCCAGTGCTCATCCCGTCAAGTGTCCGCCTCAGTGCCCATCACCCATTCCCCTCCAACACCCGCCCTCCTCCCCTTCCACCTCCCCTAGTTCGTTTCCCAGAGTTAGGAGTCTTTATGTTCTGTCTCCCTTCCTGATATTTCCCAACATTTCTTTTCCCTTCCTTTATATTCCCTTTCACTATTATTTATATTCCCCAAATGAATGAGAACATACACTGTCCTTCTCCGATTGACTTATTTCACTCAGCATAATACCCTCCAGTTCCATCCACGTTGAAGCAAATGGTGGGTAATTGTCGTTTCTAATTGCTGAGTAATATTCCATTGTATACATAAACCACATCTTCTGGAACTTTAGAATTCTCATGATTGAAAGCATTAGGAACTTTGTGGTTCTTATGCTTTGAAATCTGCATTTTTTTTTTTTGTGAAATATGCATGTTTTATAAAATTACGGTGGCATATGTTTAACGAAGAAAGGTTAGAGGCTTTGTTCAAGATTATGTTGGTATGACCAATGCATCTGTGACTTAAGTCTTCAGCTGTGCAATTTCCACAAGGTTAAGTGACTAAGGAATTTGCATAGCTGCTGAAGAGACCTTCGTTTAGCATTTCAGGAAGTGATAAATGTGGCCCATGTTTTAGGGGATAAAAGGAAATCAAAACATAGTAAGTATTTGCTTATTGGATGGGAACAGCGGTGCTTTCCTGCATTGCCTATGTAGCTGAAACTCCTTCCTCTCTGCCGGTGAGTGGCTGATATTGAGTCCTGGAGGGGCCGTAAATTATAATGCCTTCTAAATACTACAAGGTGTTACCGAGGTCCTGCAGAAATAATTAAGCTTGAGAAGTTCACTTATCCTCAGGCAGAGATACTTGAGCTGTGATTATTGGCCAGGCTTGCTTCCTTTATAAGTGAATTACAATTTGGTGGACAGGGCGAGATGATTTGAGACAACTTAAATTAGAAGCTTTGTCCTACAGTTGTGCCTTTGGCTGGTATGCTAGGTGGATTTGTTACCAATCATTGTTTCCTTTAAATCCCAAAGGCTGCTGTCTCCATGGTGATTGAATGTGAACATAAAGCTTTGGAGTGCTTAAGTTTGAATGTAGCTTAATTTGGATGTGATTTAAAATCAAAGAATATATGATGGACCCATTTGGGTGGAAAAGTGGGTAAATATTGAAGATGTATGTGTTTATGTGTGGGTTCTTGCTTCCTAGTGAATTTTTACACCTTTCAGTTTCTTAAGGAAGGACTGTTTCCTAAACCTCAGTGTGGCTGGTACTCCTGTACTCTGGAATGGGCTGGGAAAGATCCTGGGTTTGAATTGTAACCCTGCCACTTAACAAGTTTTGTATCTTGGTTTCCTTATATAGAAAATGAAACTGCACCAGGTAAGCAACACGCTGATTTTAAAGAGCAAATGAGATCATGCCTACAAACATGCATTTGCAACAGGTCATCCTAACACCTACAAGGAGGCTAATAAAACAAAAACCAAGACCCCCAGTTTCCACATCCATGAAACTCAGGGTCTAGCTGAAGAGAGAATAGTGGTCATCTGAAGTAACAGGAAAACCATTCTAGAACAGTAATAGCAGAAACAACCTATAAAGGCTCTAAGTGCTACGGGATTTCCTGGTAAAGAGAGATTGTTGGTATTTGGGGTGATCAGTAAAGGCTTCACAGGGAAGATAGATTCTTTCAGGTCTCATAAAATGTCAGTATTTCGGCTAGATGATGGGCAGGACAGCAGCAACATGACTAAGCAGAAATGAGATTGGAGTGAGTAGTAGGGTATATCTAAGAAGCAGTGGCAGGCAGCCATCCAGCCACTGGGCCATACCCAGATGACACACTACAAGACAGCATAAGCCAGATGCCCTTGGTTGACAAATCTGTGTCAGGTTTTCCTTGAGTAGGAGAAATTCTCATTGTGAGGCTTTGCCTCTTATACTTCATGGGGAGATTAGTCATCACACACCTCAGCAGGTGTTGCAGGCTTTCCCTTATGAATGGAGGACTTGCTTGGGAAACAGAACCAAAGTTGGCTGGTGTAGACTAGAAAGCATCTTTTTCCTCCACCTGTTTTGGTTGTATTTCGAATTTCTCACATTACATTTTCACATGTTCAGTCCCTTGCAGAAATTCTCGTAGCCTCTGATTTTGAGTGGAATCACAGGTCTGAACGAAGCTGGACAGACAGGTCACCTAGACTGGCATCTTGCTTTCTTGGGGACTGAATCTGAACTCTGCTTGGACAAGAAACCAGCTTCTTTCAAAAGACTGTATCGGGCTGTGACAGTATAGCTGGTATTATAGTAACCCTCAAGCCAGGGAAAGAAGAAGTATAAAAGTTTATGAAAATAGATAAAGCAGCAGTATAGAGGCATTTAAGAGCAATCTGTGCAGTCAGTGCTTAAGGGACCATGGCTCCTGAGAGAAGGGAAGCTCACTGAGCTGTGTTTCCTCTGGAGTCTGAGCAGAAAGCAGCAGTCCCATCGGGCTGAGAGATTGGAATAAGGGGCTGTCCCAAAGCATCCAGGATTTGAAGGACAGTATCCTAGTAAGACGAGAACCACAGGGAAGGAAGCAGAAATTGGCGTGCAGTCTTTCCTTGAAGTGTTTGCCAGCTCCTGAGGTGCACGTGATCAGAGCAAGACTCCCAAGACTCCCCGCAGGAAGAAGCAGCTGGGAGCCTAACAAGCTGTGCAAACATTCTAGCAACCATATATAGTGCTAGTGAGATGGAGTTTGGTGTTTGAGGCCTGCCAGGATAGAGGGGTCCTGATAAATACCCCAGGCTTTATCTGAAGGCTCCAAAGGGCTACCCTGCAAGAGTTAGGAAAGGCCAAAAAAATTTGGCCCTAGCAAAACTTAAAACCAACCACTGAGGATTAAAGTGCATTCTCTGTGTCTTCTACAAGAATGTTATATACTCTTAGGAGGAAGATATCTGGTCCATCCAGAACCTCTGCAGTTTTTAAATACTGAATGTCTGGTACCCAATAAAAAATTAAGAGGTAGAAATGGAAACCAGTTGACCAAAATGAAGAGTAAATACAGATAGTAGAAAGAGACTCACAGATGACTCAGATATTAGAGTTATCAATCAGGAACCATGCTCAATAAAATAATAGAATTTCAACAAAGATAAGAAATCTATTTTTTAAAAAAGTCCAGTAGAAATTCTGTAACTGAAAAATATATGAACTAAATTGAGAAGTCAATAGATGGGTTTAATAGCAGTTTAGTCATACACACACAGACACATATACAGGACAGAGGATTATTGGGCCAGGAGAAAAATTAGTAGAAAATACCCAGATGGCAGCATAGAAAAGAGAATAAGAGACAGATGGGGCATGGTGAAAATGTAGAGTCCCAGGAGAAGAGAGTGTGACAGAACTAATATTTGAAGAACTATTGTCTAAGAGTTTTCTAAAAACAGTGAAAGACATCAAACCACAGAGTGAAGACGCTCTACAGTTCTCAGTGGGATAAATACGAAGAGCCACACCTAGGTATATCATAGGTGAATTGCTGTAAGCCAAAGACAGAGAAAAGCTTAAATGTGGTCGGGAATAAAGGGCAAAATTTTGAAATAACACATGATCTCTGACCATAGTGCAATCAAAGTAGAAGTCAGTAACAGAGATAAATAAAAAAATCCCCAAGTGTTTGGAAATTAAATGATATATTTATAAAAAATTATTTTTTTACCTAAATTATAATGAAAATGTATATAATTGTGTAAGATTATTTTAAAATCATGCATAAGGGTCAACTTATAGCTTTAAGTGCTGCATATATTAGAAATGAAGAAAGATTAAAATCAGTAACCTAAACTTCAGTCTCAAGAAACCAAATGCAAGGTGAATTAAATGAGATATATTACTACAGATTCTACAGGCATTGAATAGATGTTAACACATGTTTAGTCCAATAAATTTAACAATTTAGGGATCCCTGGGTCCCTGGTGGCTCAATGGTTTGACCCCTGCCTTCCGCCCAGGGCGTGATCCTGGAGTCCTGGGATTGAGTCCCACATCGGGCTCCCTGCATGGAGCCTGCTTCTCCCTCTGCTTGTGTCTCTGCCTCTCTCTCCGTGTGTCTCTCATGAATAAATAAATAAAATCTTTTAAAAAATTAACAATTTAGATGAACACATTCCTCAATACTTTTTGAAACTGACACACTCATTAAAATATATATAAACCTGTGTCAATGAAAGAAGATTAATCCATGATTTAAAACCTTCACACATCCAAAAACACTTTGCCCAGATAGCTTTCGGGTGAATTCTAAACCTTTCAAGAAAGAAATAATTGCATAGAATAGTTGCATAAAATGTCTCAGGGAATAGAAAAAGAAGGAATACTTTTCCATTCATTTTATGAGGCCAGCATAACCTTGATACCAAAACCTGACTTAAACGTTAACAAAAGAAGACACAAAAGAGTAAATACCATTTGGGTTCTATTTGTGTGAAAATTCAGTAGCAGACACGATAGAAATCAGAATAATAATTACTCTTGGATGATTGAGATAGTGCCTGGGAGATAGAAGGAAGTCTTCTGGGGTCCTGGAATGTTTTATATCTTTATTTTGGTAATAGTCACGAGTATGTACATACCTAAAAATTTGTTTAGTTGTACACTTAAGGTTTGTGCACTTTATGTAAGAAAAAAAAGGACTATAACTTATTCTGGTATAACATGTTGATATTTTCATCAAGATATGGTTTCTCTTATATCCAGATTGAACCCCAATGTGCATTTCACTTGCTCACACTGTTTTGACTCCATTTGATAAATGCACACTCCTGATGCAGCTGGCTTAAACAGCAGGGAGCATTCGCTGTAGGCTCCCTCCCTGTGGGAATAAAGGAATTACTCAGACCCAGAGCTGGCTGTGATAGAGCATATCTAGTTCTTCCACTGTGTCTCGCTTTGCTCTCTGAACATAGCGTTGTTTTCTTTACAGGCACGGTGGTTCTGGGAAGCGTACTTTCAGTCAATTAAAGCCATTGCCCTGGCCACTCTACAGATTATCAATGACCGCATCTATCCATATGCTGCCCTGTCCTATGAAGAATGGAATGACCCTCCCACTGTGGTGAGTGAATTCCGGTGCTAACCATGTCAGCCATGGTCCAGATGTCAAGATGGGACAAAGAAGGACGTACTGAGTGTGTAAAGTTTATTTATTTAAATACTAGCTTTCTGACATGAGAGTGTGCTAGTCGACAGTCAGCTTAATTTTGAAATGATAACAAAAGTAAGAAATACAGAAGCAGCAGCTTCCAGTTTGTTTTAAATGTGCTTAGGAAGACAGTATGCTTATTTATTGCAGAGATAAATGGGGAGGCCTGGCTCTTGTTGGAAATCAAACACTTCCTGATGATTTCTGCAGTTGTGGTGCTTAGAACTCTTGAAAAGATCCTGTAAGCAGCTTAATAAGAATAGCTTATATTTTGAGTGCTTACTCTTTGCCGGGGACTGTGCTAAGTGCTTTACATAGATGATTTCAACTAATATTGCCCTCACTGTGTGAGGAAAATAATCAGCAAAAGGGACCTGGAGGCATTATGGATGGCTATAGTCAAGACTTGCTCCAGATCGGCTGAGGCCCCTGGGTGTATCCAGCACAGTTGGGGTGGTCGGAAGCTGCTCTCAGGACTTCTTCCTTGCTTGACGGGTCATAAGGCCACAAGTGTGGCATTGTAGGGATTGTGGCAGTGGCCACACCTTCTTTCTCATGGAAAATGCCTGGAGCTCTGGGACTGGAAATTACTGTTTCCTAGCTGCACTGGATCATACCCGCCTGCCTTGTCCATAGGCCTCAAGGCTTTCATGTAAGAGAACTAGACTTCAGTCCATTCTTCATTTTAATCAGTGCTATCTTTCTGGCCAGCCCTCCTGGTCTCCTGATTTCACCTTCTCTAAATAGTGTGTATACAACCGCCTGGTTAATCTTCATATAGGATCCTCCTTCCCTCCCTCCTGCCACTACTAAGTGGTAACTGTGTGTCAGGCACCCCACCAGGGGCTGGGCATGCAGAAAAAGAAGTCAAGTCCCTCGTATCAGAGGAGCTCTCTGCTAACTTGGAAAATCAGTGAGTAGGCAATGGAGTATGTGAAGTCCTGTAATAGGGTGGTGTCCAGAGTGCCACGGTGCCAGTGGGGAGGTGGCACCATTGCTGGGAGGGGCTGGAACACTGCCTGAAATGGGTTGTCCTGAGAGGAAGGAAATACATACTTGTGGTAAAATCCAGCACAACAAAAACAGACACCTTTCTGTTGTGCTTGAGGGAGTTTCCTTCTGTCTTTCTTTTCCCTTGGATCCATCACTGGAGGTGACCTTCCAGAGTGCTTCTATCCATGTATGACATACGAATGTAATTTTTAGATGAGATCACGTTACACATGGTGTTCAGTATTTTGCCTTTTTTACTGTAATAGGAATAGATCATGGACTTATTTCTACTTCATTCTCTATAGGTGTCCTTTAGCTCTAAGGATGGCTTTAAGTATTCCATTGTTTTAGGTCTGTCTTACATAACAGATCTATTATTGATAGAAATTTAGATTGCTTTTATTTTTTCCCATTTTCAAATAGTAATACAAGATGTATTTTCATATATGTTTGCTAAAATATGGGAATATATTTATAGAATTCCAGCTGAAAAATATATACATTTTGAATAGTATTAATTTCAGCTGAGAAATAATATTTTGAATGTTGATAGACATTAATAAATTACCCTTTCAAAAGACTATACCTGCTTATAGTTCCACCAAAAATATTTTGGTTATTTGGCTCTCCATGCCTTCAGTAACCCTGAGTACTTGAATTTGTGCTGTTAGGTAAAAAATGGTCTTATAACTGGGTTTTTCAGGTGGAAGGTTGATATCTCTGTCAGTTTCTCCTGGAGTACATGTACAAATCCTTTTCGTATTTTATTTTATTTTATTTTATTTTTTTAAAATTTTTATTTATGATAGTCACAGAGAGAGAGAGAGAGAGAGAGGCAGAGACACAGGCAGAGGAAGAGAGAGAGAGAGAGAGAGAGAGAGAGGCAGAGACACAGGCAGAGGGAAAAGCAGGCTCCATGCACCGGGAGCCCAATGTGGGATTCGATCCCGGGTCTCCAGGATCGCGCCCTGGGCCAAAGTCAGGCGCCAAACCGCTGCACCACCCAGGGATCCCCCTTTTCGTATTTTATTAGCCACAGTGAATTTTTAGATTGTTTTAGGCATTTATTCATTCAGTAGGTATATATTGAGTTCTCACTAGCTTCTACTTTCTAAACAGTGTTCTTGGTACCTGAACTGTATTAGGGAACAAAGCAGAGAAGATCCATGCCTTTGAGGAATTTAAATTGCTATTACTCAGCCATTAGAAACGACAAATACCCACCATTTGCTTCAACGTGGATGGAACTGGAGGGTATTATGCTGAGTGAAGTAAGTCAATCGGCGAAGGACAAACGGTGTATGTTCTCATTCATTTGGGGAATATAAATAATAGTGAAAGGGAATATAAGGGAAGGGAGAAGAAATGTGTGGGAAATATCAGGAAGGGAGACAGAACATAAAGACTCCTAACTCTGGGAAATGAACCAGGGGTGGTGGAAGGGGAGGAGGGCGGGGGGTGGGGGTGAATGGGTGACGGGCACTGAGGGGGACACTTGACGGGATGAGCACTTGGTGTTATTCTGTATGTTGGTAAATTGAACACCAATAAAAATTAATTAAAAAAAATAAATTGCAATGGGTCTTGCTATCTGGAAGCAAGATTTATCTTTCCAGTAGAATTTTTTTTTAAAAGACTTTATTTATTTATTCATGAGAGAGACAGGGAGAGAGGCAGAGACACAGGCAGAGGGAGAAGTAGGCTCCCCATGGGGAGCCCGATGTGGACTCGATCCCAGGACCTGGGATCATGCCCTGAGCCAAAGGCAAACACTCAACCTCTAAGCCACCCAGGTGTCCCTTTTTTCTTTTTTTTTTCTTTTTTCTTTTTTTTTCTTTTTCTTCTTCTTCTTCTTCTTCTTCTTCTTCTTCTTCTTCTTCTTCTTCTCCTTCTCCTTCTTTTTCTTTTTCCTTTTCTTTTTTTTTAAGATTTTATTTTATTTATTCATGAGAGACAGAGAGAGAGAGAGAGAGAGAGAGAGAGAGAGAGAGAGGCAGAGGCACAGAGAGAGAAGCAGGCTCCATGCAGGGAGCCTAACATGGCGCTAAACTGCTAAGCCACCAGGGTTGCCCTAGGCATCCCTTCCTAGTAGAATTTTGAAGTAGTTTTTATATCAGTCTTTCACAATTCCAGATTAAGTTTTTAAAAGATATTTTACCTTTCTTATACTCTATAAAGGAATGCTTTCTGATATTATAGTTTCTAACCAGTTACCATTGTATAAAGATACATTATTGGCTTTCAATATAAATTTTGTTAACTACTTTTTAAAAAAAGGTTTTATTTATTTATTTGACAGAGAGAGTGCAAGAGAGCACAAGCAGGAGGCAAGGGCAGAGGGAGAGGGAGAAATAGGCCCCCCGCTGAGCAGGGAACCTGATGTGGGACTTGATGCCAGGACCCCAGGATCATGACCTGAGCCCAAGGCAGATGCTTAACCAATTGAGCCACCCAGGTGCTCCTTGTTAACTACTCTTTTACTGAATTCTACAGTTTTTTCACTTTTTAAAATGTTAATTCTCTTGTGTTTTTTACCTATACAATCATATGTACCAATACTAAATTTCCCTCCTTTTTCTGGTACTTGAACCTTTTATTTTCTTTTATCTAAGTGCATTGACTAGAACTTCCAGCACAAGGCTAAATGATGATCTGAGTGTTAAAGAGAAGGGAAGTGTTATCTAGTCAGAGAAAGGGGAATGGTGGTTCTATGCAGAAGGAACAGCAAATTCAGAGGTGTAGAGGGTCTGGGGAGCATGCAAGTTTAAGGAACTTCAGGGAGGTCAGTGGGGCAGGACTGAAGGAGGCTCATGAGGGAGGGGTAGAAGAGAAAGCCTGGAGAGGGCCCCAAACCCCAAACACCTCCAATGTCTCAAAGGTGTTGGTGTTTTAGCTGTGGGTAATTTAAATTGGGACGGAGATTGCATTTTGGGATTTCGGGCTCTCCATGCCTTCAGTATGGAGAGTCAAACATCAGCATGGAAAATGGATCCCTTGCAGCAGGACAAGGGTAGGAGCAAGGCCCAGTTTCAGGAGCCCAGGTGAGAAGTATGGGGCAGATTTGAGGGATGGCAGGCAGAAGTGATTGTGCTAACTGGCAAATGAGGGTAGTTAGGGGGAGTGAGACATATGGGGCATTTTATCTAGGTAGGGAGTGGGTACATGGGGATCATGGGTGAGGGTGATACTGGCGTCCAAACTCAGTCTGGCTCCAGCCTGTCTTTCTGGTTTCATTCCCTTCTCTTCTCTTTCAGGGAGTTCTAGATTCTGGCAACACAACCTTGTCCTTCCTATGTATGCTCCATGCTTTCCCTTTTCTGTTCCTTTGTGACTATTGGTCCTTTTGCTGAGATACTTTTTTCCACTGTCACCTCTGATTGTCCACATTTTATCCAGGTTTCAGTAACCTGCTCATATACCCCTTTCTCCTTGAGGTTTTCTGGTTGCCTTAAATAGGAAGTAATCTTTTCCAATTTGTAACTCTTAGAGCGTGTTATAGGTGTTTCTTTCCTATCGCTTAACATGCATAGAAACAGTTTCCTATAGAGTTTAAACCCTTAAAGGAATTTCTGAGCTATCTTGGTATTTCTTGTAATACCCAGGACATTCTTACCCAGGACATTCTAATTCAGACAGGAGGCTCTTGATGTATAAATGACAGAAGGAGGGTGGGATGGAGGGAGGGAAGGACAGGGGAAAGGAGGAACATTGGGATCCCAGGACATGAGCCATCCAGGACTCACCCACCTGCTAATATGATATCCACTGTTTCATTTGATGTAAACCCTGTTGGGAAGGTGGGGAAAGTGATAGATTCTTTTCCCATCTTAATAGTCATGGTGAAACTCACAGTACATGACTTGTCTAAGGTCATATAGTTGGCAAGTTGTCTAAACAAGAGGATCTAAGATCCTCTTAGATCTTTTGATTATCTTGAATTGTTTATAGAATTTTGTAGGAGCCATTGAGCTTCCTCCTCTAGGCTGAGGCATTTCCACTATTCCAAGTATGTGGCATAAGTTTGGGACGAAGAATACCACCCCTGTTCCTCTGCAGGGGAATTCGTTTAGATGGGATGGTCATGACCCAGCCAGAAGATGTGGAAAGGGTGGGACTTTATTCTGTACTTTATCTAAAGCTCTAAGAAAAGTCTAATAAGAATAGGTGGTTGGTATTTTCGTTCTCTGTGTTTCATAAGACTATGAGCCAGGGGAAAAACAGTACCTTAAATTCTGTAGTTTTGAAATCGATGTGTTTTAATATAGGACAAAATGGTCAAGGTGCTGGACTGTCAATTTGAAAAAGAACGTAAGTATAAAAAGCTTAAATCTGGATATGCAACTGGAAAATACAGCTTCTGTTTTTATTTTAGCTTCTTAAATTGTTCTCTTTTCAGGCTAATTTAGTGCTCACCACATTTCTAGGAGCTCAGGTGCTGAGAGCCCTGATTTAAAGCAGTGGGTTGTACATTTCTGCATCTTCAGTGAAGGCAACTGACAGGAGGTCTGAGTAGCACTGATTTATTTACAGTTAACTTTTCCCCTCCCCTTTGGAAATATTTAACCTACTCTAGATGTGATTACCGTGAGCCCAGCCTTCAGGGGAGTCTCCCCTCTAGATTCCATCAAATTTACAATATCAGACATCCCGAGGTGGGAGTAGGTGTGGATCTTGGTCGGTAAATCAAGGGTTGGTCTGATGTTTTCAAAGCAGTGCTCTCAGAGGCTCTAGCCAGCCACACACTCAGCTTGCTCAGAGCAGAGAGGAAGGGGTGAGAGCAGAGAGTCCTATTTTGCCAGATGCTGCTGCCTTAGTTTAATGTAAAAAAAGCCCCCAAACCAAAAAACCCCCAAGTGTTTGTGTCACAGATGACATTTGCCTATTTTATCTCTAACTGGGTAGGAGGCAGGTTATATTACCCACGTGCTGCACTCTCAAAACTGGAAAAAGTTTGACAAAATAATTCTTGAGCATAATTTTAAAGTAGCAGACCTGTCTGGTTTGGAGAGATTGGCCCTCTGTTTTGCTTCTTGTCCTTGGAAGGAATTTCTCAGCAAGTTAAGGTTCCTTATGTGTGGACAATGAGTTTGCTTTTACCGATTTGCTTTCTTAGCTCCTCATGGTTAGGCTGCCCGAATTTCACTGTCTTTTTGGTCTCTCCATGCTTTCATTTTTCTCCCTTTTTTGCAAATATCAGTAAAACTTTATCATCTCCCCAAGTACTCCACACCTGTATCACTTCTAATGTTAGTGTCATTTGTGGTCTTACCTGTGGCAGGTACATACTTACATCTGGGCCTAGCCGATGGAGTGGGGGAGCTCCTCAGCTACCCTCTCTTGCCTTACCTCTGGTTCTCTGCCAAATGTGAGCATGTCTGGAGGACAGAAATGGAGGCAAGTGAGTTCAGTGTGATATGGGGATGCATTCGGCTGAGTTTTTGGTTTCTGGCATGTGCCACCAAAACCATATCCTCTTAGTGACAATTTTTAAAAAACAACATAATATGGCCCTAAAATTATGTTGGAGAGTGGAATGTATTCCCAGGTCATGTTTCTATGATGTGATTTGAAAGGTTGTACCCCCTTTTATCAATATGTCATAACCTTATATACCCAGTCCCGTTTGAGGGACACTGTATTTTTTTAAATTTGCTATCCTAAATAACACTAATCAAGAGACGTGATTAGTCACATTTTTCCCTTTTGTGCATTGACCATATTGGACCTAGAGTAGAAAGGAGAGATAGCAGGGATCCTAGGGCCTTTCACAGAAATTGATGAGGAAAATGGGGAAGTGGCTTAACATGGACTATTGTACCCAACATAAGAAAGAGGTTGAAAAACAAGAGTTTATTCCTGTGAAATCTAGCCAGAGGGGCGACTTAGCTGCGAGCAAGACCACAAATGAGGATTATATACTTATCTCGACTTCTAGGAGCCTCACGTCCAAGTCTCAGTAAGGGATTGGTAGGGGGGAGTGTGCATCAGAGCACTTGATTAGCACTTTTCACCCAATGAGGAGCAGCAATCAGAGCTGCAGGTAAAGGGTGTCCGAGCTTGCCGGTAGCTCCTGTAAGTTCTCAAGGAGATGAGTGCATACTTAGTACACACCAGAATCTCCTGGAGAGCTTGTTAAAGCACAGATTGCTGCCATTCCACCCCATGTCACAGACTGGGTAGGTCTGGGTGAGGTCCTGGAATTTACATTTCTAGCAAGTTCCCAGATGGTGTTAGTGTTGCTAGTCCAGGGACTGTACTTTGATGTGGGGTTGATTCACTGTGTGTGTCCTAACTCACCCACTGGAGAAGGCTCTCCCTCTCCTCCTGCCCAGTTCTTCTTCAGGACCTCTTGGGCCTGGATCCAAAGCATCTAAGGAAGGCTCAGACTGCATCTGTCTTGGCCCCATGAAGTACTCAGGGCTGGCTGCACCGAGATGTCCAGACGGCAGCCCCCACTCACCAATGTTGTGGTTGTACAAGCAGCTGAAAATATCACTCAGCGGTAAACACTACCAAGCAATAAATCACTCTGCAGGCTGAAGAAGCGCCAGCTCACATGCGTGAAACAGAGCTCTGAGTCGAAGAGATACCATGTTAACAGTCTGTTTAACTCAGCTCCGTGCCCTTTAACTTCCAGGTTGTGGAATGTTTCTCTGGAATTTGAAAGCCTACCCTGCCCCCAGGAGGCCTGCTTGGCTTATTCTCCTCTTCTTCCTCCCACTGCCTAGATATGACTAAAGTATCTATGGAATTTGGAAATTTAAGCTTGAATTTTAAGCACATACGTGTAAGCTTTTTGAAGTCTTGTTTTTAGAGATATCACATTTGTAGGATCACAGTTATACAATGGCTCCAGTACACTACCATGAATTCCAAACCTTTCCTTGTTTGTGTAGACCTTGCCACCAAACTGTTCTGTAGAAACTGGCTAGAAAGTCTCAGGTCATGAGTAGCTAGGGAATAAAGAAAGCTAAGTTAGGGCTGTGGGTGGAGAGATGCAGGAAGATCCAAAGCACTTGATCTGGGGCCCCAAGCAAAGAACTTGGCTCACTCGGATGGTGAGTAGAAAATGGAAAAAACAAGAGGTCACAAGCCAGATCCGGATGGGGAGGGTGTGTAAGGAATAAAAAGATGAGCTTGGGGGTGTGGCCGAGATGATTGTGTCCATTAGATTTTTTTTTTTTTTTTCCATTAGATTTTTTGCGTGAACACCCTGTATCCTTCCTAATAGAGAGAGACTCATACACCTATGTCACACATGCCATGTATACATGGCCAATGTGGTGGTGGCGGTGGGTGAATTGGCACATGCTGGTTCCCTGGATACAGTCCTACCTCCATTGCTTTTATAGAGGCCAGTTTTATGGCTCTTGCTTTCATGAATCAAAACCTGACTACTTCCTTACATCATATAGCTGGTAGGAGGGCAGTGACTAGAATGGTTTTTTTGGAGTCTTGTGGATGCTTGATCTGGCAGCAGATTAAATAAGAACATATTGAGTGTTTTGGCACAGTCATCCTTGGCACTTGCCCCAGCTATCACTTATTAGCACATATTCTCTTTCCCCTTTGGGGGGGGGACCATTTTAATTCTCCCTTGATGTGTGCTTAAATGATTCAATAGTAGAAGTTACTAGGAAAATATATTTCTTAGTTTTACATTTTTTAAAAGTTGTATAGGTGTAATAGTTGCTAGGTATTAAAACATCAGTATAATGAATTTTGTTTTCATTTCTAATATCCTATGGTAGTTACATGCCTCCCAATTAATGAATATTTGAGTATAATTTTCTAATAAATGGGTTGTTGCAGCTGCAGAGTAGAAAAATTTCCCCATTGCTCCAACTAGTGGTTGATTCTTGATTTTTGCTTCTCTTTTTTATCTTAGCTGTATTTCTTAGTTTTACATTTTTAAAAGTTGTAGAGCTTAATATGTGTATGTTTCAAAATTCAAATGGTAAGATAAAGCATATAACTAAAATTGAGGCCTGTTCTCAAGGGGCAACTACTTTCAACTCTTACAGCTTTCCTCTGGGATTTATCTTTCTATCTTCCCATCAAATGCTTAGGGTGCTATTTTTTTTTTTTTTAATTTCTCAGTCATAGACATTATCTTTTTACTTCCTTTGGGTCAGTACTTTGTCTCTTTTCTCTCCTCTTTCTTTACACATTTCCTTTCTTCCATTTTACCAGTGGGGCTGTATCACCATTTTTCATTGAAGCAGTATTTATTGGGTGTTTTTAGCTGAACAAAGTGGTAAACCATGATTATGTGTTTTTTTTTTTTTTTCTTGTACAACTTTCTATTTTCCGGGGAGTTAATAACTGCTTTTTTCCCTCTTAGTTTTCCGTGTTCTATCATTAACTGATTTTTACTCAGTTCTCCAACAAGAGTAAAATGGTCAAACATAAGTAAATTATAGGATTTCCCTTCCTCTTCCTTTTCATTCTCTTTGTCTCCCCCCCCCCCCCTTACCTCCCTCCCTTTTCTCCTATAGCAATTCATCTTAAGCTCTGGTCTGGATTGATTGCTCCCTGGGTCTCCTATGCAGTGGTCATCCTAAATTTTCAGTTCACTATGATTCTGGGAACTCCCCCCTTTTTTCCCTCTCCTTTGTTGAATTCTTTGTTTCCAGAGTCTAACATCTTTCTTTTTTTTTTGTTTTATTTTTTCCAACAGCTTCTGGAGAAAGGGACCATTGGAAGATAAATTTTCATGTCTGAAAATGTATTTATTCTATTTTGCATTTGATTAATAACTGGACTACTAGTGTAAACTTCTGGTTGAAATGGGTTTTCTTTAGAATTTTGGAAGGATGGTTCCATTGTTTTTGAAGTTTCCCATTTTAATTTTAGAAAGTGAGATGTCATTCTAATTTGTGTGACATTTTTATCTTCTTGGGAAATTCTGTGTTCTGAAATTTTATGATGTGCCTGGTATGAGTGGTTTATTTTGTTCAGTAGAAACTTATTTGGGCCCTCTTATGCTGGAGATGGAGGAGGTCCAATGTGAGAAATTTTCATGTTTTAGATCTCTTTTTATTCCCATGTTTTCTTTTTTTTCTCTTTATGGAACTTATGTTAACCTAAATGATGAATGTGTTAGATTGAGTCTTATTTTCCTTATCATTTCTGTTCTACTTATCATCTCTCTTTTTATTTCAGTTATCTTTTTTAGTTTCTTAGCTGTTTTCTCAATTTTACCTTCTAAGCAGTCTTCTGATTTAAAAAATTTGTTTACTTTTAATTTCTAAGCTTTTTCTTGGTTTTATAAAAAAAAATATTTGAGAGAGAGAGAGAGAAAGAGAGAGAGTGACCAAGCAAGGGGTAGGGCAGAGGGAGAGGAGAGAGAGAATCCTCAAGTGGACTGACTCCCCCCTTAGCAGGGAGCCTGACTCAGGGCTTGATCCCAGGACCCTGAGATTATGACTTGAGCTGAAATCAAGAGTTGGACACTTAACTGACTGAGCCACCCAAGTACCCCTTTTTCTTGATTTCTAATTAATCTTTTTTTATAGCTTCCTATTCTTATTGTAAGGATATAGTACTTTCTCTCTTAAGATACTGTGATTTTATTTTTCTTTTTCTTTAGCTCCTTGTATTGTTTGCTTTGAATTCCTTTTTCAGTTCTTTATTTTCTTTCGTATTGGTAACTTTTTTCAAATACTTGATGTTTTTCGCAGTCTTCTCTTATTTAAAAGTGAGACTCTGAAAGCTGGTTGGGAGTTCTCTGTAAGGCTTATCAACTGATGGGCTTTACTTAGGCTAAGAGAATGGAGACCCAATCATTTGCCCAGATGTCAGTATTCATGGGTTATTTGTATTGGATTGGTTCATTGATGCAGAGAATAATCTTTCTGCCTTCAGGAGTGGGGGAGGATGGGTAGTGTCTGGGTTGCAAACATTTGGGGAGCTGAGTGGAGCGGGGAAGGAGACAGGTTCTCATTTTTTATTTTATAGATGATTACTTAATCCGTCATATTCAGCGTGGTGCCTCACCCTCCCTTCAGTGCCTCGGGTCTCTGACTGTGGAGTCTCTCTCATTCATTTTCTCCAGAGGATAAACTTCCCTTTTCCTGCTAAGGCGGCAGGGGGGGAAGGGAGGACTGGGAGAGGATTGTTGGCCTGCCTGTGCCTGTCAGTTTAAGGGATCTGGGAACCAGTGTTCCTTATTTCTGTTTTCAGAGTCCCTTCTTCCTAGATACCTAGTACTTACAATTTTTTAAAAAAGATTTTATTTATTCATTTGAGAGAAAAAGTGTGTGGGAGGGGGGAGGAGCATAGGGAGAGGGACAAGCAGACTCCATAGTAAGTGTAGAGTCTGATATGGGGCTGTATCCCAGGGCCCTGAGATCATGACCTGAGCTGTAGTCAGACACTTACCTGACTTAAGCCACCTGGGTGCTCCCTAGGACCTCTAATTTATGATTCTTCTAGTCATCCTTGGAAAGTTTAGCTTTTTTTTTTTTTTTTGGTTTGTTTGGTGGTTTATATTGCTCTATCTGCTGTTTGTTTAAACAGACCTAAAATTCTCTAAATTTTAAAATTTTGACATAATTTCAAACTTAAAGTTCCAAAAATAATAGTTTCTGTACCTGCTATACCGTATTTGTCAAATGTTAATATTTTACATATTCTCTCTATTCTTTTCTCTTTCTGTATATATGTGTATGTACACATTTTTATTTATGTATTTTTTCCTGAGCCATTTGAAAGTTGTAGTTATGACACACCTTTACTCCCAAATGCTTCTCATAAAGAATCACAGTACAGTTATCAAAGTCATCGGAAATAAACATTGATATAATATTATTATTTAATCTACAGACCTTATTTAGATTTTGTCAATTATCCTAAAGTCTATTATAGCAAAAGAAAATTCCAGACCATATATTACTTTAGTTGTCATGCTTCCTTACTCTAGAACAGTTTCTCAAAGTCTTCCTTTGCCTTGCATGACATTGATGCTTTTTAAGAGAACATGTTAGTTATTTTGTGATTTGGATTTGCCAGATACTTTTGTATCAATTTATGCATTCAATTTGAAGTTGTCAAAATTCAAATTATGAATTTTTGACTAGAATATCACAAAAATAATATGTTCTCAGTGCATCACATTGGAGGACTCATAATGTCAATTTGCCCCATGACTAGTGATGGTAACTTCAATCACAGATTTTGGCTGGATTTTTCCAGTGTAAAGTTACTGTTTTTGTTTTTAATGAGCCTTGTGGGGAAATGCTTTGAGACCATGTAAATACCCTGCTGCTTCTCAAACTTTGCCCAGTTGGTTGTAGTATCCACTGATGATTTCTTGCCTGAATCAATTATTATAGTGGTTGCTAAATGGTGATTCTGTAATTCCCATTCTCTTTCTGCTTTTGAGAGTGATTATTTTGTCTTTGACCTGAGCTCTCATGTCTTTAATCAGTTTTGGAAAACCCTCCGTTGTGTACTCTTTGAATATTTGTCATTTTTACAGATTATTATTTTTCCTTTTCCTGTTAAATACATGTCAGACCTCCTTCATCCTGTTGTTATGTCTTTCAGGTTTTTTCCCCCCTCACGTTTTCCACATTTTTTTTTGTTTTGTTTTGTTTTGTTTTTCCACATTTTTATCTCTCTGTATGGAACACTGGATAATTTTTTCACATCGATTTTGCTGTTCTCTTCAGCTGTGAGTGATTTCTTTTTCACCCATCCATTGAGATTTAAATTTCAGTGGTTAGTTTTAGAAACTCTGTTATCGTTCAAATCTGTCTGCCTGGTCTTTTTTTCATAGTGTTTTTTAAAAAAACTATGATTTAAATTCATTCTTTTGTATCTTTAATTATTTGAGATACTTTATATTTTCTAGTTATCCAATTTTTAAATTTCTTGCAAGGTCTGCTCCTGTCATATTTCTACTGCCTGTTGTTCTTGTTGCATTGTTTCCTTACATGTTTTAGAATTTTGGAATGTGAGTTCATCTTCAAGAAGGCTTTCTCTGGTAATCTTTGCCACCTGGGCAAGGGAGTATTACTCCAGAGGGTTTGTTCATTCTAGTTTTTTGTTTGTTTTGGCTTCTGTTAGGTGTTCCAAAGTTATGCTGGAGACAAATCACTTATTAATTTCTCAGTAGGAAGTTTCCATACTACCGATGTCAATTTTGTTTATTTTTTAATTTTTTAAAAAGATTTTATTTATTCATGAGAGACACAGAGAGAGAGAGAGAGAGAGAGAGAGAGAGAGAGAGAGACAGACAGAGACAGAGACAGAGACACAGGTAGAGAGAGAATCAGGCTCCCTGCAGGGAGCCTGATGTGGGACTTGATCCTGGGACTCCAGGATCATGCCCTGGGCTGAAGGCAGGCGTAACTGCTGAGCCACCCAGGGATCCCTGTCAATTTTGTGTAAACACCAAACCTGTATGAGGGCTAGTCTCTGTTGAAAGCATCCCAACCCAGACTCAATTTGAAAAAGATAAATATTTTTTATTGCCTCCATCTATGAGGGGATGATATTCTGGACCACCTTTTCACCGAAGGATTCTGTCTTTGTGTGCATGCCTCATTTCTTGTTTCCTTATTCGCTGTGCCCAGAGCCATTGTGCCTCTGACTAAGTGGATGTCAAATCCCTATGTCACCCTGCCCAGCAACTCCCTCTGCCCTCCACAGGGCTCCACAGCGCCCACCCCTACACTTTCAGCTCCCAATTGCAGTTTTCTTGTTGGTTTTGGTGCCTGGGATTTCCCATTTCTTGTGGCCTCAGCTATCTATTGAAAAGGAGTTATATTCTATCCTAGGTGTCTGTGTATTATATAGCAAGAAACTTCATCTGTTTTACCTCCCAAAATGTGTTAAATTCTTGTCCACTGTTGTCTCCTGGCCTGTTCTTTTTGCCCTTCTAGGTTCCTGCCTTTCTTTTTTTCCAGTAGGAAGTGGAAATAAAACAAAGTAGACAAAGCATATGCCTTACTGAAATTCCAGAGAAATGAAGAATTGAGAAATGACTGCATTGTAGGGGTGATCCTTTCCACATTGTATCATCTTGAATGGTGGTGGTATACTCCTGTCAGCTCAAAACCACCAAAAGCTTTGGTTTTCTTGGTCATACCTGTGTTGGTGTGTTGGCTTAGAAGCCATAAGCTGTGACTAAATCTTTTTTTCAAGAGTTTCTGTTTACAAAGCCGGTGAAGTCTTCTTCCATACTATATATAGCTAGCCAGCAAATATTTTTATCCTGGGCCAGAGAATGAACCTCTCTTTCTGTCAGAATATTTCAACTATAAGATAGATGAAATCAGAAATTTGTTTTACCTCCTGTGAGAAGTGGTGGTTTCAGCACTTTCAGCACAGAATGTGTTGACATTCTTGAATGCTTTGGATTACAGATGAGCCTTGTTTATCTGAATCAAATAAATCACTAGCTTTTTCACTGAAGAGTTTTCAGTATACTTATTAAGTTACAGATGCAAGGATGATGTTTGTGTGTTTAAAGACCATGTTTTAAAAATAATCCCTGTCTTTTGAATTATCAACAGCTGAACTGTTATTTTTAATATATCAAATTATGAACCAATAAAATTAATGATATGTTATTTTTGCCCCTATTTTATTGTATTCACCCACTTAACTGATTAGCAGTATCTTAAACTATCTTACCATAGATATATTTAGTGAAATTTATTACTTGCAGACTGATATAACTCATGAATTATTAAAAGTATCAGCATATGGAACCCACTCTTTCCTCATTCCAAATTCTTTTAATATGGCTTATGTTGAGCCATTTAACTGGCTTCTATCCATCCCACTGATGGAAGCCACAGCCAGACAAGGGTTCTTATAAATGATTGGCTTCCTTTCCAAGCAAAAGGAGGATGAAATGTCAACTTTTTCCTCTACTACCTGAAAAGCAATCAGTGGCAACCCTTTCTGCTCTTCTTGACAGTAGTTTGGCTTTATAGAAGAGAGCGGGCATTTAGCCAAATGTGAATTTCAGTTCTATATAAAGAAAAAATTGAAGTAGCTAAAACTCAGATAATAGCTGGAATTTTCAGAGAGGGATTCAGATGGGTTTAACCTGTGAGTCTTCAGTAAGCTAACTATAGCTCAGAAATTCCTGAACTGCACATTTTAATCCCTTCTTTCCTGGTGATGAGCTGAGTGATTTGAGGTTACTTACAGAATCTCTCTTTGCAGCAATTTGCTCATCTGTAGGACTGGGTTTAGGGATAATAACAGCTTCAGAAGAATAGTGTAGCTGATTACTAAAGACTAATCAAGACCACTGAAGAAGACATTTTGGAATCAAACCTTGAGTTTCAAGACTATTTATTAACTTGATCTTGTGCTTTGAAATTTGTTACCCTTATTTGTGCAATGGGGCTTTTACTTACTTCACAGGATTATTATGAGATCTTAATGAAATAATATACGTGGAAGCATTTTGTAAGAGGTATAGCATCATAAAAAGTAAAGTGTTGTTCACATAAGGCTGCTAGTATAATACTTTATCACATGGAAGCAAATTTTAGAATGAGATAGGACCCTGGTAGGGAAAATTGAAATTCTCAGGATGATGGCTTTTGTTTTTGTACCCAGATAGGCTCTATTATGTATTTTCTGTTGTTCAATACTTAAAACCCCAACAGTTAACATTCTATTAGCTCTATTCTTATAGAGGAAAGAAGTGTGACTTACTTAAGGTCCACCTCTCCATCATTCTATCTTATAAAAGAGGAAATGGAATCTGAAGAGGATTCTCAGCCCATCATTCCATCTATTATATTGCCATATTTTCATAAGTGTTTTTATCTTGCACACAAACGTGGCACCCCAATTAAATGGGAAACACAACAGTAAATAATTAGATTGACAGTGTGAATAGAGAAAGACTTCTGTCACTGGTTTTATGATGGCTTAGATATGCTAAATGACCTTCCCATCTGAACAACTGACATACTAGATGAAGTATCATAAAGCAGTTTTAACCTATTGCTAAGCTGGCATGAAAGTAAGATGTTCATTGACTCACTAAACAGAGTGAAGCTTGGTATTCTGGCAGGCAAGTAGGAGCCAGGGTCAGCTTTGGCTGTGGTGAGTTTTGCCATTTTGTGACCTGGGTCTTCTGCTATGCAGGGGATAGGATGGAAAGGCTATGGCCTGTGCACACTGGGGAATCTAAAAAGAGCTTCCTGGAGGAGCCAGAAAACTGAAAGACTGTATTTTCAGTGAAAGGGTAAAGAGAAATAGGTTTGTAGTGATCCTGCTGCTGAAATACAGTTACAAGCCACCTTCACATGGTTTATAGTCCAAATTCATAAAACGGGTGCAGTCCTGGGATCGAGCCCCACATCGGGCTCCCTGCTAAGCAGGGAGCCTGCTTCTCCCTGTCCCTCTGCTTCTCCCCCAATTTGTGTGTGCTTGCTCTCTCTCTCTCAATCAATCTTAAAAAAAAAAGGAAGTGGCCCTGAATTGATATTGACCAGCAGATGTAGACTCAGACCCTCTTTTGAGTAATTGATCTTCCATCTAGGTCTCAAATAATTCTTTTTTTTATTTTTTTATTTTTTTATTTATGATAGTCACAGAGAGAGAGAGAGAGAGAGGCAGAGACACAGGCAGAGGGAGAAGCAGGCTCCATGCACCGGGAGCCCGACGTGGGATTCGATCCCGGGTCTCCAGGATCGCGCCCCGGGCCAAAGGCAGGCGCCAAACCGCTGCGCCACCCAGGGATCCCTCAAATAATTCTTACAAATAAAGTGTCTAAGGAAAATGAACAGCTCACAGTTAAAATCCACAAGACATAGAGAAATAAGGCAATATCATGATTGAGAGACCAGCAGAAACATACCTTCAAGTACTTTGATTATTGGATTAGATTAGATTATTAGATTCAAAGAAACTATTCCGATGCAGCCCAAAGAGACAAAAAAGTGAAATGATATGGAAAACAGAAGCACAAAATCTAATCAGAGTTCCAGAAGGGGAAGATGGAGAGAGTGGAAAGAGACCCTTTGAAAGGGCAATAGCTGTGAGAACTTTCCAGAATTGTTGAATGTTGGCAGACCTCAGATTCAGGAAGACCTAGAAACCACAAGCAGGATCATCATAATGAAACTGAGGTACACTGAAGATAGAGAAGACCTTAAGTTCCTCTAGAAGAAGAGAGGCAGACTACTGGGAGAAGTTCCTTGCCCCATGCTCCTGTGACCTGAATTAGTGTCTCTGGCTCAGTTTCTTTGGATGTCAGCGAGTCACAGTGCCTGATACCTCGGATGTGGTTAGACTCATTCCCAGCTCCACCGTATATATGAACAAATTATGTAAGTCAGTTATAGGGATTTTAAGTTGATAATTTATTAGTTAAGTCTGCAGCATGGAGGGGATTTCTAGCCTTTGCTTTTTCTTCATCTTTCATGTATCTATTTAATGGGAAGTCAGTGAAATTTAGCCATTGGAGTTATTTTTTGTGAACAATGAGTTATTTTTTGTGGGTGGAATGAATTAGAGATATAATGCAACGAATAGACTTCAGACTCGCAGCCGAATCTTTTCTCCCTCCATCTAGGAGAGCCTGCTAGAAAAGGGGCGTTAGATCTCCGTGCCTCTCTGCTTTCCTGAGACAGCGCATGCCCAGTGGCATGTGTGCTGCCAGTAGTTGGGGCTGTAGAGGTTTAATGGCTAAGGTAACGTGGGCCACGTTACTGATTGCCCCTTTCAAATCTCCCAGTAACCATTAACATAAATATCATCTCACCATTTTGGACAGGGGACACCACCCTTATGCACGTTAGTAATACGATGCTAATGCTTAACCCTTTCCTGGCTTTGTTTGCTTCAGAGGCCTTGCCCTATATCCATGGGTAGGTAGTCTGTCTGAACCTAGAGGAGAAACAGAAGGGTTAACTCCTTTTGGTTTTGCCCTTTGACCATTTCAGGATGAGAGGCATGATGAAATACTTTTCAAAATCTTCAGTGGAAACACATCATGCATAATTGGAGCAAAAAAGAATAAATCAAAGCTTTTCCCCCCTTTTAGTCTGGTAATTCATAATTGAAACCACATTGAGGTAGGGGTTGATAACTTCAAAACAAGCAGGAAAACTGCCCTTTCTATCAAGGTAGGGATAGGTAAGACTCCTCATTACCAGGGGCTGAAAAGGCTTCTGTATAACAAGCCTGTCCTCTCCTTTCCTTTCTCCTCTGAATTCTCAATTTTCTGCTTAGGCAGATACCTCCAGTGAGAGCAAATGTGGGTTCACTCCAGTTTTCCTAGTGCTCTTTTTGTCACATGAATTTAGACATAGTGACATTTAAAAAATTTTCTGATATGGTGAATAATAGGAATTAAATTTTGAACCATCCTGCTTCGAGGTTGATTTCTTCTGTCTGGAGTTTAGTTGGTTTAGGTTGAAAGAGCCCTTCAGTTGGTAATGGAATGTGCTTTTCCTCACTCTTGATTTTCTAATCCTCAAGTAGTTCCAGCAAGGACATTTCAGAATGCTTGACAAAGGTTATTTGCTCCCTACCTTCCTCCACTTTCTGTATGGTAGGTAACCTGGCTAGAATGGTTTTGGTTAGGCTCATATAGGGCTTCCATGACCTTTCAACTAAAACAAAAGAAAACAAAAAGGCAAAACAAGATCGCAGGAAGGGGCCAGACAACCTTCTTTGTGTGAGATTGCTAAAAATACACCTAGTTCGAGTTTGAATTTCTTTCTTGAAGGAGGAAATCCCTTTGCACTGGAAGCTGACTACGCCTAGCCTCCCAGAGCCTTTCTTTCAGGCATCCTGAAACCCAAACCCATGACTCTCTTGCTGTGTAGTCTGCTCACTGCTAACTCATCGACCAGGGCTTTCCAGAATAAGCAATATGAAGAAACTTTCCTAAAGCTGGCTGGTATCGTAGCTACTATGGATTACATTTATGTGATTGCAGTTTAACAATCTGGATTTCTTATTGAAGCTTCTATAATGAATATCTGTTGTGGGAATGAGAAGTGAAGTTTGGGAGGATGGGCGAGAGATGGACAAGGTATTTTGGCCAAATGCCAGTGCTCTGTCAGAATGATACACACTTCTCCTCCCATCTTTGAGTGAACAGCTTCACTGGGTAGATTTGAAAGTGGTATTATTGATAACCAAGATTTGGACAGTTCGGGTGTAATAGGTGAGCTTTGCCTTTTTTTTCAGGTCACCAGGCTGGGTGCCTGGTTTCATGCCCTATCTTGCCGTGATGGAGATCTAATCAGGCAACAGAGTTAATTGCCAGCATTGTTTGCCTTTTCCCTGGCAGAAGTTAGAGTCTTGAGTAAATTATGGAGGTTTAAATTTGCTTGATTTCCTGCAGAAAGTGGGGTCAAGAGGTCCCAGACTGTAGACACTCTCTTTGGTCAGTCAGCAGGGGGTCAGTTCTTAAAGGTATTTCAGAGGTGACTAAATGCTGTTTTTGAAATGTCCTTCTCCACTAAGTTTTTTTCTCTGGGGGTTAGTTTGTTGACCTTAGCCCAGTGGAGTGGAGTGTCTGTGTGAAGGCACATACCCCAATTAAAGCTGCCTTTCTCCACGCTGTCACTGTGCTCCAAAGGCAAATGGGATTATGTTTGAGGAGGGAAAAGGCAATTGGCACAGAAGCCTAGTTGCAGATCAGCATTTCCTATTTCTGACCTTTTGAAATAGAACTTAAAGGTAGCCATGATCACTTAACAGTAAAACAATAATCGGGGAAAGAAAGTTACAAGAAAGAACTGATCACAAAGTTAATCATGTGACTTAAAGAACCTTCCCTCATTCAAGGCTTTTCATGCTGTGGCAGTTGGCCTGCCTGGCCGGTCCCTCTCATTTCCACTCTCCTTCCTTCTCTCCTTGTCCTGTGAGCCCCTCTGAGCAGGGCTGCTCAGTTTGCTGGGAGCACTTGCCTGCTTACTCTTGCCGACCACGCAGTGGTCCCCTTCTCATCTCCTCCAGGGAAGTAGAGGCCACCGTGTAGACCTTTATATTCCCAAGGGACTTGAATACCTTGTGACAGTACTGGTTATTCTACTTAGCTGTCCTCCCCACCAGATTATGAACACGTTGAGGGGAAGGCCTGTGTTTGTCTTGGCATCTGTAACACTCTTCTAGGTGTATAGTATGTGCTCAGGAAATGCTGACTGAGTGAATGAGCACCAGAAATACCATTGGTAGGGATGATTGTTGAATGGCTGATGCCAGTGTTTTGGCAGGTAAGAAGAATACGAATGGGGAGAACTGGACTTTTTTGTGTTTTTTTTCAGCTACAGTTCATTCAGCTCTGTGCTGAGCTGAGCCGTCTGCTCATTACTTACGTGCCAGATCTCATTTTGTCATTATCACCTTAGCAGATAGGTACCATCATGGTTCCCACTTTACATATGAGGAAATTAATACAGGAGAAGCTTTACACATCACAAAACTAGTAAATGGCGGGGCCTAGAATCAAACTCTGTTAAATATCCTCATCCTGCACTTCTTCAGAATAGTTGGCACAATAAGATTCTCGGTAAGTGCTTTAAAATGAACTAAGTTGGAAATTATTTCAGCACTCATGATATCAGTCATTTGAGTGTACATCACCTGTCTACACTCATACATAAAGAGGGCAGAAAGAACATGACCTGGGTCATTTGGGTTTAACTTTCTCATTTTAAACAGGTTTTTATTGAGTAGTGCTAGGCACTGGCTGGGTACTAACTGTTATAACAGTTATGGCTCTTGCTTTCATGGAGCTTTCAGGATAAAATATAAAGACTAGGAAGGAAAAGAGGAAAATAAAAAACAGTGTATTTGGAGAGGAAGTAGAGGTAGAGAATCCAGATAAATTAGCACCCTAAAGCATTATAAGGTCAATGTAGAAAGGAAGAAGGATTTCATTTAGACTTGTTGCTGGAAGAGACCTCACAATTGCCATCCCACTTGTAGAAACTTGGAAAATAAAGCCCAGAGAAACGATTACTCCCACAAGATCCACCATTGCCTACCATTTATTGAATGCTTGTAGTGTGAGGTACTTTACACGTATTAACCCTTTACTTTCATTAACAACCCATGGGTTGTTAAGAAATAATAATTTAAAAATGTTAATAATTAACATTATTAGAAAGTATTATTATCATTATTATTTATCATACCTGGAAAAGTAGCATTATCACAATTATGGAAACTGAGGTGCAAGAGAGGTTAAGCGCCTTTCCCAGATCACACAGCTAATAAGTTAAAGAGCCTGGATTCATGTTAAGGACATGTGATTCCCAAACTGACCCCAAGTAGGCCAACCCCTGTTTTGAAGTCATTTGCCTCAACCCTGTCAGCATATCCTACAGTAAAGCACCACGCCTGTGTCCCAGGAAATAACACAGCTTCTGTGTTATGTCTGTGTAAATCTCAACATCTGTATTTTATGGAGAAGTGTTGGTAGAATTTCAGACCTTGTTGTTATGCTCGTTTGCCTGCTCTGTCTCCCCCTTACACTGTCTTTTCTGATTCCCCAGTTTTCAGCCCTATCTGGTATGCAAGTGAGTAGTATGGAAAAACTGAGCACCACGACAAGTGACTGTCTGCTTCCCACCTACCCCTTCCTACCTCTCCTCCTCCTCTTCCACAGTCATCCATTTCCCGAATGGAGCTGGCAAATGGGATGAGACCAAATTGGTCCTCTTGCCAGAGAGTCTGGTTCCTTCTCCTGGCAAGGCCTTGAAATCAGAGCTGTGATGCCCTTCAGGGGGTGCCTGTGTTTAAATTCCATGGGATTCGTTTTCTGAAACCCAGCTTTGCATCTCTCAGGGAACTTTCTCCTCCTTTTAATGTCATCCAGGCATTTGAGTGTGTTGGCATTCCCCACTTCTCCCAAAGAACAGACCCCATTTTGTTGGAGTTTTAATAGTTTTTCCTTCTGTGTTAGAGGTGTATTTACCTTTTTTAATTTACGTGTTTCCTTTGTGTCAATGTTATGTATTTGGTGTGTTTTAGTACACATACTTTCTGAAATCGTTGTTTTTGGGGTGGGCTCTATCTTATTGGCCCATATGTGATTATCAAGGATAAAGAACTTCCAGCATTTTTGTCTCAGAGAAGAGTTAGAAGTAATAAACTCTAGCATTCCCCACAGTTCCAGTTTCCAGAGTCTATAAAATGCTGATCCTGCCTTGGACTCAGAGTAGGAGGGTGTGAGGAAGGGCCATGGGCCTTCATCATTGGGTGTTCTGAAGCCAGACCTTGAACATCATAACATCATTCACTCTTCCCTCTCTCCCTCCCTTTCTTTTTTTGACTGGTAAAGCAAATGATTAGACATCATTCAGTGTTTTCAACCCTAGAGTTTCATCATGTGTAAAATGAGAGTAACCGTATCTGGCTTGGGGGTTGTTGTGAGGCTCAGATGAGAGATTGCTTGTATAGCCTGGTGCCTGACAGTTAGTTAGTGCTCAGTAAAGCTTTCACACACATTGCAGTATTTAACACCAATCCTCAAAAACTCTATTTTTGTGTCATTTCCATTTAACGTGGTGTTTTTCAAGCAGAAGAGAGTATTGTTTTGGGAGGAGTAAATGAGTGGATTGGGATGATGATGGTGAGATGCCGTGTGGGTTCAAGATTAATTGTGTCTGGAGCACAGGGCTACTTGCTGACTTTCATTTCCATAAGGATCAGGAAAATAGAATAAGATTTGCAGTAGAAAACTAAAAGGGGTTCCTACAGATGTGATGAGATGCTAAGGTACCAGTGCTAAAATCTAGGTGCATTCCTGAGACTGCAGCTTAAAGTCAAAGCGTGAGGTCATGGAACCAGAAAGTCAGCACTGAGAAGACAGCCTTTCTTATTGTGTCTCATGGCTGTGAAATCTAATTATGGCCTGTTGTGGACATTTTGGCTTTAATATCCTGATTACATTAGGACTCCTGGAATCCCATTCAGTCTCTTGAGTTCCCATCCCATGTGGATTCCATGTGTTTGTGTACATTTCCTGTCCCACACTGTTCCATCTGGCAAACAGCTGTTGTCCTCTACGTGGTGATGGGTGTCCATCAGTGATAAGGGTGAAGTTGATGGGGGACCTTGGGAATCCCAGAGGACAAGAGAATAAGCAGCCAGAATAACAGACAGGACATTTCATGTTTAGCCACCTTCTGGCAGAGCTGAAGTTCGGTCCTGGGCTTTTCTTTTTTTTTTTTTTTTTTATTTATTTATGATAGTCACAGAGAGAGAGAGAGAGGCAGAGACACAGGCGGAGGGAGAAGCAGGCTCCATGCACCGGGAGCCTGATGTGGGATTCGATCCCGGGTCTCCAGGATCGCGCCCTGGGCCAAAGGCAGGCGCCAAACCGCTGCGCCACCCAGGGATCCCTGTCCTGGGCTTTTCACATAATAACCTACCAATGTGAATATAATTAATGCCACTGAACTATACACTTAAAAATGGCTAAAATGAAAAAAAAATGGCTAAAATGCAGGTTTCGTGTTGTTTTTACTACAGTTTAAAAGAAATGTCATATACCAAAAACCATTTTCTGCTTTAAATGAGAAGATTGTATATTATATGAATTATATCTCAAAAAAGCTGTTTAAAATATAACAATGTGTTAACAATCTTATCAGTACAAAAGTATTTTTGCTTGTATTACTGCATTAAAAGTTACTTAATGTTTTAATGGTAGCAAAGAAATTGAATTTCTTTCATTACTTTTTATACTTGATTTTGAGAAAATTTCAGAATTACAGAGAAGTTGCAAGAATGTAGAGTGAACTCACGCTGAGAACTCATTGCCTAGATTTTTGCATTTTATATGTTCTCACTCTTTCTTCCCAGTGTCAGAAGTGATGTGCTTTGATATGTTTTATTTTGCTTTTTTTTTTTTTCAGATTCAATGTGCTAATTACTTATTGGGCCCTTTCAATCTGAAAATTCATGTCTCTTCTATATTCTGTCCTAAGAATTTATTTAATTTCTTTGATAGTCTTATTCTATGTTCTTTGTCTTCTTTTTCAGGAACCTCCTATTAGGTGGATGTTGGACCTCCTGGGTTTTCTCATCTTCTCTCTTCTATTTTTCATCTTGCCTTTTTGTTCATGAGACTGGAATATGTTACCTTTTCCTTTCAATTTTTTTTAATTAAGCTATCATATTTTTATTTTTATTTTTTTTTTATTTTTTTTTTTTAATTTATTTATGATAGTCACAGAGAGAGAGAGAGAGAGGCAGAGACACAGGCGGAGGGAGAAGCAGGCTCCATGCACCGGGAGCCTGATGTGGGATTCGATCCTGGGTCTCCAGGATCGCGCCCTGGGCCAAAGGCAGGCGCCAAACCGCTGCGCCACCCAGGGATCCCAGCTATCATATTTTTAATGTCCAAGAGTTCTTTCCTATTCTTTGACAGATCTTTTTAAATAAAAATAGCAGTTTATTCTTATTTCATGGATGAAAAAATCTCTTCCTGAGGATATAATTTGTTGTTGATGTTGTTTTAATTTCCTTCCGCTCCTTCTATTGTCTTTGTTTCCTCTGAGTTCCTTCTTTTCTATATGTCCATTTGGTTTTTGTCATTGTCCTGAAGATGTTCTTGAAATGATTGATTCTAGGATCTGTTCATGATTACCAAGGAAGCACTGAGAACCTGATCAGAAAACAGCTCTATGTGTGAGGGTGAGCCTCCTACCTGGAAGGCTTCACTGTTAGAGAGTGGAAGGGCCAGCTAGCCATGTGGCTGCCAGTGTTTGGGGACCTGGAGGGGAAGAAGGCTGGGTGGCTCATCATTTTTTTTTTTTTTTTGGCTCATCATTTAGAATGTAGACCTTCACCTGCATTGTCCTTTCCGCTCTGGCCATGTTTCCATATCCAGAGCTTAAGTTCCTCAGAGGATATACCTCCTTCCACTGGCAGGGATGGGCAACAAGAAGAGGTTTCTGGCTGAGTGGCTGGTTGAAGGGGAGATTTGTAGATCTGGGTCTCTTTTGCTCCTTCTACATACTTTTAACCAGTCTTCCTGTTTTCAACCCTGCCCCTCCTCTTACCCCACTAGGTTCCCACTGAGTTTATTTATGAGCCTTTGTGATATTCAACACTTTGGACTTATTTTCTTTGTGGGCCCCCTCTGTGTGGTAGCTTCCCTCTTGCCCTCATTTTCCTGCCCTACTGCTGCCATTTCTCTTGTCCCTCCCCATCTTTCTGAAGCCCATCGATACTGCTCATCTGGTGTTGTATTTTCTCTCATTTCACTGTCATTGTGCACTTGTATTTTGTATCTACTGTCACTTGAGTGGGCTTGAGGGAGATTGGAAATCAGTGTACGTGTTTAATTTGCTGTGTTTAACTAAAAATCTCTTCTCAGCTACAGAAAGTCTCTGCTTCTGTTTTAGTGGCCTCAGAGCTAGTTTGGAGAATAGAAGACTTGGAATAATTGCTTTAGTTCTTGGGTTTGTCATGGTAAAAGCCACCAAATCTCCCATGTTCTAATTTATTGACAGCGGTGAAAAAGAGATCAGCCCCATTGTTACTAGATCCTTCTCTAATCCCCACTACTCTGTTGCCTTGCAGAAGTGGGGCAGTGTGAGCAACCCACTCTTCCTCCCATTGATCCCACCACAGTCGCAAGGTTTCACCGCCATTGTCCTCACCTATGACCGAGTAGAGAGCCTCTTCCGGGTCATCACTGAGGTGTCCAAGGTGCCCAGTCTATCCAAGCTGCTAGTCGTCTGGAATAACCAGAATAAAAATCCTCCAGAAGGTAAGAAGAGTGGGAAAATGATGTGTTCAGGAAAGGCCTGGTTTGGGTGTTAGTGCAACTCTCAGCTGTATCGATTTTGGATGGCCAAATTATTTGCGTCCTTAGGTTTAAATGAATTTTCCTCCTTTGTTAACAACAATCCCATTTCTAAGGCAGTGTGACCCCAGTTTTCTCAGTCATCTCATTCTTGTTCTAGGGTGGCCCATTTAACTCCAAGCCCATGGCATGTGCTATGGCCACGAGTGTTTGAGAGCTTAGGAATCAGTGGGATCAAAGGCCAGCAGCCTTGGGAAAACAGATCTCCGCTTCCCTCAGCCATCTCAGCTGATTTGTTTATAGGAAAACTCAGTTTAAAAGGCATTAGTTTTCTCTTTCCTTATCTCAGCTCTGATACTGCACTTTTCTTCAAAAAAAAAAAAAAGAGGATGGCCTCACTTCTAATTAGGATAGTCAGCGGAAGATGCCCTGTTCAGGCTTCGAATCAGTTCCTTAAAGTGAGTGCTCACTCAGGTTCCCATTGGTTCATCCTTAATTGCTTTGTCCCTTGCCTTGGCCACCCCTGTAAGCTGCTGGCTGGCGCTGGCAGCTAGGGTTGAGGACTGTTTGATTAATTGGATTTGTTTTTCATTCAGGACGCATAGAGTATGTTCCACCTGCATTTAGTTTCTCATTCAGTCTGTCTATTACTGATCCTAATCCCAGGGACTTCAAAGCTCCTGCCCTTTATAGCCTATTAAAGCCAGGAAGTTTCTGATGGATTAGAGCAAGGAATGAGTTTGAAGTTTGTAATGTGCACCACTGTCACCGATAAGGTCTAGTTTATTACCTGACAGTAGTATCTGCACTTTTTATGGCTGTTCCCTTTTCATTGGTAATACTGAAGTCAGGATAGTCGACCTTGGAGACTGGCAGTAGTGGGTCTCTGAGTTTAGGCAGGGAAAAGAACATTTTCTGTAGACAAATCAGAGTTTGCCCCTAGAAAATTCTTTAGTTCCTCCTGAGATGTTTAAGAAATTTTCCTTAGTGGGAAAATGTTTGTTCTCTGAGGGAGTCATATGCGTTCTCTATTTAGGGAGCCATAGTTTGAGTAAACAAAATGGCTGCTTTAAATGAAAGTCCTGTTTTACGCTCCAGAGAGCAGTACTTTTTCCTGTTAACTATCTTTTTATGCCAAGTTTGTTTTCCTCCCGGCATCTCATTTTCTGGGTTTTTGTTTGTTTGTTTCATTTATTTGACTCTCAAAAAAGAGAAGGAAAGGGATAGAAGGAAAATAAGGAACAGAGGAGAAGGAAGAACTGGACGGGAAGAAAAGGAAAGGCAGCGATAAACAGGAGCTGTGCAGGGAGGCCCATGGGGAGGGCCACAGAGAGGGCCTCGGCCAGCTTGCTCGGAGGGAAGTGAATCAGATGGTTTGGTGTTGCTCTGTAGTGTCTCCCGTAAAAAGAATGAGTCATGTTTTGAGAAGGAAGGCTGCGTATCCCTCTTCAGATCTGGAATAGCCCACTGCATTGTGCTGCACTCACACTCAAGCGTCTATTCCCAGGTACAGGGGCCGCCAGCTTTCAGAGGGAGCCTATCAGCATCCCACCTGCCCAGATAGGCACAGATGCAGATTCTGGAGCTACATGCAAAAGAGGCTTCTCCTTCCTTCGAAACCTTGGTTAGCCACTTCAGGCTTCAGGTGAATGATTTATTGTGAATTCAAGTCACTTCTTTGGGGCAAGTATCATCGCAGACGGTGAGAAGGGAAAAACCGTGTTCTGCCTTCTTGGTCAAAGCTCAGACACTGATGTAACAGAGCAGTAGCACGAACCTAGGTTTTGGAGCTGGGTGTTCAGTTTTAATTTTTGGTGGACCCTGCTAAAATGTAGTGGTTAATTTTATGACCAGGAGCTTAGTTTATTTTTGAAATATTTTGGCTCCAGGGAGGAAAGCGAGCCCTCAACTGACGAGGCCCCAGTTTTGACACGTTTAGAGACTGAACCAGCTTTTTTTTTCTAGCAGTGGTTTTTAAGTCTATGCTCAGGCTCTGGCAATGTGGTTGTTTGGGGAGAGCATGAACCATGTTTAATCTTCTGTGCGGTGTTTGTTCAGTTGGTAAATGGGGCTGTCAGCTCTGGCCCTCATGCCAGCAAAGCCATCTGAATCTGTATGTATGGCATTAGTAACACATATATATTTTTTAAAAAGTAAGTCCAAGGCTTTGAAATATTAGAGGCAAAAGTGATGTTTTTCACTTTTTCTACATTTACTAAAATAAATATTGTGGTGAATATGTCTGCTGCTGGGAGGGTTCATACAGGCAGAGACCACCCCCTGCCCCCCCAACGCCTTTTTTTCACTCTCCAACCAAATGCTTTTTTTCTTTTTGGTTACATTCAAGTCTAAATTGCTGGGTTTGAAGTTTAAGTAAATACTTAGACTAAGCAATAGAAATTTCCAGCGAGCTTTCGTCACATTGGTTTTGAGCTCTGTCAGAAAAAAAAAGGCAAGCCAGTGCTTTCCTCCTCCCCAACTCTTCAATTTCCAAACTTGATGGATATAGAGGTTGTTTGACTTGGCCCCCGGCCTCCCTGTGAAGGAAGCTATTACATTGTACATCTCATATAGGTTTAACTCAGCCTTCTGTTTTAGCTGATTTCAGGGTTAAATTTGAATTGACCTCAGGAGCTCCCTAGCTTCAGATTATGACTTTCATAGTTGTTAGCAGGCAGGATGGCCTGGGCTGAATGTGTCAGGATGGTCATTCCAGAGGAGGCAACAGAGAAGTAGAAGCAACAGCTGCCTTCTTTTGAGCTGAATTCAGGGACTATGAGGAATTAAGGTCATGTGGACCCTCCGTACACCAAGCAGCTTGAGCACTCCTAAGGTGAGCTCAAGGTTTGTATGGAGATAATCTGGCCATTTATTTTATTGATCTGTGGTTGTGTTTGTGACAGTGATTGCCAGGATGGGTGTGAGGTCATCTGCAGTCAACCTGATAATTTTATAGTACCTTTGCCAAGTTGGAGGAAAAATTCTCTTTGCTCACATCTTTCTTGGCACCCAACATGGAGCAAACCGTTAATCAATACACATTTTAAAAAAATCCTTAACACAAGGAGTTCTTTTTCTCCTTCAAGCTAGGCTAAAGTTCCTAACTGTGAAGTTATCAGGTCACCTGGCTCAGCTGTTTGTTTTTCATACATTCGGCAATGTGTTTAAAAAAAAGCCCGTTTTTCAGACTATGTTGTGTGGATGGAAGGTGACATTTTTATTTTGCCAGCTACAGATTCACAGGATGAGACACAGGGTACAAGGCTATGCTGTTTTAGTTTGAATATATTTAGAATTTAGAATTTCACTTCGAATTTAGAAGGAGTAAGGGAAAAGAGACCCCATTTGGCCTCAGCAATGGAATTAGAGCCTGAAGGTCTCTGGCTATGAACTGTGTCCTTCCATACCCTAAAGGGGCTACCTCACAGCTTTCTGTGTACACCTCCTCATGTTTATGGGAGAGAAGTGAAGGCCATAAGACTTTACAAGAACTCTTTTATGAAGATAAAGATGAAATGATGTTTTTATCACCATGTATTATATACCTTTTAAATCCCAGGAATAGAACTGTACTAAATTCTTTACACATATTATCACATCCTTATGACAGACCTGCAAGGAAGCTGTTCTCATTCTCATTTATAAAAAATTAAACCCTGATTAGTTGTGTAATTTGCCTGAATCACAGAGCTGCAAATGGCAGAGCCAGAAATGAACACAGCTCTCTGTGGATCCAGAGCTCATGCCCCTTACAGGAAGGCCCACTGTATCCACTTAAATTACCATTTAGCGGTAGGAAAATCATCGTGTTTGTCTGTTCTCTTATTTGGGATTATGTAGAACTAGGTCTTGTCAGGGACTCAGAGACAGAAAAGTAAATCTGTTCTTTTGAAAACAGTAATGGAAGGGGGGAAAAAGTTCTTTTTTCTCACCCATATTTTTCTTTCTCACCACATGCTTCTGTCCTAAGTTTTTAAACAATCGGTATTACCTGCTTTAGGACAGGGAGTAATTACAGTAATTTGATTTCTGTTCTCCACAGAAGGAATGCTAAAGCCTGAGAGAATGGTAGTTCCCTTTCTTGGAGGCCTATTTTATTTGAGAATGTGAAAACAAAAAACTGGAAATTCTATTTAGAGCGCTGTCTTGTGGTAATGATGGTGTAGCTGACCATTGAGGTGGAGACTGCTTTTGCCCTGGCTTTTGGCTACCCAGGCCTACCTCAGAACTCACATTTCCTTCTTCACCCCATGCCATCCTTTTTGGTCTTCATCATTCTAAAACTTCCCTATCAAAGACTTTACAGGGCAGGGCCAAGTTAGTTCTCTGTGGATATTGATTGTCGCAGGTAATTCTTTGGGTATAGGTAACAACTGTGGAAAACTCATTTGTGGGTTGAACATGCTGTATCCACTCGCCAAGTGAAAGTCCAAATCCCATCCAGGGTAGAGGAATGTTCACACTTAACTAAAGCAGCTAGCCTATTTTCTGTATTTATATTGCAAAAAGAAGAGCTGTTTGTTACTTTGTGAGATTAACATGGAAAAGGTTCCAGGTTCTTTTGTTTCATTTGTGAGTTCCATTGTCTCAGTTCTAGAAGGTTATTGGCAGGGATCCTGTTTATGTGAAAGTGGATATGGAAGGTACTAGCTGGGGGCATGCCACTGGATCATCAGAGTAATGTGCCAGAGCTAACATGTACCACTTTTGCCACCCTTACACCTAAGGTTTAGAAGTCCATTGGTTCAGTAAATAGACACAAATGTTCAAAGGAAGGTACTGCTGACATTTAGTGGATGTCTCCTTTGGGCCAGGCACTGTACTGCTAAGTGCATTCATGTTCATTCTCACAGTCAGCCATGGAAGATAGCATTATTATTCTATCTTCATAGTTGAAGAAACAGGTTAAAAGTGATTCACTCGTTCAAGATACCATGGCTAGTAAGTACTACACCTGGGATTCAAAGCTCTTCCCAAAAACTGTTCTTTCTATGATATATTACAGCCTCATGAAATCCTGGACCTCAGAGGCGTCCTGTTTGGTCTCTCATATGATGTCAAGTAGAAATTTGACCTAAGTTAGTACATTTCAAGTAAAAGCACACATTAAATTGATAAAGGCATTTCATCATTTCATTTAATCTGTTTCTCCATCAGAAGATTCTTTTTAAAAACATTTTTATTTGTTTATTTTTAAATGTTTATTTGAGAGCGAGTATGTGCACAAGCAGGGTGAGAGGCGGAGCGGGGACGGGGGGAAATCCTCAAGCAGACTCGCCACTGAGCATAGAGCCCAATGTGGTGCTTGATCTCACGACCCTGAAATCATGACCTGACTTGAAATCAAGAGTTGGACACTCAACAAACTGAGCCACCCAGGCTCCCCTATTTATTTTAAGTAATCTCTACACCCAACATGGGGCTTGAACTCATAACCTGGAGACCTAGCATCACATGCTCCTCTGGGCCAGCTCGGCATCCCTCCATCAGAAGATTCTTGCCTATTTTGAGTCTAAATTAGTTGTCCTGTAACTTCCACCCAGCCATTGGTCATGGTTCTAACTTGAGAGATATGTCATAGAGAAAAATTCCCCTTTCATCTAATAGCCCTCCTGATACCCTGTGTATTAGTCAAGGCCTAGGTAGGAGACAGAAACCACACAGTAACCAGAACAAGAAAGGTTTAATGGAAACAATTATTAACTGGTGACAGGTGATTGGTGACTAAGGGGTATAAACTGTAAAGACAGCAGGAAATAAATTTGGGAATGTCCCTTCCCCAGCTAGCTCTGAGTTTCAGACTGTGTTGGACAGCATGTGACTGTAGCCCGCTGCATAGTGAAGTTTGCTGAGGTGCCACAGGCCAACTCTGGCAAACAAACTTAACCACCCCCCTTCAGTACCCACAAAATTCAACAGGAAACTAGCTACCCGGGCACGTTCTTGAGCTTGCTGGAAAATTGAAGGCTTCGGTGGAGCTCCCTGGGAACCACCCATGGGAAGGAGCTCAGCTAGTTGCTCTTGGTGGTGTCTGCAGGACCTGTCACAGAACTGCCCTGAGGATGCCACTTAAACTTGGTAGAGAGAAGTGCCCCTGCTGCCTATCTTCTGGTCAAGTACTGTAGGAGCAAGAAGTTAAAGAGGCACTCCTGAACCAGGAAGAAAAGCACCCCCTTCCTTCCCAAGTGTCCCTCCAGCACCCTCTACTGGCAAAGCCTAATGTCAAGCTAGTTGGTGGAGGGCAAATATTTACTGGATCTAGTTCCAGTATGAGAAACAGGGCAGTGATGGGTGAAATTGAAGCTGAGAGGCAATACATTGAAAACTGGTGCCATTAATCTCCTTAAACATTCTGTAGAAATCCTGGATTCAAGTACCTGTACTGTCCTCGTAACTCCCCCCCACCTGTTTTCCAGCTTCTTGGAACTTTTCCCATCTTACCATTCCTAACTCTGAACACAAAACCTTTCAAAAGTGTGGTTCAGGGACCTCTGGATATCCATGAGTACCGTTCAGGGGGCCTTTGAAGTTGAAATTATCCTCATAGTAATGCCAAGTCCTCTCCACTCCCCACTCTTTATCCTTTCACAAGGGGGCAGAAGTTTCCAGAGGCTATATGACATGGGCTACATCACTCTATTGGCTAGTGGGATGTGCTTGTGTATTCTTGTGTTTTAAAATTACCTCAGTTTTAATTTCTCATACAAATAAATTGTGTATGTGTGTGTGAGTGTGCGGATATCCCAGAGAAAGCTTCTTTGGGAAATCCTGACATCAGAAAGTTTGAGAACTGGTGGTCTAGTCTAGTAGGTGGAGCTATAACCTCTTGTGTTTTAGATATTTATGTTTCATAAGACTTTGGAAAGTAGACTTATGGCCAAGGGTTGCATTTATTTGGAAGAGGAGGGGAAGCAAACAAGAATAAGGATGACTGTTGGAAAACCTGTTGAGCTTCATTGTTTTGCCCCAGGTCTAGAGAAGCATGAGGTCTTCACACTGCAGTAGATGGTACATGTTCTGTTTGGCCTTTGATGCTAAACAGACTTAGATTCAATCGCTGGCCTTATCATTTAGTAGCTCTGTAACCCCTGCCAAATTACTTAATCTCTCAGAGCCTTGTAACTACTGCTTTGTCAATAATTCCTGCCCCAGGAGGTTGTCAGGAGGATTGGATAACATTGCACCCACAAAGTGTGTGCCATATATTAGTTGTTTAATAAAGGCCCTCCCCCACTCCGTTTATTCTTAGAAGACAGTGAGAGGGACTTGCTGACACCCCATAGGTAACATGGAACATAGTCTTCAGTCTCGAGTCCTGTTCCTATCTACCTTATTCCAAAGCTATTGATTAATTATGCGCTTCGAGCCAGGGATGAAACTATAATTAACTACTGTTATTGATTAAAAAGCAGTGGCCCCTAGGATTATTTCTTTGGTGTTCCATCTTTTTTTTTTCCAAACATGCTTCTTTTGGAGTTGACCGCTGTTTTAGGCTCTGTGCTTATTTAAGACAGAATGTCTTAATTACAGGGCCTCCATTTATGCAGGCTTTTTCCAGGACCCTGGTGGCGTCCCAACAATGTGTTCCTTGGATATACTATAAAATAGACAGAAGTAAGATATTTCATCTGCAGGCAGTACAGACAGCCTTTTCCTTTCTGACTCTCCCTCCCCATACTTCTCTTTAGTATTGTGACTTTGGGATGGCCACAGGCATTTTGGGGCTGCAAGACTCAGGCAAACTAGATCTTTCCACAATTACACGATGGGCTTCTTGGAAGCAGTCTGATACCTAGCTTTCCCATCATCATTTGACAAATGTTGTGTGAAGAACAAACTATCCTCTGTAAAGAACCCTGACGTTTATGGACAAGGGTACTGTACTAAAGAGGTACTAATTTCATGCTGTGCTAAATGCAACATTTTAAAATAAGGAACCTGCGGTTGAATCACTTCAATCATTTCAAAGTAGAATGGGAAAAAATGTAAGGCAAGTCATGGGTTGGCGTTTCTTCAGTATACTAGAAAAATCCCACATAATTGGACGTAGAAATTTGATATTTACTCTGTAAATTGTTCGTGATGAGAAACCAGCTCCAATGAATCAGAGAGAAGGGGCTGTTGAGGGGATAACGTGCTATAAGTTAAGAAACCTACATTGTACAAGGAGACCGTTTTTGAGGGGTGGATTTGAGCAGCATTGGTATCTGTGATTGCGTTGTGGAGGTTGGCACACTGGGGCGGACATCTAGAGTACATGCTTTGTAATTGCCAGCAAAGCGGAGGCATGTCTTGAGCTGGGGTGTACCTCAATGAAGGTAGTTTGGGAGGTGCAGAGCTGTGATATTAAACCATGAGCCTGAGAATGAGACTGTGTGGACTCCTGCCCTCTTGTTGTCATGATCTTGGGCAAGTCTTTTGGCTTCTCTGTCTCAGTTGTGAGTTGAAGCCATTTGTGCATTCTGGTGAAGATAGTATTGAGAATTAGAAGTGTTGCAAGGACTTAGAGAGAACAGAAATACTTACCAAATTTTATAACAGTGCCTTTGTAAGAACACCCCCTTGAACAGTCATACGTGTAGATTTAATGGGAGCCACTGAAGGAAGTTTCGTCTCATATGTGATGTGCTTTTACCATTTCATCTCCTCACAGGAGTTAGAAGAGTAATACATGCCTCATCCTGTTCCCCATCCTTCCCCTAGATTCTCTCTGGCCCAAAATCCGGGTTCCATTAAAAGTTGTGAGGACTGCTGAAAACAAGCTGAGTAACCGTTTCTTCCCATATGATGAAATCGAGACGGAGGCTGTCCTGGCTATTGATGATGATATCATCATGCTGACCTCTGACGAGCTGCAGTTTGGTTATGAGGTAAGGAGGTTTCAAACGGTCTATTTACATAGTTGATATTTCTTGCCTAGTGTTGCTTGTCTTTCCTGATGAAGAGTATTCTGTGTCGTTCTCTAAAGTCATAGTTTCTAAATCCTAGTAGAGTCTAAAGGTGTGGCATAGGAGCGTGGGTTATGAAGCTGTTCTTTAAAACTTGGGGGAAAAAAAAATAAAACTTGGGGGAAACCCTCTTGCAGAATGACAACTGTGCCCTCCACTCGTTTTGGGAACTCCCAGGGAGAGCCCCAGGGGATGTTTTCAAAAGAGCATCTATAGCATGTAACGAGCACTTAATTGATGTCTCCTTGAAGAGTGCTTCCCCTGACTCAAGCAGCTGGGCACTGCAACAATAAAAATGTCAGTAAGCGAAGAAGCTGGCGGCACTGACAAACAGAAAGCAGACCCGGTTGATGGCTTTCTCTCTGAGGTTTAAGTGGAGAGGCTGGCCGCCTGTCTTCAGGGAGAAACATTCTCTATCACCGTTCATTCAGTGTGGCTGATGGATGAGGCTGGGTTCAGGGGTTAAGTATGGAGACCAGTAAAGGTCTCCCCAGGGGAAAGTGCCAGAGCCGAGGCCTGGTGAGAGGCAATAGGAATTGATGAGCTCTGTCAGGGAGGATGTGCGGGAGAGGCCTGATGGCTGCGGCAGGCAGAGGCCTGGGACCCAAGCAGAACAGAGAGTATGCATCAATTAGCCTCAGCCAGCACGGGGAAAGTGGTGAAATCTGTCCCCTACACTCGTCCTGCCCCTGAGAGAGGGGCAGCCATTTTCTCTGGCTGACTCAGAGTTTGCTGACTTTGAGGTTCTAATAAATCATGAAATTGTATATGAAACCATTGGGTACTCAGATTTCATTAAAAGATAATGAAGTTGTATTTTATGAAGCCCTTTGGTACTCAGATTTTACTAAATGAATACATTTTGTGTATTCTATATTTATTATAGAAGTTTATTTTGGGGGGCGCCTCGGTGGCTCAGTTGGTTGAGCGTCTGACTCTTGGTTTCAGCTTAGGTCATGATCTGAGGATTGTGGGATCTAGCCCTACGTTGCACTCTGTGCTTAGGGAGTCCACTTGGGATTCTCTCCCTCTCCTCTTGGTCCCTCCCCCCACTTTCACACATGCTCTCTCTCAAATAAATCAATCTTTAAAAAGAGAAATTTATTTTCTAACCCTTAAAATAAAGGTGGATTTTGAGGGGAAAGAAATAGGAATCCCCCTCACCATCATCACCACCAAGTTTTCTGGTTTGTTATTGTTGTTGTTTTTTAATGTAGCTCCATTTGACTGTAAAAGAAATTGTTGTGAACTAGGCTGATGTGAGACACAGTTGGTCAATGTAGTTACCGGCCAGCGAAATGTGTGAGAGTGTCTAATAAAACATACCTCATCTTTTTGGGTTTATTCTCATTCACAGAGTTATCTTTTACATGATCACATCTAGGGTATTGGATGATTTTTAGCACACCATCATTCCCATTTTTTAAGAAAGCCAATTACCTACTTGTTTCTCTAGCCAACTCTGGCAAAAAGACCAATTTTTTCTGCCAGTGTTTTCTCTGTTTGTTGCATATAGTGGCTTTGGACTATACTTACCTGTTTGTTTTTGTGGTAAAAGGGAGGTGGAAAAGGGAACATTTGGAATGATATAACCAAGATGGACAGAGTGCTCCCTCTTCAATGTTTTCAATTGGACTAAATGATGTCTAGTAAAAGAAAGATAGACTAATGTATTCCTTTCGACCATGAGTTGAAACTTTGATACTCAGGTATATTGAAACCTGGGATTTCTTTCAATCTTGAGTTTATTTCACGCCTCTTCCCCTCTTTCCTCTGATGTTCTGTGTTTGATTCCACGTCACCTTGAAGGAAATAATTGCATATCAGAGGAGTGGTGGGCAAGAAAAACACCTCATCTCCATTAATCTTCTCAGGATCCTGTGTAAGGAAAACTTTCATAACTACCCTCCATATTCCAGTGAATGTTCTGGCTGTTTACAGACATTATTCAACGATCTTTTTCCAAACCTGCAAGATGGTTATTATTTTCTCCTTCTTTACTAAGGTGTAGCAAGGCTAGGTATCTTGCCTGCAGTCACACAGCTAATGAGTGGAAGAGTTGGAATGTAGGTTCCGGTGTGTCTACACTATACTGTCTCCCTGGCGGGTTTTATCCTGTCAGAGACCACAGGTTTGCAAAATTCACACTAAGAGCCAGGAGCATATCTGTTGTCTTTCACAGAATTATCTTGGCTAAGGTAAACAAATAGGTTTCTCAGACATCCCTACTATTGGTGCTTTAGGGTAATTTTGTAAAAGTTATTTCTTGCATAGTAATTAATATAATGGACAATGTTAGGAAAGCTCTGGGCCTTCTACTCTTTCACTGACCAGTTAATGACCACAGACAAGTTATTTAATCTTTCTGGGTGATAGTTTATTCTTATATGAAGTGGCAGTAATGATAGTGACTTCATTAGGTTATTATGTACATTAGAAAGTTACACAGTGCCTCCCACATGGAAGGAAAATGCTCAGGAACTGTACTTTCTATGTGGTGGGCAGTGTGCTTTGCACTTAAGACATTTTATAAGACATTGTATCAGTAACTGCTACAATGGCAGCTACTATGATTAGTCTTGAGATTCCCCTCAGGATTCCACCATGGTTCATGAGAAAGGTGGTTTGTTGTTTCCATTCTTCAGAGGGGACATTTCTGTTCTAGAGAGGATACCCATTTTTGTGTTGAGTCAGAAGACAGAAGATGATGGTGCTCCCGAATCCTGTTTTTTTCTTTTTTTTTTCCCAAAGCCTAAGACTATTTCATGCAGGAATTGGGAGGAGCCTGACTGATTAAGTAAATAAACAAATCTGTTAACAAAAATTTACATCTTAGGGGAGTTAGGTTGGAACCAGAGCTACTTTCTTGTATTTAGCACAGAGTATTAGGATTCTCTCTTGTTAATTGCTACTCATCCTTCAGTACTCAGCTCAAATGTTGCTATCTCAAGGAAGCTTTCAGAGAGTTCCCAGACTAGGTTAGGTTCAGAGCACTCTCTGCCTCTTTGTAAGCAAATAATTAATTGTAAAGTATATTGTTTAGTGTCTGCTTTTCTTCTATAATGTAAGCCCCACAAAGGCAGGAATCATGGCTGTCTTGTTCATTGCTATATCGTCCATGACTAATCCAGTTTATTCCTTTCAGGGTTACTCCGTAATATTTGATGAATAAGCAAATTTTTATTACCAGAATGCATGTGAAAGATATGAAATAAGTTATTCTGGCCTGCCTGCCTGTGTACTGTCCCATGATCCATAATCTTGATCCAGCCATTTTGGAAAACAGTTTGGAGTTTAAAATGTTAAGCATACATCTACCATATGGCCCCACCATTCTTCTCATAGAGATTTACCCTAGAGAAATAAGAGAATATGTATACACAATACTTATACACCAATATTCATAGCAGTTTTTATTTGTGATAGCTGGAAACTGGAGGAAAAGCACCCAGTGTCTATCAAATTTGAATGAATAATCCTGGTATATCTATACAATAGAATACTACTCAGTAATAAATATGAATGAGCTATGGAGACATACAACAACATGCATGTATTTAAAAATAATGCTGAGTGAATGAAGCAAGATGGAAAAGAATATATTTTATGATTCCATTAACATGAAATTCTAGAAAATGCAAATTAATGTTTAGTGAATGAAAGATCAGTGGTTGCCTGGCATAGGAGTAGGGAAGGTCAAGCTGTGAAGGGCAAGAGGGAAGAATAACAAAGGGGCAACAAAACTAGGGGAAATGGAGATGTTCATTATCTTAACTGGGATGATGATTTTACTGGTGTATACAGATATTAAAACATATAAAATTATGCACTTTAAATAGATCCAGTTTATTATATATCAACTATATTTCCAAAAAAGCTATAAAAATTATCTTCATGCAAAAGTGTAAAAAATGAAATGCTTGAAAAATGAAATATGTGCCAAACATGTTCGGTGAAAACCATAAAACATTGCTGAAAGAAATTGGAGAGCGACTGCATAAATGGAAAGATGGACCATATGGATCTATCCAAAGACTTAACTATTACTAAGGTGTGAGTGTTCTCCGTATTCCTCTGTAGGTTCAAAGCAGTCCCATGCAAAATCCCAGAAGGCTTTCTTTATTTTTTTTTAATTGAAATTGACAAACTTGGGGGTACCTGTGTGGCTCGGTGGTTGAGCATTTGCCTTTGACTCAGGTCATGATCCTGGAGACCTGGGATTGAGTCCCACATCACACTCCCTGCAGGGAGCCTGCTTCTCCCTCTGCCTGTGTCTCTGCCTCTCTCTCTGTGTCTCTCATGAATAAATAAGTAAAATCTTAAAAAAAAATGAAATTAACAAACTTGTTCTAAAATTGAAATGGAAACTCAGTAGACCTGAAGAAAAGCCAAAGCAATTTTGGGGAAGCAGAGCAAGTTTCAGGACTACCTTATTTTAAGAATTAACAAAAAGCTACAGTAATCAAGACACTGGGTATTATTGTCAACTTAGAAATATACATCAGTGAGACAGAATAAAGAGTCCAGAAATAGAACACACATGTATGGTCAATTAATTTTCAACAAAGGACCCAAGTCCGTTCAAGAGAGATGGGACAGTCTTTTTCACTAAGTGGTGCTGGAACAATGTGATATCTTTAAGTCAAAAAAAAAAAAAAATCATGACCATTACCACACACTATATATAAAAATTTAGCTAGTCCTAAATGTAAGAACTGAAATTATAAAACTTCTTGAAGAAAACAGAGGAGAAAAATCATAGTGTATCTAGGATAAAAATGATTCTTAAATAGGAGACAAGTAGATGACTTGTAAAAGAAACCAAAATGGATAAGTTGGACTTCTTCAAAATCAACAGTGCTTGAAAAGACACTTCTAAGAAGATTAAAATGCAAGTCATATATTGGAGGAAATACTTCCAGAACCTACATGTGATAAAGAACTTGTATCTTTATCACAGGGGCACCTGGGTGGCTCATTTGGTTGAGTGTCTGGCTCTTGGTTTCAGCTGAGATCAAGATCTCAGAGTCCTGGAATTGAGCTCTGAGTTGGGAGAGTCTCTCCCTCTGCCCACCCGCCACTCTCTCTCAAATAAATAAATCTTTTTTTTTTTTAAGAAAAAATAGAAAATAAAAATATCCAAAAAATAAAGAACTCTCACAACTCAATAAGAAGAAAACAAAGAAGTAAAAAAAAAAAAAAAATGGGCAAAAGGTTTGAGGAGTTACTTCATAAAAGAAATTGTGTAGATATAAACTAACATATAAAAAAATTCTCCACATCATAGTCATTAGGGCAATTCTAAAATAAAAGCACAAAAAGTTACCATGACCTACCTTCTAGAATGGCTAAATAAAACTTAAAAGACTGACAATGCCACATGTTGATGAGGCTGTGGAGCAACTAGAACTCTCATATGTTATTGGTAAAAATGGAAACTGGTACAACTAATTTGGAAAACAGTTTGGCAGTTTCTCATGAAGTTAAACATATACTTCACATGTGATGCAGCCTCCAAAATAAATAAAAACATACGTCTTTACACCAAGACTTGTACTCATTGTTCATAGCCTTATTCATAAGATAGAGAACTATATATATCAGTGGACAAATGAAGGAATAAATTGTGGAAAATCTATGCAATGGAATACTACTCAGCAAGAAAAAGAAATGAACTACTGATATATGGAGCAACATGGAAAAAGCCTAAAATCATTATGTTAAGAGAATGAAGGCAGATATAAAAGAGTATGTTCTGTGTGGGTCCATTTGTATGAAATTCTAGAGTAGAAAAAACTATATTACCAGGAGTAGAGGGATGGGATTGTCCCTCTAGACAGAATAGAAAGAATAGAAGAATAGAAAGAATAGAAAGGAACTTTGTAGGCAATGGAAATGTTCTATACTATGGTTGTGATGGTGGTTTTATGACTATGTCAAAACACTTAAAATTGGTGATTTTATTGTAAGTAAAGTACATTCTAATGCTGAAAAAAATTTTGGGATGCAACTGAAGTAGTTCTTAGAGGAAATTTATAGCATTAAATGCTTTTATTAAGAAAGAAGATTGGTCTGAAAGCAATCATGTTAAGTTCGTTCCTCTTTAACAACTTAGAAAAAGAAGAGTAAATTAAACCTAAAGCAAAGTTAGAAGGAAAGAGCAAAGATAAGTGCTAATAAAGTCAGTGAAGTAGAAAAACAAACCAACAGAGAAAATTAACAGATCCAAAAATTGACCTTTAGAAAAGATTAACAAAATGGATAAACCCCTAGCCAGAACACTGAAGAGAGAGAGAGAGAGAGAACATAAATTATCAATGTTAGGAATGAAAAGGAATTAAAGGAGGATTGTTTAGATCCTAGAGACATTAATAAAAGAATATTAATAGAATATTGTGAAAATTTTCATGAAAGTATGAATTCTTTGAAAATTACAACTTACATAAAAATTAAATGAAATGTATATAATTCACTATTAAAAAACTGAAGTTATCGGGCAGCCTGGGTGGCTCAGCGGTTTAGTGCCGCCTTCAGCCCAGTGTGTGATCCTGGAGACCTGGGATCGAGTCCCAGGTCTCCCTGCATGGAGCCTGCTTCTCCCTCTGCCTGTGTCTCTGCCTCTCTCTCTGTGTGTGTCTCTCATGAATACATAAATAAAATCTTTAAAAAAATTTAAAAAATTAAAAAAAACCTGAAGTTATCAAAATCTTCCTACAAAGAAAACTCCAGGCCTAGATGGTTTTACTGGTGATTTCTTGAGAATAAAGTGATAGTTTTAGATTGGAAAGAAAATTAGAGATAATCTAGCTTGCTCTCTTTTGCTTATGGGTAAGGCCCATCCTTAAGCTACATAAAGCTGGTAAGTGACTTACCCAGTGCCACCCAGTTAGTGGGTGGCACTAATAAGGCTTAAACTGAGTTTAGTGGTATTTTCATTGTACCATGTCACCTATAAAAATTTCATTATATAACTGAGCTCATAGAGAAAACCAATTATATAGAATTATAATAATCATTATATAGCTGTTCTTATTTTTGACTGTGTACCAGTCAGACCCATTTGTTGAAATCTCTGTGTGGTGAAGATGAAAACAACTGAGCATTTTCCATGTTATTCTAATAGTCACAAACAAGAATATATCAGTCAGGAAAATAGAGTCCATACTAGTTGTTTCAGTAGAATGGATTTAATATATGAAATTTCTAATACAGGGTGTTAGAGAGCTTGAGACAGCAAAAGGGGACACTGAAAGTGTAAAGAGGCAATAACTCCAGGACTCGAGGAACAAGGGAAAGGAGGGAAGTGGCTGGGATCATTAGAACCTACATGTTTGGAAGAGAGTCCACCCCACTTCACCCAGCGCTGTGCCTTAGACCTTGGTAGAGGGCCACTGGTTGGTTTCTGTTAGTAGTTCTGAGGGTCCAGATGAGGCTGGTTCTGGAATGCTGGAAATGCCTAGAACCATCTCCTGTTGAGGTAAAAGGCCACACCGCTGGGAAAAGCAGGCAAGACGGGAAATAATTCCCTTCATTTCTCCAGTGTCTCTCTAGTGCCCCCATTGACAGAACCTAGCAAAAGTGAAATAATTGCAGTCTTGGCCCCAGCATCACAAAACAGAATTTAGAAAGGAGAATTGAGGCTTCAAGACGACAACTTAATAACTAGCACCGCCTGCCCACCTTTGGTTACTTGTGTCCATTCACACCCTTCTACACGTTTGGGCTTCCTTACAGCAATATTTAATAACCTTATTCTTCCATAAGAGGATGCAACTATCCTTCATACATAGAAAGACCTCCCATTTTCTCCCTCAAAAAGGAAGATACAAAGTCCCAATAGTCATATCAATCTCTGGGTAATTATTAATTCCTTCTTAAATTTAGTCACAAGTCTACTTGAGTATCCTATAACTTAGTGAATAAATGATAGACTTCCAATTCTGGATGAGCTTGAATAAGCACATTCTACCCTGTTCCTCAAAAAAGAAGTCAGGCTGGCTAGGCACCTCAGGACTTGAGGGTTGCCCCAGCAATGAGTTTCCTTGGTTCCTTCCCTCCCTCTCTCTCCCTCTCTCCCTCTTTACCATTCCCCTGTATAACCCCAGCCTCAGTACTAGAGAAGGCCATAACATAGGCACAGAGAGAAACAAACAACAACAAAAAAACAAGGACTGGGAAGAGGGCAGCCCTACGATCGAGCCTTTTTAAAGACTATACCACTCTAGGCCATGCAGATACCATGAAAGAAGCCATTCATACTCCTGCCAAGTAGATGCTGTGACTGTGGAGGTTGTCATGCAGAGCCCTGTTGACCACCCTCACCCTGCATTAACAGGAGCAGAGACTCTTTCCCTGCCCGCCTCTCTCCACTGCCCATGCCCTGCACTAAGTGTCAGCAAAGAGGCAGGTGCAGAGACTGTTGGGCAAGAATTTTGTCCATCATCTCCAGACTGCAGTAAGCCATGGAGATCGAGGAAGCAGCACCTCATTTCTTGCCAGCCAGAGAGTTGGAGGGAAGATTAAGGAAAGGAGGAAGCTGTGAAAGGGATTCTTCAAATGTGTGTGTGAAGTCCTGGGGCACTCCCATCTCTCCCTTCAAAACAACCCATGAATGGAACTGGGAGTGCAGCAAAAACTGAGAAACAAACAATGATGTGGAATACCAATGAGGTTTCAAAAATTAGCCTCTGGGTAATGGTACCATGCAAGATGGGCATACCAGAAGAGCACTATCAAGTCTTTGAAAACTGAATTGTTATTCAGCCCTCAGCCCACGAAGTCAGGGCGTACATTCTGAATCTAAACTCCCTGCTCAAGTGGAGAAATTTAAAAGGAACAGAGTCTCATAGTAATATTCAAAGTGTTCAAGATGCAATCCAAAATTACTCATCAGGGATCCCTGGGTGGCGCAGCGGTTTGGCGTCTTCCTTTGGCCCAGGGTGCGATCCTGGAGACCCGGGATCGAATCCCACGTCGGGCTCCCGGTGCATGGAGCCTGCTTCTCCTCCCTCTGCCTGTGTCTCTGCCTCTCTCTTTCTCTCTGTGACTATCATGAATAAAAAAAAAAACAACAAAAAAAACAAAAAACAAAAAAGCAAAAAACAAAATTACTCATCATACCAAGATTGAGGAAAGTCACAATTTTTATGAGAAAGGACAGTTAACAGATACCAACACCAAGATAACACAGATGTTGGAATTATTTGACAAGGGTTTTAAAACCGTGATCATAAAGGATCCTCTAATAAGTGATTATGAGCACTGTTGAAACAAATGGAAAAATAGAAAGTCTCAGAAAAGAGACAGAGGTATGAAGAGCAACCAGATGGAAATTTCAGAACTGAAAATTTCAGAAACCGAAATTTATTTATTTTTTAAGATTTTATTTATTTATTCATGAGAGACACAAAGAGAGAGAGAGAGGCAGAGACACAGGCAGAGGGAGAAGCAGGCTCCATGCAGGGAGCCCGATGCGGGACTTGATCCCAGGACTCAAGGATCACGCCCTGGGCCGAAGGCAGGCGCTAAACCGCGAAGCCACCCAGGGATCCCCCAGAAACTGAAATTTAAAACTTACTGATAGGCTTGGTTGGTAAATGGAGACACAGGAAAGAAATCGTGAACTTGAGGGTAAATCGATAGGAATTATCCAATTCAAACAACAGAAAGTAGATTGAAAAAAAAAAAAAAAACAACAGAGCGCCAGATACCTGTGGGGCAATCACAAAAGATACTATTTTTGTATCACCGGAGTCCCAGAAGAAGACAAAGAATGTGGTGCTGAAAAAAATATTTGAAAAAATAATGGCTGAAAACTTCCAGAATTGGCAAAGGATGTTAAACTCACAGATTCGAGAAACTAAAGAAACCACAGACATCCAAAGAGTGTTATTTTTTAAAAATTTTTTATTTATTTATTCATGAGAGACACGGAGAGAGGCAGAGACATAGGCAGAGGAAGAGGCAGGTTTCCCATGGGGAATCTGATGTGGGAGTGGATCCTGTACCCCAGGATTACACCCTGAGCTGAAGGGAGATGCTCAACCGCTGAGCTATCCAGGTGTCCCCAAAGAGTAAGTTATATAAATTTATGTGTATTGTATAAACTGAGGAAATTGTGGCAGTAATTATTATGTAAAATAGTAATTGGAAAAGGAGACAAATAAATGGGCACAAATAAAAAGGAGAGAGAGAAGGAAAGGAGAAGATATGCCTCCTTGCTGCTACAGTCTCTGGGCCTATTGCTTGGTCCTGAGACTGTCGTTGATATTTATTTATTTATTTATTTTTAAATGTTTAAAAATGTATTTATGATAGGCACACAGTGAGAGAGAGGCAGGCAGAGACACAGGCAGAGGGAGAAGCAGGCTCCATGCACCGGGAGCCTGATGTGGGACTCGATCCCAGGTCTCCAGGATCGTGCCCTGGGCCAAAGGCAGGCGCCAAACCGCTGCGCCACCCAGGGATCCCTGTCGTTGATATTTATAACTTTCCTCTTGCCCCACCCATCCGGTGTTCCTTTGTTCTCTGCCAACACTCTAGCACATTCCTCACAGACCCAGTCTTTTTAATGTCTCCAGCACTATTCAGACTTCCCATTTCTTCTTGTGTTTGTTTTGATAAATTATGTTTTTCACGGAATCTCTTCATTTCATTTGAACTATAAAATGTATTGCTGTAAAGTCAGGATATTATGTTACAGTTATTTCAAATCTGGGAGATCTGCAATGATGTTCTCTTTTTCACTCCTGGTGTTTCAGCATCTTGGTCAGTCCTTTTATAGCAGTGCCATAATCTTTGCAAAGAATCAGCTTGTGATCTTGTTAGTTTTTCCTTATTACGTATTTGTTTTGTCTTTCATTAACTTTCCTCTGCTTTCATGAATTTGAGTTGCTGTTATTCTCCTAGTCTTCCAGTTTGATAGCTTAGATCATTGATCTCAATATTTATTTTTCCAATGTATACATTTAAAGCTCTAAATTTCTGGGTAATTACTGCTTTAGGCATATTCCCAAGTCTTGATTTGTCATATTTTTGTTATCCTTAAGTTTAAAATGTTTTAAAATTTCCATTGTAATATCTTCTTTGACCCATAGTCATATAAAAGTATATTATTTATTTTGCCAATTTTTAAAGTTATCTTTTTCTTGTTGATTTTTTTTAAGATTTTATTTATTTGGGGAACCCTGGGTGGCGCAGCGGTTTGGCGCCTGCCTTTGGCCCAGGGCGCGATCCTGGAGACCTGGGATCGAATCCCACGTTGGGCTCCCGGTGCATGGAGCCTGCTTCTCCCTCTGCCTATGTCTCTGCCTCTCTCTCTCTCTCTGTGTGACTATCATAAATTAAAAAAAAAAAAAAAAAAAAAAAAAGAATAGTTTGTTTAAAAAAAAAGATTTTATTTATTTGTTCATGAGAGAGAGAGAGAGAGGCAAAGATACAGGCAGAGAGAGAAGCAGGCTCCATGCAGGGAACCTGATGCAGGACTCAATCCCGGGACTCGGGGACCACGCCCTGAGCTGAAGGCAGACTCTCAACTGCTGAGACACCCAGGTGTCCCTTCTTATTGATTTCTGATTTGATTCTCCTGTGGTCACGTACTCTATACGGCTTCATTGTTTTGAAATTTACTGTGACTATATGGTCTAGTGAAAGGTCTGTTTTGGTAAGTGTTCTGCATGCACCTAAAAAGAGTTTAAGTCCTGCGGTTGTAGATTTAATGATCTTATGAGGTCATCTAGGTAAGATTAGTTATCTTGGCACTTTTAAGTTTTTAGAAGTTTTTATTTAAATTCCAGCTATTTAACATACAGTGTAATATTATTTTCAGGTGTACAATATAATTAGTCATTCCACTCTTCCATAAAAATACCCTGCATTCCTTAATCCCCATCACTTATTTTCCCCATTCCACATCTCCCCCCCCCCCCGCCCCCGCCCCGCTGTCATCACCAGTTTCTTCTCTGTAAACTTTAAATTTTAATAGAATCAAAATATCGCCCTGCTTGTTCTTCTCAAAAATAGGCATCTCCATTTCTTCTGTTATTTTTCCCCCATGGCCTTTATTATTTCTGTAGTAAATTCGTTATCCTCATTTAAATAAAAAAAAATAGTTTAAACATTTAATATGTGGGCACCAAAGAGGAACCATGCAACAGACCTTTCTTACTATGGCTCCAAAGAATTTTTTGAGAAATCTGGAGAGACAGAAGCATCTCCCCATCTGGGAATTTTTCAGAAAGAGGAAGCCAGCAGTCTTTCCAGTATCTAGAGTGGTTATACTAGTGGTGCCAAGAGATGGAAGACTAGACCAGATGACTTCCTGAAATCCCTTTGGGTGTAATGAATCTGAAGCATAGGCAGACCGGTATAGTGTAGTTCCATGGAAAAAGTGTCAAACTTCTGTGCATAGAAAGTGGCAAACTCCTTTGCTTCCTTGTATAACGGAGGTGATGGGCAGCCACACACCAGGAGTTGAAGGGAGAATGTGGCAGTTACTTTGATAGAGGACAGCCAGAGCAGAGAAGAGGTGAGCTGGGGCCTGTTTTGGTCGTGGTTCTGCTGATGCCTCTTCTGAGGCCTCACATGTATTCAGGCACAGAGTTCCAGCATGGTTTTCATAAACATGAGAGCATTTTAAGGCAGTGCTTTTGTTAGAGGGGTGGAAGCATCGATGTCCAGGGACCACTTTAAAGCAATGGGCTCCAGGGCTTGCTTAAGGAACACAGAGCACAGACCAAAGGGCAGCTTGCACACTGCATGCTTCCTGAAGTGAGAGAAGGAAGCATGGGGCTAATGTAAGAGGTAGGAGAGAGTGGACTCCAGAACCCCTTTCCAGAAGGTGGTTTACTAGCGCACGGCTAGGTAGCACTAACCTCATCTCCTGAGGTGTGTAGACTGGGTGGGAGGTTCGGGATCGCTGTGTGCCTGGTGACTGTCCCCAGCATTCCCACTGGAAGGCTGTGTAAAAGAAACACGGTGTCAGAATGTGAAGGGGCCTTAGAGATCATCCTGTCACCTGATGTTTTATGACTTAGGAAACCAAGGTTACTTCTTTAAGGTGTGAAATTGGCATCGTTCCTCTGGAGGTACACCCCAGCGAGTGCCTGGGGGAGGAGAGGCCAGGCCATGTAGGAGACAGCTTTTTTCTTCCAGTGGCTGTGATTTGAGCCTACAGACATTTGGATTCGAGACCTAATACTGGGGATCATTATTTATTTAATTGGAAGAAAACACAGGGGTCATTTGCCTGTTTATATGGGTCATATTCCCTGTTGGAAGGCAGAAAGTTTGGGAAATGTTACATTCCCTTTCCAGCCCTGAAATCAGGAGCGAAAGAATGCTCTTCTCTGGCCCTGCGTGTTTCTGACTTGTTTGACAAGCTCTAGTGAGCTACCAGATGTGGAAATTCTTTTCAGCCTGGGATAATTTATTTATCTGTTTATGTATTTTACCAGGAAAGTATCTATTGAGTTCTTGATACTCATTTGCAAGGAACTCCTGGGGGAGCAGTAGCAGTGTATAGTGTTACTTGAGTGTTTGATTTTTTTTTTTTTCAAGTCTGTCTGCTTTTACTTCAGACCTAAAGAGCTGGGAAATAAAATGCAACTTGTTCCTCCTCCCCTCCCCCGCGTTTAAGAGCGTTTAAAACATGTGGCAGAAAATGAGCCAGGCAGACTTGGCTGAGTGTATGAACCCGTGAATTTATTTTTCCTTTCATACTTTGATCCTCATTTCCAACCATAAAAATTATTAGTAGCACTTAAGTGTTGAACATTTTTCACCTGAGAGATGTGGAACGCTCTTGGCTAATAATACTGGTTATAAAGTCAGTACTTCATGTGGGGATGGGAATTGCCTTAGAATGACTGTGTGTTGTTAGGAACACAAAATGCTGATGCCTTTCTCTTACTGCCTGGGTATCCTGTAGCTGGCAGAGGCTGGTTGAAGCTCTTGTGTGCTAATAAATTATGAGAATTTCGTTATATTATTTTGTTCACAACAACCTAAGGTAATGGCAAGTATCAACGAATAGTTGTTGACTACAAGTATTCACTGAATCATGGCAAGACAGCAAAATAGCATAGAATGCCCCACTTTTTTTCTGGAGAACATAACACCATTTCTGAGCAGGTTCCCCTGGTATAAGAAGAACCAAGAGGAAAGGTGTCAATAGGAGAATGAGCGTGCTATGTATGGTCACATGAAGGCAGTGAGAAGCAGACTGATACGAGGAGGGTGGAAGTTGTGTTTGGGTTAACACTGGAAACTAGGTTGGTCAGGCAATATAGGGCCAGCTGAAAAGATTAAGGCAGTAAAGAGGTATTATAGGTTTATAAAAAGGTGTCTGGTCCAAGCGAATTTGAAACAACAGACACTGAAGACAGGGAAAGCTGGGTAGATGGAGGTGGAAAGTCAATAGACCTAAGGTTCAAATGGATGAAAGAACCAAATAGAAGGAAAAGACGGGCTTACTATAGCTCACATTTAATTTGCAGTGAGGGAGCTTGGCTAATTGGAGAATTCCAGAGCTGAGGCTCTATGTAATAGTTATATTTTAAACAGAATTAGTAAGGTTTGACATACCTATATACTCCAGGGAGAGCAGAAAGATATGATCTGTGATTCTAAGTAAACTATCCCACTTTCTCTCTTCTCGGTAGAGGAGCTGAGAGGTGAAAACAGCCTATCATAGAATAGACAACAATCACCTCTTCTAAAAGTTAGCAGAGGAGTGGCTAGGTAGCTCAGTTGGTTAAGCATCTGCCTTCAGCTCAGGTCATGATCCCAGGGTGCTAGGATCGGCCCGTGTTGGGCTTGCTGCTCAGAGGGGAATCTGCTTCTCCCTTTCCCTCTGGTCCCTTCTCGCTCATTCTCTCTCTCTCTCTCTCTCTCTCTCTCTCTCTCTCACTGTCTCTCAAATAAATGGGATCTTTGAAAAAAGAGAAAGGGAAAAAAAGTAAAAGCCAGCAGACAACTTAAAAAGAATGACTATCTCTGGCCTGTTCGTTTCTCACCAAGCCTTCTGCCAGTGAGAATGCCACAGATACTGGGTCTGAGGAGCAAATAAATGTAAAACAAGTGTTGGACTGGGTCTAAAGATTGTTTCTCGCAGACTTGTGGTTATGGTCCCTCTGATAGGAAATTAACTGCTTTCCTTCCTAGATGTAAGCCAGAGTCCTAAATCTGAAGATGTGCTCAGGTTTGTTGGGAATCCAGGAGGCTGTCTTCAGAAAAGTTCTTCTTGATGATACATGGAACTGCCTGTCTCATCCTGCCATGGGCTTTCGGGCAGGTTTACCCTTTGGGTTCATCCAGGGCTCCAAGAAACTTGGTTCTTACATAGCCACAACTAATAAATAGGGGGCGTCCCTAAAGGAGGCCCAGAATGCAAGGGATATATCCCTGTAGTGGGTGGATAATCTAATTTTTTGAAGTGTCTCAGTCTTCAGAAAGAACCAGTACTGTAGATTTCCATTCTTTAACCTTTTGGCTGACTTAGATCTTTGAGCCTTCACAGAATCTGATCCAGTGGGTTACTGAGAGATTCCAGCATTTCTTTCTGTCCCCTGAATGATGGACTGTCCACATGACCACTAGCACTAGGATTCAGAGTGAGCTGGCCCCATTTTTGGGATGCAAAGACTCAAACCTTGCCAAAGCTGTTCTGGGTCACAGCATTTGTGCTGGGTCTGACACTACAGCTTTACAGTATACCTAGAGCCATTTTGCCAGAGCTGAGCTTTTGAGAATTACACAAGTCTTATGACTTGTACAATATGCCCTCCTCATTAAGTATCTAGAGAAGTAGATGACTGTAAGTTCTTTGAACTTTATATATTATATACTATTATATCTGAGTGAGTGATAGTACCTTTCCTGAGCATGGCTATAATATCAGCACAATATTGAACCTTGAAAAAGACATCTGTCTGTCTTCCATTTTTCAATTTTCTTATGTACCCAAAGAATGGGCATTATGGAAACTGTTGTCTTCAGAAGAGGAACGGACCAAACAGCCCATTTCAGTGAGCGCCTCTGCCCAGAAAGTATGATCAGAGCCTCTGTCCAAGGAGACATGTGGAAGAGTGTGGTCGGAGGTGGGTGGCTCTTTCTTAGAGAGTTCTCTCTCTAGGGTGTTCTTATTGCTGCTCCTTGTTTTTAGCCCGGAGGAGAACCGGGGAATCTATCAGGTCTATCCTATCTCCAGCTTGCACTGATTTACACCCGAGGCTCCCGGGAGCCGGGGAAGCAGTGCACGTGGGCCACCGCTACAGCAAGAGCTGAAAGAAGACCCCCGAAGCCGCCGCCAGGAGCCCATGGAGGTGCTGAGAGGAGCCGCAGTGAAGTTTGACCTCTCAGAACTTTTCTAAAGCACCCAGTCCCCGCCGGAGAATAAGGCAAACAAATATTAAGGGGAGGAAATCGAATATGTATGCTGAACCTTGAAGCAACATCTGAGCGTTTAAAAAAGTGCCCAGTTGGGAATTACAATAGAGTGACGCTTTTTTCTTCCCCACTGAGCAAATTAAAATTACAAGCTCAGAATTTATTTACCTAGCCATTAATGAAACATCAAATGCTCCCTGTCCTGAAGAGGCGGGAACATGCTTCCTGCGGTGTATCTTATCATCCAAGAGTGTCTCCTCCTCACAGACTTCCATCCCAAATAAGTCAGGTGAGTGGTTTCAGTATGTTTTCCATAAGCGCTTACTTTGTTTGCGCCAGGCAGTACTAGCGCTCTCCCCACCTTTCTACTCCAGGTGCTGCGTGCCCCCCAACTGTACCCCAGCATCTTTCCTGTCTGCAGCCAGGTTAGGCGCACCTGGCTTTGGAGCCCCACTCCTCAAGAACTGATACTTATGATGTGGGATAGTTATTTTAAAGAGGTGTCCATACACTTGATGGTTTAAATATGCATACTTTCCCTTCCCCCATTCAAATGGAGATAGCTGCAAAGATATTCCAACCTGAAAGGATCCATATGTTCGAGGGTTATTGTTCCAAAAGCTGCCTGTTGTCTTCTTGGGATTGATTACAGGCTTTGGCTGTTCCAGGAATTCAGAGCTTCAGAATTCAGCTTATGATTTGGGGATATGGGGAATTTGTCTTGCATGGGCTGCTTATCTGCCTTGATTTTGATAGAGTTGCTTCAGGGAGGTGTGTGGGCAGGACTTGGCATGGGTCCAGGGGAAATGAAAGCCAAGGCGGCATCCAGGCTGTGAATGGCTCCGGCTCCGGGGGCTCTCAGGGGGACAGTGTCTGTAGCTTTCCAGAGAACATTCTATGTTGTTCCCCAACGTGAAGCCGTATCCTTCATTGCCAGTTGTAAAACTGCTTGTGAGATCATGAATTTGAGGCAGTGGTTGCTGATGGCTGCAGCATTAAAGAGCAATTGCACATTTTGGAAGAATAAGAAGAAAGCTTTAAGGATCCGAATAGTCTGCTGGCTTTAGAACTTTCATGACTGGGAACAATGAGTCTTTAGAAGGCAAGGTGGACCAGTCAGTGAGATGTTTATAGCTCACCTCTTAGGTCATACTCATTTCTTGGTGCTTGAAAATTGGTGCCTGGGGTTCTCATTAATCGTGATCGCGGTATATTTGCTGCTGTCTGACTGGTTAGGATCAGGAATTGGCAGCATTAATTTCTAGGTTCCCAACCAGCCTTTGAGTTAGATTGAGATTGAAGATTTGAGGATTGTGGCTCTCACGTTGACACTCTACTCGTTTGTACAGCCAGGCCGCTAATTACACCCGGGGCCTAGATCTCTGGGGCTGGATTGCAGAGCTCCTCTAACTTAGAGCGGTCCACTCAGGCAGGATTGTGTCTGCCCTATGTACTACTCTATGCCTAGTGCTTGACACATAGTGGATATTTGGTAAATATTGACTGAATGAGTGAACTTAATGTATTTGGACCTTGGATTTTCATACACACACACACACACACACACACACACACACACACATATATATATATTCTGTGAGTAAAATTATAAGGAGTTGTTCAAAGTTAAATGATTCTGTGTTCTATATTCAGTGAGAGAATCCAAATAGAGGTCTGCTTGCTGGCCTGCCAAACACCTAGGGAAGAATAATTTCATACTAACTACTTACCTGGTTGGGGACAATGGGATTCTCAACCCTCACTTTGTAATTTAACTTTGTTCTTAAAATGAAATCCATAAAACTTTTTCCTTGTTATCCGCTTGTTCCTTTTTCCCTGCTTTCCTACCCCAACCCAGAAGTAATCTTACCATCCTCTTAACTCTTTGTTGGGGGGGGGGTGCTTTTTCAACTGCATCCTTGCTTTCTTTCATCTCTAGCTTTTCATGCAAATGACATTAGCTTTTCTAAATGGTAAACTCCTAAGTAACAAGATCTTTGCTTTATTTTTGTATTCTCTCTTTGAAGTGTAAAACTGTCCCTAAAAACTATGCCTAGTGAAGGGCGCCTGGGTGGCTCAGTCAGTTAAACATCCAAATCTTGACTTCGGCCCAGGTCATGATCTCAGGGTCATGAGATTGAGCCCTGTGTCAAACTTCATGCTCAGTGTGGAGTCCACTTGAGATTCTCTCTCTCTTCCTCTGCCCCTCCCTCTGTGTGCACTTGTGTGTACTCTCTCTTGCAAAATAAATAAGTCATAATTTTAAGAAATTATGCTGAGTAAAAAAACTAAAAAAAAAAAAAAAAAGAAATTATGCTGAGTGAAAAAAGCCAATCCCAAAAGGTTGCATACTATGTAATTCCACTTATATAGTCCTCTTCTTCAAATTATAAAATTACAGAAATGGAGACTACATTAGTGGTTGCCTGTGGATGGAGGGGAGGATGTCTCTAAAAGATGAGCAGGAAGAGCTTTGTGGTGACAGGGATACTCTGTATCTTAACTGTGTCAATGTTGTGTTGTAAAGTCACACTAGTTTTGCAAGCTATTGCCATAGGAGGAAACTGGGTGAAGCTCTGTTCATTTCTTTCTTTTTTTTTTTTTTTTTTTTTTTTTTTTTAAATTTTATTTATTTATGATAGTCATACAGAGAGAAAGAGAGAGAGGCAGAGACACAGGCAGAGGGAGAAGCAGGCTCCATGCGCCGGGAGCCCGACGTGGGATTCGATCCCGGGTCTCCAGGATCGCGCCCTGGGCCAAAGGCCGGCGCCAAACCGCTGCGCCACCCAGGGATCCCTGTTCATTTATTTCTTACAACTGCTTTTGAATTTGCAATTATCTCAAAATGTTTAATGGAAAAAAATAGTGGTGGCTCAGTAAGTATCTTTGAATTGAATGCATAAATAATTAATAATAGGGATCCCTGAGTGGCGCAGCGGTTTGGCGCCTGCCTTTGGCCCAGGGCGCGATCCTGGAGACCCGGGATCGAATCCCACATCGGGCTCCCGGTGCATGGAGCCTGCTTCTCCCTCCGCCTGTGTCTCTGCCTCTCTCTCTCTCTCTCTGTGACTATCATAAATAAATAAAAATTAAAAAAAAAATAATAGGACTATCAAATCTCTCTCTCCCTAAGCTTTAATGATGATTTTAGCTTGCTGTTCAATTGCCTTTCTAAAACTTAATATTAGGATTAATATTTTTAAGGTAGATGGAACAGCTCTGGATTAAAAAAAATGCTGTTGAGGACATTCTTCCTTTTGACAGTTTGGACTTTATTCTAGTTTTTCCCTTATATTGTAAGCCACCCCAAGTCATTTTTTGGAAATGCTTGGGATATAAATAAATAATTTGAAAGATTCCCTCAACTGCTTGATTAACCCACTAGGAGATTATGGGGGTTAAGCAGATGTATGGGGAGGGCATTATGCTGAATGAACTCATTACATAATCATTTTTGAACTGCATTGATGTTTTAGCCAGGATTACAGAGTTTATGGTCAGTGCTACTTCTTCCCTTTGCACAGTGAGAAAGAAACAGGGTTTTGGCCATTTTGTAGTAGCATCCCTGATTGCAAGTGGTAGAAGTCACCAGGGCAGTGACTTGAAGTAAGGAGAGTTTCCCCCCCTTGCTGGACAGAGCTCAGATCTTTAGTCCCCGATCTTTTAAATTGAGCCTCACCAAAATCAACTTGAAATTCTGAAGGCTGGGTCATGGTTATTTACTAAAGTTTTGTTTCCACTCATGTGGGATTTAAAGAGAGTAGCTATTTGACTTATGATCACTATTCTTCTTTTAACTTCATTGAACAATCCCCTGGGACCAGACTTAGAAATCGTACCCCTTCCCCAGAGCTGGGGTTATGGAAATACAAATGATTTCATGTTTAGTGGGTCTTAAGGAGTGCAAGATTGGAAAACCCACGACCCAGTCGTGACCCATCCCATCCTTCTCCTGTCGCCTCAAACTCACGTCTGTCCTTCCTTTGTTATTATCTCTTGGGAGATTCATTGCCTCACAAAAAATAGTGGTTAAATTTAATCTTTTATTCAGCAGCCTTTTGCTTGTATCTCCTTTTCTGTCCTGGAGCCTCACAGATTACAAGATTCTAGTGGGCCCATGGATGTCACATGTAGGATCCCACTAGATTGGTGCACAGCTGACAGGACTTCCTTCTCTCAATGGTGCGAGCATGTGGCTTTCTTTCCAAATGGGAACCGCATTCATGGAGAGCCTTTAGCTTTTAGAAGACAAGTACCAAGGGGGAACAAAGGGTTTTGTGGACTTCCCCACCTCCTCTCCTTACCCCATTCTACTTTCAGCTTGGACAGTGTGCACAATTGACTCTTCCTGTGTCTGCACAAGCACTGGTGGCGAACATGAACTCTGAATATGATTTCAGACATTCCCACCTGACCTTGTTTCCCAAGTGAGGGACTGAGCTTGGGGAGCTGAGGTGCTTTTTATTTATTTTTATTTTTATTTATTTATTTTTTTTTTTGAGGTGCTTTTTAGACTCAGAAGAGTGGGGAATCCTATGACTTCACAAACAGATGCCTGGCCTGGGAGTTAGGTCTGAGTCTAGACTTGAAGTAAGAGTGTGATATTAGGAGAACTAGTTCCTCTCTAGCTCTGTTTCCTCATCTGTACCATGAGGGAGCCAGACTGAATGAGCTCTGTCTTCCAAATGGTCTCTTGCTGCAAATTTCTGAGGTGACATAGGCAGGGGTCAGCAGCCCAAAAGGCCAGAAGTGTGCATCTTCTCCTTACCATCTGCAGAAGGCACCTGGTTGCACCATCTGGTGAGCTGGCACAAGTAAGGATGAGGAGAAGGTGTTCAAACCACATTCTCTAGCAGTGCCTTTTGGATCGTGGTGACCACTGCAAGATCTAACAGCACACATTCCTCTATCATCTCTGGCCAATGCCAGCCTGTCTCTTTTGCCTTCATCACTGCCCTGAGCCTGAAGAAAGAACTTGAAAGGAATGGAGAGCATGTCTCCTGGAACCAAGGCATGAACCTTCAGCCAGATGGGAGCACATAGGATTGCTGCCCAAATCCCAGAAGCCTTCCATGATCCTGGCTTTCCTGTGCGGCTTATTTTAAGCAGACCCCTGTCTTGGGTTGGAAAGGTTTCTCAGGCAGACTGAAGTGATCTAACAGGTAAATCTTAATACTTAGCACAGTGTGTACATCTATTTGTCAAAACCAATCAGCATTAGGGAACTCGGGGTGACACCTGCAGGGCTCCCTTGCACTAGATGTCTAGCATTAGCAATTAGTTCATTGTGTCTCAGGCATGGACAGAGGCTCTTTGGCTTTTTGCAAAGCACCCCCTTGACAAAAACTACCAACTGCCAGTGTGATTAAAAGCATGAGCTGAAAATAAGGCCAATCAGGCTGGAGCTCTCCGTTCCACTTTGTTTCAGGAAATGCCAAATATAAAAGGTGAGCTCTGTTCCCAGAGGGCTGAGAGTGAATCTGATAACTGGCTCTTCTGTTAAAACTGGCTAGGAATTGGAATGCAGCCAGCTTGCCCTTTCCCATCTGGGCAGCAGGCGAGACAAGCCTGGGGAAAGAGTGGCCACTAATTCAAAGACATTCACAAGTTGGGTTCCTTGCAGCTCTGCCTCTGCTGACCCAGGCACGCATGACCACAGGGTTCAGGCTGGCTCCTAGAGTTCTCTTCTACTTTGATGGTTAGGGATTGACACAACCCAGGGGGCATGCACCAGGGAGAGAGGTGAAACCCTGGCCTGGTTTGATGCGCCTTGGATCTGTATTTGCTGCATTTCCCTCACCACTCCTTAGTCTGTCTCTGGGCTCCTGAATCCTGATCCATATGGTATCCCTCTCACCCAGTAGCAATATCCCAGTGGAACCGTGCCTTTGAAAGTGTGATGACTATAGCAGCCACTTCAGAGAGTTACTTTTCTCCTAAAGCTGACCCATGATTTCATAATTGTATATCCCAGATGGGCACCACCTGTTGTTACACCTTCCCCCTTCTCCCCTCCCTGGTCTGTTTCCTGAATCTGACTATGGTTAGCACACACCCGGGGTTTAAAATGCACTCTCTGAGCTGGCTTAGAATATAGTGCATTAGCTAGCCTCTTTTCAGGAACATTTATTGGGTACCCATATGTGTATGGCATTTTAAACCGAAGTTAAATAATGCAGGCCATGTACTTTAGAAACTTGTAACTTGCAACTGATCACAGTTGACGAGTTAGTTTCTTAGTAAGGAAAAATACATAAGATTTTAGCCCTAAAAGGACATTAGAAGTCACTTAATCCAACCCCTTTTTTTGCAGATGGCAAAATGAAAGCAGGGCAACCTGAGCAGGTCGCTTGCACAACTCCTCAGTGGCAGAGCTAGTCCTTCATCATCCACTTTGACCAGGTCCGCATGGTGCACTTTTTTGTAGCATGTAATCTAGGTTGCCTCTTTTGCCTTTGAAACAAAGGTAGAAGATCTTAGTTTGATCACCTAGCATGGGGAAGCCACAGAAGACCTTGGAAGTTTAAGAAGAGAAAGAGAGAAAAAGAATAGATAACTCTGCAGAGAGCTCAGGGAGGGCAGTTGGGAGTCCAGAGAAGAGCAGATTTCCATAAGAAGTGGTTAGGACCAAGATTGTAAACATCAGAGTGGAAGGAAGCAGTTAGAGCATGGTATTATGTTGTTGCAGTCTCCATTTGAAGAGTGATGTGGAAATAGGCCCCAAATGTAAAGACCATTAAATTATTGCTAAGCCCTTAACTAAGGCATAGAGTTTTTTTTTTTCTTTTTCTTTTTTCTTTTTTTAAGGCATAGAGTTTTAATAGAGGCTCTGTCTTCAAACTTGTGCATGATTAAAAATACATGAGATTGGTGTATACGGAGGACTTCAACAGTACAGGCAAACAATCGAGTAGTGGCATAGTGACCTGCGCATAGCCAGTGGAGCACTGTTACAGAGCTCTAGGGATTTAATGTGAAGTTTTAGATGCCCGCGCTGCAATATATAAAGGCATCTGTTAGTAATGACAAAAGGCTGACCCCAGAGCATTTCCCTGAGGTAAAAAGAAAAAAGCTGAATTAGAGTGGGAGGTGGATAGTCAGGAGGAGAGGGGGTGGAATTTGAGTTCTTGCTCTTCTGGCTGGGAAGATGCTTTACTGTCTACATAATCGACTTCGTACTACACTGGGGCTCGATTAGAGAGGGCCCATCCTGCTCAGCTCCACTCCGTTTTGATCCCGTAGTCAGCTGCAGAGTTATAGATGAAGTGACAAGGATGGTATCTTGATTGTATCCAGCTGCCTGGAGTAAGTCAAGGGCAGAGAGGCCCCGCGTGAGGAACAGCGCTCACTCACGGCTCCAAAGGAATCTGAAATCCAGGACACCTCGGAGGCTTTTCGAACAGCGGAGTTTAGCATTTTGTGACCCAGCACCACCCAATTAAGTCCCTGTGGAGAGAAGTCTGATAAATGGCTTCAGCTAATAGGAAGAAGATTGAAATCCTAACAGCATTTGGCCCAAAACTGAGCTGATGTTATTATGGTTCTTGCAAACAGGGGCAGAGTGTATGGATTGGAGGGCTGTGTTGCCTCAGAATAGCTATGGATTGGAGGAGAATGCAGCTTCCGTCCATCAGGGGTGTGACCCATGGATGCCTCTCTTTTTTTTTTTTTTTTTTTAAAGTTTTATTTATTTTTATTTATTTATTTATTATTTATGATAGTTGCAGAGAGAGAGAGAGAGAGAGAGGCAGAGACACAGGCAGAGGGAGAAGCAGGCTCCATGCACCGGGAGCCTGACGTGGGATTCGATCCCGGGTCTCCAGGATCGCGCCCTGGGCCAAAGACAGGCGCTAAACCGCTGCGCCACCCAGGGATCCCCCATGGATGCCTCTCTATCCGACCCCCCCCAACCCTCCCCCCAGCTAGCCCACCTCAGTGGGTCGTGTGTAGTTACTTGTGCCTGGACCCTTGCAGAACCTCTTTAATTCCATGGAGGGGAAGCCAAGAGTGGGTACCAGTGTGACTGGACCAGGCAGGTGCCTGGTGCTAATAGAAAGAAACTGGCAGTGCATCTGATGGCATGTGCCCAGGCCCCCAAACCAGACAGAAGCCCTGGCTCACATGCTATGTTGTTGCTCTGGGCTCTGTAAAACCGTAATAGTATATTATTTTAATCTACTGAAATCCAAACCCAGAGTAGGAACACAGCAGCAGCCTCACACATCTGAGGAAATGTTCGACATGGCTTCGTTTGTCTGCAGCTTTTATGATGGTGGCTGTGGCTGATTAACTCTGTTGGGTACAACATGGTGTTAATGAGGCCAAGGCTGTGGGTTTGAGAGATCTGTTAGGTGAACCGGTGTCACACAAAGGAAACTCCAGACCATGCTCAAGACCCGGGTTAGATATCCCATAAAGGCATGTGAATGATCACAGGAGGACTGGGGAGGACGGTGTAATGACAGCGAATATCGCTTCCCCGCTTCTGGAAAAGCAGTTTAAAACATGTGCTTCAGCGATGGTGAATTATTACTGTGATCTTCACACGCAAAGGAGATCACATTATTATTAATGGTAACCGTTGATCAGTACTGTCGTTGACTTCCTTTCTGAATTAAGGAGAACACTAGCTCTGCCTGCGAGGGAAAGAGAAAGGCTCTTCGGGCCCTTCTTTATTGTCCGCTTTTTTGCCTCCTGAGATCTTGCGTTCCAGGTGTGCCTATGGAACACTGTCCTGTGTGGGCACTGCTTTTTGTGCTTGGGAAACCACAGTGAATAAGACAAAGCCTCTGTCTTCGTGGAGATAAAATTCTGTGGGAGGAAAATACGTAATAAATAAGGAAACAATAAATAACTGAAACAATTTCAAGAGATTGGAAGTTTGGTGGAGGAAAGGACAGGGAGGAGATGTGATGAATAATGGCCGGGAGGGAGACAGTGTTTACCTTGGGTGGGAAAGTCTGAAAAGGCCTCTTGAAAGGAGGTGACATTTAGGCAGAGACCTGACTGATGGGCAAGGGCTGGCTTTCTGAAGTGCTGGGACAACATTCCAGTCGAAGAAATAGATGAAGAGGTCATGATTCCAGAACAGCAAGGCCACCAAAATGTGGGAGAATGTGGTGTGAGAGGAGAGGTTGGACATTGGCTGGGCCCTTTGGGGGGTGTTAAGGAGTTTGGCTATTATTCTTGGTCAGCGGGAATCCATTTTTTTGTTTTGTTTCAGGGGTGGAACAATTCTTGACGATTTTGGAGGGTGTTGGGTTGAAGTGTGTCTCCCTAAACAGTTATGTTGAAATCCTAACCCTTAAGAAACCTGATTTGGAAATAGGATCTCTTTAGAAGTAATGGAGTTAAAATGAGGTCATTAGGGTAGGCCTTAATCCACTTTGACTGATACCCTTATAAAAAGAAATTTGGACACACACATACACACTGAGGGAGGAAGGCTGTATGAAGACAAAGGTTAGGAGAGATGCATCTAATGCACCTACAAGCCAAGGAGTGCCCAAAATTGACAGCCAGCCATAGAAGCTAGAAAGCAGCAAGGAAGGATGGTTCCCCTAGAGTTGTCAGAGGGAGCAGGGCCCTGCCAACAACCTTGATTTCAGACTTCTAGATTTCTGTTGTTTTAAGCCATGTTGTATGGTGACTTTGTTACAGTATCCCTAGCAAACTACAAAAGGGGCAGGAGGTGCTGGCACATGGTTCTGCCCTTGGGAAAGCAATGATGCATCCTCCCTGGACTCAGTGACATGTGGGTGTTAGGGAAGCATCTGTCTGCTGTAGCATATGACCATATAACATATATATATATATATAATGAAAATAAATATATAATGAAGACACACACACACACACACACACACACACACACACACAGCCTGTTGGTTGAGATACCCTCAACTAGATCTTTTTCACCTTACCAGAGGGTTCCCCGGTAAACTTGTAAGTTGGGGCACCTGGGTGGCTCAGTCAATTAAGCATCTGACTCTTGATTTTAGCTCAGGTTATGATCTCAGAGTTGAGATTGAGCCCCACATCTGGCTCTGTGCAGAGTCTGCTTGTCCCTCTCCCTCTGCTCTTCCCCCTGCTTGTATGCTCATTCTCCGTCTTTGTCTTTGAAATAAACAAAGACATAAAATCTTTAATAAAAAAAAAGTGCTCAGAACACTTACATTAACCTAAAGTGGGGCAAAATCATCTAACACAAAGCCTATTTTATAATATTAAAGTATTGAGTATCCCATGTAATTTATTTTAATACTGAAAGGAAAAAACAGAATAGTTGTCTGAGTACAGGATGATCTTAAGTGTACTGATTATTGACTGTCGGCAATTGTGTGGCGGACAAGCTGCAGCTTGCTGCCATTGCCCGGTGCATAAGAGAGGATCATACTACATATTGCTGGCCCAGGAAGAGATAAAAAATTTGAAGTAGGTTTCTACTGAATGCATATTACTTTTTTACCATCGTGAAGTCGAAAAATCATAAGTTGAACTATTGCCAGTTAGGGACCATCTGTATTCTAATATTCTTTTAGGAATAGTCCTGTTAGAGATATTGTGGAAATAATGGTTTGGGAGGGTGAGAGTGGAGGCAAGGACAGGCGTTAGAGGCCTATTAACAACAATCTAGGTGAGAGATGATGGTGGGTTGAGCTCAAGAGTGGGCTGGGAGAGTTGGTGAGAGGTGGTCAGAAGTAGAGCCAGCAAAACTTTCTGATGGATGGGGTGTGGGGAAGAAAGAAGTAGAGGAAAAAGACTGACTAGTGGCTTTTGGGCTGGGGCGGTCTGGGTAGACGATTTATTGAGATGGAGAGGATTAAGAGAATGGCATATCTGGGGATAGGGGCTCAGGAGTATGCATGCACTGGACATGTTAAGTTTGAGGTGCCTATTGTTTATCCAGTTGAAGATATTGAGTAGTTGGTTATCTCAGGAACATTCTGGGCTAAACGAATTTAGAGATCAGTAGATTATAGAAGGTGTTAAAAATTATTGAAACTAGCTGAAATGATTCAACTTGTTTAAAGAGACCAGGGCACAGGACTGGACCCTCAGGAGTTCTGTTGTTTAGGGGCCTGGTAAAGGATGAGGAATCGTGGTTGCTGAGAAGTGGCACCATGAACAGCTACTAAGTTGTCCATACTTCTTAATGGCATGAACTTCCTCTTTAAAGGTTAAACTAAATTATACAGAAATACACGAGGAAAGTATTGGGAGTACCCCATCCCCAGTATACCAGATTCTGTTTCACAAAACTGTATCTAAGAGCCTTCCCAAATATGGAAATCAAGTTTTTGTTTTCAGTATGTTATAGATTATAGAATCAGACACATTCTTTCTACATGCGGCTTCTAAAAGGTCATAAAGATGGCTGTGTTCTCTAGGGAATTAGAGTTTTAAAAAAGTTTTTTTAAGAAACAGACTCTCTAGGGCACCTGGATGGTGCAATTAAGTGTCTGATTCTTGGTTTCAGCTCAGGTCATGATTTCAGGGTCATGGGATTGAGCCTCATGTCAGGCTATGCGCTGGGTGTGGTGTTCACTTAAGACTTTTTCTCCCTCTGCCCCTCTCCACTGCTTACTCGCTCACTCACTCAGTCTCTCTCCCTAAATAAATAAATCTTTAGAAACAGAGACTAAGTTTTCACAGTGGCCAAATTTAATGCAAATATGGGCAGTCAAGGGGCACCCGGGTGGCTTAATTGGTTCAGTGTCTGCCTTCAGCTCAGGCATGATCCCATTGTCCTGGGCTCCCTGCTTGGTGGGGAGTCTGCTTCTCCCTCTTCTTCTGCCCCTCTCCCACCACTGTGCACTTGTTCTCTTTCTTCCTCTCTCTAATAAATAAATAAAATCTTCAAGAAAAAAAAAAAACAACCGAGGACCGTCAAGTTGGAGGAGTCCATGTATCCATGTATTCTTCACATGTGCGTACATTAAGAATGGAACCTGTTTCTATAATCATGTGTTAAGAGATTGCATACCTTGGCCCAATTTAGTGAGCCGTTACTACATTACTTGAAATTTCCCAGCAATGGCAGGGGGATTTGGAGGAAATTAGAATCCACATCTGACTTTGAATATTGACAGAGTAACTAGCCCCTGTTAATGCAGTATCTTCAGAAGCCCATTTCAGCCTTAGCTGGTCAAGATCTGGCTCTGGGGAGTCTGTCTGTACCGTTTGGGTAACGTAGCACTGTGCCTGGTCACTGTCTGAACTGGGAAGTGATTGTGGATGTGTTTCTCCCCTCAGGTCTGGCGGGAGTTTCCTGACCGCTTAGTGGGTTACCCAGGTCGTCTGCATCTCTGGGACCACGAGATGAGTAAGTGGAAGTATGAATCTGAGTGGACCAACGAGGTATCCATGGTGCTCACGGGGGCAGCTTTTTATCACAAGGTAAGGTTGGGGGTGGGGCAGGGGCATGCCAGGCTGGGGCATGTGGGTCTGAAGTGACAAAACTGCGTGCATGACACTTGTGCTGCGTGGCCCAATTGAATTTCTGCCGAGTGTAGGAAAAAATGTCCTACTCAGAGAGCTTACAGAGGCCATGTTGTAGTGGGTGTCAACTATACTTCAGTTAAAGAAAGAAAGGCTATGTTGTGTGGTTTTTGTTACTTTTCTTACTATGCAAATAATGCATGCTCATAATAGAAAATAGGGAAAATCCATAACAAATTTTATCTTATAAGAAAAGTCGCACACATACAAAAAAGTCCTTTGTAGTCCTATCACTTAGCAATAACCATTGTTATTGTGTAAATGTTTTCTCCAATTTGCCTTTGGAGAAAACTTACTTACATATACTTCTGTGTAAACATTCTCATTAGCCTGCTTTTTGCATGTATTATGAGTTCCTTTAACATCAACATTCCTTCATAACATAATTGCTAATATGGTATTCTAATATCCATAAATCATGTGTAACTATTCTTCTATCACTGGATATTTAGATTGTCTCAGGGTTTTTTTGGCTATTTTAGATAATGCTTAATTTCTAATGCTTAGTGATCAGTATCCATTTTCATAACTGTTTGTACTTGTGATCATTATGATAGATTTCTAGAAGTGGAATTATATCAAAGGGAATGAACATTTTGTAGAGGTTTTAAGATTATATATATGTCTGTTTTCTTCAGAATTGTTTGTGCCAATTTACATTCCCATCAACAAAATATAAAACTGTTACTATAACTCGTCTTGCATGAAATATATAAAAAAAGGGAAAAAATCAAACTGAGCTGGTTTGATACTTGAAAAAGGATCTCTTTTCACTATGATTTGACCACGGTGGTTGAAATTCCTTTTGTATCTTTTGTATTTCCTCTCTTCTGAGAATCATCACTTCACATTTTTTACTTTTTTTATTAGGGAGAGGTTGAAATTGCTTTGGACTTTAGAATATTCAGTTTGATGGTAGAGTGCTCCTGGGAGTGTATGGTTGAGTTGACTATAATACCTTGTCCCTTGTCATCAGTTGTACAAGGTACTGATGTCAGGAGAACATCTGCTTCTCTCTCCGGCCCAGTGTAGTTAATTTAACAGAATCGTGTTATATTGATTGCATGTTGGTTTCTCACTGCTGCTGTGTACTTTTCAGGGCTCTCAATCCAGAAATGGGTTTTGTTCTTAGCAATAATTGAGTAAGTTTATAATTCTTGGGGTTTATGGTCATATACTGTGTACATTCCCCCCTGTCCATGAATTTCTGCACTATCTCATACATGTAGGTTATGGCAGCTTGAAAACTGCCTCATTTGGGGGCGCCTGGGTGGTTCAATCATTTGAGCGTTTGACTCTTGATTTCAGCTCAGGTCATGATTTCAGAGTCCAGGGTTCAAGCCCCATGTTGGGCTTTGTGCTCAGCATGGAGCCTGCTTGTTTCTCCCTTGCCCTCTCCCTCTGTCCCTTCCCCCTGCTTGTGCACACACACACACCTACTCTCTCTCTCTAAAATGAATAAATCTTAAAAAAAAAATTGCCTTATTTTGTATTTTTTTTTAAAAAGTGCACACCTTTGTAGTGTCAGTCTACCATGAGTTTATCTGTTTCTATTTGCAATCTGTGGACAGAAAGTAGAACATAAGATGGAGTACAGTGGCTCAAGGTGAAGAACTGAGTAGAGGTCAGTGTGTAGTGTGTCTCTGGCTGATATTTTATTTATCAAACATAGGATATATGAGCTTGAAGGGCCTGCATCCTATAAGGGCTTCACAACCTGTCTCTCTTTTACAATAGGTGACGTTTCAAAGAATGACAGTATTAAAGATTCTTTGTCTTCTGTCCAAAAGCATTCTAATATTTCTTACAGCCTTGTGTTAATCCTAGGAGAGAAGGCTTGTCCCCACGCCATGAGTAAGTTGCCCTTTGACTATCAACCATGGGACAGTGCTATTTGAATCTTTCCTCTTTTTGTCTCACCTGACAGTATTTTAATTATCTATATACCTACAAAATGCCTGGGGATATCAAGAACTGGGTGGATGCTCATATGAACTGTGAAGACATTGCCATGAATTTCTTGGTGGCTAACGTCACAGGGAAAGCTGTCATCAAGGTAAGACATCCTGGTCTGGCTCTGCCACTAACTTTGTGATCTTTGGCAAATTTCTGTTTCTCTGGGCCTGAGAAGTTCTGATAAGTATAATTGAAGCATTGGATTATATGAACTTTAAGCTCCCTTCCAGCTTTAAGATTTTATGATTGATATAGTCACATTTTAACACTGAAGCTAGGCTTTGATAATTTAAACATGTTTTCTTTTTCTATATGGTTTCTTTAGTTATAGTTTTTAATCTCCAGTATCAGAGATAAAGGCTGTGATGGTCAATCTACAAATCATGTTTTAAAAATTTAATTATATTCTCAAAGCTGATTTGGAATCTAGATCTGTTAAAGAATGCAACTTACATCTTTCTTAAGGTAGCTGGTTTTTATTTTTTAAAGACACTAAAGAGGGGCACCTGGATGGCTCAGTGGTTGAGTCTGATTTTGGCTCAGGTCGTGATCCCAGAATCCCAGGATCCAGTCCCACATCAGGCTCCCCGTAAGGAGCCTGCTTCTCCCTTTGCCTATGTCTCTGCCTCTCTCTATGCCTCATGAATAAATAAAGTCTTAAAAAAAAGACATTGTGAAGATAGTACACCTTGTACAGTTATAACTGTAGTTTTTCTAAACATTGTTTTTAAATATCAATCACCAGTTTTTAAAAGCACCTTTTCCATAATGTGTTAAAAGCTGAGAGTACATGAGGATCACACAAGGGGGAATGCCTGGGTGGCTCAGTGGTTGAGCATCTGCCTTTGGCTCAGGGTGTGATCCCGGAATCCTGGGATCCAGTCCCACATCGGGTTCCCCACAAGGAGCCTGCTTCTCCCTCTGCCTGTGTCTCTGCCTCTCTCTGTGTTTCTCATGAATAAATAAATAAAATCTTAAAAAAAAAAAAAAGGATCACATGAGTATCTCTTTATCTGTAAATGGGTGTCTATTCCTGAAACATAGATTTTGCTCAAACCAGATCCCCAGAAACAAAGAGTTTACTTTTTTTTTTTTTTTAATGAGTAGAATCATCCTAACCTTTTTTCCTTCTGGATTAGAATTCCATATAAAAATGGGCAGTGCTTCTAGGCCAGATTCTGTATTGGAATCTTTGCATACTGGAAGCTTACATTGGAAGCGTGGTGTGGCATTCCCCACTGATTGTTCATGCTATGAACTGATGGGAGAAGCCCAATTAAACTGAAGTGGAGTGACCGGGGAGAGAGGAAGAGTCCCTGTCTGAGCTCTGTAAACTTGGCCCAGGCCTCACCCTGCTGCAGCCCTCTAACTCAGTCAGCAGTCACTGCAAGAGAAAGTAAAGCATGTAAACCACGAAACTAAGTTTTAAAGGAACCCCTCTTATCTCCAAAATTGCTTTTTGATGTGCTTCAAGATATTTTTAGCTGTGCTTACTTACTCCAGACAGTCGTTGCAGCATCTGTGTGCTTCTTAGCCTGGCCTTAGTTATCTAGCTTTCTCTCCTCACCGCCCCCCCCCCCCCACCTCTCTATTGTTTACTTAGCTTCACTAGGTTAGGATAACAGTCTCCCTGGGTTTGCTTAGAAAATCATTAGAAGTTTAAGGTTTGGGAGAGCAAGAGGGAGAGTCAGGGAAAAGAATTCCAAGGGTGAGGGGACCATTGGATTTTTTCCTGATCGAAGGGAATTGCAAAATAACCTGGCATCTTCAAGAGCATGGCGCTGTTCATAGCATTTGCCATTAGCTGGAAGAAGGAAAAAGAGTGCCTGTTGGAACTAAGGTTACGGTGAAAGTTATGGGAAGCTGTATTTCATCGCCCTTATGGCTGCAAGAACAAATGGTGTTTATACAAGGACCTTGGCAGTGAGAAAACAGTCATTAAACAGGAATTAAGGAGCTTGTCATCACCACTTCTTTCCAGTTACAGAAGGCAAAAGCCCTCCAAGCCTTTTTTATTGGGCCCTTGTGAGTTGTGCTGTTGGCCAAGCCAGACAGAATTGAATGGAGGAATGGTGAGAGGTGTGTGTGTGTGTGTGTGTGTGTGTGTGTGTGTGTGTGTGTGTGCGCGCGCGCGCGCGCTTGTGTGCGCTTGCACGCACACGCATGTGCATGCACACGTGCGGGAGGAGTAAGCAGCTCAGCTTACAGAGCAGATGCACCACTGTGCACAGTGGTGTCACAAACATGATTTTACTGTCCTTGGCACTAACAACCAGGTATATTTTTTTATTTCTCTGGCAGGTAACACCACGAAAAAAATTCAAGTGTCCTGAGTGCACAGCCATTGATGGGCTTTCACTTGACCAGACGCACATGGTGGAGAGGTGAGTGAGCCTCTAACCAGAAGTTTGCCCTAGCCTCTGATCCCCATTTCCTGCCTTGGTCCTGTTTATGGGACTTGTTGGAGATATAAGGACAGCAGCTGGTAGCCATAGTCACCTCCTTTTGCACTGTGGGAATTGGGTTAGTTCAAGCCCAGGTCACCCAAAGAATTAATTTGGAATGCTACTCACTCAATTTGTAATGGCTGGAAGAGTCTTAAAAATATAGCTGGCCTTAAGCTCCAGAAGTCGGATTCTCTATGTGGACTAAGCATTTAACTATCCACAGTCGTTTGAGTGGAACATAGTTAATTCAAAGAAAATACTAGATTGTTTTTCTGGATAGTATCTCCATGTGACAATAAAAGCTTGATTAGAAAGCATTAAACCAAACCCAGAGACAAGTTACCTTTCCTGACCTACCAAGAACAGAATTGAAAGCACAGCTCTTTACAGAGATTGAGAAAAGAAGAGGGCAGCTCTGAAATACTCCTTTTATTCCAATTTGGTCAGTTACTCATCAAGCACACCTTTCTGTGGAATGTGATACTGAGCCTTGTAGGTGAGTGTAAAACAAGTGAGAGGCGTGTACATCTTCTCTCAGGACCATGATAATCTTATAGTAGACCTAATTGTTCTCAGTTGTATCCCACAGATCCCCCAGCTTGGCATCTCCTGAACCAAACCTAATTCTTACATGGGACAGCAAGCTTGGACATCCAGGTGCACTGTTGTCAAGGGACCAGAGTGCACTCAGAGAATGTCAGAGTAGCCTTTTGGAATAAGATATCTAGTTTGGGTTTCCAGAAGGCTCAGATGGATCTTCTTGCAGCATCCATTTCTGAAGTGTATCAGCCATGTTAAAGTCCTTAATGCCTGGAGGATTTTTTGTACAAAAAAATTGTTTCACTTGGCCTGAGTTCTTCTATAATGCTTTTTTTCCTTATATTTTATTCTTATCCTCTAAATAATCCTTTACCCTTTCATATATAAATATCTTACCCAAATGACATGACTTTTATCAACTGTCATGTGAAATAATACATTATTGTGATTTTGGAAACATCTGTCACTGGTATCATAGGAATTACATAGCCAAGGGCAGCGATAGTAACTGTCACAGCTCATTTAGAAGAGACCCCAATTATGGTTATATTGGAGTACTTGAAATTATTATTAAACCTACCTCCATTCTTTGTGTTTGGGAGAATTCATAGCATGAAGCAATTGGATAATTGATTGGGCTGAGTGAAAATGGTGAGCTTATATGGTATAAGATAGAAATTTTAGGAAGAAAAGTTGGCCTGATAATGGCCTGGAAGTTCATGCTAAAGCCAAACAATTCTGGAGCACCACCGAGATAGCAGATGTAAAGAGACTTAACATGCAGTGAGAGAGATTTAAGTTAGATATTATTATTATTAAACATTGAAGAAAGTATCTAAGGGAGAGGTGGGGGCTTCCTCTTGGGATTAGGCTTTTGAAAATAGATTAGGTGACTACCCAGATGTTGTTAGGCTTGAATCGGATTCTGTCAGAGTTTATAATTAACAACGACAAATATATGCACACACATGTAAGTGTGCGTGTGTGTAACAATCCAAAGCTATATGTGATAAGTGCCATAAGGGAGGCTCCGAATGTTATAATTGATCGGAGGAAAGAGAAATGACTTCTCGCTAGGTCAGTTACTAGGAATAATTTTGTAAAAGATGGCTCTTGAAGTCAGTCTTTAAAGATCATTAGGATCCCTGGGCAAGAAGAAGAGATCCCAGGCAGGGGAGAATGGGTGCTTGAAGGTTCCAGTCAGCAGGATGAAGGTGTATGTGGCAAACAGTTAGGAGTCCAGTCTGGCTAGAGTGTAGAATTCTGGCCTGTTGGTGCCATACCCTAAAGAACTACCCAGTGAAGGAGTTTGAACTTGCTTCTTTAGGCTCTGGTACACCATTGAAGGTTTTTGAACAGGGGAGCTTGATCAGAGTATTGTTTTGAGATTCATTTGGAAGTAGTGTACAGAATGGAATGGAGATGAAGGAATTGAAGAAAACAAATTTGGAAAGCTTGAACTAAATTGCATGTAGGAAGGAAGGGATGGATTGAATTGTAAGAGATTTTTTTTTCTCCGCAAAGGAGGATATGCTAGAACTTGAGGTTATGGGGAGAGAATTGATGGTGGGAGCATAGATGTTAAGTCAGGAAGAATGGTGGTACCGTCAGCAGTGTGAATGATATAGTTCAGAGGAGACACCAGTTAAGGGAGGAAGTGGTGTGGATGGTTGCACCTTCAGCAGTGTGATTAATGAGGACAGGAGGAGATTTGAATCATGGCTGAAGCTGGAGAGCAATAAGGCAGATGTGGAGATGTAGATACGGAGCAAGCATTTGGAAATGTGGAACTAGACCTTCAGGAAGAAGATGAAAACAAAGGTAGATATTGAAGAGACATCTGCCTAGGGATGGCCATTGACTGGAGAAAAGGCAAGGACAGAATCTTGAGAAACTCTGACATTTAGGAGACAGAACAAGTAACTGAGAACAGAAGCAGCCACGGTGAGGCCATGAGAGAACCACGGTCTGCAGTGCACAGAAGCAAGGGAGGAGCAAGGAACACGCAGACTGGGAAAAGGTCTTTGACATGAATGGTCAGTGGTGACCTTGAAAAAAATAATGCCAGGAAGTGATGGGGCTTAAGGGTTATGGAGTGTGAGTCTGTGGTGAGGAAGTGGAGTTAGTGAATGTAGAATACTCTTTGGAGAAATTTGAGAGGGAACAGAGGAAATCAGTCTTGAAATCAGAAACTGGGAGCAAAACTGTTTGGATTAAAGATTGAATCACTAAATGATTAAATGAGGCACTTAAATCTGGAGGGAGGAAGGTATGATTTAAGCCATCTTGGGTAGACCAAGAGATGGAGTTACAACTGAAGAATTGTTCATTTGCTGGGTTGTGGGTTTTTTGTTTTTTTTTTAATGGTTCACTTTCCAGAATTCACATTTTGCACAAAATAGTGAAAGAAGTTAACCGCTTTGCAAGTTATGACCTTCTATTAGGTCTTATGGTTTAATAAGTTTATTTATTCTCATATTTGGGGTCTTGAAGCAGAAATCTCGTTTGTGTCCGAGAGTAGCTCTTACTGCCCAGCATCCATTTCCAGGATCTACTGTTAATTCTTTACAAACCAGAAAACCAGAAGACTTTGTAACTGTTCATTTTGACCAGTAGCTTCACCAGGCTAAAGCAATATGGCAGACAGACAGTGCTGCTCTTAAGAAAAGGAACATTGTGTTTTGAATCAGTCCCATCTTTGTTCAAATTATGGGTTTGCCATTTAGTAGCTGTCTGACTTAGAAAAACTGATTTGCCTTATCCTGAATTCTGGTCTTTTCATCACCTAAAATAGATATATTAATATCTATCAAACTACAGTGTCCATTCATGGGTTCAACAAATACCTATTGAGCGTCTTTGTACCGAACACTGTGTTATGTGCTGGAGATGAATGCAGTAATAATATTGGACAGCCTGTAGCATGATGCCGGGCAACATTAGTTTCCTTCCAGTTTCCTCCAGCACTAGTCCTAAAGGCTCCAGGTTACTTTAGGTAATTGTATGTGTTTACAAGGAAAACAGAAAACCGTTAGTCCTTTCTCCCACAGACACTTCCAGCACTTCAGAGGTAGACATTGGCGTTTCTGAGCCTGTTCATACTAGATTAGAAAACCAACCCAGGGAGCATTTACTGACGGGATGGCTGGATCCCTGATGGAACAACTCAGGTGAGCCTCCAGCAACCAGCCAAAATCACCATCTACCCCAACCTGTTGCCCAGCCTAGATCTCCTGTGTGAAAAGAGAGTGGGAAACCCTGTTAGTACCTGGCAGGAGAGTTAAGGACCTTTACCACTCAGTGGCCAGCGGCTTCTCCAGTGGCTGTGTGGAGAGAAAGAAGCACTCAGGAGGCCTGGGTTAGCCAGGGGCAGCTGTCAACAAGTCAGCTGGCCTGAGCCCCCAGTGGCCTCTTGCCTGTGGCTCGGCCCTGTTGGCAGATCTAGATATAGAGGAGGCATTGTCCTTGGTACTCTCCAACAGGCTGTGGAGCCACTGTCCTCTGCCAAGAGCCACGGTTCTTTAATGTGTGCTCACTGGTACCTGTGCTGGGCGAGGCTGGGCTTTGCTGGCCAGAGTCTACGGGCGTGATGACCGGAAACTGGAAGAATCCGTACATGTTTATTGGCAGGACAGCTCCTGAAAGTAAGACCTTGGAGAGACTGACTTTGCCGCCACCTTGACCCTCTACTTGGAGGAGAGGGAAGTCACTGTGCTTGCTCAGTAACTGCTTTGTGGAGATTCCTCCAACTTTCCCAGGATCCCCTTGGACGCCCACCTCCTGAGTCTCACAAGACTGCCAGCAGGAGGGAAAGTCCCTTACCTGTGAGTTATGGTAGTGTGATGGAAAACACAAAGGCTCTCCTGCCAGTGTAGAGATCCAGCTCTTGCATCATTTTCACTCTGGGGCCTTGGGCCTCAGCTTTCACTGCTCGGCCCTTAATAGGAATCTACTGTAAACTAGCCCTTGGACACCTCAAGGGGGCTGCCTTAAGGAATCAATGAAATCATATTTTTAAATTGTCTGGCACATAGTAGGTACTCAACAGTGGTTAATTTCCAGCCTCTCCATTTGGACTCTGGAATTATGTTCATGAATACATTTATTTATATCATCTCATAATTAAGATTTTTTAGTCTCAGGAGCCAGACTGCCTGGCTTTGGCTCTGCCTTTTATTGTTATCTGACCTTTGGACGTGTTCCTTAGCTTCTCTGTGTCTCAGTCTTCCCAGTGTAAAGTCGGAATGATCATAGGACCTACCCTGTGGCATTTTTGGTTGGTGGAGTGAGTTTCTGATCTACATAGGGCATTTGTACATAGCCTGGAACTATGATACATAGTAGTTGTCGCTTTTTGGTGCTGGACAGTGGTATTATTAGCCAGAAGAGCTTCAAATGACACGGTAACACATTCTTTTAGAAACATAATGACCAAGAGAAGAGAATTGATGACTGGCTTCTTTATTAATTGATTTCTTCCTCAAGCTCCAAAGATTCAAAAACTTGTGGATTAAAATAATTTGAAACAAGGCTTCCAGTATCTCAAGACAGAGGAGACTTCCCGTCTGTGTCTTGAAATCCAGCCCCTCTTGGGTTAATGGTTCTGCCTAATGGGTTTGTTCTTACCGTAGCTCTCGGCTGCCTGGGCCCAACTTGAGGGGAGACAGTACTGACCCTTCTGAAATCCATCCTGGAGGTCCCCTTCACTTCAAAAGCCATGTTTACAGGCTTGTTTTTCCCCTCTGGTCTGGATGCTGGAGCGTCCTCCCAGCTGTCACACTCAGTTGGCCTGATTGACCAGAACCATTTCCCACCAGCCTGCCTGACCTGCTCACCTCGGAGGAGGCTGCTCACCGGCTTCAGGGAGTGGTATGGCGGCAGGGGCACCCTCGGCTCCCCTCCTGCAGAGCCTATGGCCTGTTATATCACTGAGCCCCATGTCCCCACACGTTCTGACAAGGGAACTGGACGCCAGCTCTCAGCTGGCCAGCAGTTCTAGGATCACCGTGAATAAATTGGTTGAATGAGTGCAGGGTTTATTGTTTGGAGGTGAGGCTCACTGCCCATTACTTTCTTTTACCTTTCCTTGCTCCAGGTGTACGGTCCTCGCTGAAGCTCAGATCCAGGTGCCTTTTTCCTCTCCAGCCTTTGCCTTCTCTTTAGCTGGCGGAGATGGGGTTAAGAATGGTTGGCAGCTAATCCACCTTGGTTTGAGGCCTGCTTGTACAGAGGGGGAAGAATGACTGGAATTTGAGGGGGAGGGGAAGAGTTCTTCTGACCTCTGCGGGCCCATGTCCTCCAGACAGCATCCCTGGTTCACTTTCTCCCCCTGAACAATAGTCACAGCTCCCCCAGATCCCTTCTTCTGCCCACACCCTCCCTACCTTTTACAAGAACCTGGGAGCAGCCTGAGGATGCTTGGATGTCTTTTGTTGATGCTGAATAGGATGTGTTTTGCTCTCATCTGTCAGCCTCTTGAACGTTTTCTCTGTTTTCCTCCCCCTTCCCCTCTCATCCATCACCTGCCTCCCCTCCCCAAACCCCTCAGGTCTGAGTGCATCAACAAGTTTGCTTCAGTCTTTGGAACAATGCCTCTTAAGGTGGTGGAGCACCGAGCAGACCCTGTCCTGTACAAAGATGACTTTCCTGAGAAACTAAAGAGCTTCCCCAACATCGGCAGCTTATGAAACAGGCCCCTGGCGGGGGGTCTGAATGTTAAGCTTGGACGGAGGAGAGCACAGCCTCCCCGACACTCTGATATCAGGGTGTGGGGGATCTTCAACTGATGTGCTGGACTTGTGACACCTAACCTGCTTCTACCAGAACCGGAACCTAAAGAGAACATCTAAGCACCTTGAGTGGTGCACACCCTGTTCTAGTGTTTTTTATCACCTCCAGTGGGTTCTTGTTGAATATGCCAAATGGAAGTCTTTGTGGCATGCTCTGAATCTCAGGCGCCCTTTGTTTGCAATTCCAATAGGACAATCTTAGAGGAGATGTCACTGCCCCTAAGACTGGAGAAGACCAACCTACTGGCCATATTAGATTTGGGAGCCACGTACATAGCTTACCTTTAGCTACTTCAAATCAATTGAGTTCTTAGGAGGAAAAGTCAAACCAAGAATTTGGTGCAAAATCCCAACATCTTAGTGGGATTTGACATATGCCCTGGGTCCTGGGACACTGGACCCATGTGTAGGCAGAGGACCGAGTACTGAATTGGGATCTTGTAAGTTCCATGAACCATTCCTCTTTGGTTTGGCTTTTTGATATGATTAAAATAATTTTTTATTCCTTTTTATACTATGTCTTAAATGCTGATTATTGGTAATCCAAGAAACTTTTTTTTTTCTTTCTTTCTTTCTTTTTTTTTTTTTTTTTAATATATTTAACTCCATCTTCTGGTTAATTCCAGTCTACCGTCCGTGTCTAGGAGGATATGGAGCCAGGATGAATATCTGGTGTCATGTGCATCAAGTAGAACATCCCCAAACCATAAACAATTTAAGAGAAGATGTCTTCGAAAACCTCCCAAGGGAATCTGTTTGCTTCTTGATTAGATGAGTGGATTTTTTTATAGGTGTTCTCTGGGAAAGCACAGGGCCTCTCCTAGCCATACTCTGATGCTCTAGCTGGTGCCATGTTGTAAATGTCGAGGGAGTTGTGACCCCCCACCCCAAGGGGATGCCAAAATTTCCCTCATTCTTTCAATGTAAACTTAATGTTAGCCAGGGAGGTTCTGGCTAATGTTAAATGCGACTATAACAACTGCTTTGCAATAGTTGCTGGTATATTTAAATCGTTAAATTTCAGCATTTAGTAATACTGCACATGTGTGAATTATACCTCTTTAAGCCCCGTTGATGAACAAATCTACTCTGGCAAATGTTAGATGTTATGGATTCGAACCAGATTTATCTGGCTCTAATATTAAGATTAGCCACAGTTTGGGCTTTAGCCATAACATATGTCCCCAGAACACAAAATACATAACAATTTGCTTGGAATATGGTTATAATTACTGAAACCTAGCTGTGTGCCAGTCGAAGTCACTAATACACCACCCATTGTTCTCGAGTGACACAAAGGTGAATAGTTACTATGCTATAGATTTTAAACTCGTAGCTTTAACAAGAGTCACTTTAGATGTGTTCCCATAGACTTTGAGAGGTCAAAACAAACTTCAAGAAGTAGCAGAATTGAAAAACAGGAATCATGAGAGTTTCATCTTCTCTGACAATGAGATGTGAGAACACTGGACTGTTGTGTTAGAAAGGACGAAATGCCATCTCCCTGTTGAGGCTGTAGGTGTGGACACGGAAGCTGTGATTTGTCCATTGTGTTGCATTCAAACACTGGTGCCCAATAAATACTGTTGATTTGAATAATTATATTCTGGCCAGGAGGGGACACGGGAAGGCACTTAGTCTCATATTCATAAGGCTGAGGCTGGGGGTGGTAGAATAGAAACCAAGAGAAGGGGCTTTCTGCTGTCACAGACAGTGAGTACTGCCCCCCTTCCTGGGGTTCCCTAGCTTGTTTTCCAAGATTCAGGGTGGGTGGTGGGGTTGGTCCTCACATTAAATCCCTGCTGGCAGCTGAGAACCGTGCCAACGTTTTATGCGTGTCGTCCCCTCAGCCTCAGCCCCTGAGATTTTCTGCTCTTTTTCACGTCACTGAATCCACTGCCTTAGTGGCTGGTGTGTAATCCAGGTTTCCCTCTCTGAGGACAAATGTTTTCTTTCTCTTTTCTTTTTCTTTTTTTTTTTTTTTTAATTTTTTTTAATTTTTTATTTATTTATGATAGTCACAGAGAGAGAGAGAGGCAGAGACACAGGCGGAGGGAGAAGCAGGCTCCATGCACCGGGAGCCCGATGTGGGATTCGATCCCGGGTCTCCAGGATCGCGCCCTGGGCCAAAGGCAGGCGCCAAACCACTGCGCCCCCCAGGGATCCCTCTCTTTTCTTTTTTAAAACTCTGTTAGCCCTTTGGTTTTGGAAGAGGAACACTTCAATCCAAGATGATTGGGAGCCCCTGGGAGCTGTGTTAGTATGACTTTATCACCTTCTTAGGAGTCACTGGACTTCTCAGGGCATTAAAACTCCATGTAAGGCACCTCACAACCCCCAGAAGTATTGCGGATTAGATCCAGTAACATAGCATGAAACTACTTGCAGTATGGAATGAGTATTTATATCCCAGGCACTTGAAACCTCAAAGTTTCTACCTATGGACAGACAGGTGGTGCAGGTCACAAGGAGAAATTCAGGGCAGGAATATAGCAAGCAGTCATGATTCATGGATTCCGAGGGGGCTGGGGACTCCACGCCCTTCTCTGTATTTCTAAGCTGCTCACCAGCAAGCCTCACCCATAAGCTTGGGCTGGGATCATCTGCCCTTGGGATGCCATAGAGCCTGGTTTCAGAAGCGGAACAATAATGCTAATTAAAATGTCATGTTCTGGCCTACAACAGACAACAGCTGGTTTTAGATTAAGAAATCTTTTTTAAGAAATTGCATCCTGCTGGCCTGTACAGAAGATGAACCTGAGCTGGCCCTGGCCCTGGCCCAAATGTGCACTGAGTCACTTGCCTTTGCCCCCAGGGACCTAATTGGGATGAGCCAGCTTGGAATGCAGGTTGGAAACACTTTTTCACTGGTTACCATCACATAGTTCTTAATATTCTTATCTCGTGTATTTAGCAAGCCTTACACGTGTTTAGGCAAGAACCTCCTTCTCAAGGAAAATTAGAGGAAAATAACTACTACTGTTCTCAGCACCTCTGGTTCTTTCCTGCAAATGATGCAATACTGTCTCTTCTCCATACTCAGTGTCATGAAGTTCAAGACTCCGACTACCTGGCTTCTCTGCCAAGGCCTTATGTACTTCCAACTGTGCTGCCAACTTGTGGTTTTGGGGGCTAGTTTCTCCGCTGTCTTTGAAAGGAAGTGAGCATCATACTGGTGTGTGCTGACCAGGACTGGGAGCCGGAAAGGGCAAGCTGCCTCTTTGCTGTCATTTGCTGAAGGAGCCACTAATAATTGTGTGCCCCCAGCAGCTCCTGGGATGGTCCCTGGCAGGAATGTTCCTACCACTGAGAGGTACAGGTTCCTAGCCACAGATTCTAAAGTTGTGATTGCTGGGGTAACATTCAAGACCCTTTGACAGTAGAATTAGGAGGTAGCTGAAGGCAGAGGCCACTTGGAAAGTGGCTCAAGTCTGGTGACACTTCATGGCTGGCCAGTCGGAGGGTCCCAGGGGAGCCCAGCTGGGAGGGAGAGGTTTGGGCTATTGGAGGTCTCCCATCAGCCACCCATCCTGAGCCTGATGGGTCCCACTTGCTCTGGGGCTATTAGCTTCTTTTGGGGTAGGCTCCCTTTCCCGTCTCTTGTGGCCCAGGTAGCCTGTTGCAGCAGAAGCTGCTGCAGCAGGCTGCTCCCCAAGCAGCCCTGGTACAGAGAGGCGGGGACAGAGTGCAAAACTGGCCCCAAGCCTCTTCGGCCATTTCCTGAGGAGGTGTTCTGGCAGGAGTGCTCAATGTATTGGCAGGCAGCTGCCATCCAGGAAGACTCTGGAAGCAACTTGAGCTTTCGACTGCATGGCCTGCAGGCAAATGAAACCGAGGGGCCGGTCTACTCACCTCAGCCCTGCTCAGTTCTAAGCTCTGGGGCTCCTGTTCCAGGGCTTAGATACCCACCATTTCCTGTGTCTGAGTAAAATCGGGTACAGCTTGTGGCTCCGTTGTGCCAACTAACCAAGCACGGCCTGACAATCTGTGAACGGGCTTCATCGACCTGGTGGAGAAAAGTTAGGCAGGACTGTCCTCTCAGTTTTAAGGTTTCGCCTTCCCTTTATGGCGGGAACATTCTAAATTCAGCCCACAGCCTCTCATCTACCTTTGTCAAAGTTGGATGGACTTTGTTAGGGATTTCAGCCTCAGGCTTTGTGACTTCCAGGTTCCCAGGGAGGGCTGTGGGGCTGCACAGGTACCTTTGTGCCATGGCTTTTTCGTTTCAGGCTCACCACTGCTGCTGACACAGGGAAGGTTACAGGATGGGGGGGGGGGGCCCTCCCAACTTTCCAGGCCTCTTTCATTCTCAAGAAACAGTTGAGTCACCGAGCATCTGTGTCTGGTATTTTGCTTCCACAAATTTACAACCTTTCCAGGGTAGTTTTTTCTTTTTTTTTTTCCTACTCCCCACTGGTTGGGCCCCTGGTTGCATTTGTCCCCCTAAAGGGTACAGAGCTGTCAGGCAGAAGAGGAGGAAGGGGAAGGATGCTTGCGTGGCTCTCAAGAGCTCTCGGGCAGCTGTGTCTACTAGAGGCTTCTCAGCAAAGCTCCATCTTGTCTGCAACCTCTCAGGAGCTGCACATGGGGTGAGAGCTGCCAACAGAGCAGGGACTGGAGTCCATATGTCTTAGCCCCAAACCACCAGCCACTCCGTATAGAGGGTTTTCCTATGGAAGCTACCATAAGAGTCTTCCCTTCAGAATATGTCTACGTGGGCTTTTATTTATAGCCACCAACTTATATATCACTAGAAACTATGCCCAAGAATAAACTCAAGGAGCGTCTCATTTTCTGGCAATGCCAACTCAAGGACAACTGGCTAGTTACTGACCCAGGTGGGATAAGAGAGCATTTATTCAGTCATTAGGGTTTTCTTTTTTTCTTTTTTTTTTTTTTTCATTAGGGTTTTCTAATCATTCATTCATCAAAATACACTTTTTGCTAGACTCTGTGCCAGGTCTAGGAAATAGAGAGTTGAATAAGACACTGTTCTGAGTTCTAGGCGCTCCAATTCTGGCGGGAGTTCTTGAGGTGTGTAAGATGGTGGGAGCCTGTCAGTGGCCTGGGACTTGACACATATCCTAGCTATAAATGAAGACTGTTAACACCATCTTCTCTGGTCCCTGGAGGATACAAGGATATTTTCATTTCCTCTTCTCATAGCACCTTCCCTTGAACTCTGAGACTCCCTTGGCCTTGAGAGAGTCCACTCCTGTCCCTTCACTTCTTCAACCAGAAACAAGGTAGCAAGAGCACTTAGGCCTGGGATGGTAAGATGGAATGACGTATGAGATCTTTTCCCCTTCTCTTAACCAAGGCCTTTACAAGGTTATACCTGGTGATGCTGGCAGCTGGCCCTTTTCCGGCCCCTATTTCTGCTCACCCTGTTACCAGAGAGCCTGGGGGTCTGGATCCTATCTGGCCCCGTCAGGGTGGATTACCAAATGAGTGGTTCTTTTGCCCCAGTCCCTTTCCTGTGCTATAAATAAGCCCCATGTTTATTTTCTTATGTTATTGAAATGAGCACTTGGGATCTGGGCCTCTTGACGAGTCCAGAGAGCGTCCATCCGGTGCCTGGTGAGGGCCCTGCATGGCTGGCTGCTGTCTGAAGCTATTTGGGGTCCTACCCCTGTGTTTTGGATGTGGCTTAATTTCAATAGTAAGGTCTGTATGCAGCCCTGTATCTGCTGATTTTCAGGTTTCAGCTTTCTGCCAGCCTCACTGCCTGCTTAGAAGTAAAGTTGTGTTTCTCATTAAGGGGATAACAGCCACAATTGAGATAATTAACAAAAATTGTGCATTGGTGGCAGCAGCTCCTATAGGATTTCCAATAGTCTTTCTCTAGTAGATCCTGAAGGGTTACTTCATCCCTTCCCTTCTGCCTACCCTGTGCCTACTCTCTGTTCTTCTTTTCTGGATATAGTCCCAATAACTTCTAACAGCTTTATTCTTGTCACCAGTTTGGTTCAACGTATTGACAACTTGGCCAAATGAGGATTCCATTAACACCATCTTCTCCAGTTCTTGGGAGCTGCAGGGATTTTTTTTCCCCCATCTCTTCTCATAGCATCTTCCACTTGCTAATTGTATCTTGACTTTTCTTCAGAAGTTATAAGGATGAATATCAGATTGATGCTCCTTTTAGTCCCATGGCCACACCATCTTACTGGAGAGGTTGACCTAGGACAACATTGGATTAGAAAGGGAACATCTGGCAGTCCAGTGCAGTGTATCACATGCTGTGTCTAGGTCTGAGAACTAGGAAACCTTCTGAGTTAGGACTTCCTAAGGAGTGATTTCTGCCTCCTTCAGGCTCTGACAACACATCAAAAGTACCCAGTGAGATTATGGGCAGGACACAGCTTTATCAGAACTTGGCCTGAAGAGCATTTGCTCCTCAGGATGGATTAGCCTGGTAAGTCAGTAGAGAAATCTTTTTGTAGACATAACCTGAACCTGAAGTCTGCTAATGAAGAAAATTGTGCCAACAAAATTTAATTCACTTTCAGAGAGGAGACCAAGAGAAAGTAAATTTTCACTCAAGTATTTTTAGTCTGCTGACTCCTAAAGATTCTCTTCCTTTAAAAACTAAGAAGCCTGGGCAGCCCCGGTGGCTCAGTGGTTTAGTGCCGCCTACAGCCCTGGGGACTCGGGATCGAGTTCCGCGTCGGGCTCCCTGCATGGAGCCTGCTTCTCCCTCTGCCTGTGTCTCTGCCCCTCTCTCTCTCTCTCTCTCTCCTCTCTGTGTATCCTCATGAATAAAATAAAATCTTTAACAACACCAAAAAGCAAAAAGACTAAGAAGCCTGATGTGATGGATTCATTCAATCAATACATATTTGTTGAGCACTTACTATGTACCAGATACTGTTCTTCATGCGAGGATGCTACATTGAACAGAACAGAATCAAGAGCCACATGCTTTTCCAATGGAACCAGCCAAGTGATCTGATTTTAGTTTAAAAATCAGATCTCTTTTTGTCTAAAAGTTTACATTCTAAGAAGAAGATAACCAAAACAAGTAAAGGAATATAATTTCAAATAGTCATAAATACTGTGAAGAAAATAAAGTAAGGAGAGATAGTAGCTTGGGCATGAGGAGGTATTTTAGATGTGTTGGTCAGAGTGACATTTAAGCACAGATGTAAATGTTGAGAAGTGAACCATGAGGGTACCAGGCAGAGGGAAGCGCTAGCACGAAGGCCCTCAGGCAGGAACAAGCTCAGCTTCTTTTAAGAACAGCAAGAACACCTGTGTATTTAGTGTGGAGTGCATGGTAGAGGTGACACCAGAAAAGTAGGCCAGTGCCAGACTGTGTTAGGACCATGGAGGCCAAAAGGATTCTAGATTTCTCTTGTGTGTGATGGGAAGACACTGGAAGGTTTTAAGCAAAAGCAATGATATCTGGTATTTTTCTAAAAGATCATTTTGGCTACTGTGTGAAGAGTAGGCTACATGGAACAAGAATGAAAGAAAGGAAATCAATTAGAAGGTTATTTTAGGGAGCCTGAGTGAGAGATGGTGGCTTAGTTAGACGTGGATGGTAGTAGCAGAGGCAGTAAGAAGTTATACTGGGAATACAGTCTTACTGGACTTCCTGATGAATGTAGGAGAAGAAAACAATAGAGGATTCACAGCCAACTCCTGGGTTTTTGTCCTGAGTACCAGAGTGATACCATTAGCTGGACTATGTCGACTATGCAGGGGTGAGGGTACTCAAGTGTTGAGAGTGAAAATCAAGTGCCTTACTTCACACATGCTAAGTTTGAGATGCCTTTTGGACATCCAAGTGGTAGTGTCATTTAAGCAGATATCTAGAGCTCAGGGTAAAAGTTAAGACTGACTATATAGATGGGATTTAAAACCATGAGACTAGATGAGATTGCCCAGAGAGTCAGTATAGGTAGAGAAGAGAAAAGGACCAGGGCCTGGTTACTAGGTCCACTCTAACATTTATAGATAGAGGAAAAAAGGAAAACCTAGAAAAGGAGACTGAAGAGTTGCTGGTGAGTTCGGAAGAAAGCTGGGAAAGTATTTGCAAGATGGACTGTGATAAATTAACGATGCATATTGTAAACCCTAGAGCAACCACTAAGAACTTTAAAAGTGGCATAGCTAATAGGCCAATATTGAAGGTGAAACTCCAGAAAAATGTTTAATTAAAAAGGCAGAAAAAGAAAAAAAGTAAAGAACAGGACAAATAAATAATAGACTTAAACCCAAATATATCAGTTATTGCATTGAATATAAATGTAAACATTCTAATGAAAGAGTAGAGATTATAATTTTGAATTAAACAGCAAAAACAAATACTATCTATAAGGAAAACACTAAAATACAGTTAGAGTTTACTAGACAATCATGAATCGTAAGAAAGGTGGAGATGATTATATCAATACAGGACAAAATTAACTTCAAAAAAGGAATATTGCTAGGGAGAAAAAGGAATATTTCATAATGATAAAGGAATCCATCAAGAAGACAAAACAGGTAGTCCTAAATTAGGCACTGAAATACGAAGCTTCAAAATATATAAAGCAAAAACCAACACTGAAAGTGAACAAGAAAATCTACAGTTATATTTGGATGTTCCAACATTCTTCTATTAATAATTTTTTAAAAAGACTATTTATTAGAGAATATGAGAGGAGAAGGAGAGGCCGAGGGAGAAACAGACTCCCCACTGAGCAGGGAGCCTGATGCGGGGCTCAAAGCAGGGTTCCATCCCCTCATCTAACTCAGATCATGACCTGGGCTAAAGGTAGATGCTTAACCAACTGAGCCATCCAGGCTCCCCACTGTCTTAGTAACTAATAGAACAAGTTGATAGAAAAATCCTAAAGATACAGATGAGGGACACCTGGGTGGCTCAGTGGTTGAGCATTTGCCTTTGGCTCAGGGCGCGGTTCCGCAGTCCCGGGATCGAGTCCTGCATTGGGCTCCCTGCATGGAACCCGCTTCTCCCTCTGCCTGTGTCTTTGCCTCTCTCTCTGTGTCTCTCATGAATAAATAAATAAAATCTTAAAAAGAAAGAAAGATACAGATGACTTGAATAATACTATCAACTATTTTGGCTTAATTGATAGTTACAGAACACTTCATTCACTAATAACTGATTACACATTCTTAAGTATAAATGCAACATGCACCACAAATGCATGGCACCATAAAATAAGTCTCAGTAAATTTTGAGGAAAACACAAAAACTGTGTCCTCTGTTCACATTGGAATTGAATAACGTATCTGTGGAAGTCCTCAATAGGTTGAAATAACATTTCTAAATAATGCATGCGTTCATAAAGACACAAAGGAAATTAGAAATATTTGGGGCTAAATGAAAATGAAAACACAGGGCAGCCCCGGTGGCTCAGCGGTTTAGCGCCGCCTTTGGCCCAGGGCCTGATCCTGGAGACCCGGGATCGAGTCCCACGTCGGGCTCCTTGCATGGAGCCTGCTTCTCCCTCTGCCTGTGTCTCTGCCTCTCTCTCTCTCTCTCTCTGTGTCTCCCATGAATGAATAAATAAAATCTTAAAAAAAAAAAAAAAGAATGAAAACACAATGTATCTAAGTGTGTGGGATGGAGTATTAGGAGATCTATAGTTTGAAATGGTCACGGTAAAAAACTAAAATCAGATCACTTGGCTGGTTCCATTGGAAAAGCATGTGGCTCTTGATCTTGAGGTTGTGAATTTGAGTCTCATATTAGGTGTAGAGGTGACTTAAATAGTAAAATTTCTTTAAAAAAGAAAAAGAAAAACTAAATTATCTAAGCTTAAGAAATTGCCTTAAGAAACTTGAAAAAGAAGAGCCAATTAAGTCCAAAGTGAAGAAAGAAGGAAGAGTGGAGATAAATGGAAAATGGACAATGGAGAAAAATCAAACAAAAACTGGTTCTTTGAAAGAATCAATAAGTGCTCTATACAGTTCATGGGAAAAAAAAGATAAATTACTAGTATCAGGAATCAAAATGAGGACATATTCTAAAAATATTAAAAGGGAATACATATGAACAACTTTATACTGATAAATTCTGCAACTTAGGTGAAATGGACACAATCCTTGAAAGACATGAAGGGATAAAACAACCTCAAGAAGAAATAGAAAATAGAAATAGTCTTAAATCTGTTAAACCAATCAAATCCACAATTTAAAACTTCCCTCAAAGAAAAACCCACATAGTTTTACTGTTAAATTCTATCAAACAAAGAAGAAATAATACCAATCTTATACAAACTTTTTTAAAAAAATAGGGGAGGAATAAATAAGTATAATTTGCATAATGTATGTTTAAAAAAACAGGAGGCACAAAGACATGGACACAAATGTTTATAGCAGCTTTATTCAGAATAGCCAAAAAACTGGAAACTACTCAAATGTTCAACAGATGGACAAATTGTGATACATCCACACAATGGAATACAACTAAGCAATAAAAGTAAGAAATGACTGAGACACACAACATGGATGATTTTCCAAAATAGGTGAACAAAAGCCAGACACAAATGAGTACATACATACAGTACATACAGTATGTTTTTTTACACGTATAAATATATAAAACTTTGATGAAGCTAAAACTCATCTACCGTGGTAGAGTAGATCAGTGGTTGCCTGAGGCTGGGAATTCACTGGAATGAGTTACAAGGAAACTTTTTGGGGTTGGTGGAATATGGTGATGGTTACGTGTGTGTGTCCAAACTCATCTAACTCTACACTTAAAATTGATTATGCAAGTTATACCTCAAGGTTATTTTTTAGGGATGCCTGGGTGGCTCAGTGGTTCAGCGTCTGCCTTTGGCTCAGGGCATGATCCTGGGGTCCCAGGATCAAGTTCCACATCAGTCTTCCTGCATGGAGCCTGCTTCTCCCTCTGCCTATGTCTCTGCCACTCTCTGTGTCTCGAATGAATGAATGAATGAATAAATTAAATCTTTAAAAAAAGATTATTTTTAAAGTGTTGATGAAATACTGTCACCTTTCACAGCTCTTTGGTTTTGTCGTGGACTGGTATCCCTTTCTCTTCTTAACTTGGATGTTTGCTTAGGGCCTCAGGACATTGCTTTAATTTAGTGTTTTCTGATATGTTCTTGATGTGGAATGCAGACTTGCCAGCCATCCAGCTAACATTAAATGCTAGCTATGATGTTTTGCCAGGTGATACAGATAAATAGGTGAAGAAGATACCATCTCTACCTTCAAGTGGAATTAATAAATACAGGAGATAAGTCACTTATAATCCTATCTACTATATAAGTGCACAATTAAGGGTGAATTGTTAGGGAAGGAGAGTGTAATCACTTCTGACTTGAGGAAGGAAGTGGCGCTTGAGGTGGCTTTGGAGAATTAATAGGTGGAGATGGACACTAAGTGGATAGGGGTGTGTTGATAAGTTGGGGTAGGCCCTTTGATCTGAGGTGAGTAAAAGGAAACAAGAAGATGGGAAAGTGTGATGCAAAAATCCTCAGCAAAATATTAGTGAACCACGGCAGCCCCGGTGGCTCAGCGGTTTAGCGCTGCCTGCCGCCCAGGGTGTGATCCTGGAGACCCTGGATCGAGTCCCACGTCGGGCTCCCTGCATGGAGCCTACTTCTCCCTCTGCCTGTGTCTCTGTCTCTCTCTCTCTCCTCTGTGCATTCTCATGAATAAATAAATAAAATCTTAAAAAAAAAATTAGTGAACCAAATCCAACAATATATTTTAAAAAATCATAGACCACGACCAAGTGGAATTTGGTCCCAGGATGCAAGGGTGGTTCAATATTTGCAAAACAATCAATGTGATATGTCACATCAAGAGAAAGAATAAAAACCATATGATCATTTCAATAGCTGCAGGAAAAGCATTTGACAAAGTACAACTTCCATTCATGATAAAACCCCTCTGCAGAGTATCTAAAGGGAACAAAGTATCTCAACATAATAAAGGCCTTTATGAGAAACCCATAAGCCAACATCACTCTCGGTGAAAAAGTGAGAGCTTTTCCCCTAAGGTCAGGAACGAGACAAAGATGTCCACACATACCCTTTTTATTCAACATAGTACTGGAAGTCCTAGCCACAGCAATTGGCTAGGCTATGCTGTGGCTCTGTTGGCTATGACAACATAAAGAAGTAAAAGGCACCCAAATTGGTAAGGAAGAAATAAAACTTTCACTGTTTGCAGATGACATGATACCATATATAGAAGACCCTAAAGACTGCCAAAAAACAACTAGAACTGATAAGTTCAATTAAGTTGCAGGATACAAAATCAATTTATAATGGGACTATATTTTATTGTTGCACCAAAAAAAAAAAAAAAAACAACACACACCTAGGAATAAATTTATCCAAGAAAGAGAAAGACCCACATACTGAAAACTACAAGACATTAATGAAAGAAATTAAGAAGATACAAAAAAATGGGTACTCTGTGCTCATGGATTAGAAGAGTATTGTTAACATGTCCATACTAACCAAAGCAGTCTACAGATTTAAGGTAGTCCCTATCAAAATACCAATAACACTTTTTACAGAACTAGAACAAGTAATCCTAAAATTTGTATGGAACCACAAAAGACCTCTAATAGCCAAAGCAATCTTTTTTTTTTTTTTAAAGATTTTATTTATTTGAGAGAGAGAGAGAGCATGCACAAAAGAGAGAGAGCATGAGTGGGGGGAGGGGCAGAGGGAGAAGCAGACTCCCCGCTGAGCAGAGAGACTAAAGTGGGGAGGCTCGATCCCAGGACCTCGGGTTCATGATCTGAACTGAAGGACAGATGCTTAACTGACTGAGCCACCTGGGCGCCCCTAAAGCAATCTTGAAAAAGAAAAAACTGGAGGCATCACAATTCCATATTTCAAGTTATATTACAAAGCTGTAGTAATCAAAACAGTATGGTAGTAGCACAAAGATAGACTCCTATAGATCAATGGAACAAAATAGAAAACCCAGAAATAAAACCCATGATTATATGGTCAATAAATCTTCGACAAAGGAGGAATGAATATACAATAGGATGTTGGGAAAACTAGACAGCCACATGCTAAAGAATGAAACCGGGCTACTTTCTTACACCATACACAAAAATAAACTCAAGATGGATTGAAGACCTAAATGTAAGACCTGAACCCATAAAAATCCTAGAAGAGAGCTCAGGCAGTAATCTGTCTGACATCAGCCATAGCAATAGTTTTCTGGATATGTCACCGGAGGCAAGGGGGAAAAAAACTATTGGAGCTACACCCAATTGAAAAGCTTCTGCAAAGCAAAGGAAACGATCAACAAAACTAAAAGGCAACCTATGGAATGGGAGGAGATATTTGCAAATGACCTATCTGGTAAAAGGTTAGTATCTAAAATATATAATGAACTGATACAACCCAAGACCCCAAAACAAATAATCCAATTAAGAAATGTGCAGAAGGGGCACCTGGGTAGCTCAGTGGTTGAGCGTCTACCTTAGGCTCAGGATGTCATCCTAGGGTCCTGGGATCAAGTCCCACATCAGGCTTCCTGCATGGAGCCTGCTTCTCCCTTTGCCTATGTCTCTGCCTTCCTCCCTCTCTGTGTCTCTCATGAATAAATAAATAAAATATTTTTTTAAAAAAATGTGCAGAAGACATGAACAGACATTTCTCCAAAGAAGACATACAGATGGCCGACAGACACATGAAAAGATGCTCAGTATCCCTCATCATCAGGGAAATGCATATCAAAGCTACCATAAGATACCGCCTCGTACCTCTCAGTGTCATGCTAAAACCAACAACATAAGAAACAATTAGTGTTGGCAAGGATGTGGAGAAAAAGGAACCTTCTTGCACTGTTGGTGAGAATGCAAACTAGTGCAGCTACTGTGGAAAACAGTATGGAGGTTCCTCAAGAAATTAAAAATAAAACTGTCTTACAATTGAGGAATTGCACTACTGGGTATTTATCCAAAAAAAAATGCAGACACTATTTCAAAGGAATACAGTCAACCCTGTGTTTATTGCAGCATTATCTACAATAGCCAAACTATGGAAGCAACCCAAGTGTCCATCGACTGATGAATGGATAAAGAAGAGGTGGTGTGGAGTGTGTGTGTGTGTGTGTGTGTGTGTGTGTGTGTGTGTGTGTGTGATGGAATACTACTCAGCCATTAAAAAGAATGAAATCTTGCCATTTGCAATGATGGAGCTGGAGGGTATCATGCTAAGTGAAATAAGTGAGTCAGAGAAAGACAAACACCATGTGATTTCACTCATGTGGAATTTAAGAAATGAGCAAAGGGGGAAAAACGGAGTGGGGGGCAAACCAAGAAACAGACTCTTAACTATAGAGAACACACCGATGATTACCAGGGGGAGAGGTCGGTGGGGGAAATAGGGGATGGAGATTAAAGAGCACACGTATCATTATGAAATAAAATCATTTTTTTAAAAGGTGGGAAAGTGTAATGGATGTCTTGGATTTGCAGGAACCTGGAGTCCGGGTTGGGGCATTAGAAAAGATGAGGCTGGGTGGGCATTTAGGCCTAAATAAAAGAGCTGAAATGTCTATGTGTAGGCCGTGCAGAGGCTTCTCCGTTGCCTGTTAGGGTTAGGGATGTGATCAGAGCTGGCTGGTCATTGGCAGCCGCTTTGGGGTCTGGGTTGGCGATGGCATGGAGCGGGCATTCCTAGCAGGGGCTAGGAATGGCACGTGGCCACTTCGGGACATAAGCGACAAGGCTCAGAGTTGAGATGTTGCTGGGCCCGTTTGGGAACTTGCTGGGACCTGCTGAGAGCCTCCGGGTCATGAGTGTGGGGAGGAGGAGCCCTCGTCATTTCTGTGCCTTCCCCTCCTATGTCACACACCAGCCACCCTGCTTGTTAGAGACTGCATTGTGTCTGCCTGCAAAATTCCTGTATTGAAGCCCTAACCCCCACCCCACCCCCCAGTGTGACTGGGTTCGGACACAGGGCCTATGAGGAAGTAATAGGGGTTAAGTGAGGTCCTAAGGGTGGGATCTTAATGCCATGGGACTGGGTCTTCCTAAGAAAAGGAAGAGACACCAGAAGTCCTTCTGCACGAGTGGAGAGACAAAGCCACGTGAGCACACAGGGAGAGAGTGACCGTCTACGAGCCAGGCAGCAAAGCCTCACTAGAAACCAAATGTGCCAGCACCTTGATCGTGGACTTCTCGCCTTCGCCAGAACTGTGAGAAAAGAACCATGATTTAAGCCACTCAGTGTGATGGTGTCTTGTGCTGGCAGCCTGAGCACACTCATACACTGCTCCCCACCAGCTCTCTCCCCGGCACCCCCTTTTCAGTCCAATATCGGGGCTTCTTATGCTTCCCAGTATGGCAACTTCCCAGACACCTGAGTGCATGACTCCCCCTGTCTGGACAGCTAGCTCTGAACTAGTTTCAAATGCTCTAATTCTGGCAGCCTGGGTTGCTCAGCAGTTGAGCGCCGCCTTCAGCCCAGGGCCTGATCCTGGAGACCTGGGATCGAGTCCCACGTCGGGCTCCCTGCACAGAGCCTGCTTCTTCCTCTGCCTGTGTCTGCCTCTCTCTCTCTCTCTCTCTGTGTGTGTCTCTCATGAATAAATAAATAAAATCTTAAAAAAAAAAAACAAAAACAAATGTCTTATTCTTTTGACTTCATAACCACCTTGTAAGAAAAGCAAGAGAGCTGGTTCCCATTTTACAGGTGAAGCAGCGGAAAGTTGGAGGGGGCTTGAGATAACTGAGCTAATAGGTCGCAAAATCAGTTGTTAAGTCTGGGTTTATGGGCGCTGGGGTGGCTCAGTCAGTTGGATGGCTGTCTTGGGCTCAGGTCGTGACCCCGGGGTCCTGGGATCAAGTCCCATGTCGGGCTCCCTGCTCGGTGGGGAGCTTGCTTCTCCCTCTCCCTCTCCCTCTGCTGCTTCCCCTGCTTGTGCTCTCTCTTTGTCAAATAAGTAGATAAAATCTTTAAAGAACAAACAAACAAACAAACCTGGGTCTCCTGTGCCTCGCTTTACCACAAGGCTTCCAGGCCCGTGCCTTCCCACGCTCTCATCTGAGCAGAGCTTTCCGTCCAAACCTATCTCAAGAGGCGATACGGGCCACTTTGTGTTTCTTCCTTCATCAGGATGATGACGGCTCACATCCCGTCCCTTGTCCTGCCCGAGCACCTGCCCACCCATGCACTTCTTTCCTGTCTCTTCGTAGTAATAGCTTGACCTGCGGTCACAGCAACAGGAGCTCCTGTCTTTCTTGCAGAGCCTGGATGTCGCAGAGATCCACTGCGAGTAGAGGACGGAGAAGGGATGGGGAAGGGGCTTGAGACGCCACCACGGAGAAGCCCCAGGGATGTGGCATCTGCAGCGGGCCCCGACAGGGAGATCTCATGCAGGCCCCACAGCGGGTTTGCTCCCAACTCCTTAAGGCAACACCTTAACACATGGTGTGCACATGGTCATAAACTGAAGCTCCTTTCGGAAGTTTGCCTTCCTCAAGCCTGTTGGTCTGTGTTGAGCTGGAAAAAAAAATCTGTTTGGAATCACAGAATTCCTGGGAAAATGTCAACTCTCACACCCCATTGTCTCTGGAGCTGGCATGCATCTTACTTCTGAGTACACAGACAGTTTGCAGTGGCCCTATTTTGGGGAACGGGCTGTTTGTGGAGGGCCTATTGTTCCTCGGCAGCTGAGCATGCAAGTCTGGGCCTGTGGGAGGAGGAGGGCCGCCGCTCCGGCACCACCCTGCTCCCCCGCAGCTACGTTGGGGGTTCTGCTGATCAATGGACAGCCAGCCTGCGGTGCCCCCAGGGCAGCACTGTTCCCTGTGGCATGACCTGGGGTAGTGGGGTGGGTGAGGAGCTGAAGGTGTGAGGAGCTGAAGGTGCGAGCAGCTTCTGTGGGGTTGGCAGGGGGGGGGGGGAGGGGGGAAGGGGTGGCGGGGGAGGGGGTACGAGGGGGGCACGTGTGGATTGCCGTGGCAATCCAGGCAGGTGGAGGTGTGGAGGGCTTAGGGGGCATGAGGACTCTCCAGGGGTGACTTGAACAGTAGGGGCTGAGCTCAAGCCTCAGCAGAAGAGGTCTGAGATGAGCACCCTCAGACATGAGACCCCCGGGCCATCTTGGGGAGCTGGCCTTGTGCTGGCTCAACCCCAGGGACACTAAAAGGCTGGGCTCCCCGTCCTGGCTTTGGCAAGCCTCGAGGGCGCTCGACGGCTGGAGAGACAGGGTGGGCAAGGCCCATGGCCAGGTGGAGGCTCTGAGTCCCCTCCTGGCTGATCTCCGGGGACCTGAGCCGGCTCCCAGCAACCTCTACGTGAATCCCTTCTCTGACCTTTCCCTTCCCCCCTCGTGAACCAGAGCTTCACCTCCTTCCCATCTTCCCATTTATTCTCTCGGTTCCTCAACTGAGGACATTCTGAGACATCCACATGTGAACAGAACCAGCCTGTCTCTCCTTGGAGCTTTTTACGCCCATGGGGCCGTCAGACAACGTGTAGACTACGTGCTGCAACAGTATTAGCAACAGCTCTGCGGGAGTCCCAAGGGCCAGCAGTTGACCTTGGGTGGAGGTAGGGCTGGGGGCCGGGACCTAAGGAAGAGCTTCACAGACGGTGTGTCGCCCTTGGGAGGGAGCCTCGGAGAACCAACAGGGGTTCCCCGGGTGCAGGCAGCTGGCGGTGGTGGGGGTGCGGACATTCTAAACAGACGGTGCATCCGGTAATGTGGCCAACTGACCGGCCCCACGGGGCGTGGGGGACAGTGAGCGGCACTGAAGGGTGGAGCTGCGGTCCTGTTGGAGGAAGGCCCTCTGGCCTCGCCTCCCCGGGTCCCCAGGTCCCCTGGATGACCCTGTCAAGCCACCCGCGCTTGGGCCGTAGCACTCACCTGGACTCCAGGAGGCCGGGGTGCTCAGCTCCCATGGCCAAGAGCGGAGGCACCGGGCAGCACCCAAGCCCATGGCGCTTCCCTCTCTGCTTCTTGCCCGGGGACTCGGCAGGGACTGGGGATGGAGATTCCAAGTGCCGCCTTGACCGAGCCCAAGAGGTGTCTTCTTCAAAAATAAAAGCCCAGGGCACCTGGGTGGCTCAGTGATTGAGCGTCTGCCTTCAGCTCAGAGCGTGATCCTGGGGTCCTAGGATTGAGTCCTGCATCGGGCTCCCTGCATGGAGCCTGCTTCTCCCTCTGCCTGTGTCTCTGCCTCTCTGTGTGTCTGTCATGAATAAATAACTAAATATTTAAAACAACAACAACAACAACAAAAATGCCCAGCCCAGACCAACCTAAAACCAGGTTGGGTCTACACTGAATATGACCTCACTCACCGCAGGTACCAGATCTGAGCTGTGGCTCTGAGAAAGCAACACTTAAAAAGCTGGAAGGAGAGGATGGGAAAGACCTTCCTGGTGGATGCCCAGCTGGTAACCAGAGGGGGATGTCTTTCTTTGGGGGATGATCATCGTCCTTTATGTCACTGCACCACATCCGCTTACAGCCTGTGTGTATCCCCCACGCCGGTGACCTGGTCAGGGACAGGCTTCTTGCCCACCACGATGTGAGAGCTGCTCCCCCTCCCCACACAGGGGTCCCTTGGAGGCCAACTGCCTCTTCCCTGAGTCACCTTTGTGTTGGAAAGCAAGGAAGCACCTACTCTGTGGGCCCTCCCTGCTTTGTAATTGGCTTCTAGAGTTTGCTGTAAAAATCATCTGGCCACATCTCCTGCACGTTCCCTCAGCTGCTGAGGAGTAGAGCCTGTCCTGTGCTCTGGGCCAAGCAGCGAGGCTTCCCTGCCCCGACCTCCCCGGCCCGGCTCTCTCTGCTTGCAGGACAGCCCCTGGAAGTCCAGACTGGCGCTCAGTGCCCGAGGGGCTGGCTATGCCACCGTGAAGACCTCCGGGCATGGGCAGGGCTGAGCACACCCGAACCATGGTGGGGGTGAGATGGTGGGGGGCAGAGGAGCTGCTGTGACCCTTTGTGCTGCCTGAGAGGTGGACTCTGGTCCCTCGCAGCTTGCGGGCTGTGCCAGCAGGACCTCTGGGATGAAGGGGGGCTGTCCCAGACCCTCGCAGGCCACGCACCCCCCTCTCCGTGCAGGAGCCCTGGCCACCTGTTGTTAATCTAGCCCTGGTAATCCATTCTGTTCTGTGTCAGCAGTTCAAAAGGGCACTGTTAGTATTTTTTGCCGACTTCAATTAATGTGAGATTTCAGAGGCCCCTCTGATCACATTTCATCTGTCACAAGTCAGGAACAAAACAGACAGGTTCCAGTTGAGAGGAGGAGAAGGAGTTTATTGCAAACACCAACCAAACAGACAGTTTGGGCTGTGCCCAGCAAAGGGTGCTCCGGAGTGCCCGGTTGCTCCCGCTCGCCGTTTGGCCCCATGCCTAGGCCCTAGGTCCCCTTCTTGCCAAGATTCCTCCCCTCCCAAAGAAGATGTAAGTGCAATAACTTACTTTAAAAAGGCAAGAAACGATTCTTTTAATATTTTGCTATAATGTAGTTACATGGTGGTATAGGAAGTAAAACTTTATGGAACTGACCTCATTTTTTTATACATTTTTCTGAAATTTTAACGTATTTTTAATATATATTTTTAATATTCCACCCCAGGCCGTTAAGCTAAAGGAAAAGTTGCGTTTATACAGGGTTAAAATATCTTACAATGAGAACAGTCATTGTTGGCTGAGGCTCACGTTCCTTGTAGTGCTCAGCTCTCTTTTCAACCACTGCACATCCAAACAGATTATTAGGCACTGAAAGCTGTCCTTCAAAATCAGTAGTATAAAGGCCTACCTCTATGTGTGTAAGTGGGGGGGGGCGGTGGGGGGTGAGGGGAGGGCGAGATCAGGCCACGTGTGGTTCGCCTGAATGCCTTTCCTCCTTCCAGCATCCTCGGCGAAGGGGGGTTGTTGTGACTTTGCAAGTAGGGTTCTCGTTGTCTTCTCATTTTTCTCTTTCAGGGGTGTGGATTATTATCCTGGGGGCCAGTCTGCCAACCATCCTCCCCCAGCTAGTCTTGTTTGCCTTTGCCCCTGACACACCGGGGAGAACAGGGGCCCAGAGCGTCCTGCGAGATGGTCTCCCCTCAACCTGGCCCCGGAGACAGAGCGGCCACCTGGGGATGGTACGTGGTAGCTTTCATGGAAAAGCTCCTCTTGGCTGCCCTGCCAGAAAGAGGGTGTGTGTGTGTGGGGGGTGGCGCTGGAGCTGGGCCCCATGTGGCTACTGCAGTGGATGCTGGGGACCCACCTCGCGATTTTTGTCCCCATCCCCTTGCAGCGTCTCTGAACCGACCGGGCCACCGTGCTTCTTGGAGCTGGAGGCGCGGTGGTGAGAGCCAAGAATCAAGTATAGTAGAAAGGATTCAAGAAAGGTTACAGAGCCCCTGTCCCCTCAGGTGCCTTTGGAGACGTGGGGACAAGCCTCTCTGTGGCCCCCAGAGCCCTCTCCTCCCATGCCCCGGGAGCACTGAGGGCAGCTGAGGGCTGTAGCAGCACCTTGGGGTCAGGCCCTGGCCGCGCGGCCTAGTTCGCAGCCAGGGTCAAGGCTCTCCCGGGTCGAGGAGGCTGCCCTTGGGTGGCTGGCTCCCTCAGGCTCGCACCTCCGTCTCGGTGCAGATCTGGGGCAAGTAGCCCAAGGGAAGCCTCGCCTCTTGTAGCTTATCTGCTTAGCACTGAGCCACGGGCCTGCCTGGTTCCCCTCCCTGCCCGCCTTCCTGAGACCTCGCTCCCCAGGAAGCCAGCCAGCCCTGGAGGGGCCCCCACAGCCTGCGGGGTGCTCCAGGGACGCCTCTTGCCCTCCCGGGCCTGGGCCTAGCCACCCACTGGGAAGGAACCCGAGGGAAGGCCAAGGAGAGGGAGGACCTCGAGCAGAGAGCTGAGATGCTGCTTGAGGCCCCACCACCTGTGCGCCCCACTCCTCGGGTGGTCCTCCCCACTCTGGCCTCCCCGGGCAGGCACCTGCTCATCTTCATTGTGAAGGGATCCTATTAAGTACAGGGTCTCCAAGTCCCTCCCAGCCCTAGGTTCAAGGATTCTCAGAGGACTGGGCAGGCCCTGGGGGGCTGGGGCAGGCAGTTCCCCATGGGGGTGATCCAGCACGGTTCATGCCGACATTTGAATCATAAATACCTGGCTGTGTGGTGGGCCACAGGGCTTCCCTCTGTTAGAGGCTTTTTTGTCGAAATTTATCTGACTTGGGTCTACCCCAGCCAGAAAGCAGTCAGACAGGGGAACTGAGCACCCAGGGTCCTTTACAGAAGAATCCGCCTAGAGCCTGTTCTCTAGGTCCCCTCCTCCTCCGGGGCTCTCCTGGGGTCTCCACCTCACTGTGCTGACCCCCTCCTGGGTGAACACAACGTATGGTGAGGGTTCCTCCCTTGTCCTTGCCAGCCACCAGCGCCCTGAAGGGGAAAACTGGGAACTATTCCCAGCCTTAAATGCTTCTCTCTTCCCCTTCCTAGATTTGGGGAGCCTGAGTTATTTCAGTGAACCTCAGAACTGGAAGAGGCTTCCTAAGCGCCCTTCCAAGATCCTTAGATATAGGGAACATTTAAAAACCAACATTTAACTCCATGTCCAAGATGCTTTTCACTTCTAGAAGATCGATGTTAGAGCTACGGTTCACAGAGGGGTCGGACTCTGACCAAGGGCGCCCAAAGCCAGATCCTTCCCCAGTCCTGCCTCCAGGGCACATGAGAACACGAGGCAGAGGCGAGGACTGGGATTCCTCCTAAACCTTGAGCGTCCCACCCTCCACCCAAGCCAACGGGCTGTCCTGCGTGCAGGCCCCCAAGGCTGCTGGCCTCCACCCTCTTCCCGGACAGGATCAAGGGAGAAGGTAGGGAAGGGCGAGGACTTCTCCCCAGCGGCTGCCTGGAGGGGCCTCTCGGCCTCTGAAGGCTTCCCCGGAGGGCACGTACTTGTGCCACAGGCTTAGGTGGATCTGGTGCCAAAACTTAAGCCTCACATCTCAGATGGGACAGATGTGCAGTTCCACCCCGGAAGGAGGCCCCTTCCTGCAGGCAGGGAAACTGCTTCTGGACGGCATCCTGCCCCCTGTCCCCACCTGGAACAGGGCGAGTGACCAGGGGAGCGTAGCCCAAGAACCCTCTCGAGGCTGGAGGGGGAGCTGAGCTTTGGGATTCCCTAGGGAAGGAGTGCAAGAGCAGGCTCTCTCTGGCCTCGCCTGGGAGATCAGGAGCCCGCACCCACTGAGGAAGGCTCTGGGCAGATCTGGTGCCGCTCCTGGGATGGCTGATGAGGGACAGGCAGTCTGAGGCAGTGTAAGGGCCGAGGGGCCAAGGGTGGGCCCCCCTCCGTCAGCAAATTCTGCACGCTGCTCTTACCCCCTCTGCCAACACAACTTCAGGCCCCGCTTGTGTGTTCTGACGTGTTTACGTCCTTCCACACCAGGACACTGCTCAGCAGCCCTGGCAAGTGACCAGAGTGGATGGGGGACGGGACAAGCGTCTCCAGGTCCTCCTCCAGGGGCCTGGCTGGCTGGAGAACAAAGCTGCCCAGACCTGCCTGCTGTAACAGGCATCCTGCTGGTTGTGGGGTGTCGGGTGGCCAGGAGAGTGGAAGTGTGTGCCTGAGCCCCTGTCCCTTCCCAGACACCTCCCTGAAGTTCTTCCTCTCTCTCGAAGCTTCTCTTCTCCCAACACTGTTTACAGTGGGCGGTGTGTCCTCCCCTTGTGGCGTTTGCCAAGATGCAGAATCTCCGGGTGCAAGGGAACTCAAACACGCCCCCTCGGGGACTGTCCGCTCTCCTAGGTGCCAGCATCGCTGGCTGACAGCAGGATTCTTCAGCTCCAGCTCCTGTCCTTTCTGTCCTTCCCTCCAGGTAGGTTGGGCACAGGCATGGTGGCTGAGGCTGAGGCAGGTGTCTTGGGTCCAGGAGGTTGGATTCTGGGGGGCTTTTAGGAGGACGAAAGGGGGTGGGAGGGGTAGGAGGCCAACTCTGCAGGACTCTGAAGAACAGGTCACTGGCCTGGTGACCAGGGGACCACACAGCAGAGGGAAGGACGGACGTGGCTGCACGTGGCCGCTGCTGGGTCTGGATGGGGATCGATCCTTGCCTCAACCCTCAAGCCGGGCGGGGCGGAGGAGCAGCAGTGGGGAGAGGGGGTCTTCAGCTTATAATGGATGCAAAGCTGTAAACCTCGGCCACCTGGCCTCCTCCACCGCCTTGGGCCGGGAGCAGGGGCCTCGGCCTCAGTACCGGGGAGGGCGGGACCGGCTGTCCCCTCCCTCCCAGCGGCCGGCGGGGCCTCACACTTGGGGTGGCTGAAAGTGCTGAGGGCCAGGCCCCTGGCCCAGGCCAGGTTCCTAAGAGGAGAGTCCGGTGGGAGGCTGGGGGCCTGGAAAGCGTGGGCGTGGCCGGTGCCCCGAGGTGGGGGAGGGCGTGGGGATGGGCCGGGGGCTGCCCTGTCATGTGGCCCAGGAGATGGCCGCACTGTGCTCCTTGGCCTTCATGCGGAGGGCCGCGATGCTCGACGTCTTGCGGTCCGGCTCCCCGTTGAGCTCGTAGCCGTTGAGGCCCGGGCTGAGGCCTGCTGCTCCAAACAGGCCTCCCATGTGCGTCTGGCCCACGTGGCCGCCCGCCCCGGAGACACTCAGGAAGTCGGTGACGCCGCCGGCCCCCGAGCCAGGGGGGTGGGTGTGAGGGGACATGCAGGCGGGCACCGGGTCACAGGGCACCACGCAGGCTGGCACCGGCGAGGCAGCCCCGTTGTTGCCGATCCAGGACGGGTTCTGAATCTGCGGAGAGCGAAGGGAGAGCTGTCACAGGCTGGCAGGGGTGGGGCGCAGAGGGGGGCGCTCACCCCGGATGACCTCGCCCCGCTCACCAGCCCCTCATCCTTCTGGACTGTTCACCTGGGAGCCTCTCAAAATTTTCGTGGCCGTCCAGACCTGGGGACGGTTGGGGTTCTAGGCTTTGGCTCCTCTGTTCCCAGCTGTTAGAAATTCTGTTTTCAGGACTGAACTCCAAACTCCATCAAGGGTCCGGCAGCTGAGGGCAGGCCCGCCCCAGCCAGCTGGCTTCTGAATTTCAGGTGCGGGGGGCAGACTCTGTCTCCCCCTCCATGGCCCCCTTAACCTCAGCAGTTGTGTCTTACTGACCTGTGGCTCCCCACCGGGCCTGGGGCATCCCAGGTACCTGAGAAATGGGAGCAGACCTGAACTCAGAGAGCTCTGGGCTTGTGGGCAGAGGCGTGGAGGGGGCAGGGCTGGGCCGTGGGGCCTGATCTCCCAGCTGTGAGACCCAGTGGCCGAGGTTCCAAGGCCCATGTTCCTGAGGCTTCAGAACTTATTCAGAATGGAAGGGGCTCACGGGCCACCTCAGGAGGCTATGAGGCAAGTGCCGTGAGTGGGTGGATGGAGCCAGCCTGGATATCCACAGGCCTGTGTGTGTGTGTGTGTGTGTGTGTGTGTGTGTGTGTTTATGTGTGTGTGTGAGAGAGAGAGAGAGGGAGGGAGATGCTCAGGCAGCAGGTGGGGGTGGACTGGAGGCACACCTGAGGCAGGCAGGGTGAGCAGGACCTCTCAGCCGTGATTACTGGTGGTGCTCAAGCAGCTCCTGCTGGCCTGCTCCCCCTCCCCACCCAGAGTTTGTAGTCCACTCAGGAAAGGCACTTGGAGGCCCAATGAGGCGGGAACTCTGCCCCCAGTTCCCACAGGGCATTGCCACTGCGGGTTGGCCTGGCCACCTTCCCAGTTGGGGTGCTGGGGAATCAGGGGCCTTTCCCTTTCCCTCCATCAAGAGGCCAGCATGTATGATAGGTGGTGCTGCAGGCGGGAGGTATGAGCGCACCCTGTGTTGGTCCTCTGCCCCCCTCCCTCCTCTTGGGCAGCAGAGATCCAGACCCAGGAGCCAGGCTGGAGGCCCATCCTCTGGAGCCAGAAGAAAGATGAAAATATGCAGCAGGAGCTGAGGACCAGTTGTGTGTGCGTGTGTGTGTGTGTGCATGAGTGTGACACCCCACATTCCTCAGCCTCACCCCAGGCCTGACCTCTGCCCCTGCCCCATGAATCCTGGCGGGGGAGGGGGGTGGACAGAGCTGGTCTGAGTGGGGCGCCCAGGAGCCGCGGGACAGTAGGGCCCTGGGGCAGTGGGGAAATTTTTTTTTTTTTTTCCAATCTTTTATTTATTTATGATAGTCACAGAGAGAGAGAGAGAGAGGCAGAGACACAGGCAGAGGGAGAAGCAGGCTCCATGCACCGGGAGCCCGACGTGGGATTCGATCCCGGGTCTCCAGGATCGCGCCCCGGGCCAAAGGCAGGCGCCAAACCGCTGCGCCACCCAGGGATCCCCGGCAGTGGGTCTAAAGGAAGCAGGGAGGCCTGTGCCGCTGGCTGAGTGCTGGGCGCGGCTGGGCTTGCAGCTGAAGGCAGACGCCACGCTGCCACTGCCACCGAGAGGCCTGAGCAGAGGGAAAGGTCACCTCTGCCAAGCAGGTTGTGGGTGTGAGGAGCTGACTTAGCTAGAAAGACATCTCTTCAAGTGCCCCGGGTATCGGCCGCTCCTCACACTACTTCTCATCCCCACTGAAGACCCCAATGCCACTAGAATGGGGACAGGCTGACAGGACGGGACACGGTCGCCTTTTCAGAAAGCTGAGAGCCGCAGAGCGACCTTTATCCAGCTGTCTGGTCCCTAAAGTACTCCTGCGTTGTCTAATTTCAGCCTTTTGACCACCTCACGAAAGAGCTGGGTGGGTATTGCATTGTGTTCAGTTTTCCAGGGAAGAAACCGAGGCTCAGAGGGCACATGGCTGGGGAAAGGGCCGGAGGCCAGCCCGTTGGGGACCCAGACCTACATGGCCACTACAGCCTTGCCCTGTGCCCCCCAGCTTTCGAGACTTCGCTTTCCTAGGAGACACTCCAAATGGCTCCTGAGGCCCCGGTCTTCATGCAGCCTGGGTTCTGAGGCCCACAGCAAAAGTGGTAAAAATGGCAGAGGAGAAAGCCACCCTCTCTGTCCCAGCATGTCCCTCCTGAAGCTCAGCCAAGCCTGGGCCAACACTTAGGCTAGGTAGAAACGGTCCCAGCACCCCACCTTCTGGTACGAACATGTGCACACCTGTTCCAGGCTTGGTGAGTCCCATCTCGGGGTGAGGGGTAGGGGGCTAGGCCCAGAGGTGCCCATTCCCAGGGCCTGGGGGCTGGCGGCGGCAGCTGGGGCAGGGCCTCACCTGGGCATAGTTCTCCGCTCGGGTGAGGAGGGGCAGCTCATAGGCCGTGGAGAAGTGGGTCCGAACCTGCTGCATCTGCCCGAAACGTTCCCTCTTCCTCCACTTGGCCCTCCGGTTCTGGAACCAGACCTACAGGACAAAGCAGTTGTCACAAGGGTCGGCAGCACACGGTACTTCCTGGAGCCCCCTGCCCTCCACCGCACGGGCTGGGCCGTGGGGCTGCAGAAAGGGTCTGCCTCAGCCTTGAGCCTCCAGCCTCACAATCCAGAATCATCAGTGCAGAGTCTGGAAGGCAGCTCACCCCCAACTAACCACAGTGGGACCCTGGGCCAGGCTTCACCTTTCCACGCTTCAGAATACAGAGCAGGCGAGTGTCACACCCACACAATGCGACGCTGGCCATCCTAGCAGTCACCTAACCGACCCTGGAAAATGTGGCCCAACCTGCCTCGGGCTGCAGACTCCCAAGGGGAACCTGAGGGGAACCTGAGAAAAGCTGTGATGGCTCCTCTGGAAAGTCATTTTCTGGATATTCACGCATACGTGCGCGTACACACACACACACACACACACACACACACACACATCCCTGCTATCATCTTCCACAAGCTTCCTGGGGCCAGTCCATTGGCCCAGAATAAGAATTCCTACCTGCCTGAGTCCTCTCTGCAGCCTTCGTGTTGGCAAGCCTCCCCCCTCAAGTCCCCTGTGCTAAAGGTCCCGTGGGGAACAGGGGTTTAGCCGAGCAGCAGAGGCCCTCAGGGATGACTTCGTGGAGGCGGGGGCTGGGCCGGGCCTGACTGCAGAAATAGCAGGGCCCACTCAGGAGACCCCAGGAGGTCGCTCTGCCCTGCTGGCGGGTGGTGGGAGAGGAAGAATGATGGACGCAGAGGTCAGATTGTGGAGGGCCTTGATACCCAGGTGAGGGGCTTGCCCATGGTGTGCTCGGTAGGGGTGGCCACGGCGAGATCTGGCCTGACTGAGGAGGAGTGAAGACCCACCTGTCCCTGAGCAGGGACAGATGTGGCGTTGCCTTAACTGGGGACCTGGGAGGGGGACGGTGGTCCCTGAACCAGGCGTGTGAGCCGTGGTCTTTGATGGGGAGTGGGGGTCATTGGGTCCTTTCCCTGTGCAAGAACATTTCCGGCAGGTGAGAACTTTCCCGAGCTTTGTGGGCAAGAGCTGGACTTGGGGCCTGCCACCCCTGCCCATGATTTGGGATCTGGGGTGTGAGAAGGGAAGGGATCAGCTTCCAGACCAGAAGTGGCTTCAGGCTGAGTCAAGGGCAGGCCTCAGATCCCCAGATGGGGGCTTCTATCAGCTGGAAGTGCACCTGCCGGTGGACTCAGGTGCAAGCAGGCCCACCCCAACGGCTCCCCGCCAGCAGCCTTGCCGAGAGCATGGAGCATCCTCAGAAGAGGGAGAAGGAGCTGGCTCCGCCTGGTCTGACTTCTGCTGTGCTGGGCAGCAGAGCCCCGTCCTAGCTCCCGCATGGCCGCTGGCCTCGGTTTCTGTATCTGGGAAATGGGGCCGATATCTGTACGGGTGTCCTCACAGGGGTGGTGCCTCACAGAGCAGCAGGTGAGAGGTGAGAAATGCTGTCCGAGGGCTTTTAAGAGGACTTCACACTTGTTTATAGCTCCTGACCTTTCTTGCTGTCTTTTGCTAAAAGACGTCAAAGAAGCTGGGGTGTGTGTGTCTCGTGTTAGTGTGGGGAGGGTGGGGTCGGGGGGGAGCGTGGGGCGGCACCTCAGTTTCCCTCCCTATTCCCAGCGGTACATGTGTGCGGGCACAAGTGTCACGTGCGCACACCCACTCATGCGCGCGTGCGCACACACACACAGAAGCTGGCATGGCTTTGAGAGTCATTGCGCCTCCTGTCTTGAAAGTGCCCCTGCTCCAGAGCCTGCCGGCCTCTCCCCTCCAGGGGCTCCTGGGGTCGGGCCCCCGGCCGCCTGCCGAGAGCCAAGGGCGGATCGGGTCTCCTCTCTGCGCCGCTGAAACGGGATCCCCCTTTATCAGTGGCCTGGAATGGGGGGCAGGGGGCAGGATGAGAGAATGAATCAGAGGAGCTTGTTTTCATTTCATGTTTAATTTCCTGCAGGCTTAGCTCCGTCTTTCCGCTCCTTCCTCAGCCTCCCAGGGTTTGCTGGGGGGGACGCCAGGGGGAGGGGTGAAGCCCACTGGAGGCATCAAGATATATGGCTCCAGTCTTTCTCCGGGGGGTGGGGAGGGTGGAGAGAGGGTGAGGAAAAGTCGCCGTGGCCCCCACTGTGGGGGGTTTGCAGGGAGCCCCATGGGGGGGAGGGCAGAGCGGCAGGTGGAGGGGTGACCTTGGAGGTGTCACTCAGGCTCTGGACAGGCTGGGGGCGGGCATAGCACAGGGCAGGGGTGCTGTTCAGCGGTCCCAGAAGTGGGAGGAAGGGCAGAGTGGGGGGGATGGAATGTGGGGGAGCGGCGGTGGGGGTGCTGGGTTATCTGGGCGGACAGTGGCGGGGGAGGGCCGCAGAGATAGCGCTGTCTTTGGGATGGGAGTGGAGGAGGGTTAAAGACCCAGAGAGATGGGGAGGTGGGGGGGCAGCAGAAGCGCCCAACCCCTCCTCCTGAGCCTGCAGCTCTGGGCCCTGCTCCCTGCGCAGGCCTGGAGCTCTCCTGCCCCGGGGCCTGAGCTTCGTTAGCCCCGTGGCTCTGCGGCCTCCTGGGGCATCAGCCCATCCACCGTGGCGGCCGGGCATCCTCAGGCCCCTCTGAGCTCACGCTGGAGGCTCGGGGGTCAGGCGCGGCCGTCCTTCCATCCCTGGGCCCTGGAGCCTGGCGCTCCGAGAGCTACCCACAGATGCTCTGTGCCTCGGGGCTCTGCGGCCCCAGCCTGGCTCCACGGGACACCCCTAAGGGGGACAGGGGACCACGAGGTCCAGCCTTCCCGTCTGCATGTCGCGCCCCAGGACCACCCCGCTCCCGGCCCACCCTGGCCTGGGCCTGCTCAGCACAGGCCTCTCCCCAAGGAACCAACCGTCTTGGCGGGGGCTTCAGTAACCGCAGCCCATCTGGGGCCAGGGCGGGGTGGCCCAGGGCGGGGAGGCCTCTGTCTTATTGTCTTCAGACACCAGCTGCGGAGATTGGAATCCCAGACAGCAGAGAGAGAGGCCCCTGCAGCCCCTGGAGCAGGGCCAAACCCCAAGCTTCTTCCCAGGAAAGGTCCATCTTGGAGCCACCCACCCCCTCCCTGTCCCCACCGCCACTCTACGCCAGGCACCTGGCTTCCCACCAGCTGAGCACGGGCCCCGAACAAACTCGGCAGAGGCAGGCAGGGGGTTCCACCATCACTCCCCCCAAACCTCAGGGCACTGCCAGGCTCGATCCAGAGGTCTGACGCACATGGAGATCCCACCCACCCTGCTGCCTTTATACAAAGAAAAGTCTCAGAACAATATGGCCCATGTCCTGGCACAGCAAACTAAAGAAAAGAAACACTGTGTGGGAACTCAAGAGTCCTGGATTCTGGTCTTAGCACCTCCACGGAGTCACCGTTCTTGAGTTACCTGGCCACAGGTGATCACATCCCACCTGTGGGCTTCTTCCTCCTTACCATCAAATGAGAGGACCTGATGATCCTTTCCAGCGCTAACACTCTATACTCTCATGATCCTCTCCTTGGATGATAAGAGAGGCGACATGTCAGCATCTCCCTTTCTGCCTTGGCTGCCGGGAAGCTCGGGGTTGAAATTCGTGCTCAGTGGCAACGATGATTCTTAGCCTAGACGTCTGAGGTAATAACCTTCCTATTTCATGACATTGTTCTTGTTTTCAGATGCAACTAAGTCTTTAATCGTAGCTGCCTCAATGCCTTTATGGAAGTTGGCATAAATGGGTATGTGTGCATGCACGCAGAGGGGACACTCTGCTTTGGCTGTGTGATGGCACCTCAGAAATGTTTTACATGACCGTCGTTTCCATGCTTTGTACTAGAAGAGCCATCCTTCTCTTGATACTAAGTGAATTCTACTCCTGGGCACTCCCATCCCCTTGTAAGGAACACGCACTGTGCAGAGGATGTGCAGAGGTCTATCCCACACCAACCCGGAGCCTACAGGAATGTCCCACAACTGGCTGCCCCCTTCTTCACCGTCTCCTTCGGTTCCTCCCAATTCACAGGCTGGGCTGAGGCCTCCAGGTTCTGGGGTTCCTGTCCAGACTCTGAGGCACATGAGGTCACATGGTGGCTTATCCTGATGCAAGTAACAGAGCTGGTGTGTGGAAGCTTCTGGAATGACAGTTGAGCCTCAGATGCTCTGCCTTTCTTCCCCAACCACTCAGCAGGCACTGGACAGGACTAAGAAGGGGGTAGCCCGACCCCAGGAACTTGTGGCTGGCTAAATAAGCCGACTTCGGTTCGCTTTGGGTAGTACCTGCAGTTTCTGGATGGCCACGTATGTATGGTTATTGCTGGTCCTTTTCTGCATGATCCATTTTGAAAGAAAACGGCTCTGGACTATGTTACAGTTGCTCTGCCTTGTTACAGAGAACATGGTTGAGACTGAGGAGCCTTTTACTGATTCCCTTCGGGACACTCTGCTGAAGGTTCTCTAGTGAACTGAGGCAGCAGGGGGCGCCCTTGGGGCCTGCGGATAACGGAAGGCTCTGTCCTGGCACCGAACCCACTTCTGAGCTGAGGCCAGCCCAGCTGAGATGTGTTGCTTTAAAAAAAAAAAAAAAACAAAAAGCAAAAAACCAACAACTGCTCTTTGCTCTCAAGCTGTTGACTTACCCAGCCTCCTGGAGGGGAAAAGCTGCTATCTGAAAACACTTTATTTGCCATTTCTAACATGCTCTTGGTTGGAAAAGTAGACTGAGCTGTTATGTGAAGCTGAAGCCCGAGCTTTAAAGCATGGGTTTGTCTCCTGAGTTTTGGGTTCTCAGAGGTCTTTGCTTCCTTTCTGGTTCTTTTCTTGCTGTAGCTTCATGCGAGGACACACCTCTCTGGACAAAGGAGGTCCACCAATCTACAGATATTTATCTTTTGCCCTTGTTACTCTGAATTCAGCCTTCTCTAATTGGTAGGAATACAGTGATGAACAATCAGACAGTACTTGTCCTCAAGCAGCTCACATTGTAGTGAGAGGAGACAAACATAATTTAAGCCAGTCATAAATTCTATAAAGAAGACAAAACAGGACAGTGTGATAGAAGGTGACCTGATTTACTTGTGTTGTATCGTGTTGGTTTGAGGTGAGTTGGGTTGTGTTAGGTTGAATGTGTTGGCTTGGGTTATGTTGTGTTGGGTTGGGTTCTGTTGGGTTGTGCTGAGCTATGTTGGGTTGGGTTGACTGCATTGTTTGGGTTGTGTTGTGTTGGGTTCTGTTGGATTGTATTGAACCATGTCAGGCTGGGTTGACTGTGGTGTTTGGGTTGTGTTGTGTTGGGTGTTTCAATGGCTGGATAGTGGTAGGGGGCTACTGGTTTAGCCATGATGGTGGAGGAGGAGGCAGCCATCCTGGGCAAAATGAAGAGCTGGATTGTTCTCTGCTTCTGTCCATTGGACTGCAGTGGATGTTTTTAGGTTTATCCTGCTTCCTTCCTAAGAGATAGGCTTTTGAGGGCATAGATGAGTTATCTTCTCCTCTGTGAAAGGGCCTGAACGCCCATACCACAGAGAGCCCAGAAATACACTAACGGCTTCCTGCACCTCCCCCGGGGCCCTCCTTCTTCTGTCCCTGCTCCCTCCAGAGCAAGAGGCCTGGTATTCAGGCAGATAAAAGCAGACTTGCTCTGGTTGGAGCAGGGACTGGGGTAAAGAAAGCCCTGGTGGTGCAGTTGAGGGACGGTCAGGTAGTCCCAGCTTTGGCCACTGGCCCGATGGCAGGCCCTCACCTCTCCCACCACCACCCCCGGGCGCCGTCACTGACCTGCACGCGGGCCTCGGTGAGGTCTGTCCTCATGGCCAGCTGCTCCCGGGCGTATACGTCGGGGTAGTGGGTCTTCTGGAAGACCTTCTCCAGTTCCTCCAGCTGGTAGCTGGTGAAAGTCGTTCGGTTCCTCCGCTTCTTGCCCTTGTTGCTCTCAGAGTCGGCCTTCTCCAGCGGGCTGGGGAGGTCGGCGCTGGCCCGGTCCTGGGGCCCCTTCACTCCAGCCTCCTTCACACTGAGGTAGCTGCTGTCCATCCCCACGGTGTCAGAGTCGGGCGGCAACTCTGGCTCACCCAGGGAGCTCTCTTTGGCTGGGGGTGGGGAGGGGGGAGGAAATGAGGTCAGAAACCAGTGGCTGAACTGAGCAAGATAGAAGGGAGGGGCAGGGCCCTCCCTCAGCCAGTCCCCTCTCAGCGTCCCACTGGATTTGAGGTCAGGAGGCCCGGGTTCTAATCCCAGCTTGCTCCGCATCACTTGCCATCAGGGAAATACAAATCAAAACCACAATGAGATACCACCTCACACCAGTGAGAATGGGGAAAATTAACAAGGCAGGAAACCACAAATGTTGGAGAAGATGTGGAAAAACGGTAACCCTCTTGCACTGTTGGTGGGAATGTGACCTGGTGCAGCCACTCTGGAAAACTGTGTGGAGGTTCCTCAAAGGGTTAACAGTAGAACTGCCCTAAGGACCCAGCAATTGCACTGCTGGGGATTTACCCCAAAGATACAGATGCAGTGGAACAGCAGGACACCTGCACCCCGATGTTTATAGAAGCAATGTCCACAATAGCCAAACTGTGGAAGGAGCCTCGGTGTCCATCGAAAGATGAATGGATGAAGAAGCTGGGGTCTATGTATACAATGGGACATCACTCAGCCATTAGAAATGACAAATACCCACCATTTGCTTAGACGTGGATGGAACTGGAGGGTATCGTGCTGAGTGAAGTAAGTCAATCGGAGAAGGACAAATATTATACGGTCTTGTTTGTGGGGAATATAAAAAATAGTGAAAGGGAATAAAGGGGAAAGGAGAGAAAATGAGTGGGAAATATCAGAGAGGGAGACAGAACATGAGAGACTCCTAACTCTGGGAAACGAACAAGGGGTGGTGAAAGGGGAGGTGGGTGGGGGGATGGGGTGACTGGGTGACGGGCACTGAGAGGGGCACTTGACGGGATAAGCACTGGGTGTTATGCTATAGGTTGGCGAATCGAACTCCAATAAAAAAAAATACATAATCCTGGCTTGCCATTACCATGCTGTGTGACTTTGGGCAGATCCATTTCCATCTCTGAGCCTCTTTGCCATCATCTCAGAGTGGACCCCCTTCAGCACCAGCATAATATGACTCTGGGTCAGCCAATCTGATCTCTCAGACCTTGAATCCCCACCCCCACTGACCCTAGGCTCCTCCTTCTAGAAGGATTCCCTTTGCCAGGACTTTTGCTTTGGATATGGGGAATGCCAACCCAGTGCCTCAGACTCCCGGGGAAGGGAAAACTAATTCAGCATCCACGTCTGGCCCAGTGGGGCGGCGGCGAGGAGGAAGGCAGCGTCGAGGCAGAATGCCCCTCCTGTCCTGGCCTGGTCCCGCTTAGGCTCAGCAGGAGTGTGGAGAACCCCCTGCCCCCAAGGATCCAGCGCCAGGGGTCACGCCCCGCCCCTCCCCTCCCCGGGCTTCACCTACCGCCCGCCCAGCAGGGCCCTGCCTCCTCCATGCAAGTGGTGCATTCACTAAGGAGCCCGGGCGGTGGCACCTGCGTCCCCACCTGTATCCCCGGGGACGCTGACACGAGCGCCCCGGCAGATTCACACTAAGCTGGCGGCCTGGGCGCACCGCCACTCCATCTGCCAGGATGCGGCTCCGCGGGCCGATTCCCAGTTGCCCAGCGCTGGAAAGGAGCGGTGGATCTAAGTAAGTCAGGGGTGAGGAGGTGGAGGCCAGCGGGGGTGCGGGGTGGGGGCGGGAGTAACTTGTCTGTGTCCAAATGGCCCAGTGAGCTCCCTGGGCAGACACACTGGCCTCAGAATCAAGGTTAAAGGGACACCTGGGGGGCTCAGTGGTTGAGCGTCTGCCTTAGGCTCAGGTCGTGATCCTGGGGTCCTGGGATCGAGTCCTGCATCGGGCTCCTGAAGGGAGCCTGCTTCTCCCTCTGCCTGTGTCTCTGCCTCTCTCTGTGTCTCTCATGAATTGAAAAAAAAAAAAAAAAAAAAAAAAAAAGAATCAAGGTTAGAGCACGATCTCTGGAGCTGGTGAAGGATATGAATCCCATACATACTGCACTCCAGCTGTGTACTAGGACAGTTCCCTTATCAGCTTCGTGCCTCAGTTTCCCCACCTATAAAATGGGGATGAAGATACCTGTGGGATGTCCCTCCTGGGGTGGTGTGGGATTAAGGAGGCCACCAGGCAAAGCCCTTAGCACAGGCAGTGCGGGCTGCGTAGGTTGCTGCCGGTAATGGTATCCCCAGTTCTGGGATGGACTTCCGAGCAGCAGGGGGCTCTGGCCCTGGAGACACCTTCCCAGCAGGCAGACCCTCCCCAGAGCATCCGCGTGCAGAGATGGGTGCAGGTGCTGGCCTGGGAGACGCGTGGGAGCCCTTCTCGGGGCCCGTGACTCCCGTGGAGTGCGGTCGTGTGCGGGGCGCAAGCACAGAGTAGTTAAGGCCTCCGGGGAGCCTCTGAGAAGCACAAGTACAGGCTCCGACTGACACCAGCACATGTGTTTGGTGTGAGCCCCTCTGAGGGGCAGGGGTCCAAGCGGTGGGCACGAAGGATCAGGACTGTGCCTCCCGCTCAGGTCCCCTGACAGCGTCCACGTCCTGGGGGCTGAGGGTTCGGGCTGGCTCTCCTCCTGGCTCTCCTCCGTAGCTTTCTGTGTGCCCTGGGGGCTCTCTCGATGCTGGGGAGGTGGGAGGGACATCAGCCTGGCATCCCCACCTCTCTCTCCAGGGCACCGAGGAAGGGAGTGGAGGTGAGTGCCTGGAGCCCACTGCTGGAGGCCACCAACCACGCTGATGCCAAGGGGGAGGGCGATGGCCCCCAGGCCTCCTGCGGGGGACACCCACGCGAGCCGGGGCACACTCAGACCGCCACGGCTTTAGTGACAACATTATGCAAACTGCAGCTGGCAGTGGGGCCAAGAGCTTTCAGCGAAGATATTTATCTTGCTGGCAGACAAACAAGTTTTATGTTTTGGGTTTTTTTTTTTTTAAGAGAAGAAATCCCACCCAGCCTCACCAAAAATAAACATCTCTGTTATGCAATTTCCTGGAGGCCAGACTGGGGGGCAGCCCCTGCCCCTCCTGCACTGATCTCCAGGCCCCATCCCATGACCCCACAGACCCTCAGAGTGTCCTCTGGCATCCGGCCTGGGACGGGGACCACCCCGCACAGCAACAGGGGCCCGGGCTGCACGGGGAGCTGCATGTTACAGAAACCGAGGGTTGTAGGGAGCAGCCCAAACTCCTAGTTTGTTTTTTTTTTTTTTTTCCAAACTCCTAGTTTTAACTGGTGGGAAGCTCACGCCAGAGAGAGCAGGGAATGTGTGCTAATAAGTGACAAAGCACGGCCTCTAGGTCCTGGATCCGTCCTCTATTCCTACCCTGTGGCTTGGGGCCTTTTCCCTTGGAGACGGGGTAGGGCCAGAGAATGCAGGGAGCTCCCATAATCGAGGAGTCCTGCTCTGCTCCTCTTGGGGGCAGAAGGACCAGCCTGAGGATGAGGAGGGGAAGACACGGCCCCTGAGAGGAGCCCCTCCGCGTTGACCTAGGTCTGGTCTTAGCCAGTGGGCAGACAGCAGAGCCTCCAGTCTTCTATGGCGAGAAGTAAGAATCCAGTTTCTCGTACCACTGAGACCCAAGGAGTGGGGGAAAAACAGGGAGACAGCACAGTGTGCACAAAGGCCACCGGAACAGGAGCTGGAGGTCTGCTCTTGGCCCCAGCTCTACCATGAGGTGCCCGTCACCTCGGATGACTCTTCTCACATCACAGAGTCTCCTCTGCAAATGCAGCGGCTGTGCCCCATCTGGAGCCGGGGGGCGGGGGGTGGCAGGGCTGTGGCACCGCCTCAGCCCAGTGGAGTGTTCCTCCTGCCCAAGCCACCACCGGGGGCCTTCCCTGAGGGCGTGGGGTGGCGAGAAGAGGGGACAGGTATGGGGACCTGTCTGCAACCAGGCAAACGTCAGCCAATTGGGAAGGCTTAGGGATGGAAGGAATTCTGGCAAACGGATGCTTCGGCTCCTCAAAGAAGAGGGAAGAGAACCTCCTCACCTCAGTCTTCACTACTGATCATTTTGCTTTAAATCTGGAGGCCGGGTCTCTAGTTTCAATGACAAAGAACAATTCCCCAAGGTTTCATGGCCCACCCGATGGGTCAGAATGACAAGCCAAGGCCCTCTCAGGGGCTCAGTTCGAAGATCCCAGACTCTGGATGAAGAGGGGGTCTATTGCAAACTCTTTCCAACCTGCAGCATCTCCAGCAGGTGCTGCTGCGCGGGCTGCAGTGACGGCCGGGCCTTTCATCCTGAGGTCCAGCCCATGTCTGTCTCTCGGACAGTGTGGCTCGCTGGTCCCGGCTCCAGCTCTGCAGGGCCCTTCCCAGGATGGCCACCACACCTCCCCGAGTCCTCTGTCCTGACTAAACAGCTGTGGTTTTGACTCCTGTTCTCAGGCGGCCCCACATTTAACAAGACTGACACAGGAGGTGCCAGGGATGGGCTGCGGGGTGGTGCTGGGCCCCGGGCAAAGCCAGCACTTTGCTCCCCAACCATATGATCCTGAGGAGCTGGGTGGAGAGTCAGGCAGGTGGCCCCAGGCCTGGGTGCTTGGTCAGGATCCAGTCGCCCTGCAGTGCCCTCCTCAACAAGGCAGCCGCTGAAAACAGAGGACCCCACAACTCACGAGGAAGTACCCTTGAGACCACGGGTACTTTAGGAAGTACCCTAAAGGTCACCACGGACCCCCTTGGTCTCCCTCCCCTGCACCCCCGGCCACCTGCCTGGAATGCCCTCCTTGCAAGCTGACCTCCAAGATCCAGGCAAGAGCCAGCTCTTCCAGGAAGTCCTCCCAGACTGCGACAACCCTACGGATCCCTTTATCCTCTGCTCAGCCTCTCCAGTTCCTGCCTGGGTTTCTGACTAGTATCTAATCAAGCCCCGAGTGTCCATTTCCTGCTAGAGAACCTCAGTTCCCCAAGGGTTGGAAACTCATGTCGCTGACTCTGGGCTGAGCCCAGGATGGGGCTGATGGCAGATGTACAGCGAGAAGTTGCTGAAGAATAAGTGAATGACTCTAGCAACCAAATACTACGGGCTCTCACTCTGTCCAGCTACCTTTATCTGCTACTGTGAGCCGGCTGCACGCAGAAAGGGTCTGTGGAACAAATGAATGAGCCAATTCATCCTGCCAGACGAGGAGAGATGGGTGGGTAGGATACGTGAAAAAGAGGTTTGCAATCACGAATGCCTCCACGGACAGCTGGCAGCGGAAGGAGCAGGAGGGGATGACTGGCTGAAGGGGAGGGGGAGAAGGCCAACAGACACTGAAGGGTGTCAGGGGACAGGGGGAGAAGCAAGAGGTGGCATTCACAGAAGAGGCTCTAGAATTTCAACGTCCAGGGAAGCCAGTCCCAAAGTGGCTCCCAGATCTGCCAGGAGCCAGCTCCATCCTCACCACGTGGCCACAGTGGGATAAAGGCCCCTGGGAGACCCTCAGCTTGCCCTGCTTCAGGGCCAGGCTTCTTCAGGGACGAGAGCACCGTGCTGCACGAGGCTGAGCAGTATCTGAGCCCCCGGGGTCCAGGCCACCTGCCTGCAGGTCTGGCTTCCCCCGCCCTTCCTTCCATATGCACTTGGCCCTGGCACCATGTTGGTGCCCCTCTCCTGAGAGGGCTCTGTCCTGTTCTGGGGCCCAAGACCATGTAATTCCGATCTGCAGCTTCCCAATGGAATGTCCCGATGTGGATATAAACCCCAGACGGCCCAGAGGAATCGAGTCATGTGCATACACAAAACATCAAGAAGAATCCATGGCTGCCCCGCCCAAGGTCTGCATGCAATGGCAGCCACGATGGTGCGGTATGCCCTTCGAACAGCCCTAGGTACATATTTCCATCAGCCACTTCTGATGAAGTAGAAGCATTTGGTTCAAGGATATAGTCCTAGTCAGGAGCCCCAGAAGGTCCCTCCAACCTCTGCCGGAACTCCGAGAAATACAAGAGATGGAAAACCTCTCTTCCTTCCCTTTACCCTCTGCTGCTTGTTCTGGTTCAGCCCGGTGATGTCACACTAGTCCCGTCTAACCTTTTTTTTTTTTTTTTTTGATACAGAAGCCCTTGAGAGATTTCTGAAAGTGACTGTGATTTTTAAATTTTTAGAATTCTTCATGACTGTGATTTCAAGAGAGGGTACTTCTGAAGCAGGGAGGGTGCCGGAGGCCTCTTTGTGTGTATTTGGTTCTGTGTGCGAGGATGGGTGCCCTCGGGCATGTGGCACCAGTCTGCAGTTGTGAATGGGTGTGGGGAACACATGTGTGGTTGCCTGCAGATGGGTCTGTGCAGCGAGCAGGCCCACAAGTAGGATGTGTGCTGCTGTGTACGGGGGATTTGTGCAAGTGAGCGTTACTCTGCAGACACACATAGGTGAGTATGGACATAGGAGCGGTGTGTGTGTGTGTGTGTGTGTGTGTGTGTAGTTGCGCACAGGCCCATGCATATGGAGTGTATGTCTAAGGGGTCTGAGTAATTTTATCCTCCATGGTTTTGATTACATCTATTTTTCCTCCAAACATCTGCTTTGTGGGGGACATGCGGCTCGCTCTGTTCTCGGGTGAGCTGGCCTCGCACACCCTGTGGCAGAGTGCACAGCGCCGATGTAATCTCCTTAAACAAAACAGGCCAGCATGAGGCCCTTTCATGCTATTTAAAGGGCACCGACTAAACCCACTGCTGTCCAAACAGTCGTGTGGGGGTAGGGGCGAAGGTTAAAGGTGAGCCATTGATCACGTCCCCAGCCCACCTCATCTGCCACTGGGCTCCATCCGGAGCTCAGCCTGGACGTCCCTGGTTTAGCTCCGGGCCCAATAAATAATGCCGAAGGGGCAGCAGTAACCGAGGAGACATTTCAGGGAACGAACACCGGGTAGAGGCAGCCAGCATGTCCCTGCCCTTGGGGAGCGGCCCATCTGCGGAGGACGGCAGGAGGTGGAGCTCAGGTGCTCAGGCCAGCCACCCGCAGGTGATGTAGCTGAACCCCTGCTCCCCAACACAAGCTCCAAAAATGTCTCTTAAAACACAGGAGGTCCGAGAGACTGTCACAGACAGACCACGGGAGGGTAAGGAGACTTGTGGCCTACTTGTGGTGTCCTGGATTGGGTCCCAGGAAAGGGACATCAGGAAAAAACCAGTGACCTCTGAATAAAGTGTGGGGTTTAGTTAACAGAAAAGAGAAAAGGGAAAAGATACACAAAAAAGTGGATGAAACATCTACATAGACACTTCACCCGGGAAGACATACAGGTGGCAAAAAAGCATGAAAAGTCTCTCCACCTATCATCCAGCCTGGAAATGCAAACTACAGGGAGAGAGCACCACGCACCTACTGCAAAGGAGGTGGAAAACCCGATGGCACCAGGTGATGACGGGGCCGAGGAGCAAGGGAAACTCCCATGTCACTGGTGGGAAAACCGAGCAGCAGTTACACGATTAGACACACGCTCCCCATGTGACCCAGCAACTCCACTGCGAGGCATTGGCTCGGGAGACACGAAGACTTATTTTCAGAGGAAAAACACCAAACCTGCCTGCAAATATTTACAGCAGTTTTGCTCAGAATCATCCCAAATGGGAAACAACCTAAATGTCCCCTAACAGGTGAATGGATAAGCAAACTTGGAACCTCTGTGCAAGAGGATAGGACTCAGAGATAGAAGGAGTGAGGTATTATCCAGACAATGGCATGAAGTAACTCTCAAAAGCAGCATTATGGTCTGTAAAAGAAGCCAGACTCAAAATTTACATATGTATGACTCCACTTATTTATCATATGACATCCTGGGAAAGACAACAGCCTGAGGATGGAGAACAGATCACTGGTTGCCAGGGGCTGGGGGGGAGGAGGGCTTGACCACATAGGGCCGGGGTGCGGACCCATCCTGCACCCCAGCTGCGGTGGGGAGTACGTGAATCGCACAGGAATCTGTGAAGATTCGAAAAACTATACACCCCCCGGATTTTAATTTTGCAGCACGTTATTGTAAAAATGAAAGGCATGTACACTATACAGAAAAATATGCAATTGTGTTTCAGTATATCAGAGAAAAACTCAAACCAAACCAAACCAAAACAAACCTAATGAATGAAAAGTTTGCATGTCTTCACCCAGAAATCCCACTTCCAGAATTTATCCTAAAGAAAGAATTATGGATGGGCACAAAGAATTAGCTGGAGAGAAGGTTCATTATATGGAAAAACCAAAAATAACCAAAATGCCCAGTAATAGGAGATTGGTTAAACAAAGGATGTTATTTTCATAAATAGAAGATCCTTCCTGATATTTATTCTGCAAATTGTTTCTTTCTTGGCATCTAGCACACATTATTGTGTATTTATTTGGGATATTTCCCCTTTGTTTATTGTCTCTCTCTGCCTTCCATAAAACGGAGAGTATATCTGAATATATTTGCTTTGTCTACCCCTGTCCAGTGCCTACTAATTGTGGCTGGTAGGCAGTAGGTGTTCAATAGACATTTGATGAGCCAATGAATGAAACCGATGTTCTAAAAGAACAGCATTTTAGCATCTGGCAGAATGTTCCTGTTATAGTAAGTACGTCTCATCTTTAAAAAAAGGAGAATGGAGTATCTATCCTTAGAAAATTCTAGAAGTTTCCTGAGGTGGGAATATAGGTATATGGGTTGATGTTCCTTTTATCTTTTCTGGTCTGAATTAATTTTCTATTTGTCCTACCATGAACAAGAATTGCTTTAATCATTTTAAAATACTATTTGAAAGCAGCAATTAAAATCCCAAATGATAGGGGCGCCTGGGTGGCTCAGTTGGTTAAGCATCTGCCTTTGGCTCAGGTCATGATTCCAGGGTCCCCGCTTGGCAGGAGGTCTGTTCTCTCTCTCTCTCTCTCTCTGTCAAATAAATAAATAAGATCTCTAAAAAAAAGCCCAAGAAGAATCCCAAATCATGATTGCTTTCATAGGGTGCTGGACTCTGCCGTGAAATTTTGGGAGGTGAGAGATGAGCACCAATAAGGGTGGATGGAAGAAGAGAAGGGTAGGGATGCTTCAGAGAAAGGCCACTTTTGTGGTGGGGATTGGGTGCTGTCCTCACAAACTGGGTGCCCCAAACCTCTTGAGTTTTCTTGGGCACTGGAGGCTTCCAGACCACAGGCTTACGTTCACCTCCCAATGAGTTTCTCTGCTGTCAGGCCCACCACCCTCAAATACAACCAGACACATACATCTGATTATATTGTGACCTTCTCTAAAGGCTTTCCCTAGCCCCCAGAGCTCTCACTGGGATTGCCAGATAAAGCACAGGGTGTTCAGTTAAATTAGAATTTCAGAGAAACAATGAATGATTTTTAATATACATATGTCCTAAATACTGCTTGGGAAATACTGAAAGTAAAAATTTTTCCTTGTTACTTTGAAATTCAAATTTAACGGAGCATTTTGGTTTTATTGTTAGGGCTTTTTTTTTTTAAAAAAAAATCTTGTTTAGTTTTTTGTTTGTTTGTTTGCTAAATATGCCAACCTTACAAATCAGACTTACTGTGGTATTTATGATTGCCCAGACAGGACTAACGTCTGCCTGCTGTATAGACTTACCTCCTCTCACCCGCCACCTCGATTCTAGTCCCACAGACCCTCTTTCACTCCCCCAGAACACCACACAAATATAATCATTATCCATGTTCCATATGGAAAAATGTTAAAAATCAATAAGCTAAGTGAAGATAAACCAAGAAAAAAAACCCGTATAACACACACACATAAGCACACACCCAGGGGACACAGTTTTTCCTACGCCTTTTTTTAACCTAACACAATATCCAGGACATCTTTCCATGCTGTTCTCTATTCTTCTACCATCACATCATTTTTTAACGGCTGCATATTATTCCATCAGAAGGACAAGTTCTATTTAGCCAATCCCCTACTGCTGGGGAACCGGGTTTCTGATTGTTTGAAATTATAACAGGCCTGCGATGAACATCGTCATAGTTAAATCTTTCATGCATCATGGTGAATAAGTTAGAAGAAGCTCCAAGAACTAAAAAAACTCAACTGGAGCCTATTCACATTGGAAGGTCTCTGATAAACACGGCCAAACTGTCTTTCAGAGCCACGGCGGTTCCTCAGCTACTTGCATGCCTGCCTGCTTCAGGGCTAGTGGCGGTCATCGTGTTTCAAAAATCTTTGCCAGTGTGATAAATGAAAGTGAGCTCTTAAAAAAAAAAAAAGTGAGCTCTTGATTGAATTTACATTTTTATTACTAGCAAGGTTAAATCTTTCCTCTGTTAGATTCCTTCTTTTGTGGACTGCTTTTACCGGACTCCCAAGATTCAGGGCAAGGATGACCCCTGGACTGGACTTACCTCTTGAATACTAATTCCTTGCTTTCCAGTGCTTGTGTATGTACCTGCCCTCCCAACCCCCCACTCAAGTGTGAGCAGTTCAGAGCAGGGCCTCCCCGAAGCACCGCTGGGTCCTGACCCAGGCCTGGGCTCCTGCTGCCTTTGCTCGTTCTGTACGTCCTGCTGGGGGGTGACCAAGGGCACTCATAGGGGAGGGACCCAGGCCTGCAGGGCTGGGCTGCAGACCCAGGAGGGCCTTGATCCGTCAGCACACACTGCTCTATGGGGTGGCTGTGGCATGGGGGCAGGAGAGTGGGATGAAAAACCCACCTAGCCACAGGGCAGGGCACAAAGGACCAAAGGTGACCCTGCTGCTGCTATGGCCCTGCACAGACCTTTTGGCTTCTCTGTGTCCTCATTTCAACAAATATTGCCTGGCTCCCTGCCAGGGAGTGGGGACGGAGTTATGGAGGGGGCACTTCTCCTTGGGAAGTCACAGCTGAGGGGAGTCCCCAGGCCCTGGGACACAATGCTCAACCACAAGGCGAGTTCCCTGGTCCCCTGCCTGCTGGAAGGTTCCAGAGCCCCACTCCCAGCTGGCCAGGATCAAGGCTGCAGTTGCTCCTCCTGCCACCAGGAGGCACTGCAGTCCCAATTAAGTTCCTTGGGGGCAGAAGGTGGTCCCCAGGGCCCCCCAAGCCTTGAGGAGGTTTCTGGAAGTTTGCTCCAAGACCAATGCCCCACCTGAGAGGGTTTGCCAAACAAGCAGCTCTCCGGCCCTACTATGTGTCTGCCACTATCCTGGCACCACAAGGGGGTCACAGCAGAGATGAATGAGATGCGTCCCTGCCCTTCCCCAGAGAGCACATTTTCCCTCCAGTTCTGGGGGTTCTTATGTTCTCAACTGAAATCAACCCCCTCAAAACTCCCACACGGGGGCTTTCATGAGCGTCCTCACTCCACAGAGACGCAGAGAGACAGGACTCCTTGAATGTCACCAGCAACTGAGTGGTGGCTTATTTCCTAAAGCCACCTCCCTTGGTGGGGACCCTGGGGAATCTGGGTCCTCTAGCTGCTGGTGAAGGAGCCAAGCAAAGGCCCCCCAACACGCCTGGTGGTTTCTCGCCCAGCTGGCTTTCTACATTGTGGGCAGATCTGTTGCCAACTCGTCTGTGGGTTCTCCTGGATGGGGGGGCGGGGGGCATCACAGGGGCAGGGGAAGCAGCCCCCGACCGCTGCGCCACCCGCACACAGAAGCTCTCTTCGTCCTTCTCACACTGGCTGGGGGTTGGTCTTCTTGGGGCCCAGAGGCTGAAGGGGGCTTCCCAGGGCCCAAGAAGGAAAAGGAACTAGCAGTGTGTTTTCCCGAAAAACCAGTGACTGGGCCTCGTGCTGGACCCACGACTGGGACATCATCCATCAGGCCACCACCACGCAGCCACCGTGTGAAATGCATCCAGAACCTGCGGCCTGTGGGAGTTAGTGGCTCATCCAAGAACCTACAAGTGGTCAGAGGCAGAGCTAGGGCTCGAACCCCCTGCCTGGGGCATCTTCTCTGCAGGACAGAGAAGAGCCTCTGGGGGGCAGAGGCTCCATGCAAGGCTCGGATGGGGCAGCCAGGAGATGAGGTCAAGAGGAAAGAACAAGATCAAGAGTCCCAGGAAGCGGCCCCTCTCAGATGCTTCTCTCATCAACCGACCCACCTTCAGCGCCAGCCCTGAGACAACTCCTTCGAACATCTGGGATCTCAAATGGGGACCCATGCCTTTCTCTTGGGACCTCGGCTTCGGGGTTTCCTCCATCCCCCAGCCTGCACCCCATCAATCCTTTCCCCAGCACACTGTCTTGTTTCCATTTGTTCTCCTCTAAAAATGGAAGGATTCAGAGGAAGGGGTTATGTGTGTGCAGCTCCCTTTTAAACAATGTGCAAGGAAACAATATGTGTGTGTGTGTGTGTGTAAGTCAGTACATGCATGTATATGCAGAGAGCCTGCAAGAGGGGTTGAGGGTCACACAAATACAGAAAGACTTGGCGCAATAGGGACCCGCAATTCTTTGTCCCCTGCTTCTAACTTTTCTCTTAGTCTGAAACTGTGGCCAAACAAAAAGTTTTTTAAAAAAAGAAGTATGTGGATCATGCTGTATTATATATTTGAAAATTGCTAAGAGAGTAGATCTCGAGAGTTCTCATCCCAAGGAAAAAACTGTATTGCAACTACGGAAGGTGACAGGTGTTAGCTAGACTTACTGTGGCGATCATTTCTTGACATATCCAAATATCAAATCATTATGTTGTAAACCTGAAAATGATATAATGTTCTATGTTAATTATACCTCCATTTAAAATTTAAATTAAAAAAAGATGAGGACTACAAAAAAAAAATTAAAAAAAAAGGATGTGGGTGTGAATGGGAAGAAACCACCTTACACAGGAATCTCTTTTCTGAAGGCAGCGTCAGTAGGGATTTGAACAGGGTGTGTGAAGGAATGTCCTTAGCAGCCACTGCCATCCCCGCCTTCACAAATGGGCCTGCACACCGACAGCAAAATCCCAAGGCAGATGTCAGCTCTGGGAATGAACCTTGCTTCTCCAGCCCTCTGAAAACCCTCACTTCCACGGAAGCGCCTGGTGACCCAATCGGAGCACGTGATTTTTCTAGCAGCATTTCTAAGACCTGTAGGAGGCATATTTTGTTAGCCGAGGTCAAGCTACCGTTGGAACTTAAAAGTAAAAGAAGTACTTTATTTTTTGAGGCCATTATAATTTCACCTTGCTTACAACTGATATGAATGAGTGAGGTTTCCTTGTCTCAAAAAAAAAAAAAAAAGAAAAAGGGAAGAAAAGGGAATTATAAGAAAGCCTCTGACAATAGCTAAAATATGTGCATGGCAGATGAATGGATAAGCAAACTGCGGTCTCTCCCTACAATGGAATATTATTCAGCCTTAAAAAGGAAGGGAATTCTGATCCATGCCACAACATGGATGAACCTTGAGGACAGGCTGATAAGTGAAATAAGCCAGTCACAGAAAAGCCTCTGCTCCTGTGAGGTACCTGGGGTGGTCAAGTTCACAGAGAGGGGCCCCCTGGGTGGCTCACTGGTTGTGCATCTGCCCTTGGCTCGGGGCGTGATCCTGGGGTCCTGGGATCGAGTCCTGCATCAGGCTCCCCACAGGAAGCCTGCTTCTCCCTCTATGTCTCTGCCTCTCTCTCTTGTGTCTCTCATGAATAAATAAATACAATCTTAAAAAAAAAGTTCACAAAGAGAAAATAGACGGTGGTTGCCAGGGGCTGGGAGGGGGTGGCAAGTTAGTGGTTAGTGGGTATAGAGTTTTGCTTTTCCAGGATGAGAAGAGCTCTGGAGATGAATGGTGGTGATGGTTGTACAATATTATTAACATATTTAATACCACTGAACTGTGTACTTAAAAATAGTTCAGGTGCTAATTATTCCCCAATTAAAAAATAGTTTTAAAATGGGGCACCTGGGTGGCTCAGTGTCTACCTTTGGCTCAGGTCGTGATCCTGGGGTCCTTGGGATCAAGTCCCACATCATGCCCCCACAGGGAGCCTGCTTCTCCCCTGCCTCTGTCTCTGCCTCTCTTCGTGTGTCTCTCATGAATAAATAAATTAAAAAATCTTAAAAAAATAGTTTTAAGATGGTAAATTTTATGTTACAGGTCTCTTTCATCACAATCAAAAAATTGAAAAAAAAAAAAAAAAGTAAGTCCCCTAGCCAGTGTTCCCTAGGGCCTGTGTGCTGGTTTTGGCTCACTCTACCCAGGGCTAGGTCCCCTCCACCTCTCAGCTTCCACCCCCAAATTCCTTTTCTCATCATCTCTTGATACCGTGTCTGGGTTTGCCACGCCCTCATCTCTCGGTCCACTCAGGTGTCCATTTATGGACCATTTCCCCTTGGTCGTGGCCTTATGGAGAGGACAGATGGGTAACAGTGGTTAATTGTCCTGGGGCCCAAGGGCAAGAGCCCTGCATCCTGCACACAGCAGGGTCTATAAGGAGGATGGTCAGTTTTGCTTGAAAAGGTCCAGGGAGGCTTCAGTGATGGTGTGGCCTTGAACTGAATGTTGAAAACCAAAGACATGCTACATTTTATAGTAAAACAGGACACCTCTAACTCTCAGGCCAGGCAGGTCCTAATTAATTACCATGGAGGAGTCTGAGACGGGAGCCTCCCCCCAGGGCTGGGGACAATAATAAAAGCAATCATATAATCCCTCTGAGTGGTACCAACCCATCCACTAATTTCATGAAAAGCCCACTTATGAACACTCTTGATGTTTGGTATGGTGGGGTGGGGGTCTTGACCTCAGCCAGAACTCACCCCCTGCTCCGTTAGCTGTTCCCAAGGACACTGAAGTTTCCTGGTTCCTCCCTTCCAGCCCAGCCCTGGTCTCAACCCCAAGCTCGGCCTCCCATGGCTGGAGGAGATCCTGGCACCTTACAGGGAGCTGGCCTGGCTGGTCGGGTCACTGCCAGAGAAGCAGAAGGAGCCTCCCAAGCCCTCCCCTCACCCCAGCTAGAAGCCCCAGAGCTTGGAGAACACACGCCCTCCCCCCCACAAAACACACACCTTACAGGGAGGATGTGGAGGCTCTGGGCCATCCCACAGCCTGTTAGGGGAAGATCTCTGTCTCCCGACTTCAAATCAGCCCTGTGGTCTGTCTGTGTTTTGCTCCTCTCCACCTCCACCAAACCATACAGCCTGGGGCTTGTCCCTCAACATCTCCCACAGAGCCCTTCTGAGCCTCCATCCCGCCTCCCCAACAGGGAGAAAGTCTGCATCCCCAGCCACCCCCCACGGAGACACCGGAGACACCGACATAGCACTTTTCAGACCCAAGGCAGGCCAAATGGAGAAGCTTAAATCCTGCCCCAGGCGAAATGAAATGAATGAGAAATCTTTGGAGTCGGACAGACTTGATTTCTGATTTTGCCAATCATTTGCTTCACTCACTCACGCATTCATTTGTTCGTTCATTCATTCATTCATTCATTCATTCACTCAGCAACATTTCTGGAGGACCAGCTCTGCGCAAAGTTCCCGGTGGTGGAAATACAAAGCCTGATTAAGAACTCCTTCCTTCAAAAGGCCCACGGTTGTGAGGGAGGCACTGATTACAGCGTAGGGTGCTGGACAGAGCTGGGGCACCTAGGCAGCCCTCAGGGGAGGGGGATATTTTTAGGGGCCAATCCAGACCTCTATAAAGCAGGGGCTTTGAGGCAACAATTTGATGGCCTGAAGCCACGCTTTGCTAGCACTTGACAAAAGATGAGGAAATGTCGGTTTTCCCTACCCAAGAAATGGAGGGAGTTCTAAATTTAGTAGGTTATGGGGAAGGCTCCCAAGCCAGCTGTGGCTCTGCTGCTGAAGGGTGTGACTTGGCCTCTGTGTGCCTGGGTCTCCTCACCTGTAAAGTGGGGCCAATACTGTCCACACCCCAGAACGTTTGTGAGTTTTGAATGAAGCAGAGTGCAAGAATGCATATCCCTGCCGGAGACACAGCATGCTCTCTACCAGAGGGAGTCCTCCAGGAGAAATTAATACAGTGGTTATTTGGGGCCAAGTCAGGCCAGGGCAGCTGCAGGAGCCATGCCAAGTCACCCCACCTGCACTTGTCCCCTTGTGATCAGGGCCCACTTCCCACATCTATAACAAAGACTGTCCATGGGCTGAGACGCTTGAAACCACAGTAAAAATGAGATGTTAGATTTATTTTGTTCAATACTTACTTAAAACTATAGTTTGTTTTTTAAAGAAAGACCTTCCATAAATACGTTTTAGCCTAAGGTACATTGCAACGTGAAGGCACAACGGAGAAAGGAGAATTGTAATTTTAACCACTGCTTTTTTTTTTTTTTTTTCTTTCTTTCTTTTTTTTTTTTTTTTAACCACTGCTTTGATGACAAAGTTCGGGTCAGTTGTAAACTACTTATAAAATCCTCACTCCCCCGTATGCTCTTGGTGACATCTGGACAACTTGCCTAGGCGGGCACCCCAATGTTTAACTGCTCAAGAATTTGTCAGTGAGAACATCCAGTGCCTTCCACCCGCTGTATCATCCGAAAGGCATCCGGGGTGGGCAGTGGCAAGAGGGGCCATTCCAGAAATGTACCACTAGCTGCTGTCACAGAGAACTGAGCTCGCCGATTCAGGGCGGGGTTGGGCCCCTTGAGCTGGGTGAGCCCCAAGTCACCTTCCCAGGCTGGTATCACCACCTCCCCGTGAATTCCCTGCCATACTCTTCTTTGAGCTTCCCTAAGGGCCCCTACCAATTAAATCGCTCATCACAAAGCATCGCAAGAGAAGAAGGGCAGCCTCTGTCATTGGATGGGACCCTCACCAGAGGCAGGGAAGGCATCTGGCTGTGCTCTGTCACCCATGCTGCCCCCAGCGAATACCTGTTGCACTGAATTAATCTTGTTAAACAAATGAACGTCTCAGCGGAAGGACCACGTGGGCCTGCAGAGACTGCTTCTTCCACCAAAATCAAGGGTTTTCTTTCTCCAAGTGTGTTTATTCAAACCTAAAGAATCATTTATAAACTGAAAAAGCGAGAAGATTTATCTCCCCTTGGGCAAGAAAGGAAAACTAATGGCTGAATTCATTGTAAGCCTGCCAGTTAGTGTTCTGAGATTGATAAAGATGGATAAGATTATTCTATCTCAGCTTCAAAAAGTTCCACCTTTGGGCAGCCTGGTGGCTCAGCGGTTTAGCGCTGCTTCCGGCTCGGGGCCTGATCCTGGAGACCTGGGATCGAGTCCCACGTCGGGCTCCCTGCATGGAGCCTGCTTCTCCTTCTGCATGTGTCTCTGCCTCTCTCTCTCTCTCTCTGTCTCTCATGAATAAATAAATAAAATCTTAAAAAAAAAGTTCCACCTTTATAACTATCAGATGGTTAAGATTTCAAAATTTCTAGAACATACTGGTGTCTAAGCTGTTGATAAGCGTTTTCATCTAAATGGCTGGAATTTGGAAGTAGGTAAGTATCAATAATCCTCAATATTCCAATATTTATGTGTTGGTTGGAGAATGGTCCTTTCATTGACCTCTGCTCATCGGGACTGAAAAAAGTTTTCAAAGACATCTCTGCTTTAAAATGGATGGTGTGGGGGATCCCTGAGTGGCTCAATGATTTGGTGCCTGCCTTCAGTCCAGGGCATGATCCTGGAGTCCTGGGATCAAGTCCCACATCGGGCTCCCTGTGTGGAGCCTACTTCTCCCTCTGCCTGTGTCTCTGCCTCTCTCTCTCTGTGTCTCTCATGAATAAATAAAATATTAAAAATAAAATAAAATAAAATGAATGGCGGGGGGCACCTCAGGTGGCTCCGTGGTTAAGGGTCCACCTTTGGCTCAGGTCATGATCTCGGGGTCCTGGAATGGAGTCCTGCTTTGGGCTCAATGGGGAGTCTGCTTGTCTCTCTGGCCCTTCCCTGCTTGTGTGCTCACATGCTTTCTCTCTCTCTCCAATAAATACATAAAATCTTTTTTAAAATAATAAAAAATAAAATAAAATGCATAGCATGCACCTTCTACCAAGAAAACCTTAATCTGCAGAGGGTATGTGATGAGCTCATCTCTTTTCTACCTGTTACCACTTCTTGGGAGATGAAACATCCTATAAAACAGTGAAAATGTACTTTGTGTAGCATAAAGCTGACTTCTGTAGATCTCCGAGGGGCTGAGTCCCATGGGGCTCATTAGGTAAAGCCAGAGTAGGCTGCCTGCTCTCAGGGAGGAAGCCTGGCCCTCACTGTCTACCCACCTGCCCCAGCTCAGGAAACTTTTTTCCAGGTCAGCAGTTCCCTTCAACCCTGGTCCAGGCACTGATGCTGAACCAACAAGGAGGCTGGTCCACATGTGGTCAGTTATCATGAGTTTGGGGGTGGGGTTTGCTTGGCTCCTTCCTCACCCACGGAGCTGCTACCACAGATGGGGCCTTGAGCTGGGCTGGCCTGGTTCTGAGGATGACTCTGGAAGCAGGAGGGAGATGGGGTCTGTGCACCTGCTACAGTGATCTGTGGTCATCACTGTAGTGGGTGAGGGGAAGACTGTGCTGTATACTGAAAACCTGCCCCTGGCACACCCCACTCCACAATTTACTGAGCTCTCCCCCATGACTGATCGTGCCCGACGGGCTCCTGGGCATGAGGTCCCCAAGGCCATAAGCATTAACCTTATGGGCAGAGAAGTGGAGGAGAAAAAGTCCCTATGGCTTCAGGAGATCTGGGTTCAATTCAAGCAGAGCTGCTTGGGCACCTGGACCTTGCTGGTTTTCCACCTCTTCATCTGTAAATTAGGAGTACTAATACCTCCTGAGGGGTTTGAGTGCTAGAGCCCAGTACAGGCTTGGCCCGTGGGTGATGCTCACCACCACTCCCCTACTCACAGCTGGGTGAGCTGGGGTCCAGAGCAGGTGCAGAACCTCCCTGACAGGCCCTGAGCCTGACATTCTCTGTGTCCAGCCCTGAGCCCACGCAGAAATGAATGCACTCGAATCCCACCCTTGGGGACCTCCTGGTCTGATGCCGTCAGACAAACACAGAGAATAGACTTTCAGAAGCGGAAGAAAGAAAGTTATGTTCCAGCTCCTGATGCCTGAGTACAAGGTACAGCAACCTGGGGAGATGCAAGTTGTAGGTTCTGAGGGGCGTGGGGGTGCCCTTCTTCTCCCTCCTTGACCCTTCCCTGTCCTGTCCCCATGCTAAGGCTATCGGCCAGCCTCTACTCCTTGTATCACTCATCCATATTTTAAAGGATTTTGTCAACCACCCAGTGCAGATTCAGTAATCATTTGTTCAATTTCCAATCTGATTTATCCAAGTCAACTGTAACTACCTATCAAGGTTTCTGATCAGCCTTGCATAGTCAGGGTTCCAGCAAAATCCTTGCAATAATAACAGCTCATATTTATTGAGCACTTACTCTGTTCTAAGGACTGTTCTAAGCTCTTTACCTATATTATCTTATTTAATTTTCATGGTATTCCTAAAAGGTAGGTAGTAGACTTATCCTCACTTTACATATAAAGAAGTTGAGGCAGAGAGGTCAACTTATTTGCCCAAGGCCCCTCAGCTGTACAGGCTGACATCTGTTCCCAGGTCCTGACACACCAGCTTCCCCAAACAAACGGCATCTAAAGCTTCGGGATGCCTGTGAACCTAGTCATGGGCCGCACACAGTTTCTACATGATTCCAAGAATACCAGGGAGTGTGCCTGTTCCCCGTCTTGGGGCACCCAGTTGGGACACCAGGCTTGAGCAGGTCTATGTCTAGTCACCAGGGCTGGGGCACTGCAAGGTAAGAGGCCCCGGCCTCACAAGGGAGCCCCCTTAGCAAATCCTTCTCATGGGAATCAAACAGAAAATAATTAAAGATACAGGGCCAACACCATGGAGCTGGTTTGGGGTGGATGGGGGCTTGGCTTCCCTCTGGGAGTTCATCCCTGCTCCACCAGAAGGGGGCACTGGGATCCTCTTACTGAATGAAGAAGTCCCAGATTGGGGCTCTCAGGAGTCCAAAATGGAGTGTAGACCCTAAGAGCACATGAGAGTTTTCTCAGGCTACGTCCTCACAGGAGGGTCAGCTGACATACTTGGTACTTCTAAACTTCCAGGGGCCTAGCCAGAGGCCAAAGTCATAATTCTGGCACTCTTGCCCATGGCTCTGCCCTCCACCCCTTCTTACCCACTCTGGTTCCTGGAAAACAAATGTGTCCCTGAGCTGGATCTCTTTGGCTGGTTAGTCATTAGCTTGAAGGAAAGGGGGTGAACAGGATGACTTTTAAGGTTCCCCATATTCTGGGATTCCGGACTTCACCTCAGAAGGCCATGCCAGGGACAGACAGACAAACCAATGGAACAGAATGGAAAGCCTAGCAACAAACTCTCAGATATATGGCTAAAGGATTTATGACAAAGGAGACAAAGGGGACAACAAGACCATTCACAGAGAAAGGACAGTCTTTTCAACAAATGGTGCTGGGGAAACTGGATATCTAACTGCGAAAGAATAAAGAGTTGGATCCTTACTCAGAATGGACCTCAACGTAAGAGCGGAAACGATAAAGCTCCTAGAAGAAAACACCAGGGAAATTCTTCACGACACGTGAGTTAGCGATGATTTCTTGGATGTGACATCAAAAGCACGGGCAACAAAAGACAAAAATTGATAAACTGGATTTAATCCAGTTAAAATCTTCTGTGCATCCGAAGGACACTATCCAGAGAGTGAGAGACAACCCCCAGAATGAGAGAGAATATTTGCGAATCATGTATCTGACGAGGGATTATTCTCCAGAACCTATAAAGAACTCCTACAGTTCAACAACATATAAACAAGCAACTCAACCCCAAAAATGGGCAACAGACCCGAATCCTCATTTCTTCAGCGAAGATCTACAGCTGGCCAGACACAAAAGGACAGCTACTGTGTGATTCCGCTTCCATGAGGCACCTACTCATCACGGAATGGTTCGCTTAAAATGGTTACAGTGGTAAATTTTATGTGCTATTTTGCCACAATAAAAAACTATCCTTTAATTAGGAAGATTTGGAATTTTTATAACGGCCATGTGAGTAGCACAGAGAACACTTAGCCTGGGCTCTGGGCCTCTCGCTGTGATGCCCAGAGGCCCCCATGGGCCAGGCTCGCTCCTTCCCAAACACCTCGGGTCCTCTCCCAACTAAAGCCCTGCGCCTGCTGAGCCGAGGCTGCCAGTTCCAGCTCCTTCAGCGTGAGCGCCTCTTCGAGCTCCCCAAGGCCACTTCAAACATCCAGACCCACAGAGCCCCAGTCCCTCCACACTTTCCCTGGGGACTCTGGCTCCTGCTCCTCCGGGTCCCTGAGGTCAGGGGTCAGCTCACTCATTGCCAGATGCCCCACACCTCCCTGACGCAGGCTCAGGCCTGTGGGGATTTGTGGACAGGAGAGGCCTGGGGCAGCCAGCACACGTCCCACAGCGGTGTGTTTATGCCCAGTTCTCTCTACAAAGGGGGAGGAGGGAGCCCTGGGCCTCTCTGTCCACACCACCCGCCCCCCCCCCCCCCCCCGCAGAGCCTGGTGCACTGTGATCATGGCTGCCCCCCCAGTGCTGACTACACCACACTCCAGGCTCAGGTCTAAATGCTTTTTCTTGTCTGGGCTGTGAGCTCAAGAGGGCATCCTGGCCAGAATAGAGCACTGTATCCCTTATGTGTGTGTGTGTGTGTGTGTGTGTGTGTGTGTGTGTTTGGGGGTTGGGTCTCAGGCCCGCAGGGGTGTAGGCTAGGAGGACAAGGGGCCCAGAATGGGGGGCAGGTGGGAGTGGAGCCGCAGGTAGGAGGGCCCTAGCACTCATTGCAGAGAATGGGGAGATCTGGGGACAAGAGTCAGGTGGGGAGGGAGGGTACTCATCTCTCTAGACCTGGACCCTGGCTTGTGACAGCCAAGGGGAAACAGTGGGGCAAGGGGGTGTCCCTCCAACTGCGGGGTCTGAGAGAACTCCAGGCTTCTACAAAATAGGGCTACCCAAGGCCTCTCTGCTCCCACACCCCATGCTCTGCAGGGATCCCTGTGGGGAATAGGCTATTTTGCGCCAGGGGGCCAGAGAACTGGAAATTGGGTTTTCATTCCAGGTCTGGATTCAAAGGCAGGAGGAATGAAGAGAGAATTAGAAAGACTGGCTCATTGTTGGTTCCTTGCAAGATCTTCAGCGCCACCCTGCCCTGACCAGAGTTTCTGGTACATTCCTGGGGCCTCTGGAAGCTCAATGAGAAATCCCTAACGCTGGTTTGGGGCACCTGTGTACCTGTGTCCTGCTGCCCTACCCGCCCCCCACCCCCCAGCTGCCCCTGTTCTCACCGATGCTCAGCAGGACACATGAACAGGTGAAGAAGCTGTGCCCATGATCAGAGTCAGGTCTGGAACTCTGACCTGCCGAGCACCAAGCCCACCCTTGACCTCCCCACCCACTGCATCCTCCTATGTGGAGAAGGGAAGAGCTCTTTGGAGGCCACATCTGTAAAACCCAGTCTTCCAATCTCATAGGGTTAGCGTAGCCTCAACTCTAATCAGGATCATCCTACAAAAGGATGCTTTTCAGGCTCTCGGGGCCTCTGGGCATCAGAACTTACTTTCTCCCTTCCTAGTAGTCTCACGTAGGGCAAGGTCCTCGATCCCTCCGAGTCTGTTTGCACCCGTGAAGTAAGGATGGCAGGAGGATCTATCTGATGGGGGCAGCAATCGACTGGGGTTCAATGAAATCACACACAAGATTTGGTACATGGCCTGTTGCATGGACAGGAGCACTCAGGACTTGTGGGTTGTCACACCGTATCAGCAGCACAGAGGTTCTGTCCTGACCACTCAAGCCCCTCTTTTTGCCTCACAATCCACCAGACTCACTTCATTCTTATCCCTGTCCTGCAGATGAGAAAACTGAGGCAGGAAGCCAGGCCAGGCACCCCAGACTTGCCCTTTGGTGGGTCGGACTACCCTTCTGCTTCCAGAGGGGCCTCTCTCAGTACAATGAATCAGGCAGAGTGGTGGGGCCCCAAGGCCATCTGAGGATCCTGGAGGAACCATTCACCTCTCTCCTGGTGCCTTAATCCCAGGCCCGGACTAGCACAGAAGGCCAGGGCCTCAGAAATCGTCTAGTGTCATGTGGGGGTTTTACAGATGGGAGACTGAGGCCCTGAATGGGGACCTATGTAGGGGAGCTGTGCGCCTGTCTTTCCTGCTCCTTCTCGACAGTGGGGGCGTGAAGTTGTTCCAGCTCAGTTGTCCACCCATGAGGCTGGATGGTGGGGCCACGGAGCAGGCCAGGGAGATCCATGGACACTGAGGGGTCCATATACCTGGGAGGCCCCAGAATTTCCATCCCCATTCTGAAACCTGATTAGAACCCCCCACTTCCCTGCCATCATTTGCCACACCCTAGTGCCCTCCAGGGTGGATAGTGTGAGGGGGTGGGGCTCTCAACCCTTCCCAGCAGAGAACTTGACCATGCAGGATGTACCTGCAGGCACACTACCTCTCTGCACCCTCACATCCCCACACTCTCCTCCCTCCCAGGAAAGACAGGCCCAAAGGCCTCAATTTATAAATGAGAAGACTGAGTGAAACCATGGAGATAGGGGACAGTTCCAAAGGCACATTTCTGGGCAAAGCCAAGACTTGAACTCAGATCTCTTGCTCTCCAGAGAAGGCTTGGAGGGAGAAAAGGAGGACGAGGCAGCCTGGAGCTGTTCAGCTACCAGAGAAGATCCAGCGAGTCCGTGACAACTTCTGACTTCCCCCAACATCTCTGAGCCTTCCCTTAACTGGGCAAGGTTAGGCTCACCTGGGAGTGGGGTGGGAGGACTTCTCACGTGTACAGCCCCTCCTGCCATGCATGCCCCACTGCCTGAGTTGGGGCTTCCCCATCCCAGTACCAGCCCCAGTGAACTGGACTTGCCCCAGTCACTGATCCTCCTCCTACTCTAGATCTGCAGGCAGGGGCCACGTCCTGTGATTCTCAGAATCCCCCACAAGGCCTGGTGCAGTGAAGGCAAAGTTTGAAGAGCAATGAATAAGTAGAATCAGCATCTCAGTCCCCCTGTCTGTGAAACAGGACATTTGAACCAGCAGACATCTGGCGTCTCTTCCAACACTGGGTGGGACACCCTCCCCAACAATGTGATCCGCTGCATATGGTGGGGGGGAACCAAGGCTCCTGGACATGACCAATGCCCCGGGCTGGGCAGGTGGCTCTTCGAGAGAGAGGGACATTGGTCATGTGGCCTCACCAAACTCCTTCAGGCATGCACACGCATGGTTTCCACCATTCAGGGAAGAAAACTTGTCCTACAGAGCCTTGCATCAATCCGGAGTCCCAGCCAAGTCACAGGTGGGATGAGTCCCTGTAATCCCACGGGACCTCCACAGTACTCTACTGTTGCCCTGATTCCACAGGCTCTCACGGTGGAGTCCGCCTTTTTCTCTCAGGGGAGTGGGGCTGCAAGCACCTGCCCTATTTGAGGGGTGAATGTGTGACTCACACAGTGAGTGTGTGACTTACTGAAGGGGTTACGGCAAAGGGAGAGGGTGGGCGAGCCCTGCAGATATTCCCTCAACCCCTTCCTCACCCAACCCCTTAGCAGCGGAAGGAAGGAAACCCAGTTGTGCTTTCTGCCTTCCCACTAACCTGCTTACAGGGCTCCACTTCTCTCTGGGTCTCAATTTGCTCATCTGCTAAACAGGACCTGCAATGTGCATAAAGATGGCATCCACGGTGGTTTCTCTTCCACAGTGAGCTACACAGAGGGTATATTTGAGAGTGAGGGGTTGGAGGAGGCCTCTTGGTGGTGTGGTTGGGCTTCGTGGCCCCAGGAAGACTCCAGGGCTCTGCATCTACTGGCCACATGGGGACTCTCCTGCCACTCAGTGAGTCAGCCTTCCCTGGGAGGGTTGGGGGGGTACTGCGATCGGTGGCTGGGCAGGCCACAGGCCTTGAAGCACAGGCGCTCAGTCGCTGTGTTCCCACAAGTGACTCTGGCAGCTGACTCTATGCCTGCCACAGGAGGCCTAGAGGGGTGCCCCTAAGGCACAGGTGCTCCCCCTAACATGAATGCAGCTCCCCCGCACAGGGTACAGCAGGCACAGGCACGTCTTTCACACAGGAGGGCACATAAGTTAGTCCACATGGCCATACCTTGAAGCACATGTGGACAGCAGGACCCAGACCCAGCGACTATGGGCGGGACACATGCCAGCTGAGGTCACGCTGGGCACAGGCTCATAAAACCCATAGCTGTGCTCCAGCACACTCTGAATGAGAGACCAGTTCCCCATCATCCCTCCAGCCAGTAAACATTGATTACGCCCAAAGATAGGACCTAAGCTATCGGACAACAGGCAGGCACTCTGTCCTAGGAGAAAGTCTGGCACGTAGTAGGTGCTCAGTAAGTGTGGAGACAGGGAAGATGAGTGGAGATAGGGGACGTGAGCAGGCTGGAGGAGGGGCTGGGGAGCCCAGGGCTTCCCCTGCAACCTGGCCATTGTGGGGCCAAGCCGCTCCCCAGTTGGCTCCTCTCCATATTTTTAGCCCAAGCCTAGAGTCTAGAACCTGCATTAAACCAGGGCCCTTCAGGGCCACCTGCCCACTTATCCTGGACTGCAGCTCACTTTGCCCCTGCACCCCTTAGCTCACCTCTGGGAACCCTCAAGACCCGTTTCTGCTTCCAGGGAAGCATTTTCTGTCCATTCTATCCAATCTCTCCCTGCGAGAAAGTATGTAAAGGGGAGGGGAGGGCAGGGAAATGGGGTGAAGGCCACCCCGAACTGGTACTGTCCCAGAAACCCCTAGAGGGCCTTTGGAAATTGCCCAAACTCCTGCGTTTCACAAATTTGGACCCGGGAGAGCCTGGGGAAGGGGCTTTCCCAAGGCCACGCAGGGAGTAGAGAGCACAGCAGTGGAGACCATAGGTGGTCTACACCCGATTGTCGCCCTGCCCTGTGCACGGGTGCCACGCTGGATCTCAGCATCCTCGCCCAAACCCCAAGCCTTCCACAGACTCTCAATCTTCTCCACCAGGGCCCTCCGAGCGTGCAGAGAACCAGCTGCTTTGCCCCAGCCTGAGTCGCCAGCAGTCCATCTGCAAGGGGCTGCCGCCCAGGCTCCGCGGCCCCCAGTTTGGAGGGAGAATCCGCTCTAAGGCAACCTGCTTCCAGAATCCAAAGAAGCACGCGCAACTCTCCCTCTTTCTGGAACATGCAGCAGCGCCCGAATCCAGCAGCTCAGAGCCTGGGTGCGTACTGGAGCCCTGGCAGTGAGGTGGCCTGGTAAGACAGGTATTTGGCGGGTGGTAGCGCCTCAGTCTCTCTCTCTCTCTCTCTCTCTCTCTCACACACACACACACACATGCACGCACACTCACACACACACACACACACACATCTCACTAGTATTTCCCAGTAAAACCTTCCTTTCCAAAAAGGCGCTTCGGGTGCAGTGGAGCTCCGTGGTGATCCTTCTATCTGCCTCTCCAGCCAAAATCTGAAACTGCTCGCTGCCGCGGATCGCCACCCAAATCCCCAGGCTTTTGCTCCTCTGAACCTCCCCTCCGCCAAACTTCAACTCTCTTCCCACTGCTCCCTCTCCTCCTCGGTGCTGGCAGAGGCGCCTGCGGGGTAGGATGGGGATAGAAAAATGGTCTTTGGTAAGGTAATGAATGCACTAGGCATGATGGGGGGCGGTGGGCGGGTCTGGGGTCCCCAGGACACTTCGTTGGACACTGGGGAGGCTTCTATCGCACCACTGAGTCAGCCTTTGTAGGGAGACCGGCTGTCAGGCAACAGAGCATTTGCCGATCCAGGCTCCCTGGACCCCTGACTGGATGAGGAAGGAGAATCTTGCAAGGAGGTGGGGGTGTGGCCCATTTGCACATTTGTTAGCCAGAGATGGCTCTAGGGGGCTTCGGCTCTGGAGGGGAGGTCCCTGGCGGCCATGAATAACTGTGATCCCAGATAAGCACCCGCCTGGGGCTGGAAGGGATTGCTGACTGGAGAGAGGTGCCTCCTCTTTCCGCAAAAGGGCACAGTTTGGAAGAGGGACCTCTTCTCACTGGTCTAATCCAAACTAGTCCCAAGGCGCGTGGTGCCCAGGGCTGCTGAGCAAGGGGACCCGGTGTCTTAAACCCTGAATTCACTGAGCAGTATCAGCACGGAGCTGTCTTGGTTTCCTAATCTGATGGCCCGGCTTGTCACTTTAGCGACGCCGGAGAACCCGTAGCTTCGGGAGGAGCACGTGGCCAGATGGCGCCTGGCAGGCTGCATCCAGACCCAAAACCGGGCTCCCACCACCCCACCCAAAACTGTGCCTGGGCCTCGGTGGGGGGTAGGGGAGCGTGGGAGCGGGCTTAGGGTGTGGGGAGCCAAGTACTCTGTCACAGAATCTCTCCCCTACTCCCATTTCCTTGCAACAAAATGCCGCGTACCACCAAGCCTGGCTTCCCCCTTCCCGGACCCCGGCCCTGGGGCCTCGGGGGTGCTCCTGGCTTCCCCCTTCCCGGACCCCGGCCCTCGGGGCCTCGGGGGTGCTCCTGGCAGGCAGTTTTCCCCGCCGCCTGCCTGCCTGCTGCTTTGGGCACCCTGGGCTGCGGATGAGCCCGAACCCAGATGGAGCGCTCTCGCTCCGGACTCCAGCCTCCCCTCACCTCCACTGCTGCAAAGGCCACCGTACTTCCATTAAGTATTTCAATTTTCCATCAAAACAAAGCCCCGTAAGCGGAGCAGCGGCAGGAAGAAAGCGGCTGAGGCCCAGATAAAGGTATGTCCCCGGAAAAGTGTGCCCAGCTGCTCTCCAAAACGAAAGTCCTTAGGGACTTTGGCGAAATGTTATGCACAGTATTTTAACGCGTTTTCCTACCTGGGCTTGGTTTTGCAGCCTGCACAGCCCAGGGCTTGGGCAAGTCCGGGGCAGCCCGACCGCTGCAGCCAGTTTTGTGGGGCAGCTGGTAAACCACCTCGTTTTGCGTTTTGCAGTCCGGGTAGTGCAAATGTCCCGGCAGATGGGGTCACCCTGTTCAAGGTGTCTCCAGCTCTCTGAAGTCTTTTCTGAAAATTTCTTAAAACAGCTCACCAAAAAAATTTCCCCCCAAATTTTCGTCTGCATATATGTGTCTGTATCGTGATCCCGGCGGTAGTTACACGGGTGTACACATACGGAACAATTCTTCGAACTTTCCACTTAGCTGTGTACTGTGCTGAACGTGAATTATAATAAAGAAAACTACAAATCGATTGGTTTAAAATACTAAACCTTTCATCCAGGCCTTTGGTTTTTCGTAGTTAAGGTGATTTGCGGCGGACTTTTCGCGTTGCTGACTGCTATGGAGATCAACAAAGTACTACATTAAAAGCATTTTCCTTCTCTGCCCCCTCTTCCAAAATTGACCAGGGTCGGCCACTGCACAGCTACCCAGGCTGAAGTTTTCTCTCCACCAACCTACAATCGCCCACGGGTTCTTGCCTGCTTCTCCCCTGTCCCTTCCTCGCTGTCTTATTTTCGGCTTTCTCTCCTACGAAACCGCACGCTGATTCTTGGGCTGGCTTTGACTACGACCCTGGCGGCGTTGACACATTTGGTGGTGTGTGGATCCTGCCGGTGCGGGGAAAGAAATACCCTTAGCGTTCACACTGCGTCTAATTCGGTAAACCGGGACGCGCCCCTCGGCGACGCCGCGGGGGTCTCCGGCCTGGCCCGGGTCTCCAGACCTTTGAGCTGCGAGCGCTTCTTTCTTGGGGGCGGGGGGCGCGATGGATGGCAAGGTAGCCAGCTTCTAGCTAGCAACGAAAACCTGCGTGCACCGAATCGAAAGCGAAAGAGGAGGGCGCGGGGCTGCTCCCCGAAGCTTCCCGGGGCGCAGGGCTGGGGCCTGGGGATGCGGCTGCTGCGGCAGCGGCAGCGGCCACCGGGACTGGGGGCGAGGCGCGGGACTTCTCACCCGGCGACCAGGAGGCTCGTTGTGCCGCTGAGAAAAGTCGGGTCTCCAACCTGGCGTGTCTGCTGGGGGCCCACGGGCCCAAGGACGGGCCAGGGACCAGCAAGGACTTCGCAAGGCTGAAGTGCGCACGGGACGGAGCCCGGCGAGGCCGAGATTGCCGCGCGCGCACCCGTGGGTCGCATTCGTAGACTTGCAATGATCTCCGCACCCGCACCCGGAGCGGACTGCGGACTCAGCTGGCTCGCGGCACTTTAGTACTGACGGGGCAACGGAGGCCCAGGAAGGAGTAGGGACGCCAGCGGACTTAGAGGAGTTCTCACCTCCACTTCGGGGAGCTCCGAGAAGCAGGAGGCCGGGTCCTGGGGGACGAGAGGCGGCTTCCCCGCCCCGCGCGCTCTCAGCATGGCCCTGGCGCAGCCCCCCAGGCCTACACCTCGCTCGGCCAGGGGCGCTTGGACACTCCCGGAGGAGCTCTCCGGGGCCTCGCCTCCCGCTGATGCAGTTTGGCAGATGGAGAACTGGGATTCCCAGCCCCGGGAACCAACAGAGTCCCGAGGGAAGTTGCAGGGTCCAAGCTACCTGCCGTCAGACCGCCAGCAGCCGCGGTGGAGCCTATCGCTGAGGCCTTGTCTGCTTCCGCCCATTCCCTGAGCTCCTGGGAACACCCTAAGGTTTTCTCCTTGAACTCCATTTACCCCCTTTTGACCCCACACTCTCCAAGTGTGGGGGAGACCTGCCACCAAAGTGTGCCTCAGTTTCCCTGCTTGCTGGCCTTGGACAAAGCCAACTCCAGAGGCCCTCCTCCCTGCCTCTGTAAAGGGCGCAGCCCAACCCCTGGGTGTCTTGGTTTCTCAGCTTGGACTTCATGTGCCTAATCTTTCTGCAAGGGCCAGAAATCTCCTCCTGGCCAGAGAAGCGGCGGCTGCTAGGAGAAGAATAAACAGAACTGTTTGTTGTTTGTGGCTTTGCCCTGAGCAGTGCCTCCATCTCAGGCAGCAGGGGAGTTGGGGGTCCTGTTGCTGATTCTGGGCTGCCTTTTGTCCTGCAGCCTGTGGCTTTGCCCAGAGCTTGTCCTCAGAGCGTCCGCAGGTCCCCAACAGCACAGGGGCTTTTAGGGGGAAACCTGGAGGAGACTAGCCGTTGGCTCTCACAGTGTGGGGGGTGGGGGGCACTGACTACCCAGTTATCTCTATGAGGAAAGGAGCTTTAGAGGAGTCACTGGTTCAACTGGTCAATGCAAGTGGAGGAAGGGCCAGGCTGGTGTGTGGGAGCCCAGCAGGGCTCTGAGAGGGTGCCCAGAGGGGGCCATCCCTTTCCTCTTCCTCCTAGACCTGAAAACATCTTCCAAACAAGAGGTTTGGAAGCAGCTAGAGACCTCTTCTTCTGTAATGTCTCTTCCTCTTCAAAAGCCTCACTGGGGAATTTCTTTCAAACATGAAAATCCATCATAGTAGGAGAGAAAGCGTATGAGGCCCTGGGCTTTGCACAATAGACCTCCATGAGTCCTCCAGGCCGAGACTTGCCCCCACCTAATAGTCTCCAGTGACAGGGACCAGGAGGGGCCTGGGTAAAGCAGAGAGGAGGGAGCCTGTGTCTGTAGCATGGGCAGGCAGGTGCCTGCTGACAGGACCTGACAACCCCTGCCTGCGCCAGTGTGGAAGGAGCACCTGTGTGGAGCCGCGAATGTCTGTGATCTGAGTGCCTGATCTCATTTCAACGGGAAGGCGGGGAGGAAAGGTGGAGGAAATGGGGAAAGGCCACTGGATCTTTCTAAATCTGCTCTCAGGCCTGTCCTGTGGCTTTGGGAGTGTGTGACTTTGTGTGAGGCCACATGAGTGAGTGTATTTGGTGTGTGACTATGTTGGTTCACGAGGACGAGGTTGTGTGTGTGCGTGTGTGTAGTAGTCAAGTGTATGATTGTGTAAGTATTTGTGTCAACAGCCACTAATGAACTAGTTCTGAGCCTCCGCAAAGCTAGTGTGAATATTAGCAAGTATCTGCCACGGGCTGTTTTCCTATTCTAGCCACCAAGGCCTCCACCATGTCCCATGTCCCATGTCTGTCCCCAGTCTTGGTGTCTCTCCATCCTTCCTGGACTAAAACAGCCAAAGCCACTGCTGTGTCAGGACCAGCTCATCTCCAGGGCCCTGCCTGAATGCCAACGCCTCAGGGAGAGTGTGTACTCAGGGCTCCTAGCCCAGAGAAGATATTTTACTCCTTTCTGGGTTTCTGTCTGCCAGCTCGGGGCTTGTCAATCCTGATTCAATGGGCAAGAAGGCCCAGGCTCCGGAGCTGCTCCGGCCTCAGGCTGCCCTTTCCTCCATCATGGTTGCTAAGCTCCAGGGGCGCAGGCCTACCTCCCGCCTGCAAGCTCAAGGGGGCCTGGAGGTCATTTAGGCCTCGGGTTCCCTGTGGGCCCAAGTCAGGACCCAGAAGCTTCCCTCTTTCCCCAGTATTGCGCTGCCTGCAGCTCTGCAGCTCCCTGCCTCCCCCTGCCTCGTTGCGGGTCGGTCCTTAACCATTGTTGCGAGGCCAGCCTGGTTCGCGGAGGAGAAACGCGCCGGGAGCGCCCGCGGGCCTGCTCTCCACCGCGAGCGGGGCTTGTAGGGGGTGTGCGCAAGGGAAGAACTCGGGTCTTCGGCGGCTCCAGGCGTCGAGGGCCCCGCGCCCGGGCGGCATCCGGGGCGCGCTCTGCCGACTGCGCCCCGGGCTCCCAGCGGCCTGGCACCTGCGACGCTCCCACCTGCAGCACGGCCGGGGGAGCCCCGGGGCCTTCGGGGAGCGAGGCCTCGGCAGCCCCGGAGCCCCGCGCCGCCCCTGTCGGCCGCCGCACGCCGCGAGCCGGGCGAAGCATCCGCTTCGGAGGCGGCCCCGTGAGCAGCGCTAAGCCAGCGGGTTGGGGAACCGGCGAGGTCGGGGTGAGCTGAACAGCCCGTACGCTCCGAGCCCCCGGCGTAGGGAGATGACGGCGGCGGGACGGACCCCGGGGTCCCCTCGGGACAGTCGGTTCCTATTTTCCGACCCGGAGCCCCCCAGCGCGGCCCCGCGCCTCCCCGGCCCGCAGCGTCCGGCCTCCCGCAAGCCGAGGGGGCTCGCGGCGCTCCGCAGCCCCGGGCCCGGGCTCCCCGGCCCCGAGCGCGCCGCACGTGCACTCACCGTAGCAGGGGACCTGCAAGGCCGCGTTGTGTCCGCCACTGCCCTCCTGGAGTTTGAGGCTGCCGTCCGGGGGAGTCTTGCAAGCGCCGCGCTGCAAGTAGAGATGCGGTTGCTGCGCGGGCGGCTGCGGCTGCGGCTGCGGCTGCTGCGGGGCCGGCGGCTGCGGCTGCGGCTGCGGCTGCGGCTGCGGCGGGAACTTGTTAAAGGAGCCCCGCGCCCCGGCGCCGCCCTCCAGGGGGGCCGCCAGGTCCTGCTGCCCCGCGCCGCCGTAGCGGGCCCGGCTCTTGGCGTCTCCGAAGCCCTGCGCTTTGGTGGCGGCCGAGAGGAAAGTTGTGCCGAACTTATCGCCGCCGGGGTATGCCCTAAAAGGCGATGAGCCCTCCCGGCTCTGCGACACCGGGCTGTAGTAGGCGTCCATGGCAGCAGCCGGCGACTCGCAGTAAGAGACACAAGTCTCAGCATTCATGCCTGGCCTGCGCGGGCGCGAGCGAGAGCGCGAGGACGCCACCGCGCGCCTCGGCCGGGAGTTTGGAGAGGCAGGAGGCGGTGGCCTTGCGCGCCGCGCGGGCTGCTGCGCTCCCTCCTCCTCCCCTCCACGTCTCAATCTCTCTCTCTCTCTCTCTCTCTCTCTCTCTCTCTCTCTCTCTCTCTCCCCTCCCCCTCCTCCTCTCTCTCTCTCCCTCTCTCCTCTCCCCTCCTCTCTCTTCCTTCTCCCTCCCCACAGCTGGCCCAGGGAAAGAACGGAGGGCTGTAAGAAGATTCAGATGTTTCAGAAAGTTGACCAGATCTCCCAAACCCTCTTAGGATTTTTAAAGTGGGAGGGGGGGAAAGAGGGAGAGTGAATTTTTCACCCGCCCCCCCCCCCCACTCTCTCCTTCCTTCTCTCCTTCTTCCCCTCCACCCGCTCCCCTCTCCCTCCTCTCCTAACACCCTCTGCTCCTCCCTCCCTCTCTCTTAAGGAGATGCTACTAACTCGCTCGCTGGGGATTAAACCCGGAGGCGCCGGAGGGCCTTTCCGATTCTAGATTCTAGGCCCGAGGGAGAGGTCGCCCCGACACCCCCCCCCCCCACCCAGGATTCCTGAGACCAGGCTGAGAACTGGCGGGTCCAAGCTTTCGCCTTAGGGGAGGAGGGCATGCTAGACTTTAGCGACAGATGAAAAGAAATTAGAAAAGAAAAGAGAGAAGAAACAAACAAAAAACAACACCTAACAAGTTTTCACTTTCAAAGTCAGAAGGGTTGCTAGCCTCCCCTTGCCGGTGGGTCCTTTGGACACTTCCCTTCGAATTTGTCAGCACAGCTTTGGGCCTTCCCACTGGTGCCTCTTCTTCTGCTTCCAAATCCTTGTCCCCATTCTCGGTCCCTTTAGGAACTTAGCATACTTCAGAGGCGGGAGTTCTGGGCGCCACCACTTTTCTGTCTTATTAACTATTTCCCTCCCCTATAAGGGCGGTCGATCAGGGTGTTGAGGGGCCTGTGTGCACTCAAATACCGGAGAAAACCTTGATGGGCCAGGTTACGGAAGCTGTAGAGCTCGGTCCCCTCCCTCCCCTCCTTGGACAGAGCCACGATTTCCTCACGTCTGCGCCCAGCCCAGGGGATTCTCCACTGACGGGGTTGAGAGCAAGGAGTTTGGAGACCTGCTGGCCACGCCTCGTCGTCGCGCTGTCACCTGCACACAGCTTGGGGTAAGGGCGAGGCAGCCTCTTCTCTCTCTAGACTCACTGTCTCCGACTGTAAAACCAATGGCTTGGATTTGATGGGCTGTGGTTTCCGTCGGCAACGCGCGCCTCGGGGCAGTGCGGCCAGCCACAGCAAGGGAGTAGAACTTTTAGGGTGCGTCCACCCTTACCCCAGGGTTGGTCATCCACTGCACTGCCCCACAACAACTGTGAGGGGTGGAGGTTGGGATCCCCAGTTTTAGATGAACAAACTGAGGCTCAGAGGGGTCGGTCACCTGGCAGGGGCTGCCTGGGAACCCATGCTGGGGCTAGTCCCTCCGCGGTCCTGGAATGCCAGTGGGGATGGAGACAGCGAAAAGGCAAAGAAGGGAGGAAGCGGGTCTCCCACTGGGGAATGACTCCTTTCAAGGAGACCACTTAGAGCAGCTTTTGATAAACTGCAGGGGAAGTCTGCGGATTGAGGACTCACCTCCGAGGCAGCCGGTTAGGGTGAGAGGTGGAGGGGCAGAGTAAAATGAGAGAGGGCCTGAGTGTTACGGACCCAGGGATGTGGGTCAGAAATTAATCTTCTGTGCCTAAGTTCCTCCCAAAGAAAAAAATACCAGGAGGGTCATGCTTCTACCCCGAACTTCAGCCAGGCTAATCCTCATTCCCACCCCACTCCCTTGGTATCTCTGCTCCTTGCTCTGCCGCCGACTGCTCTATCCCACATCTGGTTTCTATCGTGGCTTACCTTGAAGTGCTCGTTAATAAAGATATTCCGAAAACCTAGGCCAGGGGTGTGCAGATCCGAACCCCTCCCCCGCCGCCCGTTGGGACCCGGGCTTCTCTGGCCCGAAGACATCAGCCACACAGATATAAGTAATTTTGTATTTATTGAGCACCCATTGTGCCAGAAGCCATCCTCACATCATTCTGCCTGCCACCCCAGAACAACATGACAACGCTCATCTTGTCCTACCCATTTTGCAGATGGATAGACTGAAACTCGAAGAAATCATCTGATTTTCCAACCTCAGATAGTAAAAAGTGGATAAGCCTCCCATCATCCCAAATGCTCCTGTCCACCCAACTTCTTTCAGTTCTTAGAACCTGCCAAGTTCTGCCTGTAGCTTAGGGGTTACCTCTACCTGTAATTCCTCAATTTCATTCTCAGGTCTTTTGTCTTGTTAATGATTTGGGGTCCAGCGTAGGGTCCCTTTCTCCCGAAAGCCTTCTCTCCTCTCCTGGCGGTATTTAGTGCTCCCATTTGCTGAGTCTCTATCGTGGATCATGTTGTTTTCTTGGTTGCGCATGTCAGGGCGAATCTTGACCTCACTACTCAGAGGTTCCTAGAGGGCAGCATATGCCATGCCTGGTGCCTCACAGATATTTGTGAAATAAAATATTAAAGCCAGAGCTGTTGGCAACTAGTTACTCTCCCTTCCCCCTTCAGGAATCAAGCGACAAAATTAAGAGCTGCCAACCTCTCTGGGGCTGCCCAAGAATAGTGACCTCTCTCAAAACAGGGACCAGGCCTGTTTTGTTCACTACGGGACTTGATAGAGCATAGGTCCTCATGAAATGTGTGTTGAATGAATGAACGAAAAAACGGCATGTGGCCCAGAGGCTTAGGGGTGAATTTTTGCCAAGGAGTGCCAAGCAAGCAGGCTATCCGTTCCATGCACCCGGAAGCTGCCTGCAAGCACCTTACATGCTGGCAGCAAACCCTCCCTCTACTTCTCCCCCACCCCTTCAATTCCAGGCTTAGACATGAGGGGAAGACCATGAGCATTGAAATGCATGGGTATAAGACAGGTGCCGTAGCAATTATACAATATTCTCCAGTAACCTTTGCGCTGCTGCCAGCTCTCAATGCAAAAAACCTACCCAGTTCCAGGAAGCTTTCTTTGAGCACTGCCTCTCACCACCTACCCATCCGCACTTTTATCACCTGTTTCATTAGTGCCTTATTTTTTTTAAAACAACTCTTAAATATCTTTTTTTTTAAATTTTTATTTATGATAGTCACAGAGAGAGAGAGAGAGGCAGAGACACAGGCGGAGGGAGAAGCAGGCTCCATGCTCCGGGAGCCTGATGTGGGATTCGATCCCGGGTCTCCAGGATCGCGCCCTGGGCCAAAGGCAGGCGCCAAACCGCTGCGCCACCCAGGGATCCCTCATTAGTGCCTTATTAATCAGACTTTTCCCCAGCTACCTGGGGAATCTCAAACCCTGGGCACTTGGGCACAGCATTTGATGCCTTCAACTAGAATCCCTTTGGTGCATCAAGGTCCTGCGTCCTTGGAACCATCATGGGAGCCTTCTACCTTTCTACACTGTATCTTATCTTATGGATGGACTCAGAAGAAGTTAGTACTTGCCTGCGTGTAAGTGAGGAAGCATGTACTTGCATGTGGGTTTGCCTGTGTCGGGATGAAAACATGCTGGGTGTGTTGTTTGCCTCCTGAAAACCACCACTGACCCCCTCTCCTAAGCCCCTCCGAAAACACACCTTTCAGGAGGGAACAGTGATAAGTGTAGCTCGTTATTTCTGTGTGTGTTCAATCATTTGTTCATCCGTCAGTCCATCCATCTGTCCATCCCTCCCTCCTTCCATCCCTCCATTGCTAAAAGTTAAGCCACTACCACCCACTTCCCCCTATGAGGGTTACCAGCCATCTGGCAACTCTGAGGGCACTGGAGCCAGGTTTTGGCCCTAGCTTCTGCCTTCTAGGTGGGTTATTTCTCCTGCAGCTAATGCTCCCTCTGCTTGCTCTTTGTCTTGAAGCTCTGAAGACTACCTTAACTTGCCTGGCTTGGCCACATCTCTGCGCTTCCAGTTATTTCACTACACACCAGGAAGGATGCAGATCATCAGCGCTCTCTGTTTTAAGTCCTGCATACCCACCCCTTGGCAGGCACATTTCACCTGTCCCCTTTATTCTAGTCTACCTTTTGAAACTCCTCCTCTGAGGGTTGCAAGCAGCTTCCCCCTTTGGAGGGCTCCACACACAGCTGGGGAAGAGGAAGTGCTGAAGAAAAGCCTTTCTTTGTCAAGCCCAAGTGCCTAGGGTCACCTCCTCTGGGAGACCTTCCTTCACTACCCCAGCTACTGCTCGGTCACATCTGCCCGTTTATTTTTTTCCCATGATATCTATGCTGATCCGACATGATTTTCACATTTGTTGATCGACTTGGTTTGTTGTCTGTCTTCCTACTAGAATGTGAGTTCATGGCTACTCTCTCCCCAGTAGGAAGTACAGTGCCTGGCACACAGTACTGCTCAGTAATATCTGTTGAATGAATGCCTGAAGGAGTGAATGAATGAATAGCAGGGGAGCATGCTCCAGCATTAGAGGGCAACTGCTCAGTCCTTGTGGGACTGGAAATCTGGAGATCAGGCACGTAAGACTGAGTTGGTTAGAAGGTCCTGGATTGGGGAAAGTCACCGCAGACACACCTTTCTTTCAAAGGGAAGGACAGGGACTTCTGGAATGCTCAGTCCTGGGATCCAGCCTGCCTGACAACAAGGGGTTGTTGTCTTTGTAGTCATTGGGGCTCCCTGCTCATCTCCCTCTGCCTAGACTCCCTCTGCTAATTTGTGTTCTCTTTCCGTGTCAATAATAAAATAATACAACCTTTCAATAAAAAAATAAAGGGAAGGACAGATGTGGAGGCTTCCCCTTTGGTCTAAGCTTTCCTCCGTGCTCGTCCTCCCCCCCCCCTTTGCACTCTCACCCCTGCTGGACAAACAGTGGAGCTCAGGGCTCGGGCACTCTAGCCCTGGGTGGCCAACTAACTTATCTTCTAATTGACTTCTCCTGACTACCCCTAGCCTCAACTTCCAGCTTGAGGAAAATAGGGAGCATACCCATCTCAGCGAGAGTGTAGACTACTTGGCTCCAAGTTGCCCCTCTTCAGATTGCAAGAGGCAACAAAGACTGCTCAGAAGTTTGGGGCCGATGAAAGGATGTTTTGGACACCTGCAGAATGGGCAGGAAGAGTCAATATATAAATTGGGGAGGGCAAGAATCTTATGAATTTTGCACAGGATCCCTTCCTGTCCCTCCAGACACCTGCTCACAAGCCTCACACGCTGGAAATAACATAGTATTGGCAATAATGTATTGGACAACTGTTTTAAGTAAGTTCTTGCACATTGAGATCTTTGCAGTCCTCACAATAGCCCCATGGTGGTACTATTATTCTTATTTTACAGTGATTAAAACATCCAAACACAGAGAAGTGAAGCAATTGCTTAGTGTCATCAGCAAAGCAGGGGATTTGATTCTAACCTAGGTCATCTTACATCCGAACCCATGCCTCTGGGGCATTTGGGTGCTCAGTCATTTAAGTGTCTGCCTTCAGCAGGTGGTGATCCCAGGGTCCTGGGATGAAGCCCGGCTTGGGGCTTTCTGCTCAGCGGGGAGCCTGCTTCTCCTTCTCCCTTTGCCTGCTCCTCCCCCTGCTTGTGCTCTCTTTCTCTCTCTCTGTCAAATAAATAAACACAATCTTAAAAAAAAAAAAAAAAAAGAAAAGAACGCATGCTCCTGATCACTTTTCGTTGTCATCGGAGACCTCTGTAACCAAAGTCTGGTTCTCAGAGATTTCTGGGGACTGGCGGGCCGAATGGTTCTTGATCCCCCGGGCTCCAGGGCGCGCAGAGAGGCTCTCACTTCTCCAGGGCTGAAGGTGCGCGATAGGAGTGGACTCGGCTGGGAGGGACTCGCAGCGATCCGCAGCCCCTACGGCGACGGCGCGCGCGGACCCACGAGCATCCAGCGTCCCAGACCCCGCCCCAGTCTCCCCGAGGGCGGAGGGACGCGGAGGCACCTGCACCCTGTGGACGGCGGCACGAGGGTGGCACTGCCCCGCCCAGGTTCTCCAGGCCGCGGGGAGCAGGACGCCGCAGGTCCGCGCCCAGGTGCACCCGCCTGCCGTGCGGAAGGAGCGGGGTGGCCTAGGAGCGTTGAGCTCGCGGGAGGACCTAGTCCGAGGGGCGCGGGACCAGGTCCCCGCCTGCCCTTCCTTCCTGCAGGGCTTTGTACCCCGAGTTTCAGTGCTTCGCTTTTTCCCATGCCCCCGGGGCCCCTTCCACCCCCGGCTGGGTACGCGCCGGAATTCGGTGCGGGAAGAGGTCTTGGAGAGCAACCACCTCCCCCACCTCCTGCACTTTGTTTAATAAGGTCGGAGAGCAAGGGGTGGAAAGGAAGCCCGCGTTCAGGGGCTTGTCCTGCATTAATCTGAGAATGGCGCGAACTCCCTCCCGAGGGGCCGGATAAGCGAGGCGTTCTAGAATTCTCGTCGCTCACACTTGGTCTTGGGCGTCGAAGAAGTAACAGGGGGAAGGATGGAGGTTTACACAAAGGACTCGCCCCGCCGCCTGCTCCAGCCGGGACGCGCACCTTTGCCCACCCAGATGCGCTCCCGCGCTCTCCGCGCCCCGCGCCCCGACGTCGCCCCCGCGGGCTGGGTTCCCGTCGTGGAAAGGCGCAGGCCCCGCGACGCAGCCCGGTTCCCTGCCCTCCTCCTCCCAAGCGCAAGGCGGGGGAGAGAGCTCTGGCCCTCAGAGGCGGAAAATAGGGCTCAAAAGCTGGTGAGAGGGGGTCTGCACTCTGCCGGGGCGACCGACCGCCTTCATCCCCCATCCGGAGGGGACCTTGTCAGAACCAGAAGGCTTCCTCTGGGCTCCCGGTACAGCCCAAGATGCACCCCTGGCTAATTTAAACCTGCAAACACTTCTCTCAAGCATCATTATTAGCCAACCCCCCAACCAGGTGTTTGGATTAAGCCCCCTGGCCCTTGTTTTCTCCCTGTCCTTTCTCTCCTGGAAGTCAGTCCTTAAGGTTTCAAAAAGTGGCTGGAAAAGACTGGTCCTGGGAAGACAGAGGCCCAAACACTCCCCCTCACATTCACAGGGATCCTGAAGCACCTCGTAGGCAGAAACCTCAGTTTCTTGAGGTGCTTGTTGGGAGGAGAGGATCTGTCTTGCTCAGCCTGAGTTCTGGGAAAGCACTAGGAACTCTGTGCCCATTTCTCTGATGGGAAAATGGAGGCTTCAGCAATGTAGGGAAAGAAGTGGCAATGGTGATGGCCAGAGGAATCTGAGGCTGCCCTTACACTGTGTGTACCTTACCTGTCTCTGGGGAGAGGGTTCAAAACTTTCAGCAGAGTCTCAGAGGAGTCCTTAACCCCAAGCAGGTTAAACTCCACTGGTCTGGGCAGAGCTGACTCCTGGGACCAAACTGGGCTTTCCCCAAAGTCCTCTCTGGTCCTCAGACCTGTACTCTGCACCAGAGAGGCCCACATGCTCCTCCTGGGAGCATCGGACTGATTCCTGTCCAGTGAGGGTGGTCTTTACCTCCCCCATCACAGACAACCAAACTGGAGCCAGAAGAGGCAAAGGGGCAGGCTTTTATGGGGGCAGGAAAGAGCTGGCATATTGATTCTCTCCCATTGGGGATCCTGGAGTTCCACCCTGGGCCACCCCCCCTTTTCCCTTGGTTCCCCACCATTGCCAAAACCTCCTGGCACATCCCCAGTCCCTCACCCACCCGCCTCACTCTGCTCCTATCACTAGGGGAAGCAGGGTCCCTAACTCCATTTCTCCTCCTTCTCAATTTCCAGGGCCCTGGCCTCCAAAGCCCTCCTCTATGGTTTCATTTGTCCACTTACCCCCTCTGCCAGCCCCAAGAGTTTGTGGGGCAGCCAGTGGCAACTGTGTTGACTCCAATTCCAACACTTCCCACTTCCCCCAGTGTTATGCTCAAGGATGGTGGGAGAAGGCTTCTGGATGTTCTCTGGGACAGAGCTGGGCTGGGGAGTCTTCGGGTAGTGATGGAGAGGTCCCTGGGGCTGGAGAAGGGGGAGGTGGAGGGAGGAGGGAGCTAGGACAGCAATTCCATCAGGGGTTCAGAGCCCAGCTTCGGATTCAAGTTTGAATCCCAGTTCTGCCCTTTTTGGCTGCGTAATGTGGGCCAAGTGACTGCCTTTGGAAGTCTCAGTTTCCTCTTCTGCATAATGGGGGTGATCACAGCAGCCACGTCACAGGATGGCTGTACAGAGTAAATGAGATCATGTTCAGTTAAGGTATTTTCTAGTAACAACAGTAATCGTCTCCTTTCCATATTGGAGAATCTGCTATTTTAACATCATAGCTCAGCCTTACAGAAGCAGAAATGGCCATTTGGGGTTTCTGTCCTTCTACCTTTGGGGAAATGGGCCATATTCATCCTCGTCTCTGGCCACAGCTCCTCCATGGATGGGTCAGGTTCTTCTCAAAGCACCGGGAGTGAAAAGGCCAAAGGAGTTCACAGCTTCCAGAGTCCTGCCATTCCGAAGTTGGTGCCAGTGGTTGGTGGAAATTATGTGGTGTGTGTGTGTGTGTGTGTGTGTGTGAAAGGGGAGTTAAGGGGAGTGCAAGCTCCCCCCCCACCTTGCCCTTCAAGCAGCAGCTCCCTCACATCCTTTGATTCTTTTTGTAAGCTCCCCACTGTCCTGTAAGGTAGGGTGTAAGCCCCTGTTTACTGCCAGGGAAGTGGAAGCCCAGAGAGGTCACACTCTTTGCCCAAGGTCATATTGCCCACAACAGGTCAGGCTGACCCCCAAGCTCAGTGCCTTGGGCTTCCTGGCCTGGTATCTTTGTCCCAGCAGTTAGAGTGGGCCGAGGCCTCACCGTCCTGGGGTGGGGGTGGGAAGCTGGCATTTACAAGCCTCCCCTGCACCCCTCCCCCTCTGACTGGCCAGCCCCAGGCCTCGGGCCTCTCCAGAGGGAGGGATCCTGGCCCTAGCACCTGTCATAAGAGGCAGCCAGAGCGCACATTCTGATCCGCATAATCCCAAGGCTTGTGATTGGCAGGCAGGAGGGGGAGGAAGGGTTGAGGGGAGGGCAGGGCAGTGGAGAATGCCGAGAGAAGTATTTGAGGAACCCCAGAAACCAGAGAAGGAGGAGAGACGGTTACAGAGCTTGGCACAGTGCCTGGCACATAGTAGGTGCTTAGGCCGCGGTGGTGGTTATTCCATTTCTCTCGCCTCCTGCGCTCACTAGCTGCCTCTCCACCTCCCTACGTCCTCAAGTCGTCGGGTGGTATCTGAGGACGCCCGAGGCCTGACCTGGACCCTCTCATTCCCACCCTGCCTGCGGTCCTTCCCTCCCTGGGACCTGGGGGCGCACAGCTGGCCTCGCCGCCACCGCACTCCCCCGGGCACACCCCAACGGGCGCGCACAGCTGTGGGCAAACTGGGACTACTTCTCTTCCAGTTGACCTCTCCTCCCCTAGCCCAGGGAGGAGGGGGGGAGGGGGATGTGGGGGCTTTCACCGCTGAGAGCACAGGGCCCAACTGCAGCGCGGCCGGGTGGCTCCCCAACACCTAGCCCTAGGGGGAACCTAGGGCGGCACCGACTCCGCGCCCCCGGTACTGGAGTGAATGGACTTGGAAAACCCAAAGGGCAGGCGTCAGGATAAAAGACACAGCACATTTAGGGCGTTGCGCGGGTTCGGCCCGCCACCAGGGGACGGAGGCGAGGCCCCGCGGTGGTGGCACCTTCTGGGAGTTTCTTGGATGCCGGTTCAGGCCCCCGAGGGCGCAGCCGCGGATCCGTGCAACGCGCTCTCCCTGGGTCCTCGCCCCAGGGCTGGAGCTGAAGGAGGCCGAACCGGCTGGAAGAGGAGCCGCCTCGCCCCCATACACCGGGGAGCTGCGAGAAAGGAGCGGAGGAGGCGGCCGCACCGCCTGGGGCCAGAGTCCCGGCCGCGTCTGCGCAGTGAGGCGCCGAGCTCGCTCTCCGCCCGCCCTGCGGTCCCCGCGGGCGCCGCACCCCTCCGCTCCTTTCTCTAAGTTGAATTCGTTTCCAGGCTGGGGTCGAGTTGTTCAGGGGCTGGTTGAAAACGCGCGGGCTCTCGGGCCGGGGCAGAACTGGTTGCTAATCCCCGATCTGCGCGCAGACGCGCGATCTTGGAGCCTTGGGTCACTTGTCTCCGCGCCTCAGTGTCCCCAGCTGTGAAATGGGCGTGCTCTTTGCTGTTTCCTGGGGAAGACACCACGAGGGTGGGGGCTCCCTCCACTCCAGCTCTTACTCGTAGTTGGGACAGTGGCAGGATTTGCCCGGCTTGGAGGAACACGCGGCTCTTGCCGTTACAGTGACCTCGTGTGCAATCGCGTTCAGATGACCTGGTCGCCAGGTTCCCGGGGCTCTTCATCCTCCCCCGGTCCGGTCCTGGGACCACGTGCCTCGCCCTTTAGGGACTCTTCTGGTCCCCGTGTGTGGCCAGTCAAATCCTTTGAGGATTTGTCTCCTTTAAAATAATCGGCTGGGGGATCCCTGGGTGGCTCAGAGGTTTGGCGCCTGCCTTTGGCCCAGGGCACGGTCCTGCATGCGGTCCGGCATGGAGCCTGCCTCTCCCTCTGCCTTTGTTTCTCCCCCTCTCTCTCTAGGTCTATCATAAATAATAAATAAAATCTTTTAAAAATTTTTAAAAATTAAAATAATTGGCAGGACTCACCCTTTCGCTCGCCACGCTGGCATGGTTTCCGTTTCTGGGAGATAAAGGTAGGGAACCAAACGAGCTTTGCTAATTATTGCACCTAGAGTAGACATGGATGCCTATTTTCCTCTTTTTTTTAAAAGGTGAAATTCACATAACCTAAAATTAGCCATTTAATTAATTTATTTTTTTTACATTTGCCGTTTTAAAGTGAACTGCAGTGGCATATAGTACATTCGAAGTGTTGTACAACCACCACCTCTGTCTAGTTCCAAAACCTTTTCATCACTTTAAAAGGACCTATATTTTCCTTTCTTCAGTTCTGTCACCAGAATGGAGCTGTAAGTAGGCAGACAAACTAGATGCCAGGAGTCCATACCTTGTACCTCCACCACTTCCCTTTTCAATGCCTTTCAAAGAAATTCACTTTCTCAAATGATTTGCAAGGTTGATCTCAGGGGACTGCGGAGCCAAGGAGGTGGGAATAGCGTGTTTTTTAGAACCCAGGGAACCAGTGTGTGCGTGTTTGTGTGTGTGTGTGTGTGTGTGTGTGTGTGTAAGAGATTATGAAACAGGGCACTGGAGAACCAGGCCCAGGTAACAGGTGCTTGCTGGTCCTGCTCATCCAAATTACAGGTGCCATCGTCATTCTGCAGGATTGGGGACTCTGCATTTACAGTTTCATACAAACATTTCACAGCGGTGTCTTTTAACCGTTTGAGGGCAGCCGCTGTGGTAATCGCATGAAAGCAAAGGATCCTCTTTCTAGAAAGATGCAGATAGATGTTACATTGGTTTCCTGGGGCTGTCATAACAAATGACCACAGACTTGGTGCCTTAGAAGAACAGAAATTTATTCTCTCACAACTCTAGAGGCAAGACGTCTGAAATCAATGAGTCCTGAGGGCCATGTTCTGGGGAGGACACTTCCTTGCCTTTTCCAGCTCCAGATGGCTCCAGGGTCCCTGTGGCTTCACAACTCCCATTTCCACCTCTATCTTCACATGACCTTCCCTGTGTCTTCTCTTCTTCTGTGTCTTATAAGTACACTTGCCACTGGAATAAGGGTCCCCCTGGAGAATCCAGGATTATCTCAAACATCTTTTTTTTGTCCCCCCAAAACAGTCATACTCACAGGTACCAGAGGTTAGGACCTGGAGACACCTTCTGGGGGCTACCATTTCACTCAGCGCACCCAATTTTGCATACAATGTCAGGGCATCCCAGACTGCTGTTTAGGCCAGGAGTCTCTGATTTAATTCCTTTCATCCCAAGGGAATCCTGCGATGTCGCTGTCAGGAAGGCAAAGGGGAAAGAGGCCACACTTGTGTCCATGGTTTCCCTTAGGGACCCCCCCCCACACACACACACGGCTAAAAGAAGAAAACGGACCCACTCTTCTGCCCCCTTGATATCATCTACCCTTTTGAGGGAGAACATTCCAGAACAGAAGGCTAGAGACAGAAACTGGTTTTGCCTTTTGACAAAGAAGCCCTTGAAAAATGCAGCATCAGCCGGAATCTAAATTTGTGAAAATGGACCAACAGGAAATTTTGCCCTGTCAGACAAGCTTCATAAAGACCCTGTAGGGGCTCTCTGGCTCAGAGACGCCTTTTAAGAAAATTGCAACTTTTAGTCAAACCCTGAGGGAAATCTCACAAAGATCTTCACACTCCTTTGTGGCTTCTCCTGGGGTGGTGACAGAAGAAACAAGCTTCTCTCCCTCCCTCCCCTACCCAACCCCCCCAAGGGGAAGCAGTGTGGAGAGGAATCAGGCAGGGCTGGGGAGAGTTATTCTCAGAGCTAGGCAACAGGACGGCCCCAAAGATAGAAGTGACAGCTCCCTCAGCTGAGTCCCTGGGCCGTCACCTGTGTCCTTCCTGCAGATCGGATTTATAGAGTGTAACATTTTAATAAAAAACACACACACCTTCCCATTTTGGTGCATTAAGAGATTTCTAACAAAACACTGTAATGTTGCTATAAATTTTTCTCCCAGCACCCTCAAAAGTCATAACTCAGCTCTAGCATTTCGTATTTAATGTTTATTTTGATGGCAACATTCCAGCCAGCATAGGGGCTCAGGGTGGGGAAAGAGAGAATGCAGAAATGCCTCCTCCTTCCTAGCCATTCACTGTGTGTTTTTAATAAAATCCCCACAAATTGGGGAGCTGACACTTGGAAAGGAAGGAGGGAAATCATGACACCTTATCAGGAAGCACCAGTGGCCTTAGCTCTAGGGAGAGCTGGGGTGAGGCCCTGGCGGGGTCGGTCCAATCTGGGTCCCCAGAGGGTTTTCTGGAATGTCTCCTCTGCCCATGCCATATGTTCTGTCTGAAATGCTCTTCTCTCTTCCCTCTAGCAGCTTCGGAGGCACAGAAGCTTCATTTTCTGGAATTTCCTCCACACCTGTTCTCCACTGGACAACTCTCCCTGAAAAGTATTCATTCTATCCACTTACCACCTGTAATACAATCTGGGGCTGGAAGGCAATCAGGCAAAAATGTTGAGCGAATGAATGAATGAATGGACCCATGAACTTAGTAGCCCGGCCAGAGAATTCTGTTTCACTACATCTGAGCTACCTTCACAAAACCAGCTGTTTTGGGAGCAGTTAATTATTTTCTGCTTTAAAAAGAGATCTGAATAGTTGAACATCATATGGAAACCAGCTCTGGCCTCCTTTTCATTCCAAGTTGCTGTATTCCAACCGTCTTATGCCCAGACACAGGTCAGAAGAGAGGTCAGTTAGGCCTTCTGGTCCCTTACTTTGCCTCCAGGTGGAAATGAAAGGCGAGGTGCCACTCCAAACTGCCAAGACGTGGTCACTGATTCCTGGAGGTTGAGACTAGGGGTCCTGATGATACCTGATGCTTTAGCTGTGGGGCCTCCCCAGGAGTCTCCTGCCTCCAGCCTCTCTTTCTCAGCACCTCATGGCACCCTCTGCTTGTCTTCCCATGGGGCCACTGGTCAAAGCCTGGGTTTCCAGGATGACCCATCCCCAGGGCTTGCTCAGATTCTCAGTGGAGATAATGAATGGAAAACATGCTTGTGAATGGCAGAGTGCCACAATGGCGTGGAGGGTAGCACTTAACACAGTTCAGTGGTTGAGAGTCACATGGGTAGTGAGTGGGTCAGACCCTGGAGTCCCTGCCACTGTGTCACCTACTGGCATGAGACCTCAGTTTTCTCATCTGCAAACTGGCAGTAACTTTAGTAATTGGGTCCTGGGGAGGAGGAGAGAGGATTACTTGAGAAAGTTCCTGGGGCTGATTGGCATAGGTAAGTACTCTATCTTCATTCTTTAGGATGAGACATGATCTGGCTGTCGACCTGCCACTCCCAGATCTCTGGGCATGGTCGGCAATTTGGGCAGGGGTCCTGTTCCTCCTCTCCTACCTCTACTCCACACCCCTCCCCAGAAGGGAGAAGTAGTCTCTTCCAGGCTGCTTTATTTCACTTTCTCTGTGGAGGAAAACTTTTCTTTCATCAAGGGTTTGAATCCTGCCTCTGCCACTTATTCACTGGTCAACCTCAGGTGAGTTACTTAACCTCTCTGGGCCTCTGTGTTCCTATCTGATGAATGAGGATGATAATGCTGGCCTTCATACATGCCTCTGAGGACGAAAGGAGATGATGGGAAGGTGTGGTACACAAAGGGTCAGGGTCACTTGATAAATATGTTTTCTTTCCTCCCTTACCCCAAGTAGATGACAAGTGGATACCTTATACCTGATGTTCTGGGTGCCTCTCCAGGGCCTACACACAGATGGTGCCTATTAGCTGCCACAGGTGGGTGGACGAGTGGGAGCTACATTGCCCATACTGGGGACCTCTCAGGGAGATACCTCACTCATCCTGGCTCTATCTTTCCTTTTTTTTTAAAAAGAAGATTTTATTTATTTATGTATTTATTTATTGTGCATGTGAGTGGGGGGAGGGGCAGAGGGAGAGGGAGAAGGAGAGAGAGAATCCCAAGCAGACTCCCCACTGAGTGCAGAGCCTGATGCTGGGCTTGATCCTAGGACCCTGAGATCATGACCTGAGCTGAAATCAAGAGTCGGTTGTTTCACCAACTGAGCCATCTAGGCGCCCCTACATTTTTCCTTTTGACAAAACTCTCAGCCTGGCCCAGGACATTTAAAAGCTGAGATAAACAGTTCCAGGGCAAAGCCAGAGATTCGGGCTTTTCCCAAAGTGTTGCAAATCTTTGGCTCTTTCCAAAGTGTTTCTGAGCCTTTTAGGCAGGATCTTAGCCCCCAGCCTACAACCCCTCTAGCTTTAATGGGTGCTGAGTACTTTACACCCCATGAAACCCACTGCAAATGGTCCTGGCCTCTGAAGTGCAAGTCCAGGCTGGCAGCAGGGCGCTGGCGTGCAGCCTCTGCCTGAGGGAATGACAGCCTGGTGGGGGCTGGAGGAGGAGATGATACAGGACCTTCTAGAAACACCATGGCAGCTAGAGCAAGTCAGGCCTTTACCCTAGCTGGGCCATACCTCAGACATCTCTCCCTTGCCAAATAGGGCAGCAAGACCTGCTCTTTCAGGAGAATTTCCATCAACTCCCAGGAGCATCTCCTGATCAAGCTGTGAATCTGACCCAGAGTAATAATAATCAATAGTTAGAGTCATTTATTGAGCACCTATGATGAATCAGACCCATTTCTCAGCTTGTCCCAGGGATTCTATCTTCTGGGGGCACCCAATGCAAATTCACCAAATTCACCGCCTCTGGGACTCATGGTCACTTACCTTGCTTTAATTCTTTGGAGCGCATATCACTAGCTGTCACTATGTGGCTTATTTATTTGTGTACCTGTCTACTCCCTGTCTCCACATTAAAATGCCAGGGACCTCAGGTGTTTTTCATACTCCAGGGCCGAGTGTGCCGAGAGGTGCTCGGCACAGAACAGGTGCTCGGTAAATATTTTATTATTTTATTTTTCACTGGAATGAACGGATGCCTTCATTCAGAGCAATCTTACAGGAAGGTACTATGGCTAATCTTCATTTTTCAGATAAGACAAATGACACAGAGGATTGGCCTGGAGCCTTGACAACGGGCACACAGGATGGGCGGACCTGAGATTCCATCTCTGGAATATTCGACTGAAATCCATACAGTCCTACCCTACACCACCTAACCTTGCCCACCTGGCTTCCTGTAAGGTGAATATTCAGTTGGAAACATAAGGCCTGGTCAAAAAGGGAAATTTGTTTCCCTTGTATTTGAAGAGACATTTCCCAAGCATTTCTATTCACAATCCTACCAACATCATGTGTTCTTTAGTTTTCACAGAATCTGTTCAGGCTGTGATCATTGTGGACATTCTATAATGAAGGCATCAAAGCTCAGAGGGGTTGACCATGTGCCAAAAGACACACAGCAAGGAAGTGGTGGCAGAGCTGGCATTCAAGTCTGGATCTGGCCAGAAAGGCTGTGCACCTCTCGCCTTGTAGGCTCATGGCCTCCCAGGGAATCTGAGTGACCTCTCTGGGGTCACACAGCCAGGAAAGGGGCAAAGCAGAAACTGGATTAGGGTTTGGGATGCCCCACCTGGTTCTCCTCCCCCAAATCAGTATTGCAGCCTTGAAGCCAGGGGTGCAGAAGGCAGGTGTGAGGTCCATGACTGAATACATGGTGGGGATGCCCTGAGGGCCAGGAATTGGCAGAGGGTGATGGAGCCTCTATCAAGGAGACTCATGGGACTGCATGCATGCATGTGCCCCTGTGCGTGCATGTGGAAAATGCTAAGGCCTGAGTATTCAGAGCTTCTGGCCCACCCGCACCCCTACCCACCATGGATCAGAGGCATTGCAGAGTGAGGACAAATGGCAAAGAAGCCAGACAAAGTGGTCGTGTTTACGTGGGAAAGGCTGCAGAGACATAGGAAGCAGGAACATCATAGACAGGCTAGGGGTGGGCGAGTGGGGTTTTGAGACTCTGCAGTCAGGAGAGAAGGGAGACAGGGGTGAGGGGGGTGGAGGTGCCAGGTCTAGGAGCCCTGAGGGGAGAGCGAGGGTCTTTCAGATGGTCTTGGTGTTACGCATTACGAATAGAATCTCCCTGGTCTTGTGAGCCTGCAGTAAACATTTTAAGGGGATTTTAAGTTGGTTTTGGATGCTGGCCAATGTTTCTTTGATTGAGGTTCTGGGACTAGAGGGGCTAGGAGATGACTTAGCTTTAGGGAGTTAAGGTGTCTGTGCAGGTGTGTTCTCTATGTGTGTGCATACGTTTGCACATGTGTGTGTTCATATGCATGTAGGAGGTTGCTCTCACTGAAGTTGTGTGTGTGTGCACGTGTGTGTGTGTGTGTGTGTGTGTGTGTGTGTGTGTGTGTTAGGGGGTGGGTACCAGCACTGCTCAGCCCCAAACTGTGAACATAGCCCCTACTCGGGAGTGGAATCAGATAACCCAGGAGCATCTGGGAGGCTTGAATCAGGAGAAGCTTCCCACCTCCACTTTTGGGGAATTGGAGTTTGTTATGGGATAGGGCAGGGTGTGGGGGAGACCAGCTCAGAAAAACCCAAATTGGCCTCTATGGGGATTTAGCTGAGAGCAGAGACAGAAGAACCCAGGCAACTGGTGGTGGACCTTGGGGAGAGTGGGAGATTCTAGAGGTGGTGAGGAGCATCCACTGAGGCTGCCCTTAGCTTTCCTCCAACCCCCCACCCAGAGCGAGTAGCACTGGGGCCCTCTGGCAAACAACAGCAAGTGCCTGGATCTCTGCAACTAAAGCACTGGGCACAAGGAGAAAGTCTTAAACTTGGTCTCAAGAAACTTGGGTTCTCAGCATGGCTCCATACACATTGACAGGCTGTGCAACCTTGGGCAAGTCACTCGGCCTCTCTGAGCCCAGCTTTTCCACAGGGAAGACTGCATGGGCTGGTGGGCGGAAAGTGCTCTGTGAGCTCCGAGGGGCTGGGCGAGTGGGGGTCTGGGTTTCTTACTGCAACAACTGCCAGTGGTGACCCTGCCCTGGCTTTCCATGAATTCTGGCTCTGCCCTTCAGGACAGCAGGGTCTCAAAAATCCTCTCAGCCTTTAATTTCATCTTCTTGAATTTGACATCAGTCTGATTCTTTTAGAAGGTCAGTCCGGGGACCGGCTCAGGGGTCCAACCTGGGATCTTGCCCAGGTGCCCTGTGATCTGTCTTCCAGGGGGTGACCGGTGGCTATGCCAGCTACTCGTCGTTCTTTTTGCTGTTAACGTTAACAAATTGCACTTGTTGTCCTCTGAGACCCAACTCTTGCACCTCGCCTTCTCCAGGTCACCTACGGTGCCAGGTTATCTGTTGATAATGTCCTTGACCGTAGACACCACAACTGCTGCTTACAGGCAGGGAAACCAAGACCCCCAACTCTCAGCTGGTGGCAGAGCCAGCAGGTCCCTCTTGGCTCCGGGCTGTAATACTCTGTGGATGAAGTTAGTTGTCAGCGGCCCTATTCTCGGTGCACATAAATCGCTCCCCCATTCACATCCCTGAACGCACTGGTTAAACTTTGTTTTCCTGGCCACGCGATGCACGCGCAGTGCTCTGAAACCCACCCCATGAAGGTCACAGACAAGCCTCTGGGCCTCCAGCAACAGCCTGTCACCGCTGCCTTGCAGGGTTCGCGCCACCCGGCACCTCGCTCCTTCTTCCTTCTGGCTTTTTTTTTCTATACCATTCCCCGCCCCCTCTTCCAGCACACTCCTCCTCAGACCCTCCTTCTGGCCCAGTGGCCTCCCCACCCAACCGCTCAGTCTGGCCTGCTCCCTCCCTCAGCCTCTCCTCCAGGGCTGAGCCCCTGGAGCCACAGCCTGGGCTGGGATGAAAGCCCCTGGCCGGTACCATAAATCAGCTGGTCTGTGCCCCTTAACCTTTCCCATTAACCTCTCACACTGGCAGGTATTAGGTGTTACACTTGGTTGCCATAAATTACTTGCAAATGAATTTATGAGCACCCCCCCCCCCCTTAGAGGCCTGCTTCCTCGTCCTCCCCCCACCTCCCCTCAGGGCCTTCCAGGGACCAAGCCCCAGGCTTGGCAGTGCCTGGTCCTGGCCTGAAACTCCCTATTTGATGCTCCACCCCTGACCCCCTAGTAGGTGTGGCGGACTGGAGGGTTCTAGGGGCCCAGGGGAAGGCAGGCTGTGTGACGGTGACCCCTTAACTCTGACACCCAGAGCTCCTGGCCCTGGAGGCCGTGACCTGCTGCTTCCACAGGTTTACCTCAAAGGTGACCTGATCCTAAGTAATAATACCTGCCGTGGCTCATTGTTTTTACTGCCTGTTGGGCCCTCCACTGTCTCTGACTCTCCTGACAGTCTTGTGGGGGTGAATTGTTACCCCATTTCACATGGGAGGAATCGGACACGCACGCAATGACGTGAGGTGAAGAGACCCACAGGCCGACGGTGACAGACATTCGCCTTCCTTCCACACAAGTGTGTGAAGGGAGGAGGCCACTCTACAGATGAGAAAGCCGAGGCCCCCAGAGGCCAGCTGACTTGCCCGAGTCCCAAGCTCATTGGGGACGGGCGGGGACCACTGGTGTTGGGGGTGAGTGAGTTACAACCGTGTCCACTCTGTAAAAAATCTGGTCCCGTGAGAGTAATGCTGCCTCTGGACACCATGGTGACTCTAAATATCTGTCCCATTCGCTTGTCTCGCTGCCAGTCAGGTTATGGTGATAATAATCATAATGTGATGGTAGCGACCATAATGATGCTGGTGGCTGCCATAGGGGGTTATGTGTACTTAACTGCTACAACAGGCATTCTTTTTTTTTTTTTTTTTAAGATTTTATTTATTCATGAGAGACACAGAGAGAGAGGCAGAGACACAGGCAGAGGGAGAAGCAGGCTCCCCGTAGGGAGCCCTTTGTAGGACTTTGTAGGACCCCAGGGTCATGACCTAAGCCAAAGGCAGACACTTAACCACTGAGCCACCCAGGTGTCCCTACAGCAGGCAGTCTATGCGCAGAAAGTTGCCAATTTTCTCCATGTTTTGGGGTAGATACTATTGTTATGCCCATTTTACAGAAGAGGAAACCGAGGCAAAGAGAGATCAGCTAACTTATTGAAAGTCACCCAGCTAGTGAGCGCCAGGCCCAGGAGTCAGGCCCCAGCAGTTGGTCTCTGGGGCACCCACTCCCTATGGCTAGTACGGATGCTAATACCAATGTGACGACACCACAAATAATTAGAGCAACTGTTGCATGGGCCCCTCCAGGGGCCAGTGGCTGTCAGTCTACTGGTGTCTGTGGTAGAGGCAGGAGGTAACCATGTCTCTACCCAGGACGTGAGGCCTGCCTAGTTTTCAGACTTCTGCTTTTCCTAGGTGGCAGTGGAGGCTGGAGCTACACGCTTTCCCTACATGAGCCCAGGTCCACCGGGGGTGCCCATCCTGGCTCTTGCTCCAGCCCTGACCCCTGGACTCCTGGAGCCAGGGGGCCTTCACTGCAGCTTCTCAGATGTGGTACAGAGGAGAGGGGAGCAAGTGTCTGGGACAGTAGGGAGCAGCTGGAAGGGGACAGGAAGGAGGCATGGGGAGGAAGCTGGTTTCACGGGACCCATGGGGACAGCAGACAGAAGTCTCAGAGGCCAGCTGCCACCGAGGGCCATGTGCCCTCCTCCCTGGCCTCCCCAGTACCCAGGCCCCAGAGCTCAGACACATGCACAAGGCGCCCCCCCCGCCCCCTCCCCCCCAAGGCCACACTTTCAAGAAAGGCTATTTCCTAGTATTGCTCTTGCTTGCGTATAATAACCCCGACCCAGAGGGCAATGGAAGGCTCGGCCAGAGGGTGCTGCTGCTCCCTCCACCCGCTAGATGGGAGACCTGGGTCCCCATCAAACAGTAATTGATTTTAGATACACGAGGGCAGTCTGGGGATGGAGATTATTTCCAGGTGAGGATGGGGAAAGGAGAGGAAGTGCTTTCTTTAAGGGTCTGGGCAACTGACCACTAAGGTCCCGTTATACCGGCAAAGGCACGAGTGCCAGTCCTACAGACCTGGTTCGCCTTCCAGCGGACTGGGTTCAACAGTGTCTCCTTCAGACTCGCGTCCGCTCAGAACTTACAAATGTAGCCTTAATCATTAGAGGGCCTTTGCAGATGTGATTAGTTAAGATGAGGTCAGATTGGATTAGGGTGGGCTCTCACCCCACCACCGGCCTCCTTATAAGTGGAGGGAAGTGGGGACACGGGCATGTAGGGGAGGCAGAGGCGGAAGGGACACGTGAACAAGCCAAGGACTAGCAGGGATTGCCGGCAACCACCAAAAGCTAGAAGCAGCAGAGAAGGCTTCTTTCCTTAGAGTCTTTGGAGGGAGCATGGCCCTGCTGCCCCTTGGTTTTGGACTCCTGGCCTCCAGACTGGAAGAGAACAGACCTCTGCTGTCTGAAGCCACCCGGGTTGTGGTACTTTGTTATAGCAGCCCCCGGGGAAGGGACAAAGGGGCCCCGGACTCCCAAGCGGGGTTACCTTGTGCCGGTCAATAGCCTCTCCAGGCCTTGCTGAGCACCCTTCCAGTGAGGATAAAACCTAGTTCAGGGTGTTGTGAGGATTAAATGGAATAATGTACACAAGTCTGAAGCGGTTCAGTAAACAGCAGTGGAATCTGACTCCAGTGTGTTTAAATACAGTAATTCTTCAGAGCTGGGCTCCCTGGCTGCTCCGGGAGAGGGGACCGATGGCCCCATGTTATTTTTTATGGTTAATTTTGGAAATTCCAAGTTAACAATTAGGTTAAAACTTGATATTTCTGTAAGCTCTATTGAAAGCATCACAAGTTGTATATTCAACATTTTGAAGAAGAAGGGGGGAAAAATCCGTCGTATTTTTCACTCTGCGCGCACACAGATTACATGCTTGTACCAAATGAATGAACAGTTAGTTTATACCAGATGCCAGCCGACAGCCTGATGCCAACTGGAAATAAAGTTATGGATGTATATACACTCATATAAACTGATCTCTAACCTTGTATATAAAACCATATGTGTCTATCTCTTTATGCACATTGGATGCATAGATTACTCATCACAGATGCATACACATATATGTCTTCAACAGGTCCATCCAGCAAATATTTACTCAGTGTTCACTCTACGCAGGGTGTGTGTATGTAAATGTGCGTGCGCAGAGAGAGAGGAATATGTGTTTGTACATAAATAATATACACACATAGCTGATTCTACCAGAAGCCAACGAGATTCTGGATGCAGGCAGTGGGAGCCTTGTCACGGGAAGACGATATACTCCACACTCCCTGCCTGGGGGATGTGCCAAATTTGGAGGTGAACATAGCCACCCTGGGGAGTGAGGGGGCAGCGCGGGGCAGATGGCAGGTGAGGGAGGAAGGTCTCTGGCTCCCTCTAAGGAGAGCAGAGTTAGGATTAGAGTCACAAGCCCCTTTCAGGTCAATCACACCTGGGTTGTCTCTGTCTCCATCTAGTTGGGGACATGGGAGGAAGCCCCTCTTGTGAAGCATCTGGGGTGCATGGCCCCTTGTTCCTGCCTTCTAGGCTGAGTGTCAGCTCCTGGATATAGGGGGACCGAATGGTCCCCAGCACGAGCCTCCACTTCAGAGGCCTCCCATGTGCTCCACAGGCCCCCACCTCCTCCCCGATGGCACTTCTCTTTAGGACAGGGCTGGGCCAGTGTGGCTGAGTTAGAGCTCACTGGGGGGCAGGTTGGGGGAGAAGAAGCGGGTAGCCGGGAGGGCTGTGCTCTCGTCCTTCCTCTCATAACTAAGTGATTCATCCACCCCGTCTTCTCTGCTTGACTCCAAAGGGGGCTATTGGGCCCTGTGGGTGCTCTGCCCCCAGAGCCCAGTACAGGGCCTGCCCCCTGGGAGGCCCTTAATGAAATGCTGGGAACATGGAGGCTTAGAGAAGTGAAGGGGCTTGCCCTGGGGGCGTGGGCAGCCAGGCAGTGGAGCGAGGCCTGAGTGCGCACACCCGCCTCAGAGCAGACCCACTGCTTTACACAGGCGGCAAGTGGCTCACGGCCTGTCTGGGACTGGACCCACTCCACGTGCCACCGGCTTGCTGTGGCCCGGCCCACCAGGACACGAGCGGCCCCTTGTCTGACTTGTTTGCACCTGAGCTCCAGGGCACCGAGCACACAAATGGGATGGCGGTCGGTGCTCGGCAGGTGTTCACTGAACAAGTGAATGACTCAGGGCCTCCAGTCAAGGACACTACTTCCCATAACAACTAGACATTTCTAAAAGGCCTGGAGCTGAAACAGTAATTGATTTTAGATACACGAGGGCAGTCTGGGGATGGAGATTATTTCCAGGTGAGGATGGGGAAAGGAGAGGAAGTGCTTTCTTTAAGGGTCTGGGAAGCTGACCACTCGCGCCTGAACACACTTTATCTCATTATGGGTAGCTGGCATGATTTCTATTTCACAGATGAGGAGGCTGAAGTTCAGAGAGGTAAAGCAACTTGCTCAAGGTCACACAGCCAGGATGTGGCAATGGTGGTCTGATTTAACTCCCATTCTGGGCCTCAGGGAAAAATCACTGCTGGTCTTGCTGTTGAACCCAGGCTGTAGTTACTGCCTGCTTGACCTCTCCCCTTTCTCTTCTTCTATGAGGATTTAGTTATTTTCCAGAGCCAAAAAGGATACACTTGGGGTATTCAAGCTTGGGATTCTTTTTTCTCTCTTCTGGTATGCCATTAGGAAGGATGCTGGTTCTGGCCTCTTCCAAGGGTTACACCAGAGGCAACGTAGGCTTCTGGCGATGCGCCCCCTCCCCAAGAAGCCCACCTTTCTTTGTCCTCTCAGGAGAGTTCCCCTGATGTGAATGAGAGGGATGGTTTGTAGGGGTGGTCTCTAGTCCCGGCCAGCTGGCACAAAAGGAAATGGTTTGTGGATTTAGGGGTTGGATGAATGAATAAAGGAACTTAAAGCGGGTCCCTGGTCACTAGGAACACAATCAGCATACACCTGTGGGCTGATGCAGGTGGATCGTGCTTCTGCCACAGGGATGGGGTGCAGATGTCCCCTGGGGGTGGTCTCTGGGGTTCACATCGGTGTGCCCCCCGCCCCTTCTAACCCCAGCTTAGTGGCCAAGAGTCCAGGCACACGGCCTGGTCAAGGACCCTTCCTATCCTAACAGAACCAGGCTGTTTGCCTAGATCCTGGCCACTAAGCTGGGGTTGTGGGGTTGGGGGACTGGGCTTTGTCACAACCACATCCCGCTAAGCTTTGCGGCTCAGGGACCTTGCATGTAAGTTGCTGGGTGCCCCTGGGCGAGTCACTTTAGCTCTCTGTTCGTTTCCTCATCTGCTCAATGAGGGTAGCACTGCCCACCTCCTGCATCTGCTGTGAACTCTCCAGTAAAGCACTGAGCGCAGAGCCTGGCACCTGGGAAGCTCACGAACAAACATTAGCTGTTATGACAACGATTAGCCTCATCAACAAAGCACCCATAAAGGGCGATTGGCGGGGCTGGTGCGCAGAGGTGGGTGTCTAGTGTGTGTGTGTGAGAGGGATGTGTGTCACCCACGCCTCTGCTCTGGGGCTTCTGAGGCCGAGGGCAGACAGTGGAGGTGCCCACGGTCTCCTGCCTCGCCAAGCCCTCCAGCAGGAGCCCCTTCTGGCAGCACAGGCTGCCTCCTGCAATCTCTGTCCCTTGGGCTGGCCGCCTGTCCCTCCGCTGGCAAGGGCAAAGAGGAGGCCCGGCCAGGGGGCCCTGGTCCTGGGCGGCCTGCCCGAAGCCAGCCAAGGACTCTTTGTCCTGGGAGGGGCCCAATGCCTGGTTGCAGCTGCTCCTCCCGGGAGGGGCGGGAGGGGCCCCTCTGGTCTCTCAGCCCAGGGGTCAGCACCCAGAGGGGGGCCCAGCCCTGCAGACCCTCCTGGTCCCCCCAGGGCTGCTTCCTGCTCTTGTTTGTCCCTGAAACCTGAGAAAATGAGCCAAGTCCCCGGGAAAGGGGGCTCCAGCTGGGGGCCTGGTCCCCTTGACCCCAGTGACTTCTGGTTGGGGATGGGGTGAGTGGTTGTCCGTGCTCTTGAAGATGCTCTCCGTATGCCACCCTCCCACTCAGGCCACGGCCGGTTTTCCAGATTTCGTCTTTTCCCACACTCTTTCCTCGTGCTCCTTCACACACCCAGTTCTTCTTAAAGGGACTCTAAGAAGAACCAATTTTCTCTGAACAGAACAATGCCCTATTAATCTTTCGGGGGATTTGAACTTGGCAAGGTTTCAGCCTTTGATTTAAATATCATTTTGGTAATGGGGCAATAAAAAGAAGTCTGACTCTTGGACAACACGGGGTTTCCAATACCTTCTGAGCATGAGACAATTTCAAATATAAAATTAAATCCAACTCCCTCCGCCCTCCTTCCCTCCCTCCCTCTCTCCCTCCCTCTTGCTTTCACTCACACAAAAGCTCACTTCCCACATACTTCATGGGGATATTTCAAGTTAAAGTTTTGTTTACCTTATAGAAAAGTTAATTAGTTCCTTTTGATCTCATAGGGAAAACCACACAGGAAATTTTTCTTCAGAAAGTGTACACACGAAGGCATGCTTTTCCCTCATAACCAGAGATATTCATTAAAACAATTCGTTTCGATTTTTAATTTAAAGAAAACATTTTACATTTTCCTTATTTATTATTAAGAAAGTCATTGTCCCCAGGGCAGAGCGTAAAGGGGGTCGGCTGTGGTGCTTTTGCTGTGTAAGCAGCCAGCGTTGGGCAGTTTATAATCTGCCCCTAGTTTGTTTTTCTACTTTGGATAACAAGAGACTTCTGCAGAGAGGCAAACCTTCAAACATGCCAAATTTCAGTCGCCAAAATATTAAAAATCCGGGGTTTGGGAGATTGAGACTGTATGGTTTAAATAAAGATATTTAGGTTCTGAAATATAAATATTCAAGATCCTGAAAAAACATATCATTGCATTAAAATCTGAAACAGGCAGTGGGTGAATCGAAGGGAGAAAATGTTTACTTTTTTGAGGTTTATCTAATGAAATATAATAAATAGTACATCATGCTCTCTCTCTCTCTCTTTTTTAACCCCTAGAGATATTTAAGCAATACCTGGATTTGTACAATAAGCTGCTTAGCAAAAGTCTAGAAAGAGAAACGCTTGGATTTTGAAAATGCGATTTTCAATCTTAAGCACATTTTCCACATCTTGTATTGTTACGGGATAAGGGATGCCGAGGACTCCGCAAATTGTGGAATTCATTTCCAGCACAGACCGAGCGAAAAAGGAATAGTATGGCTTCCTCGAGGTTGAAAGAACAAATTAAAAGATATTGCTGTCGGAGCAGCCAGAGGCTGGGGTCCCCATGACTGCAAGGCAAAAAAAAAAAAAAAAAAACCAAAAAAACAAAAAACAAAAAACAAACAAACAAAAAAAACCCAACTCATCTATAGATATGGTATGGACCAAATAAATGCCCGGGGAAGAGATGTTTTTACAGAAGAAAAACCACAAAAACATAACAGCTCTAAAGAGTGGTGTTGACATCAGTATATAATTTTGAGGATATTTTTGGGTGCGTATCCCTTTCCTGCCCCTGACACAAATATTTGGAGATTGGGACTGTCATTGTTGATAAAAATTAAATTGATGCTGCATACAAAAGATATATAAAAACCATGTTAACATATGGAGCGACTTTGATGATGTTCTGTACAGTGAAAGTCTAAGAATCTGATGACATTTTATTGTCGCCCATTTGCATTTTCATCTGCACCAACCACTGCCTTCAAAAACAGAACTCTTAATATAGATTTCTTTATCAAAGACTTTCACCTGAAGATAAATTTTCTGGTTTAAATAAACCCTGCTTTCCGATTTTACTTTTTAATTTTTATTTGTAAACGGTGAAGGTGTGTGACGATCCACTTGTGAAAGTTAGAAAATTATGCATCTGTTTTGAAGAGGGCTTTAAAAACGCTGCCTGCTGCCCGGAGGAGCAGATTCCTGCAAATGAACAGCCCTAGGGAAGCCAGTTATTAATGCGAGTTTCCAAAGTCTTTCCATTCAAGTGCAGCGTCCGAAAACCTTTTAAAAATCGCCCTTCTCTCACACCATTATTTTCATTTCCTCCCTGAGATAACTTTAATAATTTCTTCCGAAGAAATATTTATGCTTTTTAGCACTGGAAATGTTCTCTTCCTTTTTTTCCCTCCCTTTTCTTGCTTCCTCGAGGAAAACAGTTTAATGTAAAGTTCAAGGGGGAAGAGAGACTCATTTAACAAAAGGGCTGGAAACAGAAGCTGAGATGAATACCCAATTCCCTCTTTGGATTTGCCAAATAACAACGAAAAAATCAAATACTTCCCAGAAGACCACTGATGGGATTCCTCCCAAATAAATACGCATCTCTTCCTATTTTCGTCAAAACAAACAATTTTCTTTGTGGCTAGGACTTTTGGAGACTGGGGGGCCCGCACTCTTTCAGTGCCCTCCACTGGGAACCTTGAGATTTCAATATATATATCTCTATATAAAATATATAGGTATATAAAAAAATATATATATAATTTTCCCCTTCCATGAATTCCCATAAAGTTGGCGTACTTTCTCTAGGGGAGCACGGGCTGGGATAGCATCGGGTCCCTGGGTCGACACTTCCTTGGCCTGAATGCAGGAGGAAAGGAGGTGAAGAGAGCTGAGAGAAAAACACGATCCTTACAGGAGAACACGTTGGCAGAGGGATAAAAAGAGCGAGACAAGTAAATATTTTTCTAGCGCGCTTCCAAGTTAAAACCAGCGAAGCTACCCAGTTTAAAGAAAGGGAAAACAAAATTCGTCCCTACCTTTGTCAGATGCAAAGTAATGGGGGGACTTGTTTCCAGAGTGGTTGGGACCTACACAGAGCTTCTTACCTTAAATCTATACATTTTGAGCAAAAACAGCTTGGAGCAATTCTTTCCAAACAGCCCCAAATGTTAACCATTCCATTCAAGATCAGGTTTCTCCTTCAGCCTAGACGGTGATATCAGTTGGATTTTCTTTTCTTTTCTCCCCCCCCCCTTCTTTTTTAAAAATATGGATTCTTATGTTTCCAATCCTCAAACATACTTTTTTCATCTTTGTTAATGCTCCTCTCGCTGCTGGATGGGGTGGGAGTGGTCAGGAGTCCTTCTCTTTGGGACAATTAGCCTCCCACTTGGTCATTTTTAATAAGTCTGAATGATTTGTCGTGGTCACTGAGTAGGGGCTCTCTCTCTCTCTCCCCTCCAATATTGTTGTAGATACGTAAAGTTTACGGCGTGCTGTAAATATGTCAGCTTTTGCCTGGGAGTCTGCTAATAAAGAACTTCGAGGTATTATTGATGGAAAAGAGAATGTTTTCAATAAGACTGGCCGGGGCTGAGGTTGGAGACATTCCACACCCAGCAGAGCGCAGGCGATGGAAGGGCCGGCGACCGCGGGCGCTGCGCTGGGCCTGCCCGCCTTTCTGGTTCTCGGCACCGGCACCACCGTGTGAAACTTTTAAGAGCTCGGTCCTCTTTTCAATGGCCTTCCCGGCCATCAGTGACATAACCGAGCTTATCAGAGGATCACAAGACACTGCTTTCCCCCGCTCTGATCCTCTTTGGCTTTCTGAGCTCACCCCTGTTGATAGGAGACATAAAGAAATCCAAACTGTTCCATGGGAATCTCCCTTTTTCACTCTACGCGGCACCTTCGCAGTGCAAATTGGAATCGTTTCTCTTTCTTCCTTCTTTCATTTGCAGTTTAATTCTCCTGCTTTCCCCCCCCCCCCCCCCCCCCCCCCCCCAGAAAAAAAAAAGAAAAAAGAATTCGCAGAAAATTTGGTCTCTGGCCACCACGCGGCCCTGGTTTCTCCGTCGAAGTGGCTCGCTCTGGGTTTTTTATTTTTTATTTTTGTCACATCGCCCCACATGACAGTTTCATCTGGTGCTAATGTGGCCGTCACATGGGTCGGCCCTCAGAATTCCATGCTCATTTACCATTAATCAAATGCATCATTATGAATTGTGTATGCATTTTAGAGCAGACCCAAGCCCCGGCTCGATATGGAAGCGCTTTTTTTTTTTCATTCATGTTCAGCAACAAAACTCACATCTGCTGTGAAGATTAATGGCGAGGCCAAAGCGGCATTCTTTGTGTTTGCCTAGCCCAGAAATCAACAGCCCTAAATTACAGGTTGGTAAGCTATGTCCAGGTAGCATTAGTTTTTCCGGATTATTATTATTATTGCTAATGGGGCACTCTAATCACCCCCAGCAAACTGAAGCTGGTAAGAGAGAGGCCAGAGTTTCAGCTTCCTAGGGGCCTGGGGTGGGGGTGGGTGTCTCCTTGAGACTGGGGGTTTTTTGTCTTAAATTGCATTTTGGTCAAAATGGGGACTGGCCCTCCTAATTTTGAAGAATTCGAAGTATTTGCAGGCTGAGCTGGGATGGGTGGGGGTGGGGACTGGGGACGGTGTTACACGCTGGACGCCTTCAGCAATTGTGAACTGTGCTTCCCTGGGACTCATTCCCCAGTTAGGGCTCTGTGGGAGCATTCTGAGTTCCGGAACCTTCCTTGGAGGGCCCGTCTCCTATCGGCTGATGGGGACATGGAGACTCCTGGATGTATAAAAAAGGGTTTTCGCTGGGAGTTTACAGTGATCAAAGTCTTTCCTGAGGTCGGGGACCATGTTTCAGGTAAAAGCCTTTTCCTGAGCTGTCATAATAGTTCCAGGAGATGGGACCTGCTGCCTGAGACCAGACCCCAGCCCTGACCCCTCTTTCCCTGCTAGGCTGGGGAGATGGATCTGACTTGAGGTCAGCTCACATTTTGATGTCTAATTGCCAGCAATCCCCAGCACAGATCGGGAACACGCAGAGATTGGCCTCCAGGAGCGAGAGAGGTGAGGTGCAGGGGGCTGTGCTGCTGGCTTCTTTTGTGGCACTGTTTTTTTTTTTTTTTTTTTTTCTATTCTCCCCTCCAAGCAGACAGCTAGACAGCTGGGCCTGGATTTTGACTTGGTTGCCCCTCATAGGGGTATAGGGACACTCTTGCCCCCAGGGAAAGGTCTCTGTTGTGAGACCTTCCTGTGCTGTGCTGGGGCTCATGATATTAGTGAAGCCTGTTAAAAATAAACACCTTTTTAGAGTGTGCTGCTCGTGGTCTGCCCAAGCCCCTGGCTGGCGAGTCTCCAGGAGAGGCTGAGAGTCTTGAACTGCTTGGTGGGCTCCATGCCAGGGTGCTGGATTCGCTCATGTGGCCCCCTGGGCATATTTTGGGAACCGTCCTCCCTTAGAAGACTCTGTTCCCACCTGGAAGGTCTGGGCCACTTCCCTGTAGGGGAGTTCAGAGGCACCAGAGCACAGATTTTCAACCCCTCTTCCTTCCTTTTCCTGGTTAGGGATGGTGTGTGTGTGTGTGTGCACAAAAGTTGGTGCAGAGCAACAGTAGATGGGCACTGGCTGAGCTGGATGGTGGCTGCCAGTGGAGGGTTCAGTGACGGGAGATGGTCCCTCCACACATGCAGTGTGTGAGCATGTGTATGGTAGTTGGGGTCTACCCGTGGTCCCCAGGCCAAGCCCCAGGCTCCATTTTTGTCATGCTGGGGCCTCTTTCCCAGTGGAGAAGTGCCTCTAGTGCTGATGTCAACGAGGCTGAGGCTGCGATCAGGAATGGGCAGCTCAAGGCTGACAGGTGTGACCTCAGAGGGAAGGATCAGCTGGGGATGGTGGGCACTGTTTTCCCTCCCACTCCCATGACCTTTAGGGCCGAGAATGAGGCAGTAGCGTCCAGGCTCTGAGCCCGGGCTTCCGAAGGGCTTTGAAGAAGCCTGTGGGACAGGGCTTTGGGGGTGCCGTCAGCTACTCTGGCTGGGTCTGGGCTTAGTCTCAGAATGACTGGGGATTTCACCGAGTGGCAAAGTCCACTCCATGGCCACGGCTTCTTGGGGACCCTCTTCCTAGGGCTATTCAAGCCTATAACAGCCCTGGGAGCAGGACTCTGGTGCTCAGAATGGTTGTTAATCCATTTAAGGTCACCCAGAGGGGCACCTGGGTGGCTTAGTAGATGAGTGTCTGCCTTTGGCTCAGGTCCTGGGATCGAGTCTTGCATCAGACTCCTTGCAGGGAGCCTACTTCTCCCCCTGCCCATGTCTCTGCTTCTCTCTCTATGTCTCTCATGAATAAATTAATAAAATCTTAAAAAAAAAAGTCACCCAGAACCCAGGTCTTTCCAGGTCTGAACCCTGAGCCCAACCTGTGCCAGTGACGCCCCACAATGTCATTAAAGCTGAAAAATGCAGGGCCTTGAGCTTCTGAAGTAGATTTTCTTCGAGACTTAAGGAATAGTCTAATTAAAATACTTACAAACAGGCCGAGGTCTGGTCCTGCTTCGAGCAGCTCTCTGGGGCTTCCAGGCAAATAGCTCTGGTTCCATTGATATTGGTTTTAAAAAAATTAGAATTTGGGTCACTTTGGTTTGAGGCTCAGTAAGTCAACGTGGCTTGTCTGGCTTTTGTCTGCTACCTTGTTTGCCTCAAGGACGTAGAAGGGTTTCGGTTTATAAAGCATGTGCAGACGTGGCTGTCCGCTGGTGGTGATGTTCTTTCTCTCTGTTTCTGGTCCTTTTTTAGAGAAGCTGGTGAGTCTGGTCTTCTCCATCTCGGGGCCAGTCATTTAAATGGGCCTGGACCAGGACAATGCCACATAGAAAACTGCCACTGGTGAGTAGAGGTGATAGGTAAACGGATATCATTTGATAGATATTATTTGACGTGGAGAGACGCTCACTAGCTCACTAAGTTTGACACCTGAAACTCATTTTAAATTACAAAAGTAACACATACACCTGGTAAGAAACGGAAACTTGACAGAAGTATTTTTAAAGTCCATGAAATGGATTAATATTTGCACAGCGCTTAGAAGAACAGCGCCTGGCACGTACCAAACACTTCGGAAGTGCTTACTAAATAAAAATATGTGACATTCGAAGTAACTTTCTCTCCCATCCTAGATCTGCGGTCTCCCTCTCTGGAAGCAACCAAGCGAATGGTTTCTCGGATATCCTTCCAGAAATTTTGTGTGCTTGGGTAAGCGTGTGGGCACACACGATCATTTTTAGGCTGTAAAGTGAAAAGAGTAGGTTACAAAGCAGCTTCCAACAGGACGATCCCATTTTTAAAACAATCAGGTCAACAAACAAACAAACAAACAAACGTGCATAGAAAATAATCTGGAAAAAAAAAGAGAAAATAATCTGGAATCATGTACACCAAAGTAGTAACAGCAGTTATCTCTAAAAGGCGGGATCATGAGTGGGTTTTCGTTTTCTTTTTGTCTCCTTTTGCTCATGCTGTTTATAATTCTAAAAATGAATGAAAGGGAGCGTGCACACATAAGCGAGGGGGTGAATACGTGGACCTTGGTCCTCTGGTGTAAATGTGTTCTCTGAGGGCTAACGTCCTGGCGGGGGGCCCGGGACTCCCATCACGGGGTCTGCACAGACCACCTCCCATTTGTTGCCTGGGACCTGCCACTCCGTTGCTGATCTGCATTTGGCTCTGCCGGGTGGCTCCAGGACTCCTTGCGGGGCCCCCTGGATGGGGGATCCAGCCAGGATAAAGTTTCCAGGGCTGTGCTACACACACTTTCTAGCTTTCCCTATTGTTTCTTTTGCTCCCTCCATAGCCCTCCACCGTTGTGGGGAAGAAAACTTCCCTCTGCTGGCCTGGGCCTGGGGTGGGGGTGGGGGGCTGACCTCCCCAGCAGGGAATGAGGGTGAGAGCCATTTGAAGTGAATCTGCTTAGGTGTTCATTCGGGGAGCCTGAGTCCCGTGACCTGGGTCCTTGGAACCTGTCGGGGGGCCCCCTCTGGATGTGCCTGTGACACACAGAGAGGTAGGCCAGCCCGCCTCACTGACTTTCCCGCCTGACTTGATTGAAGCCTTGTCTGAGTCCTGCAGTGGCCAGTGGAGCAGGAGTCCTGGGGGTGGGTCCTGACTGTTTCTGACTCTGAATACAGTTCTGGAGTCAAGTAGACTCGGGCCATGAACCTGGTACTGTTGTTTACCGGCCGAGGCACCTGGGGCACGTGAGTTTGTCTTTCTGAGCCTCGAATTCCTCATCTCTAAAATGGGAGCAAATAGTGGCACCTTCCTCATGGTGATGGCATATCTTCATTCTCAACTCTTGCCTTCAATACAGATTTTTCTGAGCGCCTCCTGGGGGCCAAGTCCCTCACCTGACCCTGTGTGGGGTCAGACGTGTAAACCTCTACCTAGGACACCAGATAGAACAAAAGACATGCTTTCCAGGGGTGAAAGCATGGGGGAAGCAGGGGAGGTTTCTCGACGGGTGGACAGGAAGGCCGATATGGTGGGGCTTGCAGTTGGGGAGGAGACCCTAGCAGTGTCCACAGCCCTTCCACGGATAGGACTTCACATATTTCTCACAAAGGCCTTAGAATCTGACTTTTGCTGAGGGCAACGTTAAATTAAACTTATTTTTCAGCCAGGTTGAGTTGGATATTCAGCAGAGTGGAATGTGCTGGACAATAGTGAACAATACTCAGAGTCCAATCTGTCCGGCCTCCTCTGCTCTCATCCTGGGAAACTGGTTGCCCGTTTAGCTGTGAGGCAGGGAGAGCTTGAAAGCCACCCCAAACCCAGCTTTCCCCAGGAGACTTCCCTTCCACTCCTCTGCTGCTGCTGTCTACAGGGCTGGAAAGGACAAGATCTTCAGACAGACCAGCCTCCAACCCTGACTCTGCCATGTTCATGCTGGAGATCTTGGGCAAGCCTCAGTGTCCTTGTCAGGAAAATGGGCACAGTGGCAACACCCACCTTGCCAAGCTGCTGTGAGCATTCCAGATGGTATAACGCACCCACATAATGCCTAGCACATGCCAGGACGTCTGAGGCAGGGCTGGGTCCTCTGCCAGTGGGGCCCTGTGTCTGGACTCAAGAAATTCTTCCCCTTATTACAAAGCCACACACCAGGACCTAGCTCATCTGGGGCCCACGTGAACCCTGGGGCTCTGAGATATTTCATCCCTCTATTTGGCTTTCGTCTTCCTGACCCTGGCTCAGTGTCCCCACCCACCTGTCAGGCCCCCAATGGGCAGAGAAATTGGGAACCGGGCAGAGCCGAGGGAGAAGGAAGTTGCAAGGCAGAGGTCAGGAGAGAGAAGGGATGTACCCAGGATGCTGCGATGGGATCTTCCGGGGAACGGGGCCAACTGCAAAACCTGCCCTGGTGCTCTCCTTCCCCCAGCGCTTCCCAAATCAAGAAGGCAAAGAAGGTTTTGGCTTTATTTTCCTCCCTCCTCTCATCTGTAAAATTGAGACATTACAGTTCCAAAATGGGCTTTGAGCCTGTAGAAATTAATCCGGTCTGGCAGGAGGTCTGCAAATAAACATATTGTTTCGATTGGTGTTGACATTTGGATTGTGAGAAGGTTTGAAAATGTAACTGTAGTTGGGATTTTCCAGCCCATCCAAGTTTTTCCGTGGAGGGGCTCAACAAGCCTTAGCTGGTGGCTGGGTGAGAGCCCTCTTGAAACCCGTGTCGAGCACTGGCTGAGGCCGAAGCGCCCCGGCTCGGAGCCTGTGCCCCAGGGGACAACCTGCGCTCTTGCGTGGGTGCGTGGGTGCGGTAAGCACTTTGGGATGCAAAGCCTCTGGGGGTGAGTGACCTCTCCAGGAGTGACCTAAAAGACTTAGAGCACCTACCACGTGCTGGCACCTTCTATGCGCAAACTCATTTCGTCCTCCGGCCAGGGCTGCAGTGCAGGATTACCCCCATTTTACAGATGGGACCTCTGGAGGAACTGAGAGGTTAGGTGACTTGCCCAAACCACACAGAAGAAAAGTGAAGGCTCGAACTCAGCCTATTCTGACTCCCGACGGCTTGCCCTATATCACCTACTTTCTGCCAGGAACTTTCCAGAAGGTCATCTCACCAGTAGAATGGCTCTCTACCCTCGGGAAAGGGCTGAGCCTGGACTGAGGGAAACCTAAGTTGGCAGAGTGTTTGGTCATCAAGACAGCTGGTTCCATCCCATTTCTAGGCCCCCGTGGAGGGAAGCCCCCCTTTACCCTCTAGCCACTGTGGAAGCAGGTGGCATTCCCACCTCCCCCCTTCACTGCACAGGAGCTCATCCTTCAATGGCCTTTGAGCCTCCCTGCCTCCCCTCCCACTTAGCTCCAGCCTCCCCACTCATGCCCAGCAGGTAAGCGGCCTGGTTTCCCACGCACGGGGACCTGAGAAAGCCACCTAGTCAGGGAACAGGGACACACGGCTTCCAACCACGAACTCAGGCTGCTGGCCCGATGTCGGCACCGTATTTTTAGGCTTGGTGATTTCTGTACCTGCTGGCTTCTGTGCGTCCCAGGCCTCTCTCTCTGCCTCCTAGCTTCGGCATTGCAAAGATCCCTCTGCAGTGGCTCACTGCTTCTGTCTCCCTCCCAAAGCTCTGGGTCTGTCCCTGCAGAGCAGGACATGGTCGGGAAAGCTCACCATCAGGAGCCTCTCATGTGTTGGTAGTGCCGACTGGCCAGCCTCCAGCCATTTCTTAAGTCCATGCCCTCGCCTGCCTCCCCAGGGGCTATTTCCTCAGGCACGGATGGCAGTCCTCAAGGGCGGGGCCTTGATGCCACCTGGGATGAAGGTCTTCTGGTACCCACCACCCCGCCTCCATACCCTTTGCTGCTTGGAGTGACCAGGAGTGGGGGTTACAAGATGAGGACCCGGGTCCAGCCCCATCGCCTGGGCTTCGTGGTGAGGTGAGCCCATGCCAGGAAGATGCCTCCTCAGGGGCAGCCTTCCTCACCGACTTCTCTGCTCCCTCCCCCTCTCCCTGGGTGGGGAGTGAGAGGGGACCTCCTGGGGGAAGGACTCACCTCATTTGTTCCCAGAGACAAGGGAAGTCTCTAGCACACAACCTTGAGGCTGAGAGAGGCCTCCTCTTTGTACCTTGCCACACCCTTGTCTCTGGCGCTGCCCCCCAGCCCCCATTTGGTCTGACTCCTCAGTACCCTCCTTCTCACATTCAAAGGCTGGAAACCATGACCAGAAGTTTGGGGGCATTGCGTTTGGCCTGACACTGTTCTGGGAGCTAATGTTTGGGCTTGGATCCCTTCTGAATGTTATGTTTTTTGTTTGTTGGCTGGCTTTGCCTTCAGGAGGTGTGAACCTTCGACTGGGTTTGAGTTTCTGGAAACCAGGAAGGTTTGTGTTCATTTCAAGGTTCAGAAAATCACTGTGGTTTTGGGTCACGGTTGGGTTTGATTTGCGTGCTTGATGGCAGCGGAGGCCCGGGGGCTCTGAGCTAGGCCTGAGCAGGGGTCCCCGTGGGATCGGAGTGACAGACACTTGGGGTGTCCCCTGGGAGGGGCTGGTCCTGGGCCAAGCCCACAGGGCGAGTGGCTGAGGTGGAAGGGAGGGGCATGGCACTGGTTCTGGGGAAGTGGAGACAGAGAATTCACTTTCCCTCAAACTTCTTATCACAGAGCATGCCTGGATATGATTTTCGGGGACACAGGAGAGGGGGTTTGTGGGGAAAGCTTGCAGCGAGAGCCAGGAGGAGAGTGGGACGGCCCCAGACACTGTGGTGGGAGGGAGCAGCCAGGTATCTGCACATGCCTGCTGGGTGACTCGGGGCAGCTCTTCAACTTCTCCGAACTCCTTTCCTCATGTCTTTTCCTATGGTGGTTTTGAGATTAAAGAGGATAATATTTGTAGAAACTCATGGGGGAGGTCAGAATATATTAGGCCTCGTGAGCTCTACAAAGACAGGGCTATGCCTCATTAATCATGTTCTTCCCAAGTTAGCGGAGCGCTTGGCCCTCACGCTCATTCAATGAGCCCTTCTCGAAGCCAGATGGGAACTGGCCGCTTGGTTATTACTGTCAGTTTTAACAGCAAGTCTGTTTCCCTGATTGGAGGTTGGAGCTGGAGTCCTGAACTGCCCTGACTTGCTCTGGAAGGAGCCCTTCTCTCTGGGCACAGCGGTCTTCCTGCAATGGACACGAGCCTTTGGTCACCTCCCAAGGGTGTTCCCCATTCTCGCCAAGGCCTGTCACCTCCTGCCTCCAAGCTGACTTAATCCATTTCCATCCTCCAAGGGCTGGAAGAGTCTTTCTTTGCTAGTCACAAGGAGTTCCCAAAGTGTTTGGGTTTTCAGATTTTGGATCAGCTGGAGGCTGAGGCCCCTTGGTAGAGCGCCCACATGTCCCGGGTTTCCAGCTATAGTCTAAAATCTTCAGGGTCATTGTCTCTGTGAGTGTCAGCCTAATAGCCTTGAATTTTGGTCTGTAAATAATAATACCGGACTCCACTTACCGACTTTCTTGTTCTGGGCCCTTACTTAATCCTCCCCCATGTCCTGGAAGGTGGCATTATAGTACTATCCCCATTTTATAGACCAGGAAAGTGAGGCTCAGAGAGGTCAAGTCCCCAAGGTCCCTAGTGGCCGAGCTGGGACCCAAAGCCAGGTCTCTGGCCCCCTGGTAAACTGTCCTAGTGCACAGGTCGCAACGAAGGCGAGGACCCCTGAGCCTCTGAGGAGTTGGTCTGTGAACCCAAATCTCCAAGGAACCCTTCCCCACCTGGAACAGGGAGGGTGAGGACCCCCCTCCCCAACCTCCTCCCCCAAGGCGGCAAGCGGTCTCCAGCCTTGGAAGACGTAAATGGCTGGCTGCTTTGCCGGGCTGGGCCGTCACAGCCTGTTCAGGGGGGCAGGCGGTCCTGAAAGGTGAACTGTTAGGAGCAGAAGGCCTGGGGCCGTGTCCAGGCTGCCTGCCCGCCACCCCGCACCGATTAAGTCGCCCGGCCCCGCTCAATCCCCGGGTCTGTTTTGCCACCCAAACCGCGGGCCTCAGGACGACAGCCACACGCCCTCCGCCCTCCGCCCCTCACCTTCCTCCTCCCGGGCTGGCAGAGGAGAACCCCGGGCTCGGTCAATGCCCCAGTGTTCCGCCGGCGTCGCCCACGTCAGGGTTACTTTGCCTTCTTCAAATAGGATCTGCTGCTCCCCCCGCCCCCAGGGGGGCTTTACAGGCCCCAGGCCGGCTGGGGTGGGAGCACAGAAGGCCTTTTGTGGCTGACCTGCGAAGGCCCTGGCATCTTTGAAGATGATAAACAACCACTTGAGGAGAGAGTCACGTTTGCAGACGGAAGGACACAATTTAACTTGTCAAAAAACATTTGGGTTTCCTTTCTCACCGGGTTGGGGTGGGAGCAAATGATGCAGCAAGATTTCTGTCCCCTTTCTCCACGCTCTTCTAGATTTCTTCTGCAGCTTCCCTGTTCCTTTTGCCCCCCCAGCCACCCACTCAGCAGCACACGAGGTGTCCCCCACCCTTAGTCTGCCGTCAAGTAGCTCTTGAAACGTGCCCGTGTCTCTCTGTTCCAGGCTCTCCGTTGCAACGAGCCTAGCGCCTGGGCTCTGGGTTTCTACTGCTGCCCGCCTTGGAGCCTCATGGGATGACTTTGGTCAATGCCAGGCTGACCCCATTGGCCTGAGTTACCTCACCGACCATCTCCCCCTCCGCCCCCCTCTGATTTTCTGCTCTGGCCATGCTGGCCTCCTTCCGGGCAGGTTTCTGGCTCAGCGCCTTTGCAAGCACTGTTCCTTCTGCCTGGAATGCTCTTCCCTCAAAACCCCAGAAGGATCCCTCATCTCCTCTAGTTTTTCCAGAAGTTACCTTCTCAGTGAGACCTTGTCTGTCTACCTCATTTCAAATAGCAGCCCCTTCCTCCAACATTCCCCATTCCCCCTGTTGCCACTGTAGGCTTGATTTTTATCCATCACCTTGATCTGACCAGAGGTGGATTTTCCATGAAACTGGTGGTGCTTATACCTCAGAGCCCTGCACTAGCAGCTTCCAAGGCCCTGACCAAAATTGATATTTATAATTCTTCATTCTTAAGGAGTCTCCCCTTTCCCCCAAACTGTATAAGCTTTAGGCCCCACAAAAGCCCAGATCTGCCTGCCTCTGACCTGTTTTAATTTTTTTAATTATGTCTCTCCCTCTGCCATTAAAATACAAACTCCACGAGGGCAGAAGTTTTTATCTTAAAAAAATTTTTTTTAAAAACTGTTTTACCTCCAGGATGTAGAACAGTGGCCACACACAGAAGGAGCTCCAGAAATGTTGCTGTCTGGCTGTATGTCAGCTCAGGTTCATATGTCATTCAGGGCCTCATGTTTCTTTTAGGATTGAGACCAGCCTCCTGGGGCACCTGGGTGGCTCAGTGGTTGTGAGTGCCTTTGACTCAGGATGTGATCCCAGGGTCCCGGGATCGAGTCCTGCATGGAGGCTCCCTGCATGGAGCCTGTTTTTCCCTCTGCCTATGTCTCTGCCTCTCTCTCTCTCTCTCTGTCTGTCTCTCATGAATAAATAAATAAAATATTTTAAAAAATTAAAAAAAGAAAAAAGACCAATCTCCTAACAACACTCTCAAGGCTCTGCCCTCTATCTGCTCCCAAATGTGCTAAGATTCTGACTCAGGGCCTTTGCACAGGCTGCCTTCCTTCCTCCTGCATTGAGGCTCTTCCTCTCCTCTTGGCCTCCTTGTTCTTCCTTCAGGTCTTTAATGCTGGTCATGTGTCCCCGGCGCAGTGGGGCTCTGGGGTCACGTGGCCTCTTGCACCTTGGAGTTTCTCTTGCTAGCATTGTCGTCACAGTCACATGCCATCTGTGCCATTGCTGGTTTAGGATTACAGTCCTTCCAGGACCATGCTGGTCTTGGGAGCTGCCATATTCCCAGTGCAATGTCTGCCATGTGGTCCTTTTCACTGACTCCCTAAATAGCTGATGTGGGAAAGAGCAAAATAAAATCCAGTTGGGGAAAGATGGGAATCAGGCAGTTAATTATCAAAATAAGCAAAATCTCATTAAATCTATGGCGTATCAGAACTGAAAGAGATGGTCCAGTCTGTAACTCATAGACCAGGTGCCCTCACATCCTGGGGGTTCTATGGAGTGTCCTACAGGTTGTTGCTGCATACATGTAAGTGGGTGTGCATGTGCATGAGAGTGGGCATGTGTGTGCACACGTATATGCAGGTGTGCATGTGCATATGTATGCAACTCTAGGCTCAGGTATGTATGTGCAGGTGTGCGTGCAAGTGTTGGGGGTGGGGGGCAGGAAGGTGAAAAAACTGGCAAATAGACGGATGTCAGACACATTCCTACTTCAAACAGAGTCATTCTGCTTTTATCCATTTGTATATTGAACTTTGGCTTCTGCTTTTGTTTGAAAAGAAATAAGCCAAAAAAAATTAAATTAAAAAAAAGAGAAGAAATAAGCTCTCTGGGGGGCCTGGCGGGCTCAGTCGGTAGAACATGCGGCTCTTTTATTTATTTTTTTTAAAGATTTTATCCATTTATTCATGAGAAACACAGAAAGAGAGGCAGAGACATAGGCAGAGGGAGAAGCAGTATCCCTGCGGGGAACCTGATGCGGGACTCGATCTCAGGACCCCGGGATCCTGAGCTGATCAGGATGAGCTGAGCTGAAGGCACACACTCAACCACTGAGCCACCCAAGTGCCCAGAACATGTGACTCTTTTTTTTTTTTTAAAGACTTTATTTATTCGTGAGAGACACAGAGAGAGAGAAAGAGAGGCAGAGACATAGACAGAGGAAGAAGCAGGCTCCACGCAGGGAGCCTTATGTGGGACTTGATCCCGGGACACGGGGATCACACCCTGAGCTGAAGGCAGACGCTCAAGCACTGAACCACCTAGGCTTCCCAGAACATGTGACTCTTGATATTGGGATGATGAATTCAAGCCCTATGTAGAGCTTACTTAAAAAAAACAATTTTGGGGATCCTTGGGTGGCTCAGCAGTTTAGCGCCTGCCTTCAGCCCAGGGCATGATCCTGGAGTCCCGGGATCGAGTCCCACGTCGGGCTCCCTGCATGGAGCCTGCTTCTCCCTCTGCCTGTATCTCTGCCTCTCTCTCTCATGAATAAATAAAGAAAATCTTAAAATAAAAAAACAATTTTTAAAAACAATAAGCTAAAATAAAATAAAATAGAATAAAATAAAAAAAGTTTCTAACCAAAATCAAATTTGGAAGTGCTGGTCTGATCACACCCATCCTTCCTGTTTTACAGGTGGGTAAACGAGGCCCAGAGAAGTAGAAGCACTTGCTCAAGAGCACAGAATGAATGAGCAACAAGCCCAAGGACTATTCCCTGATGTTCAGCCCACTCTTCCTGACTTGGGCAGAGCTTTGCATCATTTCATCTGTGACCAGGTGGCCAAGCACCTGGACGTCCTGAAGCTCATGGAAAAGCTCCAGGGATCATGGAGCTTTAATCCCATCATGTGAATCAGGAATCATTTTAGCTGCGGAAGATATGACTCCCCAGATGCACGCAGTAAAAATCACGATGCTGAGCACAAGTGCTCAGGGGAAAATCCCGACACAGAACACTAACCTGCCTTTGAGTTTTTCAGTTGATATTATTGTCTGAGGTGCTTCTAGCAAACCTCTAGACAAGGTTTAGAACAGGCACCAAAGGTTTAGAAAAATTTATGGGGGCAAAACTGAAAAGGGAACTAATTCTGTCCATTAGTTTCATGGTGTCTGTTTATGTGTGTGAATATGAAAAAGATTAAGAGAATTATTTCTCATATACTTTGATGCTGAAACAAATGCCTCCAACCAATGGGGTCTTGGGGGGGGGGGGAAGAACCATTGTTTTTCATCCTATAAAAATAAATTTTTATTTGTTCTCTGATTACAAAAATAATAGGTACACCCAAAGAAGTAGAACACTATAGAAATATGCACAACTTAGAGAGGGAAGGTGTTTCAATATTGTTCTCCCCCCAAGCAGACTCAGTTAATACTGACTTGTTTTCAGACTTACTAAGTGAGTGCCAGGCACTGGGAGGGCAACAGTGAACAAACACAGATATCATCTGTGATCATCCGGGACTCATAGTTGAGTGCAGAAGAGATGAAATCATCACACAACTGTAAAAATTCAATTGTGTTTTGCATTTAAAAGGAGACATACGAAGGCACGAAATTGGGAAAGAGACCTTGATGAGAAGGCTTGGGAAAGCTTTGTAGAAGGAGTCACAGTGGAGTCTGGGACCTGTTAAGTATGCGAAGATAGGAGAAAAGAGTGATCAAGGAAGAAGAAATGTCTATGCAAAGGCCCTGTGGCAGGAGGGAGAAAAATCAGTGTTGTCAGAGTGACTGGTTCATGGAGAGGCAGCAGAGGCATCTGGGGAGGGGGGGTCTGTGAAGATCATGGCAGAGACTTTGTCCTAACAATAAAGGAAGCCATACTCTTTTAAATAAAATTGAGTATGACCAAATTTGCACCTGCTATCAATTATTTCTCATCGTGTCTTGGTGCATGTGTGCATCCACTCGTGTTTTGGCAGGGTGACTTGTGGAAGCGAAATATTTTACTGGCTCAGGTGGACAGCTTGATCTAGGGCCTCAAACAGCAGCCCCAGTTTCTCTCCATCTCTCAGCCTTGTCCTCTGTCCCGCTGGCCATTTCCGGGCACCTACAGCCCCAGGTACTTACACACCCTCTTCCCACCTGCATCAGTGTGAAAAACAGGGCCTGCGGGTGGGTACCAACCCCTGAGCCAATCACCCATTAGAGGAATGCGATGCTCTGGTCAGGCCCAAGTCACGTGTCCCGGGGGGCGGGGCTCGGAAGCAAGTGTGCAGAGGAGCACCCAGCCCGGCAAGGACCGCATCCCTGTGATCAAAGTCGGAGGAGGGTTATTTCTGGGATTAGGGGGTAGGATTGACTGAGGGGGCACAGGGCATCTTCCGGGAGAGCTGGAAATGTTCTATATCTTGACTTGGGGGTATCTACACGGGCGTGTATGTACCCAAGCACCTGTTGAATTGACACTTGAAGATGTACACACTTCACTGTAAGGTATCCCGACATTTTATGTATTTTATTTTTAAAAAGATTTTATTTATTTGAGAGAGAGTGAGCGTGTGCGAGAGCATGAGCGGGAGAAGAGGCAGAGAGACAGAGAGAGAGAGAGAGGGAGAAGCAGACTTCCCGCTGATCAGGGAGCCTGATGTGGGGCTCGATCTGGAAATTCTGGGATCACGACCTGAGCCGAAGGCAGACGCTTCACCGACTGGGCCACCCAGGCGCCCCATATCCCAAGATTTTAAAAGTACCCGGTGGAGCACGTGGAAGAGGGTGTTCCCGGAGAGAAAAACAGGACACTGTTACCAAAAGAAGGGTGAACGGACGTTCCCTATATCAATATATACGTATGTACAGATAACACACAGATGACTTTTAACATAGTGTGGACACCACAGTACCCCCTCTTATGTCATAGTTTTTGTTTGATGAATCTAGGGGGTCTTCCTACGATGACTACCACTTTATGCCATAGATTTCATTTCAGAAGACCTTTATTAGGCAGATGAGCTTAGCTCTTCAGCACTGCTTGCAGGAAGGGGCACCCCAGAATCTTGCTGGGGACTAGCGCCCTGAAACAACCCATTGCCTGCAGAGGGCTGGCACTTGCATGGTGGAAGACCTTAGGCTTTGCTTGCAAGTTGGCTTTGGCCCCCCCAGAACTGGGCCCTTTTCTCTCCTCTGGGAGTGCTTCTCCCCTTGGACTCTCCTCTTTTGCCTCTCTCCAGTGTGCCCTGCTAAAGGGAGTACATTCTCGCTCATGCTAGGTTGGAAATGACTGGTAGCTTCTAGAGTGCCTCTTTGTGCAGCAAGACACCTGGTTTTCTCTTTACAGCTAGAACAGTGATACTGCTAAAAGAGGCTCTCCCAAAATACAGGGGAATGGTTGGAAATAGGACTCTGGCTCCAGGTACCGGGACTGAAGTCTCATCCTACTGTTGGCTACCTGTGGTCCCTTGGGCATCTTATGACCTCGCTGCACCTTGCTTTCTCCTCTTCTCTGGAGAGGATAGCAGCAGAGAGGGTTAGAGTGCCTGACACACAGTAGGAGCTTTATACATGTTGGTTGCTATAGGATGGTGCTGCCAGCCGCCCTTGGGAGTGCGTGGGAAGTAGAAGGGGGTGTTCCCAGCTGGGGACAGAGGGGTCCCCTCTCCTCTGGTTTTGGCCCACCTTGGTGTCCTCTTTTTCAATCCTCTGTCTGGTTTCCTCTGCTTTTATTCTTTCTTCCCAGGGCATCTTTTCCTTGCAAGGAAGGGACAGCTTTGGGCTTTCCCGGGGAGGCTGCAGGAGGCTGTCCTAGGGTGATGGCTTGAGGGCCTGAGCTCAGGAGTACCTGAGGAGAGATGCCCCAGGTGTCCCCTCTGTTACCCTGTGGCCGGCCAGCTGTCCCCACTTCTGTTTCTGTTCTTCTGACTCAGGAGGCCCCCTGCCTGTCAGCATAACTGGTGAAGAGAACTCAGGCCTTGAAATCAGAGAGATGTGAGTTCAGACGGGGAAGGAAGGTGCTTTGCTTCTGAGGGGCTCTGTTTCCTTGGTGGGGAGAGGAGGCCCACACCGTGCCCGGCAGGGTTGGGAGCGTTAAATGAGGTCACGTCTATGTGGCCGGCACACGTAGGCCTTCACGTTTAGTGTGGGCTTGGTCTTTCTCTTCAGCCTGACTGATGAGATTTACTTGGCGGCCATGTTTGGGGTGTGTGGTCCAATTCACTGGGAGACAAGGTAGGGGGCGTATCCGTTTGCTTGGGCTTTCAAACCAGACACCAGGGCTAGGTAGCTTAAACAACAGAAATTAGTTTTCTCACGATTTTGGCAGGGTGGGTTTCTTCTGATCTCTCCGTGGCTTGCAGACGGCCGTCTTCACACATGGTCTTCCCTCTGTGCTTGTCTGCGTCCTGCCTGCCTCATGTAAGGCCCACCCAGTAGGGCCTCGTGTTACCTTGCCTGTCCCCTGAAAGACAGGTCTCCACATACAGTCACATTCTGATGTATGGGGGTTAGGACTTCAACAGATGACTTTTGCAGAGACGTAGTACTGCCCACTACGGAGACCTTGGACCAAAACAGCTCAGCTGTCCCTCCCTCAGCATCCTGTCTCCTTGCTCTAGGCCTTGGAGGGTTTTGAGCTTCCAGAGTTCCCTCTCTTGTGCTCGCTTGGGCAGCGCACACACTAAAATTGGAAAGACACAGAGGAGATTGGCATGGCCCCTGCATAGGGATGACATGCAAATTCATGAAGTTTTCCATATTTAAAGACGAATTTCCCTCTCCAAGTAGGCTTATCGCTAGGGCAGAGGCTCCTCTTACTGGCTAGCTTGTAGGTAAGAGCAGAGCTTAGCCAAAGCCACTGGGATGGGCAGCAGGGAGGACGGCGACCCAGGAAGGAAGGTCACCGGCCGGGGCAGGTGCCTGGCCGTTGCAGAAGCCACCCATGCTCCTGGGGTGGTAGCAGCACCTGGGCTGGTCCTGGGCTGATCCCGGGCCCAGCCATTTCCTATAGGGTCTCTGTAAACCTGACTCTGCCACGTTGCAGGCTTCCAGATGCCAGTCCATTCCCCACTTGCTAGGCTGCCAGGCCTGGGTGTGGGGCATCGGGGAGGAGATGGGCAGACCGTATTTAGTGAGACGGGCAGACTGGCAGTCATCCCCACGGAGCAGGGTGGGATGGCATGAGTTTGAAGCTAATCTCATTAGCAGCCACATCCTGCATCTCCCGAGGCTCTTCCCCGCCCCCGCGGCCCACAGCTCAATGCCCACTCCTGGGCAGAAGGCAGACGAAGCATGAGCACGGCCCAGGATTGGCACCGATCTCTGGACCTCAGAGACGCTGCCATGGCCATTCTTGCCATCCAGGACAGGTCCTGCAACTGACTCACTCTGTGCCGAGGGCAAGAAATTTGAGTCTCTGTGAAACCATTTCCTCTGGATGTGCAATGGGCCATACTACAGGATCCCATGACTAAAAAGGCCTCCCAGTCTCTATGGTGATTTCTGTGCTAGGAACACATGTGTGCCAGCTTATGCTTCAGCTGAAGCACATAGTGCTTATTGCATGAGATGGGGCCTGGGGGTGAGGGTCAGGGCCAGGTGGAAACACTTCAGAGATTATTAGAATACTCTGGAACAGGAGGATTGACCAATACTCTTTGGGACAGAGGATACGGGGAGACAAGGCTACCCACCTGTGGGATTTGCAGCTCTCTGTTTTGTGTGGGAGCTGAAAAACTTAGGAATTTGCCCAGAGGTCTAATCATAGAATTTTAATCTACATTGATGCACATACACATCAAGATTTCCTTTTGAATGAAGTCGTGTATAAAAGAAAGTGCACAACCTCTTTTGATCATCAAATAAAAGGAACAGAGCGATGCATCATGCTTTCCTTTTTACCTTGGCCACCAGGAAGCTCTGGGTAAGATCTAGGCCAGTTGCTATACCTTCTGGATCTCTGGTTTCTGACACAATTTCCCCCTCCTTTCTCTTAGTTCATATTTGTTACTTAAATTATGCACAAGCATTAAAATGAAAGGGGATATGACATATGCATGATTACTTGGTATGGAATTTGGCATACGGTAAGTATTGAGGTGTGTTTGTCTATGCGCGAGAGTCATACTTCTGACATTTATACGTAGGGACACAGAATGCCAACTTTCATGATCTGTAATCTTATTTTTAAAAAAAAGATTTTATTTATTTATTCATGAGAGACACAGAGAGACAGAGGCAGAGACACAGGCAGAGGGAGAAGCAGGCTCCATGCAGGGAGCCCGATGCGGAACTCGATCTCGGGACCCTGGCATCACGCCCTGAGCCGAAGGCAGATGCTCAACCACTGAGCCCCCAGGTGCCCATTCTGTAATATGATTTTATTTAACAGCCCTTACTCTGTGCCAAGTGCTGCTGACGTGCTTTCCAAATATCAATTCAGGTGATCTTCAGGACAACTCTGGGAGATGCATACTGGTAGCAGCCCCATTTTGCAGATGAGGAGACCGAAGGAGGTGAAAATGAGGCCACTCACCCAGAGTCACATGGTTATAACATGGCAAGCCAGGATCTGAATCCAGAGCCTACGCACCAGGTCTGTGCTTTGGGACTTTGCCACACTATTGGAGCCACCAGCCACATGTGGCTACCGAGCACCTGGCACGTGGCTTGTGTGACTGAGGAACTGAGTTAAATCAACTTTAAAATTTTGTGTGGCGACTGACGGCTGTGGAGGACAGTGCAGCTGTCGAGCATCACGCTTTGCTGCCTCTCCCCCATCCCTGATGTCGGCTTGGGAGGCAAAATTTGGGGCAGCGGAGTGGAGTTGAGTCTGCTGTAGGACTCAAATGCCTGAACTCCTCCCCCCCCTTCTCTCCCTCGGTTTCCTTCTTTTTAATCATCATAGGTAATACTTTCTGAGCACTTGTGATTCTCACTTAATTCTCCCCCAAATCCTTGGATGTAGCTACTAAGAAACCTGTTTAACAGAAGAGAGGACTGGCTCTCAGAGAAATTAAGTGTCTTGTGCAGAATCGTGAAGCCGGTAAAGTGGCCGAGCCAGAATTTGCACCAAAGTCTAAATGTTTGTAAAGCAAATTTTTCTTTTTCTTTTCTTTCTTTCTTTCTTTCTTTCTTTCTTTCTTTCTTTCTTTCTTTCTTTCTTTCTTTCTTTCTTTCTTTCTTTCTTTCTTTCTTTCTCTTTCTTTCTTTTCCTTCCTTCCTTCCTTCCTTCCTTCCCTTCCTTCCTTTTTCTTTCTTTCTTTCTTTCTTTCTTTCTTTCTTTCTTTCTTTCTTTCTTTCTTTCTTTCTTTCTCTTTCTCTTTCTCTTTCTTTCTTCCTTCCTTCCTTTCTTTCTTTCTTTCCTTCTCTACCTTTTTTATTTTTTGTTTTCAAAGTGTGTTTATTTAGGGGAAAAAGTGATTATAGAAAAATACTTGAAATAATTTGCCAGTGAGGTTGCAGATTCTAACAATAACCCACATTTTAGGTTTTTAAGTGTGCGGTTTCATAATTTAAACAAATCGAAAACTTTTTTAAACAAATTATATCAAAGAGCTCTCAATATACTCTCTACCTTTCTTAAAAAGTAAAATGTGTTCCCTTCCAACTCCATAGGTCACATGCCTATCAGTTTCCTCCAAAGGAGAGTTTCTGTTGTTATCTAATGTCAGCATTTCCAAAGGAAGGAGAGAGGAAGACAGAGGTGGTGAGCAGAGGCGGGTGAAGTGTTGGGTCAGCACAGGCGCAGAACAGCTGGTGGGGACATCATGCATCAGGGGGAGGGCCTGGCGGGGCTCAAGAGACAGCCAGAGAGCCACGTCTCTCTAGGTGGTGCCCTGGAGAGCCCAGGACCAACCCCACCTCCACCCAGGGAGCTCTGCACTCTGGGAGAAGAGTCAGAAAGGGACACCTTAGTTTCCTCATCTGTTCAATGGGGACGAGGAGGATTAACTAGGAGGGTGTCTGAGAACACTCCTGGCAGATGGAACAGTACTTGCCTTTCCCGCCCCAGAGCTGGTCTCTGGGGTAGGAGCTCCCGGGAGACCTCGCAGGGGAGAAGCAGCACGGTGCTGTCTTCACTGTGGGCGAAGGGGAGGACACCAGCTTGTTAGCTGAGGGGTCGGGGTGGGCGGCGGGGGCTGCTGCGCATGGCTGTCGGCTGAGATCACTCCCTCCTCTCTTCCAGCTGCCTGGGGATATTATGAAGTTGCAGAGACAGGAGAGGAAGCTCAAGCTTGGGGGCCTCTTTGGGGGGCTAGGGAGGGGAGCAGAGAAGGAGACGCTAATGAAAAAAACATTCCTCGTTCAAGGTGACTGAAAGGTTTCGAGGCTGCTTGGGTCAGGGTCTGGCTGTGGCTAAAAACAAGTCCCCCAGATGGGAAGGAGCCAGGCCTGGGACAGCTGCTGAGGGGGAGGCTGGTGTTGGCCCAGCTGACTGACCCTCTTAGGGCGGCTGACCTCCGAAGACCCCTGACTCTGAGGACAGACACCTGAGATGGGGCAGCTGTGAGGTCCTGGGCCAGAACATCTGGATGCACTAGGCTCGTCCTGCCTGTGGTCTTCCCCACCCCGCCTTACCGCCTGTATCTGGGCTATCTTTGGGCACCGGGAGGTAGAGGTGCTGCTGAAAAGTTTGCAGCCTGACCCAGAGATGACCCAGGCTGGGCCCGGCCTGAGAAACAGGAGAGCCTGTCAAGATGGGAAGCCCAAGATGGGTTTCTTGGGGGCAACTCCTAACTCAACTCCTGACTTGGCCTCTAGATAATTTCTAGGCCAGCAGAGAGTGTGCGACTTCTGACCAGCGTCTGAATAAAGGCCACTCTCATTAGAGAAAACCAGCTTTCCCAGACGAAGCTGGTCCTTGAAAATGGCCCGTGGGGTAGGCATTCTCATCTCACAGCTGGGGAGCTGAGGTTCAGAGAGGGGAGGACCTCCAACTAGCCAGCTGAGTGAGGGGCAGGGCTGGGACCAGATTTCAGATGCCAGGGTAATCAGGAGCCCTTTGCGATGTCGGCCGCTTCTCCCCCACTTTCTTCTGGTTGCTGCAAAAGCTCCAGAAGGCTCAGAGACCTCGAGAGAGAGCCCCAGCCTGCCTGGAGTGCAGTGTGCTGGGGCAGAGCAGAGGGGCGAGAAGTGCATGTGTTTTGTCCTCAGGCCACTTTGACAGAAGGCAAAGGTCCTATTGCTTAGAACGAAGGCCCAGGGGACACCGAAGGAGTAGATCAAAGCTGCGTGGAACCAAAAATAGGCCCCTCATCGTGTGCTGGGACCCCTGTTCCTTCCTCTAAGCCTGATTTCATCAGGACTGGCCTTGATCCCTCTAGACTGAAAGGGGGGCCCCCTGCAGTGTGTTTTAGTATCACACAGAACACACTTCATTGGGAGTGAAGCTCTGGTTGGCTGCGTAATTGCCTCTTTCACCCCTGTAGGCCCCGCTAGGATGGGGACCCCGCCACCCCTTTTCTGACTACCTCAGCATTTGTCAGAGCCCAGTTGCTTGAGAAAGTTGCAGAAGATGCCCATGGCTCTGAGCTGGTCCAGTGGGGATGCCCGGCCTCCAGAAGTCCCCCTGTTGGGCATCTGAAAGCCAGATGGCATCTTAACTCTTCTCAGACTGGTAAACCATCATGTCTGGAAGAAACCCCGGAGGTCATCTCATGCAACTCCCTTCTGGTACAAGTGGGTAAACTGAGGCACAGAGCAGGAGAGGCACTTCCCTAGCGACAACTGGAGTGGAGCTCCTGACCCTGACTGGAGAGCCTTCTGGGAGTCCACACTGCTTTTCTGGAGAAGGGCCCATGTGGATGGAGCAGGATGTGGCTAGACTGAGGCCTGCTCGCATGTTCTGAAAGGAGGGAGCCCCTGGAATATTCAGAATATGCCCAGTGAGGTGACTTGCCCAGGTCACACGGGCCCAGGAAGTGGAAAGGGACAGGCCAGGCCATAAACTCATGTCTCTCCTTGACCCTATGCTTCTCTGGAAAATAGTTAGCTAAGGAGTGCTTATAAAAAATCCTAACTGCCCATTTGCATTCATTTTTGCCCACTTCAGACACTCTGTATCATCCCTTCTTCTTTTTCTGTTTTAAATTGAAGTTGTAGATCCCCAGAACCCCCCAAAAGAAAAACAAAACCGAAAATAGCCCTCTGAGTCCAGAAAGATATGATGGGCTGGGACACCAGCCTCTCGGCATCTTCTAAAGTAAGGACTCCCGTATTTCTGTTCAGAAGCAGAACGGCTTTCTTTCTTTCTTTCTTTTTTTTTGTCTTAGACAATGTGGTTCTAATATATATCAACAGAGCCAAAGAAAAGCCTTTTTTTTCTTTCTTTCTTTCTTTTTCTTTTTCTTTTTTTTTTTTTTAAAGAAGTTAACTTCATTTCAAGAACTTGTGTGTTTCTCATTAGTAACGCTGTCTTTTGAAATCCAGCCCAGGGAGGCGATTCCAGTTGAAATCAAAACTGATACGCAAGGGTTTGACTCAAACGCTTCTCTTTCCCTCGCTCGCTGCCTGCTGGTGCCATTGGCTGCAGGGAGGGGGACAGAGCAGGACCAGAGGCCGGATCTCTGCTCCCCAGCCCCTGGTCCCAGGCCACTGTGACTGTGGGGTAGCCAGGGAGCTGGGAGGCAGGGGGTCTTTGGACCTGGTGTGTGCTTCTCACCTGATGCGGGGAGTTGTGGTGAGACCTTGAGGCCTGGAAGGAGAGAAATCAAGCCCCCCGGGCCTGGCGACCTGGACCCCAGGACCTTACAGAGGGCACAGGGCTGCAGCCATGGCCAGGGCCACGAGCTGAGTAAGTGTTACGTGATAGGGCATGATCGAGTCATCCCAGGAGGAGCCATGCTGCTCTCCGAATTGTAGATTTTTCAACTTGTTCTAAGTGGAAAGCCCCACTTTTTACTTTTTTGAGCCAGTTTCGGCATTTCTCCTCTGTGAGACCAGGCCTTCTGGAGAACATTAGAAAAACAACAAAATCTTGCCATGGTCAGCCAAGGAGCTGCTCATCCTTCCTGCTAGTGGAGGCCACTTTCTCTAGGCATGTCAGTTCTGGATGGATGAGGAAGGCAAAGGGCATTCTCTTCTTGCCTTTCTCTGCTCTTCTGTCCACTGACCCTCTAAAGAGGGATTTTTTTTCCTTGATAAAAATAACACCTTGTTCTTAGGAGGTGGGCCCCTTCCTAAGGCCCCCCTGACCCAACCCCCTCATCAAGATTTCCCCATCCTTCAAAACCTAGCAATGTCCTTCCTTCCATGGGGAGCCTTTCTCTATCCAGTACTGGTGATAACTCCAGTCTTGGGGTTCAGGCTGAGCCACTCCATTTATCATTAATGGAGTGATTTTTTTTTATGATCAAAGTGTTCCTTCTTGCTTATATTATTTAACTTTCTGGACATCCAGACATTTCTGTCTTGTCCCCTTATTTAGACAGTCTGACTTTCTTGGGGACTGAGACTTTGGCAACACTGTAGCCCTACAGAGTTTAGTAAATAATAGCAGTAATAATTAAAATAACTATTAACCCTGTTTTTTTTCCTACATCAACCTATGTTCTTACTGGTCCCTTTAACAGCCACTCCCTTAGAAAAGTAAAAAAAAAAAAAAAAAAAAATTCTGAGGGATGAAAAGAATAATTATTGCACCACTTTCTCTGTGGGACCCCTTCCAGTTCTAAGTGCTGTGAAGCTGTGTTTGGTTGGGCAGCCACCATGTGCTTGGGCTGCTCATTGCCTTGTTTGAAGACTTTGTGGGTTTGTTGATAAACTCTTCGGTTCTCTGTGAATGAGACTAAGGCACCATGGTTTCCCCACGCCCCCCTTCCCAGATTAGGTTTGGGGAAACAAAGCAATGTGTCGTGGAGGAGAGTGGTTCACCTCCCAGCCCTGTCCCACACCTGCATTGGGCCTGCCGAGCCTCAGTTTCCTCATCCATGAAATGGGAATCATTATGGTGCCTTCCTTGCATAGTTATGGTCTAGATGAAGTGAGGCCTCAGTAACATTGCACTTGCTACCATTTGTTGACCTTCGCTGGGCCAGGCGTTGGGCCGAGCGCTTGGCCCAGAAGTCTAGAAGCTCAAACATCAGGACATTCCAGCTATTCTATGGCTGTTGCATCAGCTACACCTCTCTTTGGGTTGGCTCCCTCTGTGATCCACTCTGTACTTCCCCTTTGCAGCCACCACCCCCATTTGTATCTACTGTGTGTCATGTGAGTAGTTGACATAATTTTCCCCAATAGAAGCTCCCAGAGAGCCAGGGCATTGTCTGTTTTCACTCCCTACCCATGACCAGGGCCTACCTAGAGACTTAATAAACATTAGTTTCCATCTCCCTTGGGTCCCTTTTCTGAGTTAAATCAGTACTTCCCTTGTTTCCCTGAAAACCTTGTATCAAGGACTGTCAACCAAGGCCACTGGATGGGGACTTCATGTCCATATCATGGTCTGAGCCATGCAGGGATGTTCTTTCCTGATTGCAACCTGCAAGATTTGTGAGCCCTTCCTCCTGCTGAGGACTTGGCATCTGATGGCCACCCCACATCTCCATCTGATCCATTCTAGTCTTCCTTCAGGGAAGGAAGGTTTCAATGCCACTTCCTCTGAGAAGCCTTTCTTGATTCTCTATGACGGATGTAGAGAAATGAAAATAGCACCGGTGATGTCTCATTCATTGGTTGGTGGTTCCCCAGGGACTCATTGAAGTTTTGACTTCCCAGGGGCCCAGTACAGAGACAGTGACAGTGACCAGTAAGTGCTGATTGAATCAATCCTGTCAAAGCAAAACCAGACCAAGTCACTCCCACACTGCCCAGAAAATGTTAGCACACACCCTTGTGATTTACACAGTTAATTTCTTTCTTAATTCATTCAAAGAAAATTTTGTTGAACACCCATTGTTGGTTGCTATGCCTCAAGCTGGTGCCTGGGAGCCGGTGGTAAATTGGACAGATTCATTTCTGTGTCCCAGCTACCTCGGAGCTTCCTGTCCAGGTCAGTGGATTCATGGGCAAGGTCAAAATAAAACCAGGGAGTTGGAGGGAAATCACCAGCCCCAAGCTAACCATGCATCTGCAAAGCAGAGGATGAAAAATGGGTGCATGGGTCCAAGCTTCCTCCTGTGGCTCCAGCACCTGAGGACCAGGGGAGCAGACAGGCAGGGACAGGACAGTCCAGCTCCCCAGGCAGGGCTGACCCTCTGAACTCAGGGCAAGGGGGACTGTGTCCACCCAGAACCAGCTGGGGCCGCCCACCGCTGAAAGGTCCTAATTAGCTCATTTCCCCAGCCCCGTGGGCTGCGAGCAAGTTCCCTTCACCTTTTGCCCTGCCCCATCTCACTCAATTTAGCAGTTCAAGGTTCACTGTGGTGTCAGGGTGGGGACAGAGAACATGTCCCCCACTCCCATGCCATTAAATAAAACCATCCCTTTGTGGCTGGCTCCACCCTGAAGACTTTGGAAGCCTTCCCTCCCCAGCCTGGTTCTGGTGTCTACATTGAGGACAGAGCCTGTGGGTCCAGAGCCCTAGCTTCAAACATTGTCAAATGGCAGAGACATTGGCTGTGTGATCCCAAGCAAGTGGCTCACTCTCTCTGACCCTCAGTCTCTTCAATTATGAAGACACTAACACTTGTTTCACCTGGTGGCTGTGAGGATGCAATGGGATAAGGCCTGGGAGTCAAGAGGCGCAGGGCTCAGATATAACCTTCAATTTTGGCCCCTAGACTCTGCCCAACTTTCCCAGATGGTAAGCCCTGTGGGGGCAGGTGCAGGTGCAGTGTCTACTCTGCTCACTGCTGTATTTCCAGCATCTTATTGAGGTCGTGGCTGGAGGAGGAGCTTTCTCATTCTCTTCTTTAGTCAGTTAGTACATATTAAAGGCTTCTGATGTGCCAGGCCCTGGGCCTGGGGAATATCTGGTGACAGAATGGATATTTTCTTCCTCCTCCCACCCCTTCTGCAGGGCTGAGCCCTGGTGAAAAGGGGCCTCCACCAAGCAGGTAAGACCACTGGATGGAGAATGAGACATGGGGTCAGGAGGCTAGGAAAGAGTCAGAGCTCTGAATCCTGGTAGCCCGCCTCTCTTAGGAAATGGGGATCAGTTCTTCCTTCCTTGGCCCCACCCCACCCATGACCAAGATCCCAACCCCAGAGGTTCCCAACCAAGGCCTGGGACTGGAGGAAGTCTGGAAAACCACCCTGTAGCTCTCAGATCTTCAGCTCCCTCAGCAGAGGGAGTGGGAATAAACGGTCCTCTGTCCCGAGGTGACATGTGGCATTGACCAGGGCATGAAACAGCGGTGAAGACTGTAAAGAGCCTAGCACAGTGCCTGGCCAGGAGAGGAGCCACCGTGTCCCCTTCCTTCTCTTTAGCCATCGTGATGGCAATTTGTTTTCTCAAAGTGTGCTCCTTGAACTGGGGAGCTGGTTGGAGATGAGCAATCCCAGGCTGCTATGCTAGACCCACTGAGGCAAAACCTACATCTTAACAAGACCCCCAGGTGTTGGGGTGCCCACCCAAGTTTGAGAAGTGCCGTTCTACTCCATGCCCCTGAGCTAGTCATGACTTCTCTGTGTCTCTTCCTCAACTGTAAGAGGAAGTGATGTTAATAATGACTGTCCAGACTTGGCATACATCAAACAGAGCAAGAAAATCCAGTATGGATAAAAAGAATGGGATGGCATGCTCCCGAACCAAATCGAAATGAATGGACTGAGGGCTTTCTGCTGGGCCGCAGCCTGTGGGTTGCTGGAAGCAGATGGAATCCAAGAGTGGGGCAGGGGACAGGCGTTGGGGTCTCCTCCATCCTGTGCTGGGTTTAAAAATAGAGCTTAAGGGAGCATTATGCATCTGGACGGGTAAAATACCTTCTCCTGCTTCTCTTTATGGGTCTGTGCAGGGGAGGTCAGGAATCACGCCCCATCCTGGGTTTACAGGACCTTTCCCTAATAAAGCGGAGGGCCGGGAGGCCGCGCATTCCAGGGGACGTAATTAAAACCACCGAGGGTTATTTGGAATAACAGACCCGTTAGTCGGAAGCACTTGCCATGCTAATTCAAACAAGGTGATTACAGGCGATTAGCGAACCTAATGCCTTCAGTTTAGAACCAGCCCTGGGAGGGATGAGCCAATGGCCTCTGCTACTTCCTGTGGGTGGTGCAGGGGGCTGACCTGGGACTGAAATTTCATAAGGTCAGTGCTAAGTGGGGCTCCTGGGCCCCCCACCTGGGTAAGAGTCTCTCCCAGTGCAAACTCCTTCCCTGGAGGGAAGGAGGCAGCCATCTCCTGGGGAGAGTCAGAAATGAACCCCTCCAGGTCTCCTGGGGACCATTCTGGGCACACTCCCCAAGAGCTGACCCTTCCTAACCCCTTCAGCCCCATCCTCTGTGGCCTCTTGAGGGCAGGTGCCGGGTTTTGCGGTCCCTGCATCCTCCCAAGGGAACGTTTAGGGCTGCACCTGAGAGCGCCTAATAACATTTTACTTAGCACTTACTATGTGCGAGCACTGGGCCAAGCAGTTGATGCGCATGGCTCCATTTAATTCACTTCCATCCTTCCCGCTATTGTTCCCATCTGACAGATGTGAAGTGTGAGGCAGAGAGGGAAGTCCATGCCACGCCACTGGACAGAGAGTGGTCAGGAGGGGGCTTCGCCCCAAATCCACGTGACTTTCAAGTGCCCCCATGACCTCGCTGAATGCTTCCCACAAGTCCACGAGGTGGGGGCTGTTATCACTGCCACTCCCTCTTGCAGGTGAAAGGACCGAAGGTCAGAGAACCAAGTAACTGGCAAGAGGTCATGAGCTGGTGAGCGGCTCAACTGGGATATGACTCTTATGTTGCTGCTCACACACCACACACACACCCCTCTTCCTTTGAATCTCTTCACTGTAGCACTCTGGGAAGGGCGCAGGACGGTGGAAGGGGAGGAGGCCAACAGGGAGGCTCCCTAGGGAAGGGCATCCAAGACAGAGGGACCTGAACAGATACATGAAATAGGGAGTTTTCAGCTGCATGTCAGGAACCCCCAAATCTACCGGCTTAAACTTACTTAGTAAGAAATATTGGGGTACTTGGCTGGATTGGCTGGTAGAGCATGCAACTCTTGATCTCAGGGTCATGATTGGGTGCAGTGATTACTTAGAAATAAAATCTTAAAAAAAGAGAAATATTTATTATCACCAGCCATGAGAAGTACTGAGGACTGATTAATTTAGGGGCTCCACAGCATCGTCAAGAACATTGGTCACCTTCTTTCCTTCCTCCCCTCCCCTGGTCAACCATCAGATATTACTGGGTGCCGTCTGTATGGCAGGCACTCTCCGGAGCCCTGTGGTTATGGTGGGAGAGAAACAAAGTCCTTGCCTTTTTGGAGTTTATGTTCCTGTGTGAAAGACTGATGATAAACACGCACACACACACCCAACCACACATACATACAATGTATATCTTATATACTGTATATATATAATGTGTCCATATGATTACATCCACATATTATATATAACTGTAAACTATATATATAACTATATATATGTAAATGTATTATACACCCAGCACAGTGTGTATATTATATGTACACATTGTGTGTGTACATATATGTATTATATGAATAACATGATACCAAATAAGAGCTGTTAAAAAACAAACAAGAGAGTAGAGTAATAGAGGGGAGAGAAGTTAGGGAAGATCTTCTAAGGAGCTGGCCTTTGAACAGAGACCTGAATGAAGTAGAGGAATGACCTCGGTGAGATCTGAGGAAAGTGTTCCTGGCAGAGGGAACTGTGTGTGCAAATGCCCTGAGGTTGCATAGTGCTTGCAGTGGAGTGAGTGAGACCTCTTTGTTGTGCATCCTCCAGGCAAGTCTCCTCATGGTGGTCAAAGTGACCAGCCATTCCAGGCACCATAGGCAGACAGGACATAGGCCAGTGAATAAGAGTGTATCCCTTAACTGTTTGTTTCTGCTTTGTAAATCTTTGAAGAAACCATTCCCAGGAGTCCCCAGTGGGGTTTTCCTCAGTCTGTTTGGCCAGAGACACAGGCCCATGTCTGACCCCATCCCGACAGGGGGGTGGGACTACAGTGGTTGGCTTAGACCACTGAGGATACATCCTGGGAACTAGAGGCAGGGCTGTCCGGAGGGAGGGGGTAGATATACCTCTAATAAAATGAGATCCTGCCAGGGAGGAGGAAAGGGGACATAAGTAGAAAGGATGTGTACAACTATGGGCCATGACTTTAAAAAGAAGGGGCGTGTCCTTCCCTTCACTGGTTGGAATGTGGGCTTGCTGATGGTCAACAAGTAGTGACCATGAGGACAAAGCCTGCTGGCTTGGGTTGGCAGAGCCACGAGACAGAGGAGACTGGGAATCATCAAATCAGCTGGAATACTTGCCATTAGATGATGTATAGAGAAAGGAACAGGAAGTCTGATTTAGCTCCAGCCCTGCCTCAATCAGACTAAGTCCTCTTTACAAATCAGGGCTCCTGTCAGGCTTTACTATGCTTAAAACAAGACTTTGACAATGGCTGCTGTAGTCCAACCTCCTTGTGTGACAAACTGTACACTGAGATCCAACAAGGGGAAGGGACTTGCCTAGGATTACACATTCAGCTGGTGTCAGAGCTGGGGCCAAACTCAGACCCTTCCCAAAGGGAGCAGGTTCCAGATTCCTGGATCTTTCCAATCAAGCACACTCTCTATTGGGATCTTGAAACTGTGCTATGGAATGAACCTTGTTGATCCCAGGCCTAAAGGAAGGACAGCCTCATGGTTCCAAGGCATTACATTCTCATGTGGTCACTTCGGGTTTTATTTCTATCATCACATTCACCTCAGCCAGGGTGTAGACCTGGGCAGGGAGGTGGCTGATCCTGGCTTTTGTTAGCAGGTCTCAAAAATATTCAAAGAATCACCTGGGTGTGTGTGTGGGGGGTGGGTGCATATTCCTGGGTCCTATCCTGAAAGATTCTGATCCAGTGGGTTTGAGGTAGGGCCCAGGAATCAGCCTCAGAATTAAAGCCTCCCTGGAAAGCTATCCTACAAGTTGCCCCAGGCTATACCCTGAGAAACACTGGCCCAAAGGATTCCAAGGAAAGTTCCCTCTATCAAAAAAAAAAAAAAAAAAAAAAAATCCACGACCAAATCTGAGACTTGACACTGCTTGTCCCCATGCCGACCCATTTATTATAGCTGGAGATCAGACTTGCTTCCTGGGGAAGAGGGTTGGGGTTGTTCTATTTTGATTAAAATGTGAAAATAAGTGGGATGCGCTCTTTCCTGAGAGAAGGTTTTGCAGGAAGCTTAAGGGTGCACTGGTTACCCAGGCATCATGAGTAAAGGACATTATAGCTTCTGCCTCACGGATCTGTCTCCCTCATCCCGCTCCCTCTGTCGTGCAGTGGGCAGGCCCCGGGGTACTGTGCCCCTTTCTTCCTGGGGTAGTTCTCTCCGTCATCTCCAGACCCCATGGATCCAGGGGCTCTACCTCAATATTTGACTTTCAAAATATTCCTTGCTCTCTATGGCACAGCTAACTAAAACAATAAACAAAACCCCCATCTTTTGACAAAATTCATAGTTGGAAAAGTAAAAAACAAGTATGTGGATCTCTTGAAAATTAAGATTGCATAGTTCTATTTAAAAGAACACTTCCCCTCTTGGGTAAGAAGGTTGAGAAGGTGACAATGTCCAGCAGGCTGGTGTCTTCACCCTGCTGCATTGTGACCAGCACCTATGGCTGGATAGCCAACATGGAGCAGGTCATGGGAGCCCAGGTGCTTCAGGACAACTGGACAGTGGGCTATGTGATGGCCAAAAAGCCCCTGGAGATCAATCCTGGTCATCCCATTGCAGAGACGCCCCAAGTTGGCAGCGGATGAGGACAAGGCCATCAAGGACCTGGTGGTGCTGCTGTTTAAAATGGCACTGCTGTCCTCTGGCTTCTCACTGAGGATGTCCAGACTCACTCCAACCACATATGCTGCATGATCCAACGAGGCCGGGCACAGCAGAAGACGAAGTGACAGCAGAGGAACCTGGTGGTGCTGATCCTGACGAGATCTGCCCCTTGAGGGTGAGGAGGATGCCTCTTGTGTGGAAGTAGATTAGTTTCTACTAATCTAATGTGTGCCCTCTGCATAGTGTCCCCATGGCTCCCCGGCAGCCCTTGAGTGACCCCAGTTCAGTTGGTTCCCTCTCCTGATGTCTAGTGGGGTTTTCCTCCTGTCTTTGTCTGAGGAAGGATACCCAGGCCTTAAGCCCTATCTCTTCCCATATTTGACAAGGGGCTTGGATATGTATTGTGGGTTTTTTGGTTTATTTTGTTCTGAAATTAAAGTATGTAGAATAAAGAAGATACAATTTTACTCCCCCCCCCCCCCCGCAAAGAACATATCCCCAAAAGTAGTCAGGTCCTGATATTCCTTGCCTTTGGCTTAGATTTCCCGAGATCTAGGTTTCAGAACCCCCAAAGTCACTGCCCTGCTTACCTGTAATCAGGAATTCCAGGGTTCATTGGTTTCAGGTATGGCTGGATCCAGGGGCTCTATGTCTATCTCTCTTCTACCTCTTGACCCTGCTTTCCTCTATGTGTCTTCATTCTCAGGCAGGCTTTCTCCCTGTGTTGGAAAAGATAACTTCTGGAAGCCTGGTATGCATGGTGCTGACAGCTTGGGATCCTAAGGAGGTACCCCATATGGATCTCTTCCAGCATCTATATACCAAATCTCACGAAAGGACTCTGATATGCCCTACGGAGGCCCAATTCTTCGATCAATCACTGTGGACTACAGAGTGGAGGTTCCATGGTCTGCAGGTGTGGATCCTGTGCCCATCTCCGTCATCTAGGGATCAGCTGAGCACTGAGATCATCCCTCATGAGCTGTGGAATGGGATGAGGGTGCTCTAATAGACAGAGAGGGCCCCTGCAGAATAAGAGCTGCCCACCTAAGAAGTGATTAGTCTGGCATCATTCTAGTGTTAAAAAGCAAAGTCTGAATCAACCTAGTGGTCAACCCATGGCTTGTCCCATCATGCCACTGGCTCTTAGGGGATATTGGGAGCCTCCTCTTGAGGCTAAGGTGTCTGTGGATGATGAATAAGGTAGGGCTAGGGTGAAAGTGGTCAAGGTCTTGACCAAGATCTCAGGCAGCCATGACGTAATGGGCAGATCACTGGTCTCAGCATCAGTGATGTAATTCTCCCACTTACTCTGTATTTGGACTCTGCCACTTACTTGTAATTGTGAAATGTAGCTAACCTGTCTGTCAATTTTCTCATCTGTAGAGGGGTACACTTTGCTCAGCAAAGCCTGGCATGGCATAGGGGTAGGGGGAAAAGGTCACAGCTATGCCCTGGCCTTCGGAGTGGACTTGGCAGGAGATGGACAATGTGGCTCCTCCACAGTGGACCTGTGGAGCTGGAGAAGGCTTGTGAGATTCAGCAAATAAAAATATAGGATGCCCCGTTAAATCTGAATTTCAGATAATTAACAAATTTTTTTTTTTTTTTTTTAGTATAAGTATGTCTCCTACAATATCTGGGATAGTCCTATTCAAAAAGTTATTTATTTGCCTGCAATTCAAATTTCCTAGATTTTATCTGGGACCATTAGGTCAGGGGCAGGGAAGTCTGAGGATCTCATTGATTCAGGTTGATGAACCTGATCCTCGGACTGCAGCCTATTTGGGGCTCTAGTTCTATCAGCAGGAATTTGTCTTTCTCTATCTCTTGGCTCTGCTTTCTTCGGTGTTGCTTCGTTCCCAAAGGCTGGGAAGGTGACCACCAGCAGCTCCAGGCTGTCTCTCCCACAGCTTAGGAAACCCAGCCGGGGAAAGCTTGCCTCCTTCTCATATTTCCAGCAAAAGTTTCAGGCCTGACTCTCATTGGCCCAAACTGGGTCACACGCCCTTCCCTGGACCAATCACTGGGGCCTGGGAAGAGGAAGTGTCCTGATTGGCCAGGCCTGGGTAAAGTGCCCTGGTCAAGTGCCCAATGACAGCTGTTCAGCTTGCTCCACCTGGATTAAAAGATGAGGAGTTCCCGGAAGGAGAAGTGGGGTGCTGTCTGCACCAGAGGAAGTAGAACCAGGCTGCAGAAAACAGCAGGTGTCCTCAGTGGGGCACCCACTTCCTCCCGCCTGGAGCCTTGTCTTCAGGATGGGTGGGGCCCCCTCCGCTAAGCCCAGGGAGCACCCGCTCCTTCCCACCGCAGGTCAGGCCTGTCTTTTGCTGCTTCTGGAGAGGTCTGGGGGCTCCAGCCAACGCAGACTTGGGATGAATCCCAGCCCTGTGTGACCTCGGGCATGTTCTTTTATGGCTCTGAGACTCAGTTTCCTAATTTATAAGTCAAGAGCTTACAGCAGCAACCTCATCAGTGTTATCAAGTGAGTAGGGGGCCTGGCTCTGGGGCTGGCAGGTGGCCAGCAGTCAATATGTGGTGGCTCCTTTTCTGGAGGTTATGGCTCCAGGTGGGAGCCTTTTAAAGGGTAAGTGGCCAAACTTTGGTCTCTGGATTGTAGGAAGGCACCGTCTTTCTGTATTTGGGTGGGTAAAATGTTTGAATGGCCCTAGCCCACCTGCTGTACCTACCTTTGAGGCTGTTGACTAGGGGGGGGGGTGGGGTAAGCAGGTCCCTCAGAAGGTTTCAACGGGTGGAGTCCCAGCTCCAGTGGTGAGTCAGGTGTCAAAGTCATGCGGAGAGGCACATGGACCCCAATGGTTCAGGAAGCCTAATGTAAGCTGTCCCCTCTGGGATCCATAACTGTCCTCGGTGGATACTCCCAGACTGACCTACAGAAAGGACCCGTGTGGGTTTTCTGAGCAGCCAAAAAAGCTCTGGAGTTATCCATTTGCAATCTACTCCAAGTGTGAACTTTCTTATCATGGCTGTGTGCCTTAAGTCTCAGACTTTCATCTTTTCTTTTTCTTTTTTTAAGATTTTTATTTATTTACGAGAGAGAGAGAGAGAGAGAGAGAGAGATAGAGAGAGAAGAGAAGAGAAGAGGAGAGAGAGAAGAGAAGAGAAGAGAAGAGAAGAGAAGAGAAGAGAAGAGAAGAGAAGAGAAGAGACACAGGCAGAGGGAAAAGCAGACTCCATGCAGGGAGCCTGACGTGGGACTCGATCCCAGGACTCCGGGATCGTACCCTGGGCCGAAGGCAGACGCTCAACTGCTGAGGCACCCAGGTGTCCTTATCCTTTTCAAGATATAAATATTCTGGGGTGCCTGGGTGGCTCAGCGGTTGAGCATTTGCCTTTGGCTTAGGTTGTGATCCTAGGATCCTGGGATCAAGTCCCACATCAGGCTCCCTACGAGGAGCCTGCTTCTCTTTCTGCCTAGGTCTCTGCCTCTCTCTGTCTCTCATGAGTAAATAAATAAAATCTTATTTTAAAAAAGTTAAAAAAAGATATAAATATTCCTGGGAGGAGTTCAACTTTATTCAGTTCATAACTGTTGACACCTCTTTGTGAATGAAGGAGGTGAGAACAGATTTATAAGGAGAATGAAAGAGGGAGGGGAGGGGGTACTGGGTAGGAAAGGAGGTGGGTTGAAGCCCTACCAATGGGGAGAATTATTAGCACAGGGAGGCTGGGGCTGCCTCCTCCATTGGGCGCTGCCCCAGAGTGCGGGCTACTCACATTGTCCTGCTGTTCCCTAGGATTGTGCCAATGTGGGCAGCGCAAATGATGAAGAAAGAGAAGGTGGGCTTTGAAAACGTTGAGAACAAGGTGAGAATCCTGACTTTGCCTCCTAATCACAATGTTTGGTTGGCCTCAGGCAAGTGACTTGACCTCTTAGAACCTAGGTTTCTCATCTGTTAAATGGGGATCCCCTACCTCCTTTTATAGGGCTTGTATCAGAATTTGTGGATTATAGCTCAAGACCCTTTGGCTTACCAGCTTAGACTTTCCCAAAAGCAGTTGGATTGCTCTAGATATTTCCATGTTCTCATGCAACCCCACCTGAGGGGTTCCCCTGCTGTTCCTGGGCCCCAGTCTGGACTTCAGAGACAGACCCAGGCAGTGCATCAGACGCTTGAGGAAAGGCTTATGGGGTTGGGTTCTGGCCTGGACTTCACCACCAGGTCCCCCAAATCAAGAGGCATCTTTACCTCCAGCACCCCCGACCCCAAGCACCACCATTTGCCTGTCAAGGAACTTGGGTCCACATAGAGCTCAGACAATAGCAGCTTTGTTCTTCATTAAAGAATCTTAATTGACTGAATAAGAAGAAAAAAAATCTGAGCTCTTCCTTAAGAAGCTCATAATTTAATAGGTGAAATGTCAGGGAAAAATCATTGCCAGGCTGTTTCCTGGCGGCCTCATTATGCCGTCCATTAAACAACTTTTATGTTTTGTTTATAGTTGCTCGTTTGTTCCCCCCCCTCCTTATTCCACCCCCTGCCTTTAAAAAAAATTTATGATGTTAAAAAGGGACATGGGCTGAGAAATGGAGTTACAAGAAACCTACTGGCTGTCTCCGGCAGGGCTGAGAAAATCAGGCCACCACAGAAGGGAGACCTTCCCAGGAGCAGACTCTGCTGAGGGCTGGGCCCAGCAGGATGGGTGCAGGGTCAGTACACTCTGGACATTTTGCAGATTTGGAGGGTTTTTCTGAGGTAGAAGGGTCCTCATTTATTGGGCGATGGTCAGGGAGGCCCTGGAGGGCCCCAGGGGGACAAAAGAGCAAGTGGATCTTGAAACTTTCCTTTCTCCTTCGAGAAGAGAAACTCCAGGCTCCATTGTTTGGCAGGACCTGGTGGGGCAAGGGAGATGCTCGCCGGATGTGGTACCATTTATGGTTCTGTAAACGAGCAGCTCCACACACAAAGGAAAGTCTTAAGAAGCAAGGCCTCCAGCACCATCAGCTGGGTCCTGCTTGTTCCTGGCCATGAGTGTGACCACTTGGGAGACACCTCAAAATGTGGGAAATGACCCAGGTTGAAGATTAAGCTATGCCCAAGCTGGGGGTCTGGAGACTCGGTCAAGGCAGTTAGGCAGAGGTCAGTCTCTCCGGAGCTTCTAGAGGATGCTTTTGTGTCTAGTATCCCTGCTTCTGCCAATCACCAGGGTCCGGACCGACTCCTGCCAGCCTGTCGGAGGGGAAAAGGTATTCTTTCCAGAGTGGTAGGAAGGTCTTTCAGTTTTAGTATAGGTTTCCCAGAAGCTGACCCAGAGACAAGGAACCCAGTACCAAAGGTCTATGTGGAAGCTGATTCCAGGAAACACCAACTGAAGAGTCTGAAGCGAGGCAGGAAGAGGAAGGGCTTTGGTCAAGGGCGGATTAGCAAATGGATTACCCCTGCCCTGACGGGGGCTTAAGTATTGAACCTGCAGAACATGCCCCAGGGAAGGCCATAGGTTCTGGAGTCAGAGCCTCTCCCCACTCCATCCTTCCTTCTCCACTCTCAGCACAAGGATGTGGGGATGGAGAGGGGAGGGGCTGTGGCCTCTGTCCCCAAGGAGGTCCCCACCCCTGGAGATCCAGAAGAGGGCAGTTCTACATTGGGGGCTGGCGTGGCTGCTGTGAGCATACAGGGCTGGAGGTCCCCCTTGCTGGGCTCCTGATCTGCATGGCAGCCCGGGGTCAGCCTGTGGTCAGCCCGTGGGCCCTCTGCTCCCTCCGCCTGCAGAGCGGAGGTCATCATGCATCCCAGTGGCCTGAGCCATGGCTGTAGAGGTGGTCTGGTGTAGTGGCTAGCTCCTCGCATGGACGGAACTGTGTCTCCTGCTCCCCAAATTCATATGCTGAAGCCCTGACCCCCCAATGTGACTGAACTTGGAGATAGGACCCTAAGGTTCAGTGAGATCATAAGGATCGCACACTCAACCAGTAGGATTAGTGTCCTTACAAGAAAAGGAAGAGAAAAATAAATAAATAAAAAAGGAAAGGAAGAGACCCTAGAGGTCTCTGTCTCTCTTTGTCTCTGTCTCTGCAAGCCAAGGCGAGAGGCCTCCCCAGACACCAATCTTTTTTTTTTTTTTTTAAGATTTTATTTATTTATTCATGGGAGACACACACAGAGAGGCAGAGACATAGGCAGAGGGGGAAGCAGGCTCCCCATGGGGAGCCCGATGTGGGACTCGATCCCAGGACCCCAGGATCACGCCCTGAGCCGAAGGGAGACGCTCAACCACTGATCCACCCAGGCATCCTCAGAAACCTATCTTGATGGCACCTCGATCACCAGGCTCCCAGTCCCCACGCTGTGAGAAGATGAATTTCCATTGTGTAAGCCCCCCCGGCCTGTGGTGTTTGCTGAGGGCAGCCTGAGCCCGGCAACCCGATGTTAGGGGTTTGAACCCCACCACTGTTCACGTGTAAGCTGTGGGACCTTGGGAAGTTTTTTCTTATTCTTGATTTTCATATCTGTAAAAGGGGAGAGTAATGATACCCACCCCACCAGGAGGCTGTCATACCCCAACTCGGTGGCTGGAAACAAACGACTTTTACTTCGTGCGAGCCCACATTTCTGCTGGTGGCTCTTGTCCTGGTGGCACGTGTCTGCAGTCACCTGCGGCCAAGCGGGCAGCTCTGCCCCTCTTCGCTGGGTCCTCAGGTGCTCGGTGGGCAGCTGACCAGGAGCAGAGCCGGGCTGGTCTCGGCTGCCACCACACGCATCACCATGGGCACATGTGTACGCAGACGCTGCACGTGCCACCTCACACACCGCGGGTGCAAGGCCGTGCCTCTTGCTCTTGAGCTCCTCCGGAGCATATGGAAGGTGCCAGGCCTCCCGAGGCCTAGCCCCGGACTGGCACGACGTCGCTTCTGTCACAGTCTATTGGTCAAAGCGAGAGTCCCAGGCCAGCCTGGGTTCAAGGGGAGATTCAGACCCCGCTCTGCATGGGAGTTGCTACAAAGTCAGTGCAGAGGATGGAGGTTGAGGGAGGCCATTGATTGCCATCACTCTACTCATAGGGTGTTTGCAAGAGGAAATGGGGTGCTCAGAGGGCTATGGCTGAGATGATGCTCTCCCCCAGTCTTTGTGAGTGAGCCAGGAATCTTCAAGAGGAGACTGGATGGTCAGGAGTCAGAACCCGTTTCTTCAGAGCCACAGCTTCTGCTCACTCAAACCTTCCTCTATGAGGGCTGACACAGGGGTACACGGCTTTCTCTCTGCCTCCTACACACAAACACACACACACACTCACACACTTAACCATCCGTAGGCAGACGCACATACATGAGCTGTTCATACGTACCTAGATACACACAGGTGCACGTGCACACACACACACACACACATCTGGACACACAGATGGAGCACAGCACCAGACACACCTTCCTTGCACATGGGCAGGGATCCAACTGTGCCCTGCCAGGGCCCAGCAGGCCTTGTTGTCTCAGCTTCTAACCTCCACTGGGCCACGTGTCCTCTGGGCTTTTGGCAAGACCTCTTCAAAGGGGCGAGAAGAGGAGAGGGCAGGTGGGGTGGGTGGCAGGCAGGATGAATGTTCTCGTCTGGCCCCAGTGTCTGCCAGGGATGGAGAAACAGTAGAACCATGTTGGCATTAGTTGAGGCAGACCTCAAGGATGCAAGACAGGTGAAAGATGAATTCCAGCAGGAGAGGCGACCCTCCCCAGCGCCAGGCCCAGAACCTGAAGACCAGATGCTCCCTTCTGCAGTGTCCCAACACAGTAGGATGATTGCAACTCCCTAGACCCAACTTACTTCTCCACTCAGGGGCTTCTTAGCAGGCAGTTGGAGGTGATGGTCACGGCAAAAGGCCCCACCGCTTTGTTGGTCACATGGCCTTTATTGCAGAGTCTTGGCCATGGGCCCCAGCTACTGCGGTTCCTGGTAGAACCAGGGGAAGCAGGAGGCTTCTGAGGCTTGGTCCTTCACCTCTCAGATGGCCTGGCAAGCAGCCACAGACCTTCTCTGTAAGTTGTGATGATAGCTTTCAAAGGGTTTATCATTTTCTGGGTTTCTGCATCTTCAGGGTGACTCTGATCCAGAATCCAGCCCCTCGGGGTTTGAGATGTGCTGGGGGCAGAGCATGACGTGCTCTAGGACACTGAGAGAATTGTCTGTGGCTTGAGGACCCAGGCCTCTGCAGGGAGACGTTCATATTTGTGTGCCTGCCCCAGGGACTGGGTCTACACCCCTCAAAGAAGGAAACCTTCTGGCCCACGGGGAGAAAGTGGGGGTTTGTATCTGTGGATATGGTGGGCAGGTATGTGAGACAAACCAGAATTATCTTTGTGTTCTTGTTTTCGGTTTTGCTGGTGGTGGTGGTGATGGTGTGTGGGCAAGCTTTACTTCAGTGATCAGCAAAGTATGGCTCATGGGCCAAATCCCACCTGCTGCCTATTTTTATAAGTAAAGTTTTATTGGAACACAGTTGTGTCCACTCTATTATGTATTGTCTCTAGCTACCTTCAGGCTATAACCAAAGAGAGAGCAGTTGGGACAAAGCTCTGATGGCCTACAAAGCTAAGAAATATTAACTATTTGGCCCTTTATAGAAAAAGTTTGCTGATCCCTGAGACTAATGACCTGGGCTCCAGAATGAGAAAGGCCTGGAATTGAACTCCATTTCCTAGCTCCGTGACCTTGGGTAGGTCACTTAACCTCTCTGAGCCTCAGTTGCCCCATATCTACCTTGTCGGGTTGTGTGGAGGGTTGTAGCACTCAGCCCAGTGCCAGGCATGCATGCCTGAGGGGTTGCTCAGTAAATGGCTGTTATTCTGTGTCTTGCTAGAGGCTCCTATAAGTCAGTGTCTCCCCAAGTGCCTGGAGATAAGAATCCCTGGTTGGGGAGCTTGAGAAAAATGCACAGTCTTTGCTTCAAATGTAAATGGGATCTATTCCTTAATTTCTCTTTCTTCTGTCTCATCATTAGTGTATAGAAATGCAACTGATTTTATATCCTGCCACTTTGCTGAATTCTTATATGAGTTCTAGCAATTTGAGGGTGAAGTGTTTTGGGTGTTCTACACAGAGTATCATGTCATCTGCGAACAGTGAGAATTTGACTTCTTCTTTGCTGATTTGGATGCCTTTTTTTCTTTTCATTGTCTGATTACTGAAGCTAGGACTTCTTGACAATATGGAAGTTCCTCAAAAAGTTAAAAATAGAGCTACCCTATGACCCAGCAATTGCACTACTAGGTATTTACCCCAGAGATACAACTGTGGTGACCTGAAGGACCACCTACACCCTGATGTTTATAGCAGCAAAGTCCACAATAGCCAAACTAGGGAAAGAGCCTAGATGTCCATCGACAGATGAATGGAAAAAGATGTGAGATATATATTACTCAACCATCAAAAAAATGAAATCTTGCCATTTGCAACGACGTGGATGGACCTAGAGGGTATTATGTTAAGCGAAATAAGTCAGTCAGAGAAACACAATTATCAAATGATTTCAATTTCATTCATATGTGGAATTTAAGACACAAAACAGAGAAGCGTGGGGGAAAGGAGGGAAAAATAATACAAGAGGAAATCAGAGAGAGACAAACCATAAGAGTGTCTTAATCATAGAAAACACACTGAAGGTTGCTGGAGGGGTGGAAGTGGAGGGATGGAGTAACTGGGTGATGGGCATGAAGGAGGCTCGTGATGTGATGAGCACTGGGTGTCGTATGCAACTGATGAATAACTCTACCTCTAAAACTACTAAATACTATATGTTAATTGAATTTAAATAAAATTTAAAAATGTAAAAATAAACATCTATTATAAAAATAAAAAAAGCAGAGTCCCGAGCCTCACCCAAACCTGCAGAGCTTGTGGCTCACCGGGCAATACAGCTACGAAGGGTAGGGCTAGAGGGGAGGTGGGTGGTGTTTAGGGCAAACAACTGCCCTGGGTGCTTGGGACTAACCAGGAAAGTCCTGGGCAAACCTGTGTGAGGTAGTCACTGTAAGTGGCTCATTATAACAGCTATCCAGAGGGGTGGCCTGGCAGGCAGAAGCTTAGACCCCAGAGCACTGCTCAGTTGAAGAGACTTGCCCCAGGTCACACAACCTCTAGAGAGTCAGGGTCTTCAGAATTCTGTAGAGGGAACACATCACTATAGTTGTCTTAGGTGGCCTCACCCCACCCCCTCCTCCCCGCCCAGCTCTCGTCGTTTCCACATTAGGTGGGTTTCCACCATTTTTGGGGCCCACGCCTGCCTCCTCCCGTGCTCCCATTGAGACTAAATCTCTCAGGAAAGGATGAGCGATCAGTTAAACCTTAAAACTAATTTCAGCAAGTGAGATACCTTTCCCAGGAGCTTCACTTTTGAAGCTTCATGGTTAAGAATGAAAGGGGTGATTTGTTTTTGGTAAGGAAGATATTTTCTGCAATGAGGTAGCAGGCACTGGAAAGAGATGTCTGGATTCACATGGAGCAATAACACCTACCCTTACAAGGCCTGCCCCAGGAGCCCCAAGGAGAAACTCGGGGGGTGTCCTCTCACCCCCGAGGGGAGCCTGGGCCCTGGGCTGCCCTGGCCAGCCTTTGTCTTGACTCCCCTGAGAATGGTGAAATCTTAGCTTTTGAGCCAGGAATATTGTTTTGAAAAAATGAAACGCCCAAAGAGTCCCTATAGTCCCCAAACCTCATTTTAAAGGGATTATAGCAGCTGGCTTGTAAATCCTGTTTCTTAGGTGGGGGGCTTAGAGCAGGGCTCAGGCAAGCACTGGGGTGGGGAAAGAAAGAAGGTCATTTCATTTCCTGGAGAGGAAAACCCAGGTTCCCCCCACTGCCGGGCCTGGGACAGGCTCGCTACCTCTGCTGGGGAAGAGAGTCAGAGTCAAGCAATGAGTCCCAGCTTTGCCATCAATTCATGGCTAACCTTGTAGTTATCATATTATTTCCTCTGGGGCTTGGTCTTCTGAGTGACAAGGATTTGAAAATAAAGAAGAGTTTTGCCATCCTCTTTTCTTTTCTTATGCTCCAAGTAGGGGTCCTATGCTCCGGGGCTCCCCCACAAGTGAAGTTCTGATAGAGGGTGGATAAAAGGGGGACTGGTCAAAATGCTCTGTCCAGGGATGGTGGGGAGCTATCAGAGGGCAGCTGTGTAGCTGAGAGTCTTCAAAAGCTTTCTTATTTTTAATTTTTTTTTTTTTTTAGTGCATGAGAAGGGGGAGGGAATGGGGAGGGGTAGAGGGAGAGGGAGAGAATCTTAAGCAGGCTCTCTGCCCAGCCTGGAGCTGACATGGAGCTCATTGCAAAATCTTGAGATCAGGACCTGAGCTGAAATCAAGAGTCAGTTGATTAACCCACTGAGTCACCAAGGTGTCCCTTGAAAAGCTTTAATTAAAAAAAAAAAAAAAAGGCTGATTTTTGGGAGAAGGGGGAGGTGGAATTGGACAAGGAATTTGACATCTGCCAGGAAGAGGGCCGAGGGGGAGGGTAGAGAAGTAGAGTAGAGAAGAGGGTAGAGAAAGAAGATTTTAGGTGCATTTTGCTGCAGTGCTGTGCAATGTAATTCCCCTCCACTGCCACCCCTGCAGAAAAGCTTCTCAAGGTTGATCAGCTATCATAGAGTTTTGGGATCGCATTAGTAGTTCTTTTTGGCAAGTACCTGTGCAGAGGCAGTCCTTGTGGAAAGAATTTGAAGGCCCAAAATTTCTATTTGGCTAGTATATCTAGAATACCAAAAATAGTCCAGATCGGTGCTGACCTGAGTGTGGGGGTTGAATCACTAGTGCCTTATGAAATGAGTTTGGATGGCACCTCTGGGAACTTAAGAAAATTGTTATTTATTAATTTAAATGGGTCTCAACAGAAAATAACTCATGTGTTGAACCCGCCATATTGAGGATATTATTGCTTAGGACAAGGTCAAAATAGGTACTTCTGTTAATAAACTGTGAGTTGGTTCAAAGGGAATATGAAGTGATGCTCTGACCATGGAAAAGGTCCAGAGCAGCCCTTAGTGGGACAGGACCTTGGGGGGCATCAGCTGGCCCACCTCCAAAGGACCTGGTTCTTTGTCCAGCCCCAAATGCTAGGAGGTTTTAAGCCCCTTCCCCAAACACTCAGCCACTACTTTGGGGGCAGTAGGGAGAGTCGAGCAGGAATTGAAAAGAATGAGTAGTGAGTGAGTTGATCCTAATTAAGTGTTAAGATGGTTGGATTGGAATGAGTTTTAAACCAGACTGAACGAAACTCAGCTTCCTTCTCTCCTCTCCTCTTTTCTCACTCTCTCTTTCCGTTCCTCTCTTCTTCCCTTCTACCCACTGGGCACAGGTTCATAAGGGAATTTAGAGTAATTTTAGAGAAATAAACTACATATTCTTGGCATCCTTGCCTCACCTAGAGCAGTCAAGCTACTGGATGATCCTCACACACAAAGATAATACTAACCAAATTGAATAAATTTTTGGTCAATAACACCCTATGCCCCTTTCTTGGACAGTCAGAACATCACATGTGCAAATGTTAAGATTCTGAGAAGTCCTGCACTTAAAAAGGATACACTTGACTGTGAGCATTTTTTGAGTGCATTTGACTCTGGTATGCTACTTCTGTACAACACATGTTAATATCCAGCATAATTGGTTCCTGAAGAACCCATTTTGGAAAGTGCTGGACTGGAAGCTGGTGAAGGTGCCTTCCATCCTGACAATTTAGGCATGGATGATCGATAAGTCCCTGGAGACAGCTGCCTCCCAGGCCAGCCTCTCCTGGGTGGGCAAGAGGATTGGTTATGCTGTAGGAGGCTTCCGGCCAAGATCTGTCCCCCACTCCATCCCTGTCTCCACCAAAGAGAAGTCAGAGTGACCCGCCAGTCGTGGGGTGGGGTTTTTAGAGCTCCCGAAGAGTTTCCAAAAAATGCCTTCCCTCTGCCCAGGCTTCCTCTTGCCTCTGTTATTAGGATTAGAAAGAGAACAACAGCAATAAAAATACAAAACACCAAATAACAAAATCCCCGAACTGAACAATACCCCAAGCCACATCAGAGGAGCAGTTTCCCTGCTGGCCCCCCGCCTGCGCAGTCGGGATGTCTGGGTACAGCTCCGAGCTCCGCCCCATGGTCAAGAACAGCATATTCTCTGGGGGCCTTGGTTTCCCCAACTCTTCCCTCCTTCTGGGCCACCCTCCTTGGGTGGTGTGAATGAGTTGGAGGGTAGGGCAGGCCCCATGGTGAAATCTCAGCCTTATGGTGGTTGGGAGCTCTTTATTTAAATATTTAAAATTATGGACAACCTGAATACTCTATTCATCACAATTAGTAAATTAACATCTGTTCAGCATTTGACAGTTTACAAAGCAGTTATATAGTCATTCCTAAGAAGAGCCCATGAAATTAATAATGCTTCTCCACTCCATCAATGAGGAAACAGGCACAGAGAGGATAAATAGCTTGCCCAAGGTCACAAAGTAGTGTGTGGTATTGCCGGGATTTGAACTTAAGTCTCCTGCTTTTTCAACCGGGCATTTTTATAGGGTAGAAGATCTAATCCCACCATTGAGAAATTTCCGTCCTGCTGAGAAAAGGAAGCTTGTTTCATAGTATTTTTTGTTGTCTGTTTTTTGGATGTGTGTGAATAAATCCGTCTATGAGTACTGTAGACACTGGCTCACTCAGGAGATCTGCATTCAGAGAAAAAAAGAAATCCCTGTGGGATGATGTGGTTAAGCGGCTTTCTAGGGGAGGCAGACCCAGGGCTGGGCCTTAAAGAATAGCTCAAAACACAAAAAAAGTCTCTAACATATCAGTTATTCATACCATAGTATAAAATTCAGTTGGTACCCCATTTTTAAAAGATTTTATTTATTTATTCATGACAGACACAGGCAGAGGGAGAAGCAGGCTCCCTGCAAGGAGCCTGATGTGGAACTCGATCCCAGGACCCCAGGATCATGACCCAAGCCAAAGGCAGACACTCAACCACTGAGCCACCCAGGTACCCAGTACCCCATTTCTAACTGTAGGATGAAAATAGGGCTTTCTTATTCATTCACTTAATACAACATTTTGAGCCATTACTGTGTGGCAACCCTAGGCTAGGTGCTGAGAGCAGCTTGTCCCATGGAATAGGCCCCTCAGGATCAAGATATGCCTCCAAATGTGAAGAGGAAGGAGGCACAGCTCCCATAGCCAGGGGGTGATGGAGGAGGACCTACACCTGGCTCCCAGCCTATGCTCTCAGTACACTTTTTTCTTTTCTTTTTTTTTTTTTTTAAAGATTTATTTATTTATTTATTTATTTATTTATTTATTTATTTATTTATTCAGAGAGAGCGAAAGAGAGGCAGAGACACAGGCAGAGAGAGAAGCAGGCTCCATGCAGGGAGCCCGACGTGGGACACGATCCCGGGTCTCCAGGATCACACCCCGGGCTGCAGGCGGCACTAAACTGCTGCGCCACCGGGGCTGCCCAGTACACTTTTTTCTATCAAAAGGGCTGACCTGTCCTGGGAAGCAGCATCCAGGGTTCAGACAGGGCTGAGGACTCAGATGCTAAGCTTAGGATTTCAGTGGGAGGGGTATCAACCCCCCCCCAAAGCAGGATTTGGATCTCAGGAGGTGGGAGCCTGCAGTTGAAGCAAGGGGGAACAGGTGTCTTAAGCACCTGGTTTCCTAAGAAGGTGGAAGAAGGAGAATTCTAGAGTATAGATTAGTAAAACTAAAGAAGGTCAAGAGGTGAAGAGGTGGAGCAGGATCCAGGGGAGGCTGAGCCTGTGGGCACTGGGGAAAGAGCTAATGAGGCTCTGGGTCAGGGTGGATAATTAGCCAATGAGTTGTGTTTCTAAAGGTATTTCTGATCCCAACCTGCTCATCTAGCGAGTGAATTGATAGGAGATGGGAAATCTAAAAAGTAAGATAAACTTGCAGTGGAAAGTGATTTATGAAACTTCATTAGGGGCTGTTGGCTCATCTCTCTAGTATTTATCAGCGTGGGTTACAAACAGGGGAATGTCTTGTTCTTCTTTTTTTAAAAATTAATTAATTAATTTACTCATGAGAGACACAGAGAGAGGCAGAGACACAGGCAGAGGGAGAAGCAGGCTCCCTGTGCGGAGCCCAATGTGGAACTCGATCCCAGAACCCTGGGATCATGCTCTGAGCAGAAGGCAGAAGCTCAGCCACTGAGCCACCCAGGTGCCCTGTCTGAATGTCTTCTTTTTGCTTGATGTTTGCTCACTGCCTGGTGATCTCTGGCCCCATGGCTTTTAACGCTTGTCTGAAAGCTTGAAAATCCTGTGTAGCTTCTCCAGTTCTGGTGTCTCCTCTAGGCTCCACCTCCCTGACCGCCTCTTGACATCACCTCATACGGCCTCCCCTCTCCTCTCCTAATTCAACCCAACTCCCGTCCTTGCTGTCCACACAGCATACACACTGGGTTTTCTGCTCCTTGAACATACCAAGTGTGATCTTATCTCTGAGGCTTTGTCCATGCTGTTTGCTCTGCCTGGAATGCTCTTCCCACACCTTACGTGGCCAACTCCTTTTCAGGTAGGGCTAAGTTCAAAGATCGCCAACTTGAAGTGGCTGTCAGTGGCCACCCCATCTCCAGAAGCATCCCACCAACACCAGTCAGTCCCATTACCCACTATATGTTATTTATTGTCTTTGACATTGTGAAATTGTCTTCTTTCTTCCTTCCTTATTTACTTTTTTGAGATGTAATGTCTATTTTATTAAAGATATATGTGGCTTTGAAAGTCAGAGCTTTTATCAAAAACCAGCAATCTCCTGCCCCTCGCCTTTCTGCTTCCAGAAGCAAGCACTTTTATTTCTTTCTGCTGCTGCTTCTAATCTACTTGTATGTTTGTAAATCATTTGCTTGTATTAGAAGTTCTTGATTTTTGTTTTATTCATAATCCATGGTCCATCTCCTGATGGTTTAACTTTTATGCACACATATAAATGTACATGCAAACACAGGGCAGCCTTTCCTTCCAACCTCCCTCAGTAATTTATTGCAAGTTTTGGTAAAATCCATTATTTAATTCTTTATGATCATAGCCTATGTAAGTATTATTCATGGATAAGCCATGTGAAATAATATAATTGTTTGTGTGGTATTATTGGGGAGGGACCCAAGCATTTATTGGGAGTTTCCCAGACCAGTATGTCTGGGTCTTTCTGGGCATCTCTTTCCTTCTGTTTGACTCATTCATACCCCTGGTGTTTACTAAGCACGTACTATGAGCTTGACATTGTGCAAGACTGTGGAGACACAGTAACAGACAAGGTGGGTAGAGTCCCTGTCTTTAAGGAGCTATAGTCTAAAGGGTGAGTGGTTACAGTCAGGTAGGGTAAACATTGAGAGAAAACCAGACAGGACTCTGGAGGGAGGGGGAGGGACTAAAAAAAGTGGTGATTACAGTGACACCTGATGGCCAGTGAAAATTAAGCCATCCTGTTGAGGATGAGCCTGGCTGGAGTGTCCTGGGCAGAAGGCAAAGCATGTGCAAAGCCTGGTGTATTGGTTAGCTACTGCTGCATAACAAATACTACCCCTCCCCAAGTAGCAGCTTAAAACAACAGCATCTATTGTCTGAGGGTCAGGAATCGGGTCATGACAAGCCTGGTCCTCTGCTTTGGGTCTCTCCTATGTCCTGTCAGGCTGACAGCTGGGGTTGGGCTTATCTGAGGGCTCATGGATCTGTTTCCATGCTCATTCAACTGGGTTTTTGCAGCATTCACTTCCTCCTGGGCTGTTGGACCAAGGGTCTTAGTTCCTCCCTAGAGGTTGGCCCTCTTGGTTCCTTTCCATGTAGGTGTCCCCACAGGACAGCTCACAACATGACAGATGGCTTCATCAGAATGTGCAGGTAAGAGAAGAAGACAAAAGCCAGTGTCTTCATGACCTGATCTTGGAAGTGACACCCACCACTTTTGCTGCCTAGAGAGTTAGAAGGGAGTCCTGGGTCCAGCCCACTGTCAAGGGGTGGGGACTCCATAGGCCCTGAGTCCCCAGAAGTAGTGACCCCTGATCACTGGGAGTCACTTTAGAAACACCTTCCCTGCCTGGGATGCAAGACTGGGGTGTTTGGCTGGAGCATACATACCCACAAAGTTGGGACCAAGAATGTGCAGGGGAGAATGGCGGGGGCGGGGGGCGTGGAGAGTTAGACAGTGGCTGAAGCTTTCTCAGCAGTGTTTTAGCTCAGGCTGTCATAACAGAATGCTGTGGGCTGGCGGCTTAAACAACAGACAGTTATTTCTCACAGGTCTGGAGGCTGGGGAGTCCGAGATTAAGGTGGTGGCAGATTCAGTTCCTGGGGAGAGCTCTCTTCCTGGTGTGCAGATGGCCACCTTCTCGCTGTGACCTTATGTGGTAGAGACACAGAGAGACAGCCAGCTCTCTGGTGTCTCATGGGGCACCAATCCCTTCATGAAGGACCCAACTCATGACCTCTTCTAAACTGAATTACCTCCTGAAGGCCTGCCCTCCCAAACCATACTTTTGGGGATAGGGCTTCACATACGAAGTTTGGGGGAACACAATTCAGTTCCTAGAAGTAGGTGAGGTTCACGATTAGATGTATGGTTTTTGGAAGACCAGCTGGACTGCTTTGAGAGGTCTGAAGGCATCAGACTGCAGGATAGGGATGAGTTTGGATGAAGGGAAGTGGGCAGAGCAGACCCAAAGAGGGGCAGCCAGTGAGGCTGGGGGATACCGGGGTCCAGGTGATGGCCTGATACCGAAGGAGAAGAAGCATTTCCAGGAGGTGGGAGCATAGGTTTGGCCCACTGGTCCAGCCACCATAGGTCCAACCTTCTTATAAGTTGTCACCTGGTCAAAGTAGCCATGGCTCAAAATCCAAAAAAAGAAACTGCATGACTCTAGCCCCTTCATTTATAGGTGAGGAAACCAAGGCCCAGAACAGTGATTTCTTTGGGGCTGACAGGCTAAAGGCCACATTTTAGCACCATGGTTTCTAGGTCTTGTCAAGTGAGCAAATCTGGGTTCTGTTCGCTCTCAGCATGTGACGGAAAGCTCATGATTCTGCATGTGACGGAGGCCAAGAGAGAGGGTGGCAGAAATGGAGAGAAATGTCTCTTCCTGAGCCTTCCAGAACATGAGCTGATGGGGGCTCAAGGGGAAATGGAGCCTGACAGAAGAACCAGCTTTGGTGATATTAATTGTTCTCCTTTTGGGGTTCCTGACCACAAGTCCCCGTGCCCAGCCCAGATTAAAGCCCCATGTTGCTGCAATCCAGGCCTCCAGTGAAGAGATTTCTAACAATGCAAAACCACTAATGAAGCAATCCTGGTGGAAGGCGCGAGTCCCCCTCCCTGGACCCCCCTCTTGGGTTTGGCTTTGAAATCCCATCCAGGGTGTGGGTGGGGGGAAGCTGTGGCCCTGACTGGCTGGAAGTCCCCTCTCCACCGTGCTGGTGTTCTGGGACCAGCCAAGGGTGGGGAGCACTCCCTGGATGGAGTTCAGCCCCTCCCCGACCTCCTGCTCTTGGCCACGCTGCACTGCGAAGCTCACTTTCTTGGCGGGGGTTCGCCTGTTCCAAGAGTCAGATCCCACCCTGGGAACCTCGCTGGCTGGGACCTCCTTGCCAAGTTGCACAAGCGTTTACCACACGCAGGCAGGCTGGGAGCGGGGGGGGGGGGGGGGGGGGGGAACTGGGCTCCCCACTCCCCAGAAGGAGCAAGAGGAGGAGCTGCTGCTGTCATTCTGCGGTGCCTGCGCCTGGCAGGAGGCCAAGGCGACACCTCAGGGACCCCTTCCCACACCCTCCTGGCCCACCCAGCCCTGCCTCAGAGCTGCCAGGCTACTGGACATTAAGATGAGCATCGGGAAGGCGAGGTCCTGCCCTGGTGCCCCACCTCCCAGTCATGAGGAAGGAATGGAAGCGTCTTCACAGAGCCTCTAAGCACGGCCAGTCCCTGAGACAGGATGTGCTCTGACCCTGTGCCCCAGGCCGGCTGCCCTCTCAGTGCCTGGGAGACCTGGGGCAAGAGAGGGGTACAAACCCAGCAGGGTGGTTGGCCAAGGCCAACCCCTCTATTGAGTATAGGGGAGAAACTGTAGCCCATGAGAGGGAGTCGCTTTGGGAACCCTCTGGGAACTCATGTTTGATGCCCGGCAAGAGGCCATTTGGTCAAGGGGCCAGCTAAGGAACCTGTCCCAAAGTAGTCTTCCTGGCAAAGGACCATGGAAGTTTCTAAACCCTCTGAAAGATGCTTCATACGTTCTCAGGTGATTCAGGGGGGAATTGAAAAGACATTCAGTATATGTGAAGCACATTACATTCAGGATCATATTTGTTAAGAACTCTGCACCAGAGGTAGTACTATTATCTCCATTTTACCAATGACACCATCACCGAAGCATAGAGAAGCTAAGGAATATCTTTAAGGTCACCCTGACAGTAAGGGCCGAGCTGGGACTCAAGCCCAGGGCTGTTCGCGTGCTCGCTCAGGGTCAGTGCCTCTCTCTCCTCTCTTGTATCTCCTTGGGCACCAGCTCCTGATGGCCACGTGCCCCTGAGCAGATGCCCCAGGAGTTCCAGAGCCTTCCATCCTCCTGTGCTCCAGCCCCCACCCCTACCCCCAGGGGGCAATGTAGAGGAGGGGTTGGTTGGCCAGAAAGAGGCAGAGTTTCCCCTTCTCCGTTCTGCCAATTTTGCAGCTGGTGCCCTGAGTCACAGCCCACGTGCAGTGGTGCTGCAGGGCCAGAGGCCTCCAGACACCCCTTGCAGGCTCTGGTTTGGATTCGGCCATTCTTGATGCGCCCCTCTTCTCCAGGGTGGAGCTGCGGGCACAGTGCAGAAAGAGCACTGGGGTTCAGAAGCTACACAGCCTCAGACCTGAGTTTCTGTTGATTTGCTACCCCTGCAGCGTATTCTCTCTCTCCCTCTCTCTCTCTCTCTCTCTCTCTCTCACACACACACACACACACACACACATCCTGCATAATAGCTTCATTCTTGAGCAAATGACTTCATCTTTCTCTCGCTTTTTTTTTAAAAGATTTTATTTATTTATTCATGAGAGACAGAGAGAGAGGCAGAGACACAGGCAGAGGGAAAAGCAGGCTCCCTGCAGGGAGCCTGTTGTGGGACTAGATCCTGGGACTCCTGGATCACGCCCTGAGCCAAAGGCAGATGCTCAACCACTGAGCCACCCAGGTGTCCCAGACTTCATCTCTCTTAACCTCAGTTTCCACATCTGTAAAATGAGGATAATCTCAGTACCTAATTCTCAGGGCTGATGTGAGGGTTCAATGCAATGATGTGTCATTTTCATTTTCTCTACTTTTAGCCCCAAATCAAGCCTGTGATCCTCATTGCCATACACGGTCATCCTTGGGGGTGGGGGGGAAAGGGAGGGAGTAGGATAGGGAACTTTAACCCCCATCCCAGAATCTTAACCTAGGCCAGCCTGGCCATCGGCCAGTACCAACGTAGATGTTTGGGGGTGTTCCCTTTTTTCCCCACCTTGCATTACTTCTGTCCCTTTTTTTCTGGTGACAGGATTGAAATCTTTCTATGGTTCCTGAGGTTCAAATGGATCTGACTTTGGGTTCCAAGACTGGGTATGTGATCATACCCGCCTGCTCAATCAGAACACTGCATTCTCTAGCCTAGTGTGGGTTCAGGGATGGTCATGTGATCCGAGATGTGCCAATGAGAGCCTTAGCTGGGACTTGGGCAGGGTTTGTCCAGCCCTCCTTCTTTGGGATTGCTCCCTGGAGAATGTACATTTGAAGAGCCCCACGATGTCTTTGACATCACGTGGGGAGAATCTGCCTGAACTGGAGCCATGAACCTACGTTGTCTGTCTTCTTTTTCTCAAGAGGGACTCAGATGAGGATAAAAAGAGAGATGTGGTTGTGGCTGTAGACTGTAGAACCCATGCTCTACAAGATTCTCCAGTTGAAAGGAGTCTGTGGCCCACTGAATCTGGAAGGTACCTGCTGCACCTGCTTAGACATCAGAGCACACAGGGGCATGTGGAAGGTTCCGAGAAGGACTGAAAGCTGTGTCTCCTGACTTATGGCACGTTTACCAACTGGACTATGAGATTCTCATTTCTGTTGTTTAACACATGGCTACTGAGTTATTGCCAGAGGTAATAACTTGGGATTCAGGAGTGAAGAGGACAAAGGCCCAGCCCTCAGGTGGTGACATGCTCCCATCACTCCGGTTAGCACCTTGTGGTTAATCAGAGGACACACTGGGAAGCCCCTTTAGATCAAGCCCTCAGACTGGACGGTGAATCTGAGCCAACTCCTAAGGATGCACATGGCCACAGCCCCATCAGGCCTTTGTCACCTTGCACTTGACTTGTCGGTGCAGCATGGGATTTCCCAGTGATGTTGCATGCCCACTTTGCCCCAGGCATGCAGCCAGGAAGAGCCCAGAACTGCCCTTCTGTGGTCACCTCGGCCAGTTCTGAAGCTGGGCCAGGAGAGCTGTGATTGGTCCAGGCAGGTTGTGCTACTCTGAAATGATCAGTGGTGGGTAGAGGGTGCAGGCAAGATGGGGTGGGCCCTTTATTGTGGAGTCTGGCTTAGGAGGTACAGGTACAAGTTCTGATCGTCACTAGCCAGGCTCACTGGAGCCAGAGGCTTCCTATGAAGCAGTCACCTTAAAACGTTTGTGAATTGTGGGGCATATAAATACATAGCAATGCTAACTTTCAGGGGATTTTTACTTATTTCCTCCCATATGAGAGAGAGAGAGGCAGAGAGGCAGAGACACAGGCAGAGGGAGAAGCAGGCTCCATGCAGGGAGCCCGACATGGGACTTGATCCCGGGACTCCAGGATCGCGCCCTGGGCCAAAGGCAGGCGCTAAACTGCTGAGCCACCCAGGGATCCCCTGCATTCTTTTTTTAAAAAAGATTATTTACTCACAAGATGGAGAGAGAGAGAGAGAGAGAACACAGGGAGAGGGGAGAGGGAGAAAGAGAAAGAATCCTCAAGCAGACTCCTCACTGAGCATGGAGCCCAATGCTGGGCTCGATCCCACAACCCTGAGATCATGACCCAAGCTGAAATCAAGAGTCGGTCACTCTACTGACAGAGCCGCCCAGGCTCCCCAAAGCATGTAGGCATTCTTGGTGGCTGCGTTCATTTTCACTATAGGCATTTTCACGTGCCTGGGCCAGTGCCACCTGCAAATCTACTTTAAGATCACCAGACCTTACCTGGTTCTTTTCTTTGAATGGCTGTGTAGACATGGCTCCTGGAAGAGCCAAGAGTCAGAGAGAGCAGCAGGATGTTACCCAGGGTCCTTGACAGGACGACAGGGTCGCTCTGTCCCATGCACATCCATCAGCAGGTACGTGCTGCACATGATCAGAAGCCACTGAGTTATTGGCTCTTGGGGACTCAATTTTCTGTGCAACGTCCTGACTGGTGCTTCTTTACCAATAGATTTTTAGGTGGCTTCTTTCTTCTTTTATTTGCTTTTTCTCTTCAGTTTTGACATTTGAATGATCCATCTTGGCTTTTCCCCTCTTTCCTTCGAAATAATTCACTATAGAGACATTTCCTAGTTTCTGCCACTCACGAGATGGCAGCAGGTCTGCCAAGCCTGTGCCCCCACCACCAGTTACTTGCATCCTGTGGCCTTTTCTGGACGGAGGGAATAGGGACCCTGCAGAGGCCGGGGGCAGCAAGGACAAGCACAGCCCACTGCTCACAGAAGATGGTAGAGCCAGGGAGGAGGCATTCCTGGGATTTATGTCTTCACTCTTCAACCAGATCTTTCCATGGCACTTCAATCAATCTGACCCAATCTTTTGGAAGAACTTGCTGTCAAAGAATTCCAGAACTTGGCAGGCGCCTTAGAGCTCTTGTGCCACGGTGTGCAGTCTCTGAAGTGACTCAGCCTCCTAGCAGTCACACCCTATGTAGCCCCCAACCCCTGGCATGGGCTGCATTGAAGACTTGCACTAAGGAAAAGAATAAGCAAAGTGATTGGATGTCACTTTTGAGATTAAAAGATTGTGACTTCTGTCTTTAGGCTCTCTCTTGTTGTCTGCCACTTGCTCACATGGATGAAGCTGGCTGCCATATTGTGAGTTGCCCCATGAAGAAGCCCCTCGTGTGATAGGGAACTGAAGGCGTGTGGTCTCTGCCCAGCAGCCAAGAGGAACTGAGTCCTGCCAACATCCGTGTGTATGAACTTGAAAGTGGATCCTTCCTCAGTTGAGTCTTGAATAACCACGGTCCTGGATGACACCTTGATGGCAGCCCCGGGGGAAACCCTGTGCCAGAGGACCAGCAATGCCATGACTGGATTCCTGACCCTCAAAACTGTGAGGTAATAGGGTTGTTGTTTTAAGCCACCTTGTTTTTAAGGGGCATTTTGTTATGCAGCAGTTGATAACTATGACAAGTACAAACCCTCTATTTCCCCTGGAGACTTCCAAGGCCAGAGAGAGAAAGAGGCTGCCTAAGGTCCTATAGGCAGTGGTTGGGTGGGAGACCAGGGGTTCCCATGCAACCTCTTGTTCTCCAGTGCTGAACACTGTCCATCACACTTGGGGAAAGACGTGGAAGCAACCCCACCAGAATCATCTCCATGTATTCTATACCTAATGGAGTGAATAATAATTAAGTGGAAGGTGTATAGGTACCACATAGAAAGCACCTAGTGTGTGGCACACAGGAGGTGCATAGTATGGAGAAGTCTTCCGAGAAGAGAAGCCTCACCCAATACCATCTGTGTTGAGCTTCTTAGAAAATCAAAGCAGCCAGTCAAAGGGGGGAGTCCTAAAAGCTATACACATTTTGTCTTACTTAAAACCATAAATGGACCCATGTGGTGGTTGCACACCTCCTGGTAAGGCTGAAACTCAATGTTGGAGCAGAAGTTCATGGGCGAGTCAGCAGCTGCTGGAGAGAGTTCCATGACATCAGGGGCCGACCTGGGCTGAGTCTGCCTGGGCAGGGAGGTAGCTCCACACCCTGCTCCCCTTTGGTCCATGCGGGGCCCCTGTGCCCCATAATGGGACGGCCTGGGAGAGTGTATCCCCTTGGCAAGCCACCAGGAGCATAAAGAACAGCCATCAGCTGCCCCCCCCAGATATAAAAAGCCCAAACCTCCAAAGACGGAGGGACAACTTAACTAAATAAATTGTTACATGTTCATCGGTAGAATGGAGTACTACACAGTAATTTAAAATGATGTTTTAGAGAAGTCACCACTTTCTCCATGACCTGCCCTCAATTCCATCTAGCACCTTTGTCTTTTCTCTCTGCCCATGGTGTCAGCTCCACAAGGGCCATGATCATATCACTCTTCTCCCTCCTGTTCCCCAGCGGGCGCAATGCCTGGAGGGAGGGGGGACCCCGTAGATGTACAACACATGCCTGTTATGTGAATGCACGGATGGAGCTTGCTGCACAGGATGCTTCCTATTGGGAATCACCCTGGCCCCACAGCCAGTAAAAGTAAAAGCTTCATCTGGTTTCCAAACCCCAGCCTCCTGTTTTCACCAGCAATAATTTGCTGCAAGCCCTGCCAGCAAAGGGCAGACCATTTGGGATCCATAAAGCAAAATGGAATCATGTGTGAGATCTTTGGGGTGGGCTGTGCTGCTCATCCAAAGTCTGGGGGGCCACAGGGGCATGAGACAAGGCTGGAGGAGGAGCTGGGCTGGTGAGAAAGAGGGGGTAAGAGAGAACATTTGTCCCGTTGCTTGACTCCTTTCTCGCTATTTAAGAAACGAGGGGTGGGGTGGACAGTGAGGGGCATATAGACTGTGCAGATGGGCTAGGGGTACCCCCTCCAGGCGGAGCTTGCTGATGGCAGGTGATCTCTTGGGCAGCCCCACTAATGGGTGGACTTGGACACTGGAGTCTCATGCCTAGAGGGCTGCTGAAGGTTGATTTGTGGGCTTCCATCCAGGCTGCTTGGTGATCTCTTATAAAAAATACTTACTATCATATTGTTGGTTTTCTCTGATGATACATAAAATGAGGGCACACTGTAGAAAAGAACATGATAAAATCATTAGGCCCCCACCCATCACCCAGAGCTATCCCTGGTACCATGCTGCCATAGTACCTTCTGCTCTTTTCCCTCCTCCCTTGTTCAATGAGGAGAGAGGCTGGGCATGAGAATGGTTAAGAATATGGATTTTGTAGACTGACAGCCAGAATTAAAATCCTGACTCTGCCCCTTGCTAGCTGCATGACTTAATGCAAATTCCTTAACTCCTCTGTTTTGTGGTCAGCACAATGGGGCAGTAGCCTACCCGTAGTGCCTGCCTCTGAGAACGGTTGCGAGGATGTTCCGAGGTAAAGTGCACAAAGCATTTGGTTCCTGGTTAACACTGAATAAATGTTAGCTCTGCAGTGTCAAACTCATTCAGTCATTCAGTATTTATTGAGCACCTACTGTATGCTGAGCAATATTTGAGGAGCTAGGTATATAGGGGTGAACAAAACAAGCAAGTTGTCTGACCTGGGGGCAGTTTACAGCCTCTTTGGGGTGAAGGTTGGGGGTAAACACGGTGCACATAATATGCCAATGAATTCATGCTTATGCATTGTGATGAGCCTCACAACCATAAAGAACAGGGTGGTCTGAGAAAGTTATGTTTCGGCACAGGCCTGAAGGACACGGAAATGCAGTGTGGGGCAGGGCATTAGGCAGAAAATGGGAAGACTCCCCTAGAGCGGAGTTTGGGTGTGTTGAGGTGTTGATAGCTGGTCTTGGTGGCTGATGGAGCTGAGCAAGGGGATGGATGAGCCACATGAGCGAGGCTGGAGGGGCAGCTGGGTCAGCTTACATAGGGCCTTGTCAGCATCCTTGAAGATTTTTAATACAGTTCATGTGCAGACTGGATGTCCATCGTAGGCAAAAGTGTTTGAAGAGGGACCATATATGTCCACCATTCTCTGCCCTGCTTTTCCCTCACTTGACATGGAGCCCGACTTCTCTAAACATCATTTTATTTATTTTTTAATTTTAATTTATTTTTGAAAGATTTTGTTTATTTATTCATGAGAGACACACAGAGGGAGAGAGGCAGAGACACCAGCAGAGGGAGAAGCAGGCTCCAAGCAGGGAGCCCCATGTGGGACTCGATCCCGGGACTCTAGGATCACGCCCTGAGTCAAAGGCAGACACGCAACCACTGAGCCACCCAGATGTCCCTCTTCATTTTAAATTACTGTGTAGTACTCCATTCTATGGATGAGTGTATAACAATTTATTTAGTTGAGTTGTCCCTCCGTTGTTGGAGGTTTGGGCTCTTTCCATCTAGGGGGCAGCCCATGGCTGTTTATGCTCCTGGTGGCTTGCCAAGGGGATACACCCCCGGGACCACCCTATTGTGGGGCACAGGGGCTCCCTGTGGACCAGAGGAGAGCAGGGTGTGGAGCTACCTCCCTTCCCAGACAGACTTGCCCCGGGCTGGCCCCTGATGTCATGGAAAGTTGGCCAGCAGCTGCTGGCTCTCACCGGAGCTGGCTGTACAAGGCGGGCATCCGCCCCTTGACCGCAACTTGGAACCCAGACCCTCCACCAGGACATCAAGGGCCCGGCAGAGCCTTCTGGGGCCTCATTGCTCCATCTCCTGCCTCCTCATTTCATCCCTTTGTTCCGTTCCCGAGGCCCCTGTCCCTCCCCCCAGTCCTAGCTCCCGTGGGATGGATGAGCTGGGGAGGGGGTCTCTGGCCTGTTACTAATTATTTCCAAATGCCACTTGTGAGCAGACAGGTCGGAATAGACACCAGTTCTTCTACTGTCCTACAGCTCATCCTGCAGAAAGCCCATCGCAGGGGCAGTGGCCGAGGGACAGGGGCAGGGGCACGAGGGGAAGGGTTTCCCTGGGAGGACAAGTCTCTGGGGGGAGTCCCAGAAGACAGGATTGACGTGGGACCTGGCACAGTTGGTGGGAGGGCCCCTCACCGGAAGAAATGTATGGGTGCCATATTCATGTTGTCTTCTCTCTTCTAGAGCTATCTTGGGAATGGGGAGCCAGGGGCCTGACACAAATTCCTTGATCAGTTTGCGTGCAGGAGGGACTGAAAGCACCCTTGGATTCAGAATCTCAGGGGGATGAAGATGCTTCGAGACCCCTTGGTTCCATGTTCAACTTCTCTTGGGCCAGGAACTTTTAGGAGAATCTGATAAAGGTTATTGTCCACTTTTCAGAAGCTTAGTCTGAGCCCCCCACCCCCATTCAAAGCTTTAGTATGGTTTGGAGGAATCCTCAACCTCTGGCACTTTCCTCTGACTGCCCAGCCCTCCTGTAGTCAGGGAAGTGGCTGCCCAGAGTGGTCCAGGAACCTGCCGAGTCCTCAGCAAGTGGTGGCCAATGTCCTCTTATCCTCTCCCTCCTCCCAGCACTCGGAGCCCCATGCGCTGGGATCCTGGGTGGGCCGTTCATCAGCTATGGGATCCTGTCAAGATCCCCGAGCTCTCTGGGCCCCAGCTTCCCCTGTAGATGGGGATAAATAGTCCTCATGCCTGTGGCTCTGTATTTGCACTAAATGAGTACGATTGTTGACTTCCTGGATGCCAAGGCCGCTCGCTGGGTCTGGCACGTCCCCACCGCACAGATGGAAGTTAGGGCTTCTGAGAAGGGAAGTGTTTTGCTCAAGTTTCCCACTCAAGGTAGAGCATGGAGAGTCCTCCCTTCACCCAAATACGAGTCCCATGACACCGGGTCTGTCCCCTCCCTCTGTGATGTCAGAGAAATGCCCACATTTGGGTTCCGGGTGTCCCAGGCAGGCCATGTGGCTTTGGGTCTCCGCCTTCTGATTGAATGAGGTAAAAATCCAGGACCTTCATGTCCTTCAATGCCTTAGCTCCTGTCTTCTAAGAAATGATCTCTTCTGTCCCAATCATAAGCTTTGTGAGGGCAGGAGTTGCATATGACTTGCCCTCTTGCATATGCACAGCCTGGCGCATAGGAGGTGCTCAATAAATATTTGTCAAATTAATGAGCCAACCGGACTACAAGGGCACAGGCTTTGCTGGCTCCAGTCCCAGCCTGAGAGCCTCATTAGCCAGACTCGACAGTGGCAGCCCTGAACACGGCAGCACCCATGGACATCTGTGCAGCCGCCAGCCAGCTCCCAAGCCCCTGTGACGTGCAGTTGGCATTTGGCATGTGGAGGCATCCACTGGGCCACTGAGCGCTTTCCCATGCACGAGGCCCCACGGAGGCCCCAGGGAGTGGGGCATTGTCCTGCCCAGAAAGCTTCCACTTGGGTCATTAATAATAGTGCATTTTATTAAAGGAAAGCGGGCTTCAAAGAGCTGTGGGTTTATGGGAAGAGGCTTGGATGGAAGTCATTATTCTTGCCGTCCCATCTCGCTCCTCATTCTCTCTCTCCTCTGTCTTCCATTCAGCCCACGTTTGATCTCCTGCCTGTGCTTTCTTCTGCTGGCTTGGGGTCCAGGGGGAATGGGCTATTGTGTCCGTGATGGGAGGGATGGGGAAACCCTTTGAACTGGCCTCTGGTCCGGGACAGGCGGCGGGCATGGTGGGGCGGGGTGGAGTGGCTCTGAGAGGTGTCTGGGAGTGTGAATTGAAGGCTGGGGTGGTGGTAAGGATGAGTGGAAAGTTCTCTGCTGGATCAGGTAAAGAAGGAGGCTCCGTTTGCAAAAAGCCTGAGAAAGAGCCGAACCTCTCTGCTCCATCACCTCTAATAGATGTAGTAGTAATCACGATGATTAATGTAGCTCATGCTTACTGAGCGCTCACTACGTACCAGGTCTGTGCTGGGCAGGGGCATGGTTTCATTTCATCTTCACAACATCTATTCCCATTTTACAGATCATGAAACAGAGGCCCCTGTAGTCTGGCACCTGTCCACGGCCACACAGCTGATCTGTTTCCTCAACCCACAGAGATGTACCCAGGATCCTTGTTCCAGCAGCATAGCTCCTGGGTCCTGGGGGAAATACATGGCAGGGAATTCTCTAGTAGGTGCCTCTCCAATAGCAGGTGAGAACACATGCTGATAAAGCTGTGGCTTGAGGATGAGTTCTAGTCCTTACTTGCCATCAGTGGAAGGTGGAGATTGAAGAAGGATGGGGCCTTGCGTGCAAACCAGAGCCTGGGGACCCAACCATGGGAGAGAGAAAAGGAGGGGGACAGAGACATAGGAGAGAACATGAGAGAGATAGAAAATGAGACATGAAGAGAAAGATAGAGACAGATGGTCGCACAGAGAGATGGTGATGGAAAAACAGAGTCAAAGAGAGGAAGAGAGAAGATCAAGGAAAGCCAGAATTAGAATAAGACAGGAAGAGAAAGGAAGTCAGAGAGAGGAAGAGTCACAGGAGACTCTTTTTTTTTTTTTTTTAAATAAGATTTTATTTATTCATGAGAGACACAGAGAGAGAGAGAGAGAGGCAGAGACACAGGCAGAGAGAGAAGCAGGCTTCCTGTGGGGACCCTGATGTGGGACTCGATCCCAGGACCCCGGGATCACACCCTGAGCTGAATGCAGATGCTTAACCGCTGAGCCCCCCAGGTGTCCCAAGTCACAGGAGACTCTTATGGGGAGAACATAAAGGGAATGAGAGTGAGGGTGGCCCAGGGAGGCCCCGCTTGGCACTGGGCTTCACCCTTCTGTGATTGTAGGTGTGCAAACCCGAAGATAGTAGCTGAGAAGTGAAAGCCAACACACCCCAGAGAGCTGCCCAGGCCAAAGGGCCTGGAAGGTGATCTAGAGATGTGAGGCCTTGGACAGTGTTCGAAGGGGAGAGAGAAACCTGTGGTTCTTTTAGTTAAACCAAAATTATGATTGTCCAGCTCAATTTCAGGAGTGAGCAAGATGCCCCAAAGCAGGCCTCGTGTTCTCTCTGTGTTTTATGGGAGCTGGAACATTGTGGGTGTTAAGCAAACATGCTCTCTCAAGTTCAATCATGGAGGGAAGCTGGATGGGGAGCTATTAAGCAGAGCAGCTCTTGCAGCTGGAAAAATAAACCCATGGGCTGAGGCATTGCTCAGTGAAATGAGCTGGCCTCCTCATCCAAAATGGCAGAGGGAGTCCTTCTGTTGTAGGGAACCCTGTTATAAACGGGAGCCCTGGGGTGGCCAGTGGGCCCAGGTATCCACTTAAACTCTCAAGGCCACTGATGCTCAGATGAGACAAATTCTTGGAGATGAATAATAATAGCAGCTGCCCTTTATGGGGCAGTGACGATGGGGGCCAGCCTCATCTAGTGCCTTGTAAATATTCTCCTTCATCCTCAAAATAACCCTATGAGGTAGGTCCTATTATTTAACCTATTTATTTACTGTCCTTAACTTGTTCTTTAATGGAGTAGCCCCCATTTTACGTGGAAAAACTGAGCCCCTCTTGATTTGTCCAAGGTCACAGCTAAGAAATAGCCACGCCAAGAGTCAAATCCCAGTTCTCTGACTTTCCTGGCCATTGCTCTCCAGGTGGTCATGATGAGATCTTGCAGGGGCTTCCAGTAGAGAAGGCCTGGGCTATGGTCACAGATCCACCCTGCCCCCATGTTTTGGGGATAAGGAACAAAGGGGATTGCTGGAGGTTATGAACTGGGACTGCAGCCTTGTCTTTTTTTTCTAGATCCTCTCTTTTGTTGTAGGTAACCTGTACCCTTTTGGGGAAGTGAAGGGGGGATGGGCAGGTGGCAGGGGTGAGTGATAGGCAACTACTGACTTGTTGGCTCAGTATCTTTTTAGCTGCCCTTTTGCCAATGTAACATTTTCCTTTTCCTCCGGGGGATCCCTCCCCACCCCATTCCATGTCATCCTGGGGGAGATACCCATCCCCAAACTTGCCCCTGCCCTTTACAGAAGCGCATATATGACATCCTCTGCTAGTCATGCTTCACCTGCAAGTAATGGAATGCACAGCTACGAGAAACTTCAACACTTAAGACATTTAATTATCTCCCATGAGAAAAAAATCTGGAAGCAGAAATTTGTAAGTTCGGTGCAATAGTTAAACAATAGCATCAAAGACCCAGATTTTGATCCTTCTCCTGGTATGACTGTACTGGATTTTTGTCTTTAGGCTTTTAGACTTGTAGCAGCAAGGTGGCTGTAGTGGCTTCTGCATCATGAATGCATTAGAAAACCAAAGATGTGAGACTCTCTGGCAAACCTGGCTCTTACCAAAGAGAGAAAAACTTTCCCAGAAGATACCAGCATACTTCCCTTTATTATATATATAATTCAGGTTTTCTACCTGGACAGCAATCTATCCCTCCATCTACCTGTCTACTGTCTATCTTTCTGTTTATCTATCATCTAATTATGCATCTACCATCTATCTATCTAAATTAAAGTTGTCTAGGTGTAAAATCTGAATTTTAAATTTCTGACATGGGTAGTTATAGGTAAAAATCCAGTGAGATCTTACCCTGGGGTAGAAATGAGTACTTGTAGAATTGTGTATAGAAGGCAATCTTGTGAAGCTGTGGGGATGGAAGGATGATGCGCGGGGCTGCCTTCCTTAGAGATCTTTTAAAGGAGAACTCTATTTGTTTTCCATTGCGGCATAACAAATGACCACACACTTAGTGGGTTAAAACAACATGCACTTTTATCATCTCAGTTTCTGTGGGCCAGCAGTCTGAGCACAGTCTCCACTCAGGCTTTACTGTAGGTGCTGGCTGGGGCTGCAGTCTTATCAGAAAGATAAGATGGGGAAAGATCCATTTGCAGATGCGCTCTGGTTGTTGGCAGACCTCATCTTCTTGTGGTTGTAGGACTGAAGTCCCCACCTTCTTGCTGGCTGTCTGCTGGTGGCTGCTGTCAGCTTCTAGAGGCCACCCACAAGTCCTTCCACATGGTCCTTGCTCAACAACATGGCAGTTTACATCTTTACAGTCTGCAAGGGAGTCTCTTTCTAGTCTGTTAAGATGGGGTCTTTTGGAAGGAAGCATAACCATACAAATGGCATCCCAGCACTGTCACCACATTCTTTTGATTAGAGGCAACACAGGTTCTATCCCACACTCAAGGAGAGGGGATTCCAAAAGGCATGACTTGGTATTGGGGAGGTTCATAGAGTCATCTTAGGGTGTGTCTGCCACAAGAATTGCTCTTCAAGTGCTTCTTAGAGGAGTTTTGCACAAAGGCAGGGGTAGCTTTGATGACCTTTGACATGTCTGTGCATGTCAACAGTCCAACCAGAATGTCATTGAGAGCCTCACTGGGCTGAGTTTTAATGGCCATATGAATAAGGCACTATATCACCCTCCATGGATTCCTTGATATGAGCATGGTTTGCAAGCCTCTGATTGGCTGGCATACTCTGCTCTCTCCCTGGAACATGTCCCCGCATTGTAGAGGTTGGCTGTGACCAAGAGTGTGACCACAGGTGTCTGGGCCTGAGCACTCCCCACAACTGAGTGCCCAAGTGTCTCTAGCCTTTTAAGGTCCTATGTCTCTAACCTTTTAAGCTCCCCCCACCACCTGCTTGCTCATCGGGCACCTGCCAGGCTGAGGAAGGAAGGTCTAGAGGAATTGGACACATTCTGACTTCCACATTCTGTTGGCTGCCAACTCTGCTGTGTTCTCTTTCTGGGTCCTGCTTGCTGCTGCAGCGCTGCCCTCTTGTCCCACACACTGTCCCTACCCCAGCCCAACCCTCCCCTTAGCTTTCCTCTGCATCATTCATCAGCCTGGTCTTGTTTGCCACCTGCTTCTGAGTCTGCTCGTTCATTCACTGATTCATTCATTATGTATTTACTAACCATTCACAATGAGCCAGGCACAGGCTAAGCACAGGGAGTATTTAGCAGTGAACAAAATGGAAAAAAAACAAAGTCCCTGCCTTCTTGGAGCAAATAGGTATATGGACAAATATGAACAGATAAATAGATATTAAATTGTCAGATGGTGAGAATCGCTATGAAGAAGATGGAGAACTTAAGGGTTTTGAGAGCGAGGCTGCTGCTTTATACACATGGTCTGGGGAGGCTTTTGATAAAATAGCAGCTGATTAGAGCCCTGTGGGGGTCTGTGGTGAGTGTTTCTGGGAGAGGGAACACACATGCAAAGGCCCTGAGGCAGAAATGTGTTTGGTGCATTTGAAGAAGAGTGAGGAGGCAGTGTGGCTGGCACAGAGTGAGAAGGAGAGTGGTGAGGGAAGAGAGGGGAGAGGTTGGCGGAGCCTTCTAGGCCACTGAAGGACTTCAGATTGTGTTCTATGTGATGGGAGAGTCCAGCTCTCCGTACTTGAAATGCTGAGAACAAACCACCAGGAGATGTCACCTAGTAGATCTCTAGGACTTATCAGCCATGTGACCTTGGAAAAGGACCCGAGTTCTTTGGGCCTCTGTTCTTTTTGTAATCTGAGAAATGGGGGCAATGATAACATTTATATCAGAGAGCTGTCAGTCACTCATCCAACAATCAGGTGTTGAGCTCCTCCTGGTGCCAGGCCCGAGCTACGAGCAAGACAGCTCACTGGAGCTTGTGGGAAAGATCACAAGGGCACAAGTACACACATAACACACATAACTGCAGGTTGTGACACCGACTAAGTGGGAAATGAATAGGGTGCTGCTGGAATGATAGCAAGTGGGACTTACTTCAGCCAGGTTCAGGACATCTCTGGGAAGGGGACATTGAAGCCAGGTCTCAAAAAGAAAAACAGTTACTTAAAGTTGAGGAAGGAGGAGGGTTTAAATGAGGTGGGTTTGGAGAACATCATGCCGGGCACATAGAAAGTCAACGGCGTGATTTCATTGGCTCTGAGGTCAGGGAGGTGGCGAGTAGGAAGCCTCAAGGCCAATCACAGCGGATCACCCCCCATCTTACAAGCTCGGGTTAAGAAGATTGAATTTTGGCCACAGAGCAGGGCAAGTCTGTGATGATTTCTGCCATTGAATTATTGCCCGTGCTGCTGCTGAGAGAGGGCTGGGAGCCCCCAGGGACGACAGAGAGCAGGGATTTCGGTGGCCAGTGGGTGGAGGGTCTCCGATCACCTTTATGGCCTCTCCTTCGCTCCCTGGAGCCCTCTGAGTCCAGGAGGGGACAGCACCATAGTGGTTATCTTCACACCCCACACGGGAGCAGCACTTCACAGTTGGTAGGGTGACTTGGCGTCTTTTCTCCCACTTGCTCGGAACTGCTCTCTAAGAGAGGGAGGGCAGTTATGTACTCGCTCCATTTCACAGCTGAGAAGCTGAATCCTGGAGAAGTCTGGGGATGTGCTGAGGGCTCTCATGTCAGGTAGCTTTGCCCCCGTGGCTGAAGAAAGCCTGGGGAGCCTCGGACCCTTCCCTGTGTTTGCGTGGGGGAGGGGGCATGGACGAGGGAGACCCACCCAGAGGGGAGACACCCTCGTGGTTAACCAAGGCATGTCGGGCACATCCCCGTGCCAACCCACTTGCCCGCCAGAAAAGCAGCCACACGCCCCCACAATATGACAAGGACATTCTTCTCCTCTCCCTGGGGTTCGCCAGCCTCAAGACAGAGAGGAAACCAAGCGGGTTTATGAGCTGACGCGACGAGAGACACAGGCTCATAAACCCGCTCCTCTCCGTCCCCTGGAAGACTGTGTTCGTCAGAGGCTCTCTTCTTGCATTTTTTCCTCTGCTCGACTCCTGGCCATTAATCTACAGGCTTTGCCAAGGCTCTCAGGCCCCTCTGTGACCCCCTGGCCTTCCCAGGAGCTTCTCTGGGACAGGGGACTCCTCCACTCTCATGTTTCTATTTTCCTTCTTGTATCCACTCATCCATCCATCCATCCATCCATCCATCCATCCTTCTGTCCATCTGTCAATCCGTCTATCCATCCACTATCCATCCTTAAAGTAATTACTTCTAGGGGTTATAAGGAGGGGCAAGAGGTGGCCCTGCCCTGACAGGCCTGGCTGCGCTGTCATATAGTGTGAAGGAAGAGGGAGGGGTTGGGGGAGGCGGTGGTGATGACGGTGCCAGGCTTGGGACCCTCCGCTCAGGGCTCCGTCTCCCCAGAAGGCACCGGAATTTAGGAACTTGCTTCAGATGGTCAGGAAGAGACGGCTAAGGGCTCCTGGCAGGCACCTTGCCTCTCAGGACGAGGAGTCACAGAAATCCTGAGGCCTCAGGAAAGAGCCTTCTGCCCAACAGCCCTCCTCCCCGCTCCATCCTCAGAGTGGGCTGCTAAAGCACAAATCTGACCAAGACCCTCCCCTGCTCAACAACTTACTGTGGCTCCCCGGTGCCTTCGGGTTAAAGTTCAAGCTTCTTTGCTTTGCCTCACAGTGTCTTTTTAGTCCCCTCTTCTGTAGTTTTTTGTCCCCAGAACTCTGTGTTCCAACTCATCATCACAGGCACTTATGCCTTCTCTTTGACTTTTTTCCCCTAAGTAAACTCAAAGCCTGACGTGGGGCTTGAACTCACCACCCCGAGATCAAGAGTCATATGCCCCACCACCAGAGCCAGCCAGGCGCCCCTCTTGCCTTCTCCTATGCAAGTGGCGTTGCTGGTCAGCCAGCTCTCTGGAATAAATAAAATTTAAAAGCCCTGATTTATAGCATTTGACGATTTCTGCGGTGCAAATACTGTCACCAGGGGCGAGTCCAAGCTACCAGCATGACATGGTTGAAAGCAGAGTTGGGGAGAAATGCACAGGATGAGTTCTTGCCAGTTGCTCTCCCCTCTTCTCCATCCGGGGCAGTACCGGGTCTGAGTTAAGAGTGCTGCCCTCCCATTTTCCCACCTGGAACCACATGTCTTTGGGAAAGCCCCTTAGGGTCTCTAAGTCTTGGTTTTCCCTTCTCTAAAATGGGCACAGGGATCACATCTCCACACGACCATTGTAAGAATGAGATGAGCGGATGCCTCTGAGTGCTTAGCACAGAGCCCGACAAATAAATACTACACCCCACCTGCCTATGAAATGCTCCCCATCTTTCATCCTCAGTCGAAAGCCTCCTCCCCCCCAGAGACTCCCGTGACTTCCTCACCAAATCAAGTTACTACTTTTAGACACCAAAGCACGTGCCTCATATCTCTCTTTACCACCGAGGTTGTTTCACCTCGTAACACAATTGCTGGATCTTTGGCCCCACTGAATGGCCTGTGCCTGATGCCTCGCCACATCCTCAGTGTGTTTGCAGAGCCTCGGTGTGTTTGCAGAGCATGCCGTAGGTGCTCGGATCCGTCCTTAAGAGTGGTGGGTGAGCTTGTGCAGGAAGAAGGTGTGTGTGCGGTGGGGGGAGTGGGGGGAGGTGGAGAAGTGGGGGACGTGTGTGCCCAGGTAGGAGCTGGCAGGGCGGCGGGAGGAGTGGCACACATGGGGTGCCCTGCTCCACGGACTCGACAGGCGAGGACATCGGGCCAACGGTGCCCACCTGGAGACCCGGGTGGCCCTCGTGCCTCCCAGCGTGGGGGAAGGAGGGGGCTCCTGGGGTCGGGCTGGTTATTGGAGAGAAGCCGGCATGGAGCCGCGACCCAACGGAAAAATAAATCCCCATCGTGCCAGACGAGCCTGGTTCCAGGCGGGGGGAGTTAATAAAGTGGCTCTGAGGTGGTTTGGAACCACCCCGGCGGGGCTGGGGAGGAATTTGCTCATTTCTCGTAAAACCTTAATCAGTGTTAGTCACTTCGAGTGATTATGAGAGCTTAAAATAGCCGCAAACAGGGAGCTTTGAGGGCCCATCTGAGGCCGTTTGGGTTTGCTCCTCTAGGGAGCAGAGCTGGGCCCTGCGGGACACATGTCCTCACCAGACCGCGGGCGACCCTGAGCTCCTGGGGGACAGGGATAGGTCCGGCTGGTCCAGCACCCCCGCGTCTGGCACAGCGCCTCGGATGCCAGGGGCCCCACAGGCCCGGCTAGGCTGCCACTGACGGCCTGAGGGGGCCTGTCGGCCTGACTCTGATGTCGGTCAGCTGCTCTCCCTCTAACACCTCTTTTTGTTTGCTTTTTATGTTTCCCTCCTGAGAGTATCAGTGTTCTGTTTGCTACTGTAGTCCTGGAGCCTTCAACAGTGCTGGCATGTGGCAGGAGGAATGGATGAGACGGGAATCTTGGGAGGGCACCCGTATCACTATCACCCAGGGGCCTCCAGACCCGGATCCTCAGAGAGGCTGGAGACCTGCTTCCAACCAATGTGTTTGTTCCACAAATTCCTCCCCGGGGAACACTCACGCTTCCCTTTCACCTCCACTCATGACACCTGATAATACTTGCTCTGAGGGAAGGATTCCAGGGCAGTCATTGACACTCTAGTATGAATTTCAGGAAGCATGTCACCTCTCTGGGTGATTTGTGGAAGGCTCCATCCTCACCATGGGTGCCTAGGCTTTACTGCTTCTATAAATTCCTCTTGGGCATGAGAGGAAGAGGGAGAGAGTTTAGTCCCAGATCTGCCTAAGGGAGCCTGGTATGTAATCATTAAGAAAGCAGGTTTTGGAGTCAGTCTGCCTGAGTTCAAGTCCTAGCTCTGCTCCTTCCTAGCTTTCTGAACTCGGTGTTCTCATCTTAAGATGGGCATGTCAATAGGCTTTATCTTCCTGAGGTGTCGTGAAGCACAGAGGATGGGACACAGGTGCACAGTGGGCACCCGGGAAACACTCGCTGCCGCCATTCCTTTTCTTCTCTGGGCATCAGACTCACCCCAGAGTCACATGCTGCAGCGGTTAAGACCACAGGCCATGGAGTCTCACTGGCCTGCCTTTATTTCCCACAACTGCCATCGCCAGCTGTGGGAACGTGGACACAGACTCATCTCCTCTCATCCCTGTAACTCCATGCCACTCATAACACGACACTGGTAAAGTCTGAGCACCTGGGGCCCAGTCTATGCCAGTCATGTTGATCAGTGTCCTACCTCTGAGTGGAGAACGTGAGCTGGCTCATCTCCTGGACCCTCCCCCGCCAAGGCTAAGCCAAGAGGCAAACCTTTGCCAACAGAACATCCATCCCTGCTTGTCACCTGCCCAGGGTTCTCATTCCCTAACAGGTGCCCCCTCTCCCCAGAGCCAGCTGGATCTTGGTGGATCAGACTGTGTCTTTGTGTTGGAGGGGCAGGTGGTGCAGGGGAAATTCAGGGAGGTCCGTGTCTGGAGGAATGGAGGGGAGAGAACCCGCCAATGGCACATTGGGCAGCTGGGCCAGAAACCCTTCATGGGTCTCTTCCTTGCACCTACAGTCATGGCCAAATCTCCACCAGTGAGGAGACCCCCCCTCCCCGCACTCACCACTCTTTAGCCACATTGGCCTTTCTATTGATGTTGCTCCTTCCTGCTTCATGGCCTTGGCACATGCAGTTCCCTCTGTCTGAAATACCCTTCCTTCCATCTACATGGTCAATGTCTACTCACCCTTCGGGTCCCTTTCCTTAGGGAAGGCACCCTTGACCCTTCCCTGGTACTTTAGGGCCTCTCTGCTAGACATCGCCACCATGCCCTCTATGACATTGTCATAGCCTTCATTGTAAATACCCTCGGTTAGTCAATCAATCGTGTGAGTTAATGGATCAGTTAGTTCGTCAGCTGTGTAACATCCACCTGCACTGGCCTCGGGGCTCCACTGGAGCAGGGACGGGGTTTGTCTTGTTCACCTGGTGGGTGTCTGAGAAGTATTCATTGAATAAATGTGGGGACTGCCTGAGTTACGATCTACTGGATTGGCCTTTGTTACTAGGTAAGGCTGTTTGAAATGAACACATTGTGTGTTTTCATTCAGCAAATATTTGTTGAGCACCTCCTGTATATCAGGCCTGTGGAATTCTTGCTCCCTAAGGGGGCTGAGAGTCCAGGAATCCAGACTGACATGAAGAGAGACAATTGGAAAAACGTTGCACTGGGGGAACATTCTGGGTGTTATGAAATCTGAATGGAAGGGGTTACAACACAGTATGGGGGAAGGCTTGGGAGGGGATGAAGTGAAGGCTGGGAAGGCTGCAGGCAAATCAGAATTGGGTCTTTGAGGATGCATGGGAGCCTAAAGGGCATTCCAGGTGTATGCAAAGCATGTGTGAAGGTCCTGAGGCACCCCAGAGTAAAGTGAGCTTGGGCATGTGAGTATTTGGTTTGACTGTGTTGAGTGGGTTGATGAGAGAGAAGGTAGGAGTGTGGGCAGTACCTAAGTTTGGGCTTATCCTGTAGGCCAGTGGTTCTCAAGTGGGAGCATTTTTGCCCTCTTCCCACATTCCAGTCTGCTCATCAAGTTGATGGCTCCTGGCTTGGTCGGGATGCTGTGTCTGTGAGAATCTGAGGGGCGTCCAAAGGCCCTTAATTCACAACACCCCAGATGCCTGTCTGGCCATGCTTTACCCCTTCTTTGGTCGATAGGGTGCTCCTGCCCGTGTTCTTTACACCACCTGCTCTCTGGCTGGGCAGGGGACCGAGAGAAGACACTTGCCACCCCCGCAGGCGGGATGGGTGGCTCCTGGGCTCTGCAGCCAGGCCATCTAGGTCCAAATCCCAGTTCAGCCCTCCCTGCCTATATGAGCTTTGGCAAATCGCCTAACCTCTCTGTACTCACTTTCTCCCTTGGGAACCATGCCTGTTTGGCAGTACAGTTGTAGGGATGACATGAGATGAAGAGAGTATAGAGTAAGATCCTGGCTGTGGCGTCCAGCTGACCCAGCCGTGAGTCTCAGCTCTGCCCCTCAATGACTGCGTGGCTTGAGGCAAATCACTGAACTTTCTGGATTGCAGCTTCCTCCTTTGTAAATTGGAGGATATTGCAGTACCTGACTCATGTGTTGCTCTGAGGGTGAACTGAGGCCATCCCAGCCCCGTGCCTGGCACCCCAGTGAGTAATGAACACACATTACTCGCATGGTCCCCTGTCCTAGCGCGGAGCCCGGCATATGGGACGTGCTCTGGGGGTGTTCATTCCTTCCACTATTGTCCCGGTCAGGCCCCAGAGATGCCTTGGCCCCTGCTGGGACCTCTCTGTTTGTGCAGCCTGCCTCCTGGGCCACCGTCTGCCTGGGTCTCTGGGGAGGGGCAGGCACCCTAGGTCAGGCCAGGGCCTGGAGCAAGGCGGGTCTTCAGCTTTCAATTTCTGCAGCTCCCCCATCCCTCCCGCAGCCCAGCCCAGCCCTGGCAGCTTCCTGGATGCCCCGGCTCTTCCTCTTCCCCTTTGAAATCCCTGCCGCTGTCCCGGGTCCCTCCAGATATTGCACAAAGGCCTCTTGGATTCCAGCATCAGCCCCAGAGGCCAGCACAGTAATTCAATTACAGCGAGGAGGCTTTCTCCTTGCTTTCCCCCCTCTTCCTCTCCCGTCCTTTCTTCCTTTTTTTTTTTTCTTTTTTAGATCAAAAACGAAAAGACAGACATTGTGACCCTCAGAAGATGCTGTGAGTGAAAATTCGCTTCTTGGCTCCAGCCCCCACTAATGAAATACCAAGAATTTTCTCCCCTCGGAACACGTGTGCACAGCATTTGATGTGTGTTCTTTGTTTGGGGCTTTTTTCCCTTGCGTCTCCCGTCTGAGGCCAGGGACCCATAGAAGTTTCCTACCAGAGCCACGACGGCTGTCCCTTCATCTGCCCAGCCTCGCCTGGGGCCCCCTCCGGCTGGACCCAGGAAGAGAGACTGTCTCCAATAACGCCCCGCTCCACTTCTGAGCTTGGCATTTATTCTTTGCAGACTTCACACATGTGACATGTGTAGATGGGGTCACTGCCTGGAAGAGAGTGGGCCAGAGAGATGGGGGACGGGGCAGCCTGCGGTCCAGCGGCCAAGCCCAGGCCCCCCGTCCTCCTTCGGGCTCTTCCGTGCTGTGTGACGGAGGCAGCTCACCGGCCCTCTCTGGGTCCCCCTTGCGTACAGACCACAGTTCTGTCTGTGGTTCAGCAAACCTGCGCTGGGTGTTTGCTTGAGCCCAGCTCCGCACAAGGAAATGAAAAAAAAATCGTAGCCTGGACCTCCAGGATTTTGAAGATGCTCTTGGGAGCCCCTTCTGTCTCTGACATGCTAAAAGCAGCCAAGGTGGGCAGAAACAGCTGATTTAGCCAGGGGCCACCAGGAAACCAGGTGGCAGGGATAGATTTTCTGTTGCCTTTTTAGTGCTTCTTTCAGAACAAATAGAGTTTTAGAGGCAAAACGATTCTGAGTGTTTGGCTGCCCCAAGTCCTCTCTGTGGCATGAGGTCCCTCAAATGCCCTCCTCCCTGCACCCGCGGGGAGACAGCTGCCCCCAGGGGGCAGCACAGAGCACGCTGGGAGAGCAGGCCTCCGTGGCCCCTCATACATCCTACTTCTGCCCCCCAGGGCCTCCCAGAGAACCGGATCCCTGCCCCCTCTCTCCCCAGGCAGATGCGGGAAGATGGTGATCCTGTTTCCAAAAGCCCTTCTGTAGGTTTTCCTTCCCTAACACACCCCTTGTAGTCCTGATTCCTGCACTCAGGGGACCCCGGGGGACCAAGAATGACCAGATGGGGGAAATGACAGGCAGAGCAGGACAGAGTGACATTGGTGAGCAGAGACAACGTGGGCAGCCCCGAGGCGCACACCTCAACGGCAGCCCTATGCCAATGTGTGGAGAATGGCCGAGAAGGAAGGCTTCTGTTGGCAAGTGGGAGAGAGGTCCAGAGGCTTGGGGGTGCTCGTCCTTTTTCAGTCCTTTTTCACCTCGGTGCTTCTGCTTCCATTCTCCCCTTTTTCCGGGAATGCGCTCCCCGAAGCTCTGCACACTCACACCTTACCCATCCATCCCTGCCAGGCTTGAAGGGCTCCTCCTTCTTGAAGCCTTCCCAGATCTCCCGGTGTGGGGGTGCAGGGTTGGGGGGCTCCTTTCCCTCTTTTCAAACTCTCATTCAATTTGCCCGCCTTGCTCGAGAGACATTTAAGACTCTCCTGCTCTACGTCCCACGTGTGCTGGTCCCGGGATGTGGGGCTGTAAACTCCTGGGATGGTACTGATTGTGTCTACTCATTTCCAGACCCTCCACGGCCTGGCCGGAGCACAGGGCTTCCCTGCTGTTGGTGGAGTGAATCAGGGAGAGAAAGAGCGGCCAGCCTCCACGGTAGACGCTTTCGGTGCCTCATCCCAGTTTCAGCCCCGCACAACCGTAAAAGCTGTGGATTGCTGTTGGACCCACTCTGCAGATGAGGAAAGCAAGGCTCAGAGAGTCCTACACATTCTCCAAGGCTGCAGAACTCAGTTATTGCCGAGCTCCTCCCACTCTTTTCTCCCAGAGCAGTCTGCTCTTCATATGCGCTCTAAGCAGTGTTTTTTTTTTTTAATGTTTGGTTCCCCCCCCCCCCATGGGATGATTTAAAAAATTGTAGTCCTATTTACTTCAACGTTTAGCAGAAAAAAAATGTAATCAACACAGTGAACCTGTTATTTTGTAAATGTTACTGCATAAAACGAAGCCAAAGGAGGTACATGGATTTAAAAAAAAATCAGAAGGTTAATGATGGATGAATTTAAATTGGATTCTAATTAGAGAGCGTGCATGGAGAAATCGTGAATGTGGTTAGAAGTGACTGGAGCTTGTGGGACACGGGTGTGCAAAGGAATGCAAGGCCTCCAGGTGTTTAAAAATTTTTTTTAAATGACAAGAAGTAATGGTTGCATATTAACTGGAGAAAAACTGGACAATGGAGATAAGCTGGGAAAGAAAAGCTAGAGTCCTCCACTATGCCACGGGGAGGTGCTGTGGGTAGCTGTGGCAGGGGTGAGGCTGCCCAAGGGGACAAGGAACAGCCTGCAGAGGTGAGCCTGCCCAAGGTGATGGGGGGCAGCCTGCAGGGGTGAACCTGCCCAAGGAGACAGGGAACAGCCTGCAGGGATGAGCCTGCCCAAGGGGACAGGGGACAGCCTGCAGGGATGAGCCTGCCCAAGTCCAACACTGTGGACAAGGGGGTCGTAATCCCCTTTCCCCCATCCCTGCTCCAGGAGTTCAGTGTAGGCCCCAGGGGGCTCATGCAAACATCCTCCTGCTCCCACCCTTTGCCTCCTCCTGGGGAAGTTTATTCCCATATTCAACATCCTCCTCCAATCCCCTAGAGCTCTTATGGGGTCACAGATGCTTTCCACAGGGCTGGGCACATAGTAGGGACTCAATAAATACAAATTTCACGTCAGTGCCATCCTGTTTGGAGACTAGTGCATGTCAGATTGGTCCTGAAACCCAATGGGACCTCGAAGAAAAAGCAAACTTGGAATCTAGATTCTTTACCTATGAGACAAATTGTCTCTCTTACTGCAGTCTTCTTGGCTTTCACTTTTCCTAAAAAGTAATCACTGGATACCCAGCTACCTATTTGTCTGTCTGTCCATCCATCCATCTGTCTAGATCTGCAAGGAGGATAGTATTGCTCCTTTGGGACAGCCAGGGGAGGAGGGCAAAGGCCTTGATGCCAGGTCACTCCATGCTCCTTCTGGCTTTTTTCATTCTGTCATCACACCTGTCTGAGACGTGATTCTTCTTCCTATTTCCATGGAGAGGAAGCTGATACTCAGAGAGCATAAAGACTTGTCCGAGGGGCTGGTGCCCGTCATGAGGGTGGTTCACCAAATATATTTGGTTGAACTCTCTGGCACATGGTAGGATCGTCCTTCCTTTGGAGTAGTCTGTGGCCAGGTACTTGTTCTAGCCAATAAAACATGAGCACCGCATCCCCTTTCACGGCCCAGGCAGATGGTGGCATTTCAGATGCCAGAGACTCTTGACAGTCTTGGTTCTGGAGGGAGGGTGTCATGGGAACAGAGCCTGCCTCCCACCAGCCAGCAGGGGACGCATAGCTTGTGCGAGAGACGGATCTTGTAAGCGCCCGAGTCTCGGGGATGTTTGTTACTGCAACATAACCGAGCCCTTCCTGCATCAAACACTTACAAAGAGAATGAGTTGGCAGGGCTAGAATTTGAATTTTAGTACCTCTGGCCCTAAAGCTACTGCTGGTGTCTCTATATTCCCATCGTTTGTGACCGAGTCAACCTATATTATAGCAGAGGATGGCTTCCTAGCAGTCAAGGCAAAAATTGACAGCAAGGGATTGTACACTTTTGCATCATCTGTTGGAAGGAAGCATGCCACATTTTGTGCTAGGGAAAAAAGTCTGCCATCCCAAGAAAATTAGAATCGTCCCATGGATCATTTTATGGGGAATACCATGGAGTGCGTGATTTTTTTTAAATGAAGCCTTTTGTTTTGAAGCCATCGCGGAGTTCTAGAAAAGTTACGAGAACAAAGAACCCCTGTATGCCCTTCACTCATATCCACCTGTGTTGACATCTGTGTCATTTGCTTTATCATCCTCTGTCTGTAATGTATGCCGATGAGTTTTCCAAACCGTTCGAGAATAAGTTGCAGACATCATTCCTCATCCAGATTCCAGACCAGACCCACACATTACTACATGGGGTTGTAATGTCTCTTTGGTCACATTTAATCGGGAGCTGTGCCTCAGTCGCTGACATTTCTCCAGAGCAGATGATGTATTCGTAGAATGCCCTTCGATTTAGGTTCGTCTGATGTTTCTTTGTGAGTCGATGTGGGCTGTGCGTGCTCAACAGGCATCTCACCAAAGTGTGGCTGTCGCGGTGCATCACATCCAGAGGCACGTTGTGTCCGTGTGTCTGTCTCATGGTTGTGGATGTTGACTTTATCCTCTCGAAGGAAGCGGGTGTCTTCCAGTTTTCTCCGGCACAGAGTTCCTACCTCTCTGTTTGTAATTAGTAAGTGACTGAGGTGAGAGCCTTTTGAGGTTATGTAAATATCCAATTAACCTTCAAATTTTCACACACTCGTCTTAGCACATACTAATGATTCTCGGTGTGATTTTTTTTTTTTTAACAGTGGTTTTATGAACAAATTCTTCCCAAGACAATTTCTCATACAAGAATCACTATGAACATCTGGGATATCACCTCTGCTCAGAAAGGCCATTTTCAACTCACTGGGCTGACGGAAGAGGTCTTGATATTCATTGACTGCTTGTCCCCAGAGCGGAGGGGAGAAGGCTGGAAAACCTGGAGGCATTCCAAGTATTTGGGGGTACGCAAAGGTTGCTACTCTTTGTAGGAATAGGTGACAGAAGGAAGGGGAGGTTCACATCTGGAGAGCCCAACCTGGTATATTAATTTGCTGGGGCTGCCATAACAAAATACCAGAGACTCAGTGGCTTAAACAATAGAAATTTATTTTCTGAGTTCTGGAGGCTGGAAGCCCAAGATCTAGGTGCTGGTAGGGTTGGTTTTCTCTGAGGCATCTCTCCTTGGCTTGTAGATGGCCATCTGCCCACCATGTCCCCCCAAGCCCCTGAATGGCTTTCCCTCTGGGGGCACACATCCCTGATGTCTCTTCTTCTTATAAGGACGCCGTTCGAATTGGATTAGGGTCCCACACCTCAGACTCATTTCACCTTAATTGCCTCTTTAAAGGCCCTAGCTCCAAATACAGTCACATGGGGGTGGGGGGAGGTTAGGGCTTCAACATATAAATTATGGGGGTTAGGACATACGATATGGTCTGTAACAGCTGGATGGAGGAAATAATCAGGATGGTTAAAGAATGACCTATGGGTGTGTGAATTCCTGTCCTTACTCCTCTGCCCCATGTACTCAGTGGGTCTGTTCATAACCATCATGAGTGAACAGGCCTCACCAGGGCAGGCCTTCGCATTCCTTCCTTCAGATAATACGTCCAACCCACTGGCAACCCCACAGGGTACAAACAACTTCTATCTGCCTAATGTTGTTCGCCTAAAGGGTCTTCCAGATTATTCCAGATTCAGGAGTAGACATGAACAATGGAATGCTAAGGTGCCCCCTGGGTGTCTCTCAAAGAAGTGCCAGATTAATCTAGGGTCTGTGCCATATGTCGTCCCCAAGCCGGCTTGCACAGGGAGTATCCAGGAGGGCCAACTGAGAGCTACAGCAATAATAAACCTATAGGAGTCAATCCCTTAGATCTCAGCATGTGTCTTCTATAAACCGAATCCTCGGCTCCCTGTGCACTTTGTCTATACCTTCTTGGTGGCAAGGGATCTATCTATAAAGAGTCACTCCTTAGATCCAGACATAAAGTCTTTTTTCTATGCTGGAAAGACTCCCCTCCTCCAAGCTGCATTCGCAGAAAGCTCATTGGTGAAGCATGTTGGGGGAGGGTCCTCCCAATATTTTCAGTTTCTTGATCCTGAAAGTCTCCTGGGCAGCTCAGTGCCACTGTCTTGGGGGTTTAGTGTTTTCCCCCATGCCATCAGCTGCAGCTACCTCTCCTCAGGCCAACCTCCCTACTTCCAAATTCTGTTTCCCCTCCCTATAGTCCTTCACCAAGTCTGATGCACGAAGCCCACAGCCACTTGGGAGTGGTCCCAAAAGTTTTCTCTCTCTTCCAGATCCTGCAGGGTGGTGCCAAGTGGGAGGAGGTGGGGCGCAATTCTCCGCCTTCCTGCAACTCAGCAAATTGCAATTTATGAGTTTCAATCCACATGAAAGGGCCCCCACTAAGTCTCTCTGGATTCATTTGGAATGTTGAATTAATTTGGAAAACAAGGGGAAAAAACAACTTGGTTTCAGCCCAGCAAGGGCTCATGACATTTTACCAAGTCCTGTCACCCTCTTTACATTTTCTTCATCTCCTACTCCAGTATCTCCTTCCAGAATGAGCACGAGTAAAGTGGGGATGGTGGCAAAACTGTTTCCCGTGGTGAGGGTCCCATTGGGTGGGTCAACATTCACCCAAGAGAGTGCAGAGAGCCCGGGACTGGGCACAGGACACCTGGGGTCTGGTCCGGCTCCGCACTGTTTGCCTTCTCTCATCTTTCAGACATCTGTGACTCTGCACAAAGTCTAGGGACCTGTGAGGGGCTTTACTCACATGAGAGTAGCAGCTACTGACAATGCCTTTTCCCAAGGGCCTCCTCCTATGGAGTCTTATACCCCAGATCTGTTCTCTGCCTGGCTGCTGGAATGATCTGGAAACCCAACTGGATCACGCCAGCCTACTGTGCTTAAACCCTTCAATGACTCCCTGTTGCTCAGATCATAAAATCTGCAAGCAGCATTACGACCTGGAGTCCCTGCATGGCCCAGTTTCTGCCCACCTCTGTAATTGCTTCCTGAAGCATGCCCACTCCCCTCCAGCCACCCAGAGCTCTCCACTCCTGCATGCCCTCTGTGCCCCTCCATCCAGCCTCACTGCCCTTGCGTGTGCTGTTTTTCTGGCTTGGATGCCTTTCCTCACTGTGCCCTCAGCTGTCAGCTCAGACTTTGCTTCCTCAGGGAAGCCTTCCCACACTGAGTCAGACCTTCCCTTTACTCACTCTCAGCTCAGAAGTGCTTACCCAGGAGTTGTGTGTGTGTGTGTGTGTGTGTGTGTGTGTGTGTGTGTGAGATGATTTTGTGAACTTCTGACTCTCCCACTAGACAATGGGATGCAGAGGGCAAGACCATGTCTGTTTGCTTTCACCACTGGGTCCCCAGTGCCTAGTACAGTAGCTGAAACACGCAGGGTACTTGGGAATAATTGGCACAAGAATGAACTAATGAATGAATGAGTACAGACAAGACACTGGTTTCCTTTGTTTTAAGCCATTGGTTGCAAATGACCCTATAAGTTCTTGAAGAGAGGCTGGAGAGGTCCTACCCAAGCACAGGGGAATGACATCTCTCGAGGAGGGGGTGCAAAGCTAAGAGGAGGACCAGCTCCTGCTCATCTGTCGTCAGGTGGGGACAACTGTAGCATCTAGTCATGGGGCCGATGAGGAGAGTCCAAAAGAAACAATATGTATGATGTTTTGCCCAGTCCCCGGCACAGAGTGAGTGCTCAGTACGTGTCTCTGTTCTTCTTTTTTACTTTCTTCTTCCTTCTATTGCCTGCCAATTGACTTCTCCGAAGTAAATTAATCTAGAGGCCAGGCCCGTGGTCCCGAGTGTGCCTGTACTTGCTCCTTTCCTGCAGATTTTGTTGGCCAGGGCTCCTGTCGGCCCTACTCTTCTGATCTGCGAAGGCGTTGGTGTCCACATGCACCTCTGTGTTCAGGAGCATTCACTCAGAACATCATTCTGGATAAACACATGGATGTGGAAGTAGGGGCTTTGCCGGGGGGCATATCTAACGTTCCTGGTGCATGTGGAGGAGTTTGGCCCTTTGCACATCTGGGCGGAGAACAAATGAGCTGAAGGGAAAGGAATCTCTCATGGGGGCGTTCCTGGCATTTGGGAAGCATGAGCCTTGAACTTCAAGGCCTACAGACTGGGATTCGAATCTTGCCTCTCGGCAGGATATATATTTCTTGATTTCTTGAGTGCCGCCTTTCCAAGTAGTCCTGGGGGTGGGGTAGGGCAACAGAAGGTGCCCCCTCCAAATGCATCCTGTATCTGCACGTCTCTCTCTCCTGAGTTCACAGGCCTTGCTTCTGTGCTTACTGCCAGTCTCCCACTTTCTGCTGTCCCCACCCTCCCACCTTCAAACCAATTCTCCATGGAGCAGCCAAAATAGTCATTTTAAGATGTACCTTGGATCATGTCTCTGCTCTGCTAGGCCTTCCGTTGCTTGTTGTCATACTTGGGTACAACCCAGACTCCTCTCTGTGGCTCCCTGGGTAATAAAACCTGGCCCCTGCCTTCCCCTTGACCTCCTCGCTTCCCCCTGCCCCTCACCCGCATCATCCCCTTCTCTCTGCCCCTCAAACCCACAGGCTCATTTGCTAGAACCTTCTTCCCCCTTTACCTGCTTGGTTCCTTCTGGTCCTCTGGGTGTCAGCTCAATGCCCCCTTTTCAGAGGGGCTCTCACTGACCCCTTGATTTATAGACATGCCTCCCTTCCCCCCATCTAGTTTGTCTTGTTTTTGTATTTATTACCAGTCGAAAGGATCCTCTCTGTTTGGTTGTTGTTTGGTTTGGTTTTTTGCCTACCTTCTCCACTGGAATGGCAGATCTGTGAGCACAGGACCTTTCCAGTGGGTCTTGTCTACTCCTGAATTTCCAGGGGCTCAAAAGGGGCCTCCTGGCCCACAGCAGTTGCCCAAGAAATGTCCATCAACTGGATGAATGATCAGTGAGGGTACAGGAGCGGGCGATGGGCCCCTCTCAGCTATGGACTATAAGAGCAGGGTCAGCCATTATAACAAAGAGCCCCCCAAATTACAGTGGCTTAAACTACCTGCAGTTGCAGTCCTCTCTCACATAATAGCCCCGGGCAGATGGGCAGCTTCACCATCTTTAATATATGGCTCTCAAGTGGCTGCTCGCATTCCAGCCACCTCCCCACCAAAGGTGGAGGGAGGGCAGAGCACAGGGATCCACAGACTTAGCATTTTAAGGGCAAGATGTAGAAGCACACTGCTTACTTTTGCTTGCATCTTACTGTCCGGAACTTAGTCATGTGGTCGGACTGGGGTGCAGAGGAGGCTGGGAAAGATAGACATGTGTCTAATACCTCAGAGAAAGGGAAGAGCAGGTGTGGACATGCAAAACGCACAGGCTGCTACCGGTACCCAGAGCTGCCCTCGAGGGCTGAGATGCCTCTTGCTCCCCTTCTTGTTGTTCCCCTGCAACACAGAGCAGCCTCCCATGAATGTTGGGGAAATGAATGAGACCGTGGGGTCCAGAGAGATCCCTCGTGACCCGGATTGAGAAAGCAAAAACTCAAAGTTGCCTAGATCTTCCTCCAATCCCACTTGTGTGAGCCCGGGCAAGTCGCTTGAAGTCTTTGAACCTCAATCACTTGATTTATAATGTGTGGACAGTAATAGGACTGTGCTCATAAGTTGTCTGAGGAAGAGATTAGTTCATGATATAACGTGCCTAGAGCACTGCTTAGCACACAGTAAGCACTTGAGAAGTGATAGCTCCCAATATGATTATTTTAATGTAATTATCATCAGTGCCACAGATGCACTCTGTAACTCTAAGGAGTGTCTTGGGGGTGCGATGGTATCTAGGGTTGGTTTTCTCTCCAAGGGATGTCCTTGAGTACCCCCATGGTGGTGGATGCCCCCTATCATGCCCTGCCCTTCGGAGGCCCTGGATTGTTGGCAAGAGCATCAACTTTAGTCAAATGGAGTGGAGTACAGGTCCCAACTCTGCCATTTTGAGCAACAGACAAGATCCAATCTCTTCAAAAAGGAGATTCAATAACTCCCTATTGTTGGAAGGGTTTCTGACAGCCAGCAGGTTCTCTGTAAAGTTCCCTCCCCAGAGAGTCCTCCTGGGCCCTGCCGGAGAAGGAGGAGTTAGCGGGGGCTTCTGGTCTCCCTGGGACGCCAGCATATCTGGGCCCCACCACCTCTCTCTGTGCTCGGCTGCTAGGCACTTGCCATCTTTGAAGAAACTGAACATTCTAGGGAAAGTGACGCCGGCCAGGTTGCTAATGTCCAAGACACAGCAGGATCTGGAGGGCCTCCCCGTCTCCCGGTGGAGCTGGCTTCCCTCGGGCAGTCCCCCCTCTCTCTCTGCCCTGGGTGCATAATAAGGCCTGGCGAATGGCTACCTGTTCACCCAGTACTGGTGTGAGTACTCATCACAGTGGCCCAGCTGGCTGCTGCCGCTGGAAGGCAGTGGTTAGATTCTCTGAGTCTGAGCCAGGCATGGACTTCAAATCTTTACACCACTATGTATGGTTCAAGCCCAAGGGGCTGCAGCCACAATGAATCCCATGTCTGAGGAACCCCAGGAAGCAGGGATTACACAGAAGTCATGCCCCCAAGTTTGCAAGGGTTTGTGCAAACACACCTCAGCGTCCTCATCTGTACAATGAACATGCAGATGCGATTAAACAAGACAACGTATGTTAGCAAGGAGGTGAGCATAGGAAACGCTCCGGAAGTGGCCACTGTGGTTCTCTTTCTTTCCCTCTCTGGGTATCCCTGGGATATTTACCTGTGTAAAGCCCTGAGGTCTCACTCCTGTCTGCCCAGAACAATCTCCCCCAGGCCAGAGCACTGTTCTTGAGATCTTCAGAAGCAAACACACCCTCCAGCACATCTTTCCAGTGGAAAATACCCAGGGTGGCTCCCAGCTAGTCCTTCCCTCCATTCTTCTGACTGTCCAGGGGGGCGAGTCTCCCTTGGGTCCTGGCTGCCAGGGTGCATTTAAGCAGCAGGCTTCCGCCAGGGAGCAGCTACAGCCCAAGGAGCTGCTGGTGTGGGATGGAGCAGTGAAGCCCTAACCTATCCCCAACCTGGAGCATCACCTCTTTGAAAGGCCAGGAGGGGGGGAGACCTGCCCCTGGCTCGCCTCCCCCGCCCCAGCACTCCATAGCGAGGTGGGGAGGTGAGGCCTCTGTTTGCTGGAAATGAATCCATGGAAAATGCTGGAGTGATGTCCCCGCCTCTGGAGCCACTGGGAGGCCGCAGACCTCAGGCGGGGAGCGGCAGATGGCGGCCCATGGGGGGAGAGGCGGGCCAGGCTGTGGGAACACACAGGGCGGACGGGATCAAACTGACTTTTTGACACATTTCTGTGGGAAGGCGTCCCCGAGTGTGAAGCCGGCTCCCAGAGCAGCATGGGACCTTTCATGTGGCGCCAGGGCTGGCGCGGGCCCCCCGCACTGGGCACTGGGGCCTGGGGCGGCCTGGGCAGGGAGGCCGCGGGGGGGACGGGAGGGGGTCCAAGGGGCACAGCAGGTGGCCCCGGGCCCAGGCCTCGCGGCAAAGGCCAAGACTCCGGCTTCTTCCTACCTCCAGCGCCCTGGCATTCTCCTCACCCGAGGCTGGGGTCAAATTCTGATTCCGCTGTGTGACCCGGGACAAGACAACTCAACCTTCTGAGCTTTCGGTTCCTCCTCCGTAGAACGAAGAGTGCTCCAAAATGAAGCCCCAACGGGTGGGCAAAGGTAGTGCTAGTTACTGACCGGCGAGGTGTTCCAGGCACCTATAGGTGCTTCCATTTCATTAGGTTGTTCTATTGAACTAGATTACCTATATTATAGGTCATTGAATCAGAACCATCCTGCAAGGCAAAGATTAGGAAGCCCATTTTACAGGTGAGGAAATGGAGTCTGGAGCCTGAGAAACATCCAGGCGGTGAGGGGGCACAGCCCAGTGCAAACCTGTGCCATCGGCCTCCAAAGCCTGTGGTTTTTTTGGGCAATATCCAGAGACCTCTCTGGTTAATGCTATTAATGAAATGTCATTTACATTTTGTTAGTAAAGCTGATCGCCTGGAGCACACAGCGCACAGCATCTTCACGATCCTGTGGTTGGAGCCTCTGGACATTCCCTATGGGGCGGGTGCAAATGTCCCCATGTCGTGGGGGTGGGTTGACACTGAGGCTCATAAGACCAGTAAAGGGACCCAGTGAGGAAAGGGTACGGGCAACATGCCTCCCACTGATGGCACAATGTCCAGTTCTCTCTTCTTCCCCTGGAACCATGCCAAGCCTGAGAACCATGGGGTCATTTGGAGAAAACCACCTGAAATTAGAGTGGACAGGCAGGGGGGTCCACCCTTGGCCTCCCTGCAGGCTCCCCACATAGCTGGCGGATGAGTCACCCACCTCTAGGGGATCTTCCTAATTGCCCACAGGTATGCAGGGCCTCCCTGGCCAGCCTCCCCGGTGCTTGACAGAGTCCAGGTGGAGCACAGGGAGCTGGGAAGCACAGTGGCTGGAGAGGCTCAGATGAAGTCAGGAAGGGTGGCTGTCTTTGTGTCACCTGCCCTAGGATCCCCAGGGTTCCGTGTGTGAGAGCAGCGATGGATGAGCTGAGACACAGGCCGGGACAGTGTCCTGGGGCCACATGGGAGAAGCATTAACTGGGGAGCCAGAACCAGCCTCGAGATCCATTTCTGCCACACCAGCTGGGGGGCCTCGGAGGACTGACTGACCCTCTCCGAATCTTAGCTGTTACTTCTGAGTAAAGGAGTAATAAAGGTGTACCCTTCACAGAGGTGTTGAAGGACCCACAATACTGTAGCACTTACACAGTAATAAAGGGCTCAGCACATGGAAACACTCAACGTGCACTGGCTGTTAACTGCTATCGTCCTCGGCCCAATGTCTAGAACCTCCCATCAGCTCAAAGCCACACACTGAAGGGGGTGGTGCCCAGAACTGGTTGATAAGTCAGTGAAGCACATAATCCCATTTAGGGGATGGCTGAAGGTCAGTGAAGCTGTTGTGGGATAATCGAGAGATGGAGTGGGGGCTCCCAGTGAGACAGTCTGGGTGGGGATGCTAGCAGGTAAGCCTTGTCCATTCCCTGATGGCCTGGCTCAGGGACTAGAACCTGGATGAACTGGTGCGCTCACTCTAAAGCAGTGGTGTCTGGGATGGCACCTGGAAGCCAGGTTTCAAATGATCCACATCATGTTGCTCTCTCCTTGACACGTCCCCCTGAAGGCCACTGACGGAACATGGCCATCCTTGCTGCTGAGGTGTGGTGCCCTCTGAGTTGCTAGAGGACCACAGGGCTGACTCACAGTGGCCTTGGGTGAGATGAGGCCCCTCTCCAGCCCTCAGTGTTCCCTTCTGAGAAGGGGGTAGAGGTTCTCTGGCTTTGTCTGCCCCTCTTGGAGAAGCTAAGGAGGATGGGGAGGCTGGCTTTGGCTGGTGAGTTTGCCTGGAGGGACCCAGGATGAACTCCTGGTTTGACTGGGAGCCAGGCTAGGTTCTTTAGGGCTCCCCAAGTTGGCGGCCTTGTCCACACCACCACGGGCAGTCAGCATACTCGAGGCCTCCGTCTGAGCTCAGCACAGCCGTCGGAGGCCCCTGCTTTCTGGGAAAGGAGTGAAGATTAATTAAGGTTGTCAGGGCCTAAGTAAAATCACCAATGTCAATTTCCTCCCTCTGGTTCTTGCTGTCAGAATAAATTGGACAGTCATTACCTAATACTCAGCCCTATTTTCCCAATATTTCATGCACGTTGAAGCGTTGATGGGAAACAGGGAGGGTGAGGCCCTTTGGAGTGGTAGAGACTGGGGGCCGTGTGGAGCTAAGGTTGTCCTGGCAGAGTGGTTTCGCCTCCAGCCACTCCCGGGGACGATGACCTCAGGAAGGAATCCAGAGGACAGTCCTGGGGGCCAGGGGTTGGGCTCTGTCCACATAGGTCACCGTTCTGACCCAAATGAGACCTACTGGCAACAACTCCCAGGGACCTCCCAGTGTCACAGCAGCTTGTACTGCCATGGACTCCAAGATAGCCTCAGTTTCTTAATCTGAAGAATGGGAATGAATGAAAAAGATTCAATCGCAAAAGCAGACAGTCTGTCCATTCCCAGGTGCAGCCATCTTCCCAGGGGATGCTCTAAAGACCAGGAATCCTTCAGGCCCCTAAATAAGAGCTGAGGGTGCTGACAACGGGCTTTTAGGGCTTCCCATGTAGGGTTACATGCCTCACGGACTTATCGAACCAGCCCTGGGCACCACCCTTCAGTGTGTGGCCTTGGGCTGGAAGAAGGTTCTGGAAAGGGGACCAAGGATGATAACAGCAGCAACAACAACAGTCAGCACACATTGAGTGAATGTCCATATATACTTCTCAGCTGATGGTTACCTTTGAGAGAGCATTGATTGGGAGGAGACAGAGAGAACTTTCCGGGGTGCCAGAAATACTCAATTTCTTGATTTGAGGATGGCTATCCCAATGCACACAAATAAAAACATTCACTGAGCTGTTCACTTAAGTCTTTGCTTCACATACACTCTATATCGTTAAAAATTTTGAACAGCCAAAGGACTCAACCAGCATTGGGATCTGGGTGTTGATTTGAAAACTCAAAAGTGCTCTGTGATGCTACTTCCCCTTGAAGAAAGGGCCCCTTATTGGGCATCCCCCCGTGCCTGGCATGGTGTGAGAGTGCTCCACAGGCCCTCTTCTGTTAATCCTGTGGGTAAGCCCATGAAGTCGGGGTGACCAGCCCCACCACAGAGGGCACAGCGTGGTGAGAGGAGCGGAAGACCAGCTCTGCAGCCAGGCTGGTTTACGAACCTTGGCTGCCACCTCTCACACGGAGGCCTTGGGCAAGTCAGCCTCAGTGTGCACACCCATGGCAGGGTGATGAGAGAGCCCACCTTAGAGGGCCGTGATGAGCCACCGCTGGCAGGAATGTAAAGTGGTGCAACCCCCATGGAAACAGTATGGTGGTTACTCATAAATTAAAAATGGAATTACTGTATGATCTAGAGATTCCCCTCTGGGTACATAAACAACAGAATGGACAGCAAGGCCTCAGAGAGATAGTTAGACATCCATGCGTCCACGGTAAACACGGCCAAGAATGGAAAGTGCTTGCTTCATTGAGGCTAAAACTTCAGCCAAGTGGCTTCCATTCTCTGGACCTTGGTTTCCTCCTCTGCTGGGGGATGTGTGTGCCAGTCCTCCCTGCAAGGATTGTGCCCACTGATGGATACCACCCAGACCTGCAGCTCTCGGGAGCACCCTGGCACCAGGGATGGATGTAGGAGGTTCTGTTTAAGGCTGGGCTCTATGCTCCCCTTTCAACTGGAACCTGAAAAAGATATATACTCCTACTCTTCTAAGTCACAGCCAGCCCTGAGGCCTTCTATCCCTACCAGGTCACTGCAGAGACATTCCTTCCATCTGATGGAGGCAGCTCAGGCCACTTTTGGACAGAAGGGGAGGGTGCTCATTTCTTTTGCACAATAGCATTTTGGAGTTCCTATGTGTGCTGGGCCCTGTGCTGGGTTTCATGCAAGTTACAGACCATACATCAGGGCTGGCTGCCTCCTCCAGGGAGCACAAGAGCAATCAGGATGTCAAGTCCCTGTCCACAGATCTACATAATGCAAGAAAAAAAATGATAGAGGCTGTGAGGAAAGGATAGAGTGGACCCGACAAGGGAACTCTGAGCTACGGACACCAGATTGCACACAGTAATGTTGGTCTTTGCCCAAGGTCTCTTGAGCTGGAAGGGGACTTCCATCACACGTGGACAGAAAACTTTCTGAAGACCCCCTCTAGACATTCAGATGGCCCCCTTTGGAGTCCCAGGGCATAGCAGCCCTACCCAGTTCTCTATCTCCTCCTTTTACCACTGTCTGGGGATAGGGGACTAGAGAAGCTGGTTGAGGTAGGGGAGGGAGTCAGAAAAGCTGGAAATTTCAGACTGCATTCACCCCAACTTTGCTGACTTGGCAGCAAGTTCCTTCACTTTTCTGAGCCTCTGTGTGCTGATCTGTGAAATGGAGATGCTGTACTTTGGGCCCTGCCTGTCTCCGATGTCACCCCAGAACATAACTCCACCACACCAGAGCTTAGGACTAGACATGTCCAATCCCCAGGGCCTAGAACACAGCAAAGAGTGGGGACTTAGTAGATATCTGTTGAATTGACATGTATAATAAAATCATGCATGGGATGGGACCCCAGGTGGCCAAAACAGACTTGAAAAAGAACAAACCTGGAGTGCTCACACTTCCTGATGTCAACACCTGCCGTACAGCTGTGGTAATTCAAATAGTGTGCTGTTGGCATGCAGACAGACATATAGAACAATGGAATAGAATAGAGGGCACAGAAATTAACCCCCACATATATAGTCAAGTGATTTTTGACAAGGATGCCAAGACCGTTCCATGAGTAGAGAACAGTTTTTTCAACAGAGTGCTGGGAAAATTGGAGATCCACATGCCAAAGGATGAAATTGGACCCTTACCTCACACCATATACAAAAATTAACTCAAAATGGACCAAGAACCTAAATGTAAGACCTAATACAATAAAACTCCTGAAAGAAATCACATGACTGTTGACATTTTGTGCCCCAGAAGGCACCATCCACAGAGTGAAAATGTCTCCCTGCAGAATGGGGAAAAAACATTTGCAAATCATACATCTGACAAGAGATTCATTTCCAGAATACAGAGAGAACTCTGAAATTCAACAACAGGAGAATTCAAAAATAGGCAAAGGGCTTGAACAGATATTTCTCCAAAGAATATATACGTCTGGCCTAACAAGCACCTGAAAAGATGCTCAGTATGGCTCAACGTTAGGGAAATGCAAATTAAAACCCCAATGAGAAACCACCTTATACCCACCATGATGGCTACTATCAAAACAAACAAACAAACAAACAAACAAACAAAGTGTTAGGAAAGATATGGAGAAATTGGAACCCTTGTGCACTGTTAGTGGGAGGTTATGTTATATGGTACGGCTGCTGTGGAGGACAGTGCGGAGGTTCCTCAAAAAATTGAAAATAGAATTCCCACACAAACCAGCAATCGTACTTCTGAGTAGATGCCCCCAAAGCATCGAAAGCAGAGTCTCAAAGAGGTATTTGCACACCCATGTCCATAGCAGCGCTATTCACAAAAGCTAAAATGTGGAAGCAACTCAAGTATGTACGGACTGATGAATGGGTTACGAAAATGTGATACACACAGTGGAGTGCTATTCAAGCTTAAAAAGGAAGGAAGCTCTGCCATATGCTATAACATGGATGATACTTGAGGACACTATGTTGAGATAAACCAGTCTCAAAAAATATTATTTAATTCCACTTACATGAAGTGCTTAGAGTAGTCAAAATCAAAAAGCCCGAAAGTAGAATGATGGTCAGGCGCTGGGAGGGGCGGAGGGGAGGGAGATTGAGGAGTCACAGTTTAATAGGTAGAGTTTCTGATTGATAAGAGGGAAAGAGTTTGGGGGATGGATGATGGGGATGGCCACTCTACAGTGTGAATGCAGCTAAGGCCACCGAACTGTATGCTTAAAAATGGTTGAGATGGTAAATTTTGTGTCATGTGCATTTTAGCACAATGAAAAGAAGAAAAAAAGATCAAGCATGGGAGAGTGCTTTGTAAACTCTGAGATGAGATGCATCCTGGACCTTGTTATTCTTATCCTGCGCTGGACTCTAAGGGATAAAACCTGGGACCCCCCCTCCCCCCATCAGTTTGGGGGGCATGATGGGGGAGGAGGCAGCTCCTGGGCAGTTGGACGAGTTTAAGCAAAGCCTGGAAATGGGAAGGGAAAAGCCAGGGGTGATGGAGCTTTGTTATTATTTTCTTTTCTAACCAGTATGTGGGTTTAGAGCAGACATGGCGTCACCCTGGTCCCCAAGTCCAATGACACCAGCAAGAGGGTCCAGTCTCGGTGTGGACAAGAGGCACACCACGGCTGCTCTCTCTGAAGGCCTCCTCGTTCCCAGGGCTTCACAGTATTGCTTAATTCCCCCAAATACAAGCAGCCTTTAATTTATGGGGACACAGTAGTGGCCTGGGGGGCTGAACTAGAAATCAAAGCAAACAAGCATCATTTACCATAAACAGGCCGCTCCCCAGTGGGTTCTGAGGCCCAGGGACAAGGAAACCCCGAGATCCTCAGGAGCTCACAATAGACACCCGGCCTGGGTCCAAGGCTCTGACCGCCAAGCCCCTCCCAACTCCCCGTCTTTGAGGAGCCTCTGAGCAGCTGGGCGGGGCCCGAGGACAATGGGGGGCGGAGCACCCCGCTGGAGGGGGAACAATGGGTCCCATCAATCCTGGAGACTCCTCGGTGGTTCTAAAATAAGTCCTGGAGGTCTGGGGGTGGAAGTAAATCCCACTAGGGAAGAGCGGCCTGGCATTTCTCCTTTGGGGGTGGGCTCGCTCCTAAACGTGTAACAACCAGCTCTGGAGGGGATCAGCCCTGATGTGGAGGGGTTGCTGACTTCCCAGGTGTAAAGCCTCCCTCTAGGCCAGTTGCAAGCTCCCAAGGCAATATTCTGGAAGGCAGAGCTGGGAAGATGTTTGCCGCTGGGCGCCACAGGGGAGCACTCCAGCATGCACACGCCATGGACATAAATGATCTCAGGTGCCCTCCTGACAGGAAAAGTGTACCCAAATGCTTAGGAAATGATGAGTCTTGATTATCACCTTCGTTTGAATATAACGTATTTAACTGCATATTATGTCATTTAATTTTTTAAAAAGATTTTATTTATTCATGAGAGACATAGAGAGGCAGAGACACAGGCAGAGGGAGAAGCAGGCTCCATGCAGGGAGCCTGATGTGGGACTCGATCCCAGGTCTCCAGGATCACGCCCTGGGCTGAAGGTGGTGCTAAACGGCTGAGCCACCCAGGGCTGCCCTATGTCATTTAATTTTTTAATGATGGCCTGGGAGGTTCCTGACAGAACGCGGAGTTTCACCAGTTGGAGCAAGTTTGTATGAGTTGGTGTGGGCCCAGCACACCTCCTAGTCTGGGCCCCCTAGGCCAGGCCCATTGCTACCTCCCTTCCAGCCTCTGGGTGACCCTGAGCTTGGTCCCTTCAGCCTGTGGGACCTGGAGACAAGTGAGGCTGCCCCTGAGTGAGGTCTGGACATCATTTAGGTGACGGAGAAGAGACGATAGCAGAATTGCCATGACTTGGGCTCTAGCCCTGATACCTCTGCCTGGACACCCTGCTCCTTCCTCAGCCCTGCCTGACCCCAGCCTCCTTGCAAACCTCTGCTCCCCCAGCAGGGTTTTTGACCAGACTCCCCCATTATCTTGGCCACCCAGCTATGGGCAGTTCTCACCGAGGCAAGATTCCACGGATTTATCATAAGGAAACTCCTTGGTGATGTGCTCCAAGATGCTTGCGGAACCCCAGACCGTCCACATGGCTCCTTGCCTGCCTGTGACTCCGATGGCAGCTCTCATGTGTATCAACTGTGGCCTAAGTGCCAGGCACAGGGCTGCCACAATATGACCCTATGTGGTAGGGGGTCACTGTTATGCCATTTTGCAGAGGGATAACCCAAGGCACACAGAGTGACGAAACTTTTGTCAATAGTTTTAGGACCCAGATGACCTGGGCCACAGTCATCACGGCCCCGACTGCACCCCGGCTCCGAGGCTCTGGCCCCTGTCCCTACCCCCTCACCGACACCACTAGCAGACTGCTTCTCTGGTATTTTGCCAACGAGATTCAAACCCCCATCTGCATGCCTGGGTGGGAAATGTTAACAGAGCTCCCCGGGGAGCAGCGGCTCGGTCCCCCTGCTCTGGGGCTGCCTGGTTATTGACAGCATCAATGCTCATGTGAAACACCAGTTGCGCCTCACACTTGCCAAGCTCTGCTCCAGCTCTGGACTCTGTGTTTGATCATGTTGAAAGGGCTTGACGCAGACAATCCAGGTTTGGAGGCCAACAGGCGAAAGCGTGCTGAAGATCAAGCACCGGCGGGTGCTCCTGGGACCTCAGCCCGGCCCACAGAGTGGGGCCAGCAGCCTTCACTAGCCTGGCGCTTCTCACCAGACACAAACCAGGCCGGGAAACGGGTGAGGGCAGCCAGGAAGCCAGCCTGCCAGGTGCCAAAGAGGCCGAGGATCTGTGGGGCTGCCCTTGGACCTCTCTCCTCCCCAGCTGCCACCCTGGCCCTGGCTTCTGAGACCACATTCTTCACCCATGGGTGGCCAGCGCAGTGATGGGAGCAGAGGGTGCCAGCGCACCTCTGTTCTCCAGCTTTGCCAAAGAGAGACACCCCTGGCTCCGATGTGGGCCAAAGGCTTAGCTTGAATCATCCTCACAAACACCTTTGGGAGGCGAGAGAAAGGCCCACTTCACAGATGGGAAGGTAGAGGCCCAGAAAGCTCCAGTGGGTCAGCTGTGAGCTGCAGTCTGTCCGCTTGATCAGGGTCTTTCTGATTCACGGTCTAGTGCTCTTGCAATTAGGCTACCACCGTTCCCATGAAAATGACTGGGTGTGTGGCACCAGGCAGAGGGAAAATTCTTTTTCGTCCTTCTTCCATAGGGGCCATGGCCACCCCAAGTCTGGCAGCTTTACAAGAACAGGCTTGTAAACTCAGCAACACCCCATAATCCTTTTTATGGGGCCTGCCGTGGTAATGGACATTCATCAGCTCTCCCAGACGAAGCCTGGTGGGCCCTGGAGGGGAGATGCTGAGGGGAGCCAGGCCCACCCCTCTGCCCAACCCCCTGGCCCGGTGAATGGCCCCAGAGGAGGGCCAGAGCCCACATGTTTCTGAACAACGCCAGGACTCTCAGCCAGGGGGTGCTGTGTGGCCAGGGCAGCAGAGGAAGTTACAGAGGAAAATCACCTGCGTGGACATCACCTTTGTATCCACCCAGAAGCTCGCAGGGGCTGGGAAGAGGGGAAGCATTGTTTAACATTCAAATTCCCAGGCTCCTTTCCAAACCTACTGATTCAGAATCTCCGGGGTTGGCCCCAGGAAAGTGTGTTTATTAAGAGCCCTTGGTGCCTTTAACATTTTATATCCTCTACCTTAGGAAGAGGCAGAGGACAGTGGCAGGGAAGTGAGAGCTAGGTCAGACGCCTAGATTATCACTTTACTCCCTCAACAAACACTTGCCAAGATCTGGCCTTGATCTTAGAAAGGTGAGGCCGCCCTTCGCTTCCATGTGGGTGGGTAGGGTCTGCTTCCACCCTCACCTGTACGATGACCTTGGACTCTCACCGCCCCCCCCCCCGCCCCCACCTCCTCCCCTCTCTGGCCTCTGTGTTGTCCTCCTTCAAATGGGAGGAGTCTTTGCAATCTCTTCCAGTTTCATGATTCTATCAGGGTGTAGCTAGTTAACCAGGATGACCTTGAAATCTTTTAGCTTCCTGGGCTGTTAGGGGATTGAGAGTAGATCCCTGGAGAACTGGAACCCAGGGCTCATCACTTCTCGGCCTTTTGGCTAAGATCAAGTGTGGAACCCAGGGCTCCAGGCCAAGAGGCTTTCAGTTCTCCTTTGCACCTGCCCACTCTCCCTGAAGATGGGAGCTGGTGCCCTCTGAGCCAGGTCAGGCAGAGGATGGCAGTGCCCTGCCCCCCTCAGTCAAAGCAGAGCTTGAGAGGGCCAGTTGAAGAGGTCTGTAAGGCCTCACCTGGATGCCCTGACTTCGAGGGATCTTCACGCCCCCTCAATGGCAACATTGCTTATTGGGTCCCAGTTTGTTTTCTTTAGTTCGATTTGGGTTTTCACAGGTTGCTATGTACAATATGCCTACATGTTTGTGAACTATGATTCTGTGTGTGTGTAAAAAAGTCAAGATCAATGATTCTAAACTTTTAAGTGTGTCTTACCATCCTTGTCTGTAAAATGGGATAATAATAGTAGGACTTACCTCTAAGACCTTTTGGGTAAATTTAATGACATGATATATATATATATATATATATATATATATATATATATATAGCATTTAAAACAGTGTCTGGACCACAGCAGATACTCCATATAAGCTGTTTTTCGCACAGCATTTTTGCCAGCTTTGCCATAACTGAGTACAATCTACATCTTTGTTTTCTTTTTTTTTTTTTTTTTTAAATTTTTATTTATTTATGATAGTCACAGAGAGAGAGAGAGAGGCAGAGACATAGGCAGAGGGAGAAGCAGGCTCCATGCACCGGGAGCCCGATGTGGGATTCGATCCCGGGTCTCCAGGATCGCGCCCCGGGCCAAAGGCAAGCGCCAAACCACTGCGCCACCCAGGGATCCCTCTTTGTTTTCTTAATACATTTCCTCAAATCCGTTTCTTCTTTCTTTTTTACTGAAGGCGATTTAATTAAAGGGGAAATATTATGTCATTACCGTAAATGGAAAAATAATATCAATTGCACCGAGAGAATATAGCAGGAAAAAGTAGCATAAAGAAAGCAGAGCAATGGTATTAGAACCCGGTAGGTCTACATCGTGCTGCAATGGCACAAAATTGTACCCACATGGCTGTACCAATGGCAATTTCCTAGGTTTGACGGTGTACTTTAGTGATGTAGGATGTAAGCTTTGGGAGAAACTGGGATAAGAGTGCATGAGACCTTTGCACCCTAGTGTGAATCTATAATTTTAAAATAAAAAGTTAAAAAAAAAAAAACTATCTTAAGTATATGGGTGCTTTCTTCTAGTCTGAGGCTGGGCCTCTGTTTAAAAAGGAACCAGCAAGGGTTGGTGTCACACATACTAACCCCCTACCAAGACTTTCTCCTTGACTATCAGAAGGAGAGAAAGAGAATTCTGAAAAGAGCCAAACGTCCCACTACAGGAGTCAAAATCCCTACACACTAACCCACCTTACATGCCATGAGTGGGGTGTGTGCCCTCTTAGGGAAACATTGCCCTTGGTTTTGTCTCTGCTGCCCTGTGTGGGACAGAGAGCCATGGTGGAGGGACTGCCTGCTTATCCTAAAGGAGCACAGAGCTGCAGAGACCAGGTCCACCCTAGTCAGTGCTGTCTACACTTAGGAACCCACCGTGCTCTTGCCAGGCACCTGCTGTGGGCTAGCACAGAGGATCCTGAAGTCAGGAAAGTCTGGGTTCTAGTTGCAGCTCTAATTGTGGACCATGTGACCTTGGGCGAGTCCCTTCCCCTTTCCATATCACCCTTTCTTTATGTGTAATGTGGAATCAGGGGTTCCCCAACTAAAAGTCATGAGAGGAAACCAAACTTCTTTAAATTGCAGGGCAGCTGTCATCTGTGCATTGTTCTGGAGAGAAGCTATGGTCCAAAGCCAGGCTACCCAATCTAGGACAACCAACTGTCCAGGTTTGCCCAGATCGAGGGGTTTCCCAAGACACAGGACTGCCCGTGCTGAAACCAGGACTGTCCTGGGCAAACCAGGACACTGGTCACTCTAAATGTGGCAGCTAGTAACCACATGTGGCAACTGAACCCTGGAAATGTGGCTAGTCTGAATCAGCTGGGCTGTAAGGGTAAAGTACACAGCAGATGCTGAAGACTTGGTAGGAAAAAAGAATGTAAGATCTCTTCTTAAAAATTTATTTGTCGATTATGTGTTGCAATGATAGTAGTTTGGATATATTCAGTGAAATAAAATATGTTATTAAAATTAAAATTATTGTCAAAGTAAATGAGTTTCTTTTAAAATTTTTTTAATGTGGCCACTTAAAAATTTTAAATTATATATGTGACGCATAAATGTGGTTCCCATGATATAGCTATTGGACAACACTACTCTGAGAGGTTTGGGCAGATTTCCAAAGGGGTCTGATCTATGACTCACAAAATGCTCCAGCTTTTCTTGATAGAAGATTCCAAAGTTCCTTCCAAGTTCATGAGAGCACTTCATGCTTTTTCAGGTAGCGGCCTGGACCCTTCTTTGTGGAAGGCACTAGTGTGTTCACACACGCACCAATGGCTACCTCGGCCAACTGTCTCTCTCCTTCCCTAATGGCTGCCCAGCCCCCATCCCTTTCTTGAAAGGCGCTCCTGAAAGCCCAGGGCTTCCTGTCCCTCTGCTCCATGTGATTTTCATTTGTCTAATTAAAGCTAATCTGATAAAGGCAGGAATGGCAGAGATGCGTAAAAGCTCCAGTGAGCACAGGTCATGGCCTGCTCTAAAGAGGGGGCCTTTGTCTCCCTACCCCCGGGCAGCAGCCAGCTGGGCAACGGGTCACCCAGGGGAGTGGGCAGAGGAGCCAAGACCAAGGAGGGGGCTCTACTGGGACAAACTGGGCTGACATCACTGTATATACCATTTGCAAACCAAAGAAGCCAAAGAAAGAAGCTAAAAAATGAGAAAACTCTGAAAATCACAGGACAAAAGCCCTATGAAAACAGGAGGGCTTAAGCAGCTCATTGTAGACTGGAATCTCAGCCCCTTGTCCCTTCACCTTTCTCTTCTGGTGAGTGGCAGTGTCAAGGTGAGGCTGAGGTTGGAGTTGGTGCTCTGAGCAAGAAGAGAAGGGTTTGGTAGGGCTGACTGGTATCCTGTAACCATGGACACTGGGTTCTCCCAAGAACCAAACCTAGCCCTGGAGCCAACCTCCGAGGGCTCCCCACAGAGGCACTTCTTCAAGAGCGGGGACCCCTGGAGCAGCCCCTCTGACCATATAGGACATTGTGCCGCTCGCCTACCCACTCACTCACTCAGCATGCTGGGAATTGAAAGGAACCGGACATGGTGTGGAACATCTAAGATTTCCTGTGTTTTGCTTCAGCTCCGCAGTTGAAAATTCTCTCCTCCTTCCTAGTTTGGGGGACATAGTCCAGTTGGGGAAAACCAAAGATGCTGGCCATTAATGAGTTAACTGAGCCAAAAGCATTTACCCAGGAGCTGGTGTGTACCTGGGTTTCTGCTGGGAATCTGATGGAGACAAGAGAAGCAAATAGGAGGCCCACTCTCACCGGGGGACTGAACCCATGCACAAGAGCAACTAGAGAATAGGATGGGCACACCTGACGGCCAAACGGAGCAGAGCACAACCAGGACTCTCCAGAGAATGGGGAGAAGGCGGAGGAGTCTTGGCATCAGGGTGGACATGCTCAGAGGTGCACATGGGCTGGTCTCACAAAATGAAGGTGAGGCTCATGGGAAGAGGAGTACAGTGGCCTGCGTTCTGCTGGGGTTCTTATATCAACTCTGTGAGCTGGGCCAACACAACCTCCTCCCTGGGCCTCACCTTCCTCATCTGTAGGGTGAGAGTGGTGGCCGCTTTGGCATCTTTACTGACCATAATATTCTAGGATTTGAACCACCAGAGAAAGAGGATGAGAATTCCAGGTGGGAGAAGTATTGGAACACTCCCGATGGGACCAAGAAAGTGTCAGTAAATGGAGGAACCTCGTCCAGAAATGTTGGAAGCAAGCTCCCCAGAGCTGGGGAAAGTGGCCCAGGGCTTTCGCTCATTCCAGCCCATCTCAGCGCAAGGAAGGCCTGTGGCCTCGCTGGGGTCTCAAACAAGTGGCTGTATTGTGTGTACCCAGCTGGGGTGCAGGCCAGGGCGGGTGTCATGGGAAATGCCCCTCTGTTTTTGAGGAGAGAAGGGAGCTCTGGCCTCAGAGGCCTTGCCTGGCGCCTCTGTTCTTTGCTGAGAGAGATTTGGCCACTTCCCGAGAGCCCCTCTCTGGCCTTCTCCATCATCTTCCCGAGGCCAGCATGACCCAAGTCAGAGCTGACTGTGCAAGGGATGCAGGGCAGGGGTCAGAGGTGTCAGATGCGGACCCTAGAGAAGTGTTAAGGACGACGTCCCCATTTTGGTTTCATCCATATTGGAGCTCCATCCAGCCGCAGGCTTTGTTGCACGCCGGCTTGGTTTCAACCTGTGAGAACCTTTCAGGAAGTTCACCGATGTACATGATGGTGAGCTTTCTTTCTTGCTTTGTTCTTTCAACAAACCGATCCGCTAGGGGTCACAAAAGGCTGTCATGTGCCAAAAAGCGGGCCGTGTGGTTTGCGGGGGCAGCTCTTCCGACACTGGAAGATACCCCATATGAACTGCACCCCAGATATGGGTGTCTGATGCAAGGTGTCTGAGGCTGTGTGTCCTTCTCCATCAATGACCCTGCCTTATCTTCTTCCTACACTCATATCTGAGTGTGCTAGTGGACTGCCCATGTCCCTGGCCTCTCCTCTCACAGGAGCACATGGCCTGTCCTGTTTCCTGCTGTGCCCTTGACCCCTGGCAGGTGGTGAAGAAATGAATGTGCAGACACAGGCATGAGGGCACCAGTCAGGACAGCATAGAGCAGTGGGATAGGGCATGTGATTGAGAAGGTCTATTTGGACGGGCATCAGCCACCAGTTGAGGCCCTGGTGGGAATCAGGGGGCACTCCCGGACGGGAACACAGAGGGGAGTTCAACAAAGGGCTCTTGAAAAAGGCACCGCGGGTGTTAAAAGAACAGTAAAGGGACCAGGAAGCACAGGGGTAGGGAGGAGAAGGGCCTTACCCCCCAGGCCTGGAGCGCTAACAGGTGGGGGCGATTACTGGAATCTAGAGAGCAAGCAGTCCGGCGACGGGGGCCTAACAGGAGCTATGGTCTCTGGCAGAGGGTTCTGCTGACCACCGGGACCTGACAAGAGGGAAGTCGGGGAGAAATGCCTCAACTCGTTCTCCTCACAGTGCCCCCCATCAGCTAAGGCCCACCAGGAGCCAGAAGCCTGGGCACCCCAATGATGCTGTTCACACAGACAATGGGGTGGGGGGGAGGTGGCTTCCTGGGGACAGACAGACAGATAAGAGAAGAGTGGAAAGAGACCCAGGGGACAAAGGGAGAATGTCCAGCCCAGGTGGACCATGGCTGTTTCAGTTACTATTACTGCAAAACAGACCTCCCTGCAGCTCTGCAGCCAGAAACAGGCACAATCCATCCAATGGTTCTCACAGTTTCTGTGGGTCAGGAGCCCAAGAATGGCTTTGTGGGGTGGTTCCAGCTTGGGGCCTCTCCTGATCCCAGGCAGATGGTGGCTGCAGCTGCAGTGGTGAGGGAGGGGTTGGGGGGAGCAGTGTGGGGGCTGGTCAGGTATCTGCTTCTTCTAGAAACCTCTGGCCTCTCCGATGCCCTCTCCACGTGAGCTAGTTTGGGCGGCCTCACTGTGGCAGAGCACCTGGCATGGAACCCAGAGGTTTGGCTCGAGTACTTAGGGAACTCAGGAGAAGCAGCGTGGCTGCCTCTGACCCAGCCTTGGAGGTCACCCAGTGTCATGCCCACTACGGTCTAGTGGCCAGTCAGTTGCTAAGCTTGGCCCAGATTCCAGGGAAGGGACTGTAGTCCCCATCTCTCTCTCTTTTTTTTTTTTTTTTTTAAGATTTTATTTATATATTCATGAGAGACACAGAGAGAGAAGCAGAGAGACACAGGCAGAGGGAGAAGCAGGCTCCCCACGGGGAGCCTGATGTGGGACTCGATCCCTGGACCAGAATCATGACCCGAGCCAAAGGCAGACGCTCAACCACTGAGCCACCCAGGTACCCCTAGTCCCCATCTCTTGATGGGAGGAATGTTGAGGCATTTGAAGATGCGTTTTAAAGACTAAAGAATGTGGGGCCCCATGAGTTATAATTGAGTATTATTTGGGCATTCACCAGAGAAGTCTGTGAAATGTCCTTGGGGGAGACAGGGACAGGATGGGAAGCCTGCAATATTTTAGGGGGTTGGAAGTTGGATCTTTGGAATTTCTCCTCTTCGGGAGCTGAAGGTTAGAGGCTCAGAGAGGGAGTATGACAGGTCAAAGGGCAGAAAGGGCATCAGTTTAGCAGAGTAGACCTCTTGCCGGGGTCTCAAGAGATTCTGTGCTAAGTAGTAGAGAAACCCAGGTGGCAGGGGGGCAGAGCCAATCCCACAGGCCTCCTCCAGGGCTGCTCATCCAATGCTGGAGAGCCCAAGGCCGCTTGCTTTTGGCTAATTTCCTCCCTTCCTCTCCCAGACTCCTGCGGCCTCCCTCCCTGGAAGGAAGGGAGAAAGAAAGGCAATTTGGAGACTATCAAAGCAGTGGCTTTCACTTTCAGGGAAGGGGCTGGGGAAGATTGCTTCCAGGTGGCCTCTCCGGCCCCTCCCCACCCTGCTGGGGCAAAGGGTGGGCCTGGAGGCGTGGGCAGTGGGCTTGGCGAGCTGGAGGGGTGGCTCCCACCACCCCGGGGATGCTTGTTCCCAGAGCTGTCAGGACAGCCTGCTCTCACGAGGGCCTTCCCTCGTCACCTAAACCAAATGAGCACCCCTGCACGGTGGCTACCTATATAGGACCGGCCCTGGGGCCTGCTCTGGCTACTACTCTACTCCTGAGGTGTGGAGTCCATGGCCCAAGGTGATGTGCCTACCTGGAGAACAAATCCGCCCGTCTAGACACTCTCAGGGCTCTGAGAACTCTCGAACTCCCTGTCCAAACACCCTGAGCCTGCTTCCAGGCATGGGGCCCTCTTGTCCTGGTCTTTCTTCCAAGGGGGACACCACGCTGTGTGTGTGAGCAACCCTAGGCGTTGGCCCAAGGGGTGGCCACAGTGGCAGTGTGGTGTGGGTGGCAGAGGAGGTGGACAGAGTTTTTATGTGTCCACACTGCATGAGAGGCCCCTCAGGATGTAGGTGGTGACTGGGGAGGAAAGGGAGGGGCACGGGCTGGTCCCTCCATTTGTACTTTTGCTGGGTCCCATGAATACCAGGGATGTTCCTGGATTTCTATCACATCTTTTTTTTTTTTTTTTTTTTTAAATCCTGCTGGCTTTTGCTAACATTTGTCACCCTTTGCCTTCTTGGTGACCCTCCTACCAACTGGAATACACATTCAGCAGGAGCAGGGGCCTTGGGGTGCATGGCTGCTTCTCCACTGGGGTCCCTCCACCCTACATGGGGTAGGGTATTCATCTGTGAGAATGTCCTAGTGGGAAGGAGCCTTTTTGCAGATGGGTACACTGAGGCCCAGAGAGGAGAGACTTGCCCAAGGTTACCCAGGTGACACGTGACAGGAGGGGGCATGCCCCAGATTACCATGCCAGCCCCTAACACTGGGATGGTGATTTTTGGGCCAATTGAGCGGCCCGGCCCCTGCCCCCACAAAGGACTGGAACTCCTCTAAGTAGGCAGCTCCCAAGTGGGAAATGTGTTAAAAATACAGCTGCCCAGCCCCATTTGGCCTGATGCAGGATGCCTGCAGGGCTGCCGAGATGTCCGTGTTCCCAGCAAGCACCACAGCGAGGCTGGGGGTTGGGGGTGCGCAGTGTCGGGAGGGAGGGCATGTCAGGGCAGCCCTGGGCGTCACAGCCCTCGGTGCCAGGGAGTCCATTCAGAGTCCCATCCAGATGTTGCCCCTGGCCCTCGCTCACTCTTTCGTGGGAGAACATGATGCCTTTAGCTGACGCCGCCTGTCACCACAGCCCCAGGGCCAGCTCCATGCCCTTGCCCAAGCCATGAGTCAGAGCAGGCGACACCCCCAGGAGGGCAGTGAACAGACAGGGACATGGTGAGGCCTCTCGTGTGTCACCTGCTCGCCCACTCACTCGCCCAAGCCCCCACCCTTGGGCGCTTCTCTCCCGGGTCCTGCTCCCACTCCCGGAGAGCACAGGGCCGGAGATGAGTAGCCTCCCTCATCCGTCCTTTGGCTGCGATCCTCTGTCACTGCACCTGGACAGGAAAGTATGCAGCCCAGGGTCAGGAGACCTGGGTGCTGGCCCCGGGCTCTGCTACAAGCAAGTCACTCAAGTTTCTGTGTCCTTAGGAGTAGCATCCTTCCCAAAAAGGATGTGCAGGAGAGGTGCAAATCGTGGCTGCAAGTGTGCCCTGAGAGCTCAACCGCACGTGTGTGTCTGAGGATGCTTATTCGACTTAGCAGTGACCCCGCAGAAGGAAGGCATCCAACTCAGGATGCCTGCTGTTCTTTAAAAAAAAAAAAAAAAGGGGGTGGGAAAGACTTGGGTGGCTCAGAGGTTGAGCGTTTGCCTTTGGCTCAGGGTGTGATCCTGGAGTCCTGGGATCGAGTCCCACATCAGGCTCCCCACATGGAGCCTGCTTCTCCCTCTGCCTGTGTCTCTGCCTCTCTCATGAATAAATAAATAAAATCTTTTTTTTTTAAAGGATGCCTGCTCTGAGTGAGTATCCTTTGTGTATAGAAAAAAGTAAATATGTGTGTTTTTACTCAGGGTCAGACCAACAGGGCAAGAGGAGAAGAAGGAGTATAAGACAGCAGAAAATAATGACAAAGGTAAGAACAGGCCAGAGTTAGGGAGGCCTTACTATGCGCCAGGCATGGCTGGAAGTGTTTCCTAGTCCCATCAGTCGGGCACTATTTAATACCCCCTTTTGCAGGTGAGGAAGCCGAGGCATGAAGAGGCCCCAGAACAAGTGGGTGGCAGAGGCGGGATTTGCATGGAGGACAAGCCCCACCAGCAGGTGTAGCGGGGCAGGAGGCCGAGGCCAAGGACTCCCCTCCTTGGGGTGGGGCACAAGAGAGGGCCTCTGGAAATTGGTTAAATGAATGGGGTAATGCAGGCCTCGTCCCGGCCCCCAGAGAAAGATGCGATTTCATCAGACTGGCAGGATCCCCCAGGACGGACCACAGCAGAGCAGGAGCGAGCATGCTGCGCATTCCCGGACTCAGCCGAGCCTCTCAGTGCCCGGCACGGTGCCCATGAGGGTTTCTGGGATTCTCCGGAATCCACTGTGTTATTAAGCCTTGCTGTGTTGGGGGCTGGGATCTCTCTGGCTTCTATCAGAGCCGTTCTCACAACGTTCTGCGGGGCTTGACACGGTGTAGGTGCTCACAGAACCCGAACTGTCCCTTGGTGGGATGGGGACTTGCCCCGAGAACAGGCTCTCCAAGGTAAGGAGGCCGGCATAGGGGCTCACTGAGACCTCAGGGCTGCCCTGGCCTCCTGCGAGCCTGCCTGCTGCCCCTTCCTCCCTCGTGCATGCCCACCCTCCCCACCTCAAGATGTCCCAACTGCCCATTCTCTCCTTTGAGCCAAGGAGGTGGGGTGGGGGTCAGACAGGGACCAAAGGTCTGTTTCTTGGACAGTTGATGATGGGTGTGTCCTTGCCTTAGACCCCTCCCATCCCAGGTGGCCTTGTCAAAGCCTCCCCTCAGATGCCTGCTCCTTTCAGATGTTTCCGAACCCTCCCCAGCGGAGGCCACCACTTCCTCGGTTCACCCACGTCACCCGACTCACAGTAACTGGGCCATTGCAAGACTTGGCTTCTTTTAAAAATTGTGGTAAAATATGCATAAAAAATGACCGTTTTTTTTTCTTTTAAAATTTTATTTTATTTATTTATGATAGTCACACACAGTGAGAGAGAGAGAGAGGCAGAGACATAGGCAGAGGGAGAAGCAGGCTCCATGCACCGGGAGCCCGATGTGGGATTCGATCCCTGGTCTCCAGGATTGCGCCCTGGGCCAAAGGCAGGCGCCAAACCGCTGCGCCACCCAGGGATCCAAAATGACCGTTTTTAACTGTACTCTTCAGGAGCCTCCATATTCCCAATGTTGTAAGACAGATCTCCAGAATTTTTTTCATCTTGCAAATCTGAAACTCTACACCCACTCCTCAGCTCCTCATTTCCCCTGCCCCCAGCCCCTGGCAAGCATCATCCTACCTTCTGTCTCTTTGAACTCACCACTCTCTAGGTAGCCCATATGAGTGGGATCACACAGTATCTGTCTTTTATAACTGACTTATTTCACTAAGCATAATGTCTTCAGGGTTTAATCCAGGTAGCACGTGCAAGAGTTTCCTTCCTTTTTAAAGCTGAATAATATTCCATAGTATGGATATTGCGTATTTTGTTTATCTATTCCCCTGTTGACCGACACTGGGGTTGCTTCCACCTTCTGACCGTTGTGAACGACACTGCCAGGACTTTGCTTTTTAGATAAAAAAGCCTATGCTATGTATTCATTTATAATCAGGTGCTTTATGAACTTTTCTAAGAGACTATTATTGTCTGCATTTTACAATCAGCAGAGGCTGATTTTGGATTCATGTCTGCACCAACCCTCACATTTACCCGTGCTTTCTGCTCCCTCCTCTTGGAAGATTTTGCTTTCATCTCTTACTCTGCTGGGGATTATACAGGCTGCATGGGCCCCTCTGAGGCTAGGGACCAGAGCTTGTCAGGGACAGTATAGCATAATGGTTAAAATCAAGGACTGAGTTCAGACTGCCCAAGCTCAAAAGTTGGCTCCTCTCATTTATCAGTTGTGTGACATTTGCCAAATTACTTAACCTCTCTGTGTCATGATTGAGAATGTCTGCCATGAGCTCAGGATGGAATACATATGCCTCATGTCTGCCTCAGTGGACAAAAGGAAAAGCTTGCCTGAAATGACACCCCATGCCCAGGCTTCTTCCAGATTTAAAAAAAAAAATTATAAAGATTTTGTTTATTTATTCATGAGAGACACAGAGAGCGAGGCAGAAACATAGGCAGAGGGAGAAACAGGGTCCCTGAGGGGAGCCCGATTCGGGATTCAATCCCAGGACCCGGGGATCATGCCCTGAGCCAAAGGCAGATGCTCAAACACTGAGCCACCCAGGCATCCCTCCTTCCAGATTCCTGGTCTTGGAAGCAGGAACACTTCCTACAGAACTGCAAGAGCAGTAAAGCTTTGTCTGGGATCTGGGCATGAGTGGCCCCTGGGGGATTTTGGCTTCCAGCAGAGTGGGGGTGCCTTCCCTGGCTCACAGTCCAATGACTCTGGGGTGGTGGGATTGGGTCTCCAGGCCAGCAGGCCCCAGGTGGAGAGATTAGAGTACATGGGGTCTCGTGCCCACACAGGTCTTTGCCCATGCGGCATCCTTACTGTCCCTTGAACCCATTGCTCATTGCCTGAGGCCTGGCCACATCTCCAATGCATTTACGAGGTCCCCGGTGGTTCCCTCCTTCCTAGAGTGTCCATGGCCCTCAACCTCTCTGCCTCTCCTCCTGGCCCCCTACTCTGTCAACACAAGTCTTCTTCATCTGAGGTCCCGGGAGAGGTGGCATGGGATCTCCAGTTTGGTGGTGCCCTGCACAAAAATCTCTGTTGGCCCCGGAGCAGAAGAGGAATGGGTGTGCAGGCTGTGCAGAGGTGGGGCTGGATGCCACGCGGGGCACCTGTGGAAGGGTTCGGCTGGACCCCGCGTTGCTCAGAGGTGACAGCGAAAACAGTTACGGTGGCATCTGGGCACGTGTCCTGCTGTGGGTGATGGCATGATTGTGGGTGATGGGGTGACAGCAGAGAGCATGGGTGGGTGATGGTTTGAGGGGGTGGAACAACATGGTTGTGAGGCTGGGGGGGTGGTAGTGCCGGTGACCCTCCACATGTCACTGTGAATGACTGGCAGAGCCGTGCAGTGGGGATTCGAGGGGGTGAGCTCGTGGGTGGGTTCCCAGGAGCAGCCGAGGACCGAGGCGGGTGGCGGGGTGGCAGGCGCCGGGACTTGGGCTGGGCGGAGCCACCAGCAGGCCCCTGGGCTTGTCTCCTGGGGACATTGTACACGCCGGAAAGAAAGAACGAATGTGTTTTCTCTGCCTGTTGAAAATGATTCTGAACGAAGGGCCTCGCCTCCTGGCCGGCGCGAGCCTGACTCCGCTGTGTCAGAAGATGATCTTTCACAGATGCTGAAAAGTTAGGAAGTGTAATTATGGGGAAATTGCACTCAGGCAAACGAGTACAAGCCAAGGGCTGCCAGGCCCCATTCCTCACCTGAGCCCCCTGATTGTGGCCGACAGCCCCACATCTGTATGTGCTTTGCAGCCAAAAGAGGAAAGAAAGAGGGAAGCAGGACTGGTTCAGGGAGAAGAGGGGGAGGTGAGGGGACCTTTAGCTACCCTGCCAAATGCCCCCCCAGCTTCCCCGGGCAGGAGCTGAGAGGGGCAGCTGAGGCCTGGGGCACATTCCCGGTTCTGAGGGCCTTTGGGGGCGCACTCTCTCCTGGGGAGATGGGAGGAGCTGGAGATGACTCTGGGGTAGGCTGAGGCTGCTTCCAGCTCAACCTCCTCATTTCACTGGTGGGGAAACTGAGGCTGGTGACGGCCCAGGGTCCCCGAGTCAGTTACTGGTGCAGGCGGGCTGCGACCCTTGGCCTCCTGATCGACCAGGGCTCTTCCCGCACTGCCCGGAGGAGGTGGGGGCAGACAAGGAGCTGACCTGGAGGCAGCCAGGTGCCCCTGCCCTCCGCCCAGCCCCTCATATGAAGCCATCAGCAGCCTCTGCATTCCTCACATCCCTCTGTCTCTCCTCACTCTGGCTTCTGTCCCTTGGCATCTTCCTCCTGGGGAAGGCCACAGGGAACCTCCAGCTCCCCCCATGCCATGAAGACCATGGCTCTGTCGGCTCTGTCGCCCCATTGGGACCCTTCTCGTGTCCTTCCTTCTAGCTCCTGGGATGGCCCCTAGGGAGTAGGGCAACGCCCCTTGTTCAAACCATCTGGGGCTAACTCAAGGGCACCCCGATGCTGGCTGCTGCCCCTCCTGGGCTCTCCCCTGGTATGTGGAAACTATTCTTTCCTCTGAGTTTGCTCCCATTTCCATTCTGGAAATGGAAGTGATTCGTGGATGTGACAAGCCTCCTAGCCCCCAAGCCTCAGAGCCGAGCCCCAGGAGACCCAGGCTGGGCCCATCATCCCACCATCCTCCCGGCCCCGGTGACTGGGTCAGGCATGATGCCCCCGCCCCACTCCCAGGGTCCACCAGGGCTTGTCCCCATGAGGGACCGGGAGTGGACAGCTGGCTTCAGTCCTGCTCTGCATGGTAGACTGGGAAGCTGTAGATTTGGGGATCCTGGGGCCTCTCTTTATCTTGTACAGGAGCCCATTTACAAGAGGCAAGAATGAGGTACGTATTGACAGTTGGGGGCAGAAGGAGGAGAAAATTAATTATGAGCATTTTAGAACTCTGGATTCAGTCTTATCCCCATCCCCACAGCTCTTGGTTGTACTGGCCAATTTCTATTCTATTCTATTCTATTCTATTCTATTCTATTCTATTCTATTCTTATTTTGCTTTCAGTGTGTCCAGCCAGTGTTTCTGTCACTTGCAATCAGGAGACCTGATTAACACAGTGGCCACAGAGCTGGAGCCTGGGTGTCCCTGGAGGTGCTGATGGGTAAGTTGGCAGGACTGAGGCAGGACCGGTGCCAGAGAGGATGGGCGGGGCTTGGTGGGACAGCGTGGCATGGTGGAAACTTGCCAAGGAGCAAGTAGGCCCAGAGGGATTCAACAGGAAACCCCAACACAGAAGGATGGGGGGCAGCTTTTACATCCAGCTGCAGCGGCTGAGGGAGAGAGAGAGAAGCGCTTCCCCAGGAGGAAAGGGCATGTGAGGGAAGGCGGGCCTTGGAGGCAGTACTGGCCTGGGAGTCACACCTTTACTGCCCGGCTGGGGGCGCTCCCAGGGCTGCTCCTGTGGCTGCTGCAAAGGATGCTTCTGTGCAGGGAAGGGAAGAACCAAGAACACTCTGGAGAAGACCTGAGAGGAGCACTAGCGACATCGCCACCTGCCCAGGAACTGAGCAGGAGCAAACTGGAAGGAGCCCGAGTGTGGTCAACACCCCCGATGGAGGCCGTGTCCTGGGGCAGACCCCCTTCCCCTTGACAACCTCAACACTGAGGAACTGCGGGCAGCCGGCTCTTGGCAGGTGGGGCTCCGGGTCCCAGGATGGATGGGCCACTAAGCCACGGAGCCCCGAGCAGTGGGCCCGCAGGACCTGATCTGGCCCGCATTGGTCTCTGGCTGCCCCAGTGGATGGTTTGGTTGGATGGTTCCCAAACCCCTCATCAGGAAGGATGGGGACTCGCCTCCTCGGCTGTGCACTTCCTTGCCCTCACGGAGGCTGGTCAGTCTCCCTTAGGAGATTTTACAGGGCAGGTTCCATCCTCCAGAGGGAGCATGATATAGGGGAACTATCAGAGTTTGGAGACATCTAGATCTGAATTCAAGTCCTGGCTTTGCCACTTTCTAGCTCAGAGACCTTGAGCAAGTTCCTTAATCGCCCTGAGCCTCGGTATTCTCATCTGTGAAATCTCCCCCACCAGGTTGCTGTGGGATTAAGTGAAATCACAGATGTGATGTGCATTCAGGGAAGCAAAGGTCGGCTCATTTGCCTGGCACACGGCAGGTGCTCCTCCTTTGCCTTTGTTTGCTGTGCTCAAAGAAAAGCCCTTAACTAATAGGAACCACTTTGGTTGTCGCTAAGGCAAAGTACTGAGCTAGAGAGACGGGCATGTAACTCGTCAGCACTCTGCTGGAGCTGCCCGAGCCGGTGGCTCCCCACCGCTTACCAAAGAGCACTCAAGGCAGTTCTTTTTGGGAAAGCCAGGCTTCCCAAGAGGGCGCGAGACTCGACGCCCTGAATAAAGTAGAACGGGCTTGCTGAGCCTGAGACTTTTTAGTGTCAGTTGTAGCATCGGCAGGCTGTGCGCTGGTGGATCCGGGGATGCTGAGGCCCTCCACTCCTTGCCCACCTTGCCCTGCTTCTCCCCGCTCCAATTCCTGTCACGCACCGAGCCCCAGGCATGCTACAGCCCTGCTCTGCAACCTTCAAGAGCTCCCTCTTTGCTTGGAATCAAGTACAATTCTCCTTGACATGGCACTTGGTGCTACCCACCGTCTGGTCCCAAGCACTGTACTCGCCTTACCTTCCACTGCTCTGCTTCTTGCTCCTTATTCTCTGGTCAAATCGAACTGCTCTTTTCCAACCACAGCCTGTGCTTTCTCATCTCTATGCCTTTGCTCAGGCTGTACCGACTGCCAGCTTTGCCCTTCTGCCTTCTTCTGTCTGTGGAAATCTGATTCCTCCTTCACAGTGTGGGGTGAACCCCCTCTCCTTTGTGAACCCCTCTTTATCCCTTAGCCAGATATGATTCTTTCCACCTTTTCCTGAAAAGGGGGATTCCTTTTTCCTGAATCCTACTTTGTGAATTTCTTGAAGACTGGCTTCATCACCATCATGGATGTTATATGATAACATTCATCCCCCAAGAAGGATTCATCTCACCCACTTTAGATCTGCAATATGCTGTTCTCAGCTGGTGCCTAGGACCACTTGTTTAAGTGACTTTTTTCTCTACCAGGGCACAGAGACTTGCATTTTTGAACCTTGCCTATACAGCTCTAAGCCTTCCTTGAGGGCTTGGACACGCTCAATCCGTGTTTTCCAGAAGGATGCCTGATGGGCCCAGAATGCTGGCTGTTCCTTTTCTCTGCATTTATCAGGCATGCCTGGGGTTAGAATGATGGCAGTAGCTCCAAGCATAAGGGACCTCATGTTCCATCTGCCCTCCCTGCTGTCAAAACTCCTCTGCCCCCAAGCAGTTAAACCTTGGGTAACTAACCTACTCCCCCTGAGCAGGAATTTCCTCATCAGAAAGAAGGACAAGTTGACCAAAATCATCTCTAACATTTCACCTCAGACTAAAAAGTTCTCCCGGCAGGCTCTCACAGAGGTAAACCCATGAATCATGGTAGATAAATAGTTAATCATACCATATTATATATTATATACCATATTATATATTTGAAAGTTGCTGAGAGGGGTCTTAAATGTTGTCACCTCAAAAAAGAAAAGTTAATTATGCAACATGATGGAGGTGTTCGCTAACCCTATAGTGATAATCACTTCGCAGTAGGTAAGTGGATCAAATCAACACTTTGTACACCTTACAGAATGTTGTATGTCAGTTATATCTCCAGGGAGCCAGAAGACTATATCATGGTGGGTGAACATTCGAATGGTAGAGTTCTAAGCACCTCAAGAGGCAATTGGAGCAGAGGAGAATGAGCAGGGTGGTGGGGGTGTTGACAAGGTTGATAAGATTTATTATTATCGTTTATTAGGTGTTGCTGTGAGTAGGCACTGTGTAGGCTCTATCTTGGATCTCCCCTATAAACCTTTGAAAGAGTACTAAAACCCACTTTACAGGCAGGGAAACTGAGGCTCAGAGCGGCAATGTGACTTTCCCATTCTCCCCTCAGCAACGGCCATAGCACATCTTGGAGCCGGGCCCATGGGGCTCCCTCCCATCCTCCTCTGGCGCATTCCAGGAAGGCCCAAGTGGCCGGAGCAGGCCCCGCCCGCCTCCCCTCCTGCCCTCTGCGGCTGTTTCGCATCCTGCTGGATTCCTGAGGTGTCAGGCCTCATTAGAGCCTGTGGCCCTGCGAGCGCCGAGAGGCAGTTGACAGGTATACAATCTGACCGCGGCTGCCTTCAAATCATCAAGCTGTCTTCAGGCAGGAACGTGCCGGGAAGCTGGGCAGAGGCCCCGGCGTGGCTGCATAATCTGATGCACATTAAAAACATCTTTCCGACGCCTTTGCCTTGCTGCACGCTCGTTCTCACTCTCCCGGCTTCTCATTTTCTCCTTCCAACAAAAGCTGCCGAAGTTAGCCGGCTCCGCGGGCCCAAGCGGGGTCTCGCTGACCAGACCCCCAGCCGGGGAGTGGCTGTCGTCCTCGGGGTTTGGCTGACACCTGGCCAAGCGCGCCTCGGGCATCTTTCCACGGGGCATCCTTCACAGTGTGGGGTGAACCCCCTCTCCTTTGTGAACCCCTCTTTATCCCTTAGCCAGATATGATTCTTTCCACCTTTTCCTGAAAAGGGGGATTCCTTTTTCCTGAATCCTACTTTGTGAATTTCTTGAAGACTGGCTTCATCACCATCATGGATGTTATATGATAATATTCATCCCCCAAGAAGGATTCATCTCACCCACTTTCCGGCATCTTTCCACGGGGCTGGTAGCTCTGTCCCCTCTCTGGTCTGGGCAACGGGTGCGATCGCACCACATCCATCGGTGCAAAGCCGGGCCCACGATCATCCCGAGTGGCCTTGCGTCATTGCTCCATCTGGGGGCTGAACCCTTTGCTGTACTGGAAGAGCTCTCTGTCCCTTGGCATCAGGAGGAAGAGGAGAGCCAGCCTTCGCTAAGAAGCTGAGAGGGCCGATCTTAGCTTTCCCAGAGGCCCTTGCAACCAGGAGGGGGACATGTGACTGAGAGCCACCCAGTCCCACGCTCCTGCCCAGCACTTGCTTCAGCCCAGGGGCAGCCGAGGGACTGGCCCCGCAGCTGCCCACCTCCCGTGGCAGGGCCCCAAGTGGTGGCAGCTGGCATTGGGTGCCCAGGGCTGGGGCAGGGACTCAGAAAGCCCTGTTGGGTGGCTTCGGTGGCATGGCTTGCACCGTGGCTGCCAGTTCTGGCTTGTTCTGATATTCTCTGGCCCTAGGTTTCCAGCCTTCCTGATGACTTTGACTGGCTCCTTTTCTGCTTAAAGCAGCAAAAAGCCGACTCCTGTTGCCTACAGCTACGGTTCTCAGGCTAGAACTCACAGTCTAGAGCTTCCATATTTCTAACAACCACCTTTGAGAGAAGTTTCCCTTGTGAGTTTCATTTTACAGATGAAGAAACTGAGGCATAGAATGATTACGTAAGTCAGGGTCACACAGTAAGGAGTGGCAGGACGTGCCCTCAAGCCCCGGTCTGTGGACATCAGAGCCTGGGTTCTCAACCACTTCTAGAAAGAGCTTGTAGAAGGCTGATTGATGGGCACCTGCCCTCCCCAAACACGTCCGTGTCCTAATCCCCGGAACCTAGGAGTATGTTATTTTCCAATGCAAAGGGGAATTCACGGATATAATTAAGGAACTTGAGATGGGGAGATTCTCCTGGATGATTCAGGGAGGCCTACTGTAATTACAGGGATCCTGTAACAGAGAAGGTTATAAGGACAGAGTCTAGGACAGGGAGGAGAGAAGATGCTACACTTCTGGCTTTGTGGATGGGGGAAAGGGCCAGGAGCTAAAGAATGCAGGCAACATCTGGAAGCTGGCAAAGATGAGGAAACAGCTTCTCCCCCGGAGCCTCTAGAAGAAACCAGCCTGCCCGATACCTTGACTTTAGCTCAGTGAGTCTGATTTTGCACTTCTGACCTCCAAATCTATATGATAATAGATTTATGTTGTTTTAAGACACTACATTTGTGACCTCACACCAGTCAGAATGGCTAAAGTGAACATCAGGAAACCACAGATGTTGACAAGGATGTGGAGAAAGGGGAACTCTCGTCTTGTATTCTGTTGGTGGGAACGCAAGCTGGTGCAGCCACTCTGGAAAACAGTGTGGAGGTTTCTCAAAAAGTCGAAAATAGAGCTACCCTACGACCCAGCAATTTCACTACTGGGCATTTACCCCAAAGATACAAATGTAGTGATTCGAAGGGCCACCTGCACCCCAATGTTCATAGCAGCAATGTCCACAATAGCCAAGACAACCCAGATATCCACTGAATGGATAAAAAAAAATGTGGTAGACACAACGGAATAAAACTCAGCCATCGAAAAACCAAAATCTTGCCATTTGTCATGACGTGGATGGACCTAGAGGGTATTATGTTAAGCAAAATAAGTCAATCAGAGAAACACAATTATCAAATGATTTTACTCATATGCGAATTTAAGAAAATAAACAGAGGAGCACAGGGGAAGAAAGGAAAAATAAAACAAGATGAAATAAGAGAGGGAGAGACGCCTGGGTGACTCACAGTTGGGCACCTGCCTTCGGCTCAGGTCGTGATCCCAGAGTCCTGGGATCGGGTCCCGCATCGGGCTCCCTACATGGAGCCTGCTTCTCCCCCAAGACAGGTAGGCGTCTCTGCCATGGACACCTGTGTGTCCCGTTCTTTTCCCTTCTATGGCTTCATTCATCCCACAACGTGACAATCTTTCCCATTAGTCTAGTTGCTCACGAGGGAAGAGGCTGTGTCTTATTGCACTTTCTGGACCTGTCACAGAGCATTGACATCGTACCTGTCACCGTGCTAAAACACTTTACGAGCTCTCCGTCTATTAACTCCTTTAATGCACATGGCGACCCTGAGGGTGGCACTAGTGTTATCCCCACGTCACGGGTGAGCAAATTGAGGTCAAATAGTGACATAAGTTACCAAGCGAGGAAATAGCAGGGCTAGCACCAGGGTTCGAACAGCTCGGCCAGCCTGGCTTCAGAATTCAGGTGCTGACACCTGTGCCAGGGGAGGCCCTGGGGCTTGAGGCCTGAGCCAGCCGTCGGCAGCGGTTAGCATCCCAGCTTTGCCACGTGCCAGCTGTGTGATCCTGGACAAATGACTCAACCTCTCTGAGATCGGTTCTCTCCTCGGTGAAATGAAGAGGAGAATAAAGATGACTTCTCCAGGAGTGAATGGGGCATATCAAGCACTCAGCATGGTGCCGGACTCATAGCAACGGCGCCACCGATGATGGTAAGTGGTGACCATGGGGACCGCGAGTAAGGTGGTAAGTGGTAACCATGGTGATGGTGCTCTGAGTACGGTGATGACCATTTAATGCTGGCTGACTCAGTGAACAATGCAGGAGGGAAAGGGGGTTATTACCAGTTTCTGTGGTGTCGGATGGAGAGCAAACTGCAGCCCCAGGTCAGTGACCATCGGTCCAGAGACCAGAGAGGAGAGAATGGGGTAGGACCCCTGGTGAAGGGAACACGGCCAGTGGAGGGAGGGCAAATAGTGGCAGAGCAAACAGTCCTACCCCCAGACCACATGCAGACTCTTCTGGCTCTTGGAGAAGGTGGATGTCTCCACCGTGGCCTCCTGTACTGCCCCAATCCTGGGGAAGAGCAAGCCAATGTTTCTCCTCCTGCTAGAAAGGCAGCCCTGTTTCTCCTCCTGCTAGAAAGGGCTTGGTCTGTTTGTTCCACAATTAGAAACGGGCTCTTGTCCCTGCTGGAGCAGGAGCGCTTTTGTTTGGCAGGATGAGGAAGAGCCGGGCTGCGCCCCGAGGAGCCCCCGATGCCACATGTGCTGAGGTCCTGCTACCGCGCCTGCCAGAGCTCAGGTGGGCGTGGGGCCCGCAGAAGCCCTCGCCACCCAGCACGCGGGGCTCCAGAGGCCTGGCACCACTGGGAGGGGTGGCAGCTGTCAGCGCCCAGGAGAAGAGCCTTCCAAGGCACAAGAATAGCCCGACCGCAAGACAGGGAGGTGCTGTCTCTGCAGCGTCACCCTCCTCCCTGGAGCAGAAAAGACCACATGTTAGCAGACCCCAGGGATTCCTGGAACTGCTAGGAACAGAGGCTGTACCCCAGGTACTCCAGTTTCCCTAGTGGAGCCCCAAAGCCTCGTGCATGGGGTGGGTCCGCTTGGGGAAAGCGTTCACATCCTTACCTGCTCGTGTTCTGTTAGACACCCTCCTCCCGCAGCTGACGATGGTGACAGGGGAGTGACACTCATGCATCCACCTTCAGAAGACAGTGCGCACTTTTATTGTTCCTGTGAGACCCCAGGCCACAAGAAAGTGTTGGCAGAGCCTGGATCCCAAGGCAAACCCCAGAAAACACAGGGAGACTTCAGGTATACCCCCAGCCACACTTCCTTGTGCCTTTCATTGTTTGCTTGTTACATAATGCTTGAGTGCCTTTGTGCCAGGCTCTGTTCTAGGAACAGAGACGTGGGGCAGGATAGAATGGCAAACAGGACAGACCCCTGCTGTCGTGGAGTTTGCATCTAGGAGGGGGACAAGAGGCAATGAGCACGGATATAAAGAAAGACAGCAGATACTCTCAGATAGCTACAAGTGGTGCAAAGAGGCCAAGTGTGGTTATGGGACAGAGCTGTATGGGCCTGGGGACAGGGGGCAGCAGCTCTAATCGGGTGGTCAGGAAGGCTTCTTGGAAGAGGTGACACTAGAATGGATCTCTCGGAGGTGAGAAACAGCCAGCCATGCAGAGATCTGGATGAAAGAAGGTATTTTGAACACAAAACCCACCAAAGTGCAAAGTCCCCAAAGAAGGAGCAAGCAGGGAAGAGCAGAGTGGCTGGTGTGAACAGGGGAAGGCTGGAGGAAGGGTGGTGGCTGCATAGACACAGAGCCAGATAAGTCAGGGTGGGAGGGATGCCAGACTTGATTCTAAGGAATGGAAGCTACTGGAGAGCCTTAAAGAGGCACAGTGTGATCTGGCTTTTGTTTTCCAGACTCCACTAGCAGTGAGAGGAAAGCGGGTTGTAGAGGGGCAGTGGGAGGAAGCAGGGAGACTAAATGGGTCCTTTTCAGTTCCAGCTATGGAGGATGACGGCATGGACTAGGCAGGTAGAGCATGGCGCAGAATCAGCCTGTATTCTGGAAGGTTGAGCTGCCTGCAGAATAGATGTAAGAGGATGGAAAGCAGAGGATTCAGATTTAGGGCTGGAGCAGCTGGCTGAATGACGATGCCCCTTTGCTGCAGTGGGCGTGAGGGGGTCCAGGTAGCACCACTTTCAATGGGAAGCTGGACACGAGGGCCAGCCTCAGGTTTGCACAGAGCACCAGGAAGGTGTCTCAGGTTAATGGGGCTGCCGCAGGGTGTGGGGAGATGGTGGGAGAACTCAAATCTCAATTCAAATACTACTCCTCTTTTATCTTTTTTTTTTTTTTTTTTTTGTAGATAGAAATGATTTGCAGTGATTCTGAAAAACAACAACAACAACAACAACAACAACAACAAACCCAAAACCCCACAACACACTGGTTTAGCCTACTGGTCAAGACTAGAGCTGCTGATACCTGTGTCCATTGCAGCATTATTCACAACAGCGAAAAGGTGGAAACGACCCAAGTATCCATCAACAGATGAGTGGATAAACAAAATGTGGGGTGTGCATACAATGGAATATTACTCAGCCACCAGAAGAAATGAAATTGTGATAAATGCTACAAAATGGGTGGACCTTGGAAATGTTACACTGAGTGAAATAAACCAGACACAGAAGGACAGATATTGTATCATTCCATTAATATGAGATACCTAAAATAAGCCAACTCATAGAGACTGAAAATAGAATAGATATTACCAGAGGCTGGGGGAGTGAAGAGGGGAAATCTTATTTAATGGGTCCAGAGTTTTTTGTTTGGGATGATGAAAAAGGGTTGCTGTAGATAGTGGTGATGGCTGCACCCGACCCTCTGGGTACCCGGCTCCAGGTCGAGGCAGATCTGCCCCCAGGTGGAGGTTCACCCAAATTCACTTCTATGTATGTCTCCACCTGACTGCCAGTTGCCTCCCTCAGATGCCCCAAGTGGCCTTGTCTTAGCTCCGATTGCCATAACCACAGACCGGTGGCTTAAACGACAGTTATTTCTCACGGTTCTGGAGGCTGGGAAGTCCAAGATCAAGGTATCAAGGTGCTGGTCAATCTGATGCCTGGTGAGAACTCTCTCCCTGGTTTGCAGAACTTCTCATTGTCCTTATTTGGCAAAGCGAGCGAGTGAGAGAGACAAAGACAAAGAGACAGAGAGAGAGAAAGACAGAGACAGAGAGACAGAGATCTTTCTGTGTCTTATAAGGACACTAGACCTACAAGTTCAGACCTCTGCCCTTATGATCTCATTTAACCTTAATTACTTCCTTACTCCAAATACAGCCACATTGAGGTTAGGGCTTCAACATATGAATTTTGAGAGTTCACGATTCAGTCCATAGTGGGTGTCAACCTCAGGGTGGTTTGATCCAACCTGTCCCCTTTTCCCCAGGTCAGCACTTCTCTGTTCTACTGGTGGCAGCTCGGTGCTCCCAGTCACTCGGTGGTGTCTCCTCCGTCTCCCTCATCCCCATGCCCCACCTAGGTACTTCCTAAAACACCACTCAGACCATACCTTCTCCATCTCCGTCATCGATGCTCAAACATCCTCAAACGTGGCTCCCCGATACCAACCAAATAACACTTTAAAAATGTTTGCCCTGGTTTTCAAGGCCATCCCATAGAATGGCCCACACCTGTCTTTCCAGATACTCCCCTGTCCTCTAGAGGACTTCCACGTAGTGTGGGACAGAAAGAAAACACACTCATGCTCAGCAGCAGGCTCCCATCATCTCAGTTTAGTGGCCCCTCGTGAAAGAGCATCGGCCTACGGTCCTAGGGAATGGTTCTGACTGGCCAGGTTTGCATTACGGGCCAACCCAAACTGGTCACGGAGACCTAGGGAATAGGGTCCTGTGATGGCCAGGCAAGAGGCACGTTACTACCTGGCAGGCTAGAAACATGGAATATTGTGATTGGTACCTTGCCGGTAATGGAATAAGAGAGAAGCAGCTTCCCAAAGGAAGGGGGTTGTGGCAGACAAGAAAACAAATGTCTATCATGGCACTTGTCCTTCTTACATACTTTTTGTATTTGTAATTCCCTTTTATGTATCTGTGTGCATCTCATACACCAGACTTGAAGTTTCTGGGGACAACGGAATGTGTCTTATTTTTCCCGGGAGTCTCGCACTTGGCTTTGGGTCTGACAACCAAGTGCTCCCCAAATGTTACTAGCTATACACAGAATTGTCCTCTTCCCCCGACACTGACCTTTGCTGGGGGAGGGACACAGAACAGGGGGCTGTGTTCCTCAAACACTGCTCCAGGGTTCCCTTATTAGTTCTGAGATACTCCCCAGGGCCCCCCCCCACCCCCCGGGAAGGACAACGAATCATCAGGCCTCTGTGTTGTTCCATTCCAGTTTGAATCTGTTCTGCATAAAATCTATTAGATTTCTTATGGAAAATAATTTGAAGAAAAGTGTGCTGTGTCTTTTTAAAAGTTTGAAAACCGCTGTGCTGGGGTAGGAGGTTCCATGAACACTTGTTTCTTTGAGCTAACCCTCACTGAAGGATTCCGTGGTCAAATGAGCTTGGGAAACTTTGTTCACTATATCCCCTTTCTGGAGATTAAAAAAAAAAAAGCACATTAGCATATTAAATGCTCCGAGAAGTCTTGCATTGAACATCTTCTTGGATTGTTTAATTCACTGATTTTCAAGATGATTTCATCATTAAATCCTTTTGGTGGGTAGGATCAATTGATACTTCGCAGAACCAGCATGCCACAGAAGCCACACTGGGAACCCCTGGGCTGGGGTTCCATATGAGGAGTGGCTGAAGGATCTGGGGGTAAGGAGGCCGGAGGAGGGGACCCATGGTCACAGTCTCCAAATCTCTGAAATACTGTCATGGGAAGAGACGGCTATTTTGTAGGAACCCCCACCCCATCCTTCACCTCCCCACCTCCAGCGATGGCTGCCTTAAAAGCCTAAGCTCTCCTAACTCAGCCATGGAGCAGGTCAGCTTTTCTTTAGATCCCTTTAGCAGTGTGTCTAAAATCTTAAAAAGATGTGCATCCTAGTTTCTAGCCCTTCCATTTCTGCAACTTTATCTGAAGGAAGTAATGGCACAAACGCACAGAGAGACTAGGGACAAGGATGTTCATCACGTATTGATTATTGTCCTGAAAACCACCTGAATGTCTAGCATTAAAAACAGGTAAACAGGGGCACCTGGGTGGCTCAGTGGTTGAGCGCCTGCCTTTGGCTCAGGGCGTGATCTCGGGGTCCTGGGATCTAGTCATGCATCTGGGTCCCTGCATGGAGCCTGCTTCTCCCTCTGTGTCTCTGCCTCTCTCTGTGTGTCTCTCATGAATAAATAAATAAAATAATTTAAAAAGAGCTGGTAAACAAAAATCAGGAGACACAGATGCTATGAGATCGAGACACCACTAAACGCAATGTGACATGGTAAGGGAGACACAATATGGAGATGGGGGAGGGAACAGGTTACAAAGCAGGATGTTTCTTAAAATAATATCTGTCTTAGTGTCTCTCATACTATGCTCGAAGGACCACTTTGTCATTTCCCTTCTGTTCCATACTTTTGGAAAACACACAATAAATAAAAATGTAGTGGCCACGTCAAACTGCAGTAGAATTTTCTACACATTCACATGTGTTTTTCATACTTAATTCTTCAGGAAACAGTTGGGCAGACCCCACTTCGAATTGCCCTGCTTTCTATCTTATATAAAAGTCTGGGAGAGGAAATGCAACACACGGTCAATGGTGATTTTCTCTAAATAGTGAGTTGGGGTGATAATTCTTTTTCTCCTCTGTATTTTAGCTTTGCTATAATGAATATGCATTGCTTGAGTAATAAGAGAGAAGCTGTTCCGGCTCCGGGGAGGCAGCCAGGAGCAGATGGCCACGGGTCCTCCCAATTCCCAGACCAGACCTGTGGCTCCCTTTGCTGGAGACATGGTGGGTCAGCAGCTTCCTGCAGGCCCAGAGGCAGAGGCAAAAGGCTCCTGTGCTCTTCTCAGTCTGGAGCATCATCCCTGGCCCCCATCCCTGCTGACTCCGCCACCCTGTCCTGGTCCCCAGGCCCTGAATTCTCTGGAACCTGGGAGAAGCACGTGTGTCACCTGCACAGCGCAGCCCAGCCTGCCAGTGCCAGGCCACCAGACATCCCGCCGATGCATCCAGACTGGAGGCTGAGCCGCGGAGGAGGCATCCTGAGTCCGGGACCCTGCCAAGGCCCCGGGCACCGTCTGCTGGCTCCTCAGCCACGAGAGTTTTCCCAGGGACCTCCACCCTGCCGGCCGCCAGCCGGAGAAGGAGGGAGGGAAGGCAAGGGCTATACAGTTGTGGTTAGCAGGGGTGGGGGGCAGAGAAGCTCTCCCCACTACCATTCCTGTGGGATGGAGGCAGCACTGTCCCCCAGGACAGGAGTCCGGCTTTGTTGTTGTTGTTTCCTAGAGAGAAGAAAAGGCAGAAGTGAGTTTCCACATTCCCCAAGTGGGGAAGAATGTAGAGCCCTGCTGGGATGACAAAGCCTCTTCTTCTGTGGTACCTCCATCCTAGGGATGCCTGGGGGCCAGGGGACCTCAGCCAAAGCTGGCTGCCCAGAGCTCTGAGGGAGGGCAGGTGACGTTGGGTGACTGTCCATCTCTCTGTGCCTCCCCAAGGTCAGGGACATCATGACTGTCAGGAGACAGGTTCAGAGTGTTCTGCAGTTTTGCACTAACCCAATGGCACAGGAGTCAGTGTTAGCTCAGTTTTGCAGATGAGGAAACTGAGGCTCGGAGCAATGAAGTGGCTGGATGACCCAAAGCCACAGACCTGGGAAGTGACAAAGCCTGGACTCAAACCCAGGCCAGGCTGACTCGGAGATGTCACGCTGTCCCTGCCAGGATATCCTGTCTTGGAAGATAATAAAGCATGTGAAGTCTGATTCCGGTTTGCACCCACACCCCTTCCCAGACACCCTTGCTCCATCCAGGGCCCTGAACTCTTGGCATACGGTCCGTGCTTCTTCCTGGCCTTCATCCCTGTTGGAAGGGACTGAGATGTTAGCTGTCAATGTGTCCATTGCAACAATCTGGAAAGCTTCCACCCCAGAAAGATGAGCATTTTCAGTGTGGACTCTGGAAATCCAAAATCTTCAAGATCCAAAGGGGTAAATGTCTAATGGTGGAATTTCAGACATAGTGGCAGGTCTTTGATTGTGGGGTCCTTCCTAGGACTTTTCAAATTCTCTTCTGCCTTCCACGTATCTAGCTCTGTTCCCACTGACCTGTCTTGAGCGATATCAGAAGACCTAGATTTTCACCCAAGTTCTGAACCCCCTTAGCTGCGTGACATTAGAAAGCTACCTGTCCTCTCTGAGCCTCAAGAAATTGAGGCGTGTGCACCAGAAAGTGACTTAGGGCCTGCCTATATCAGAACCACCTCTAAGTGATGTGATAATTGCTGGTTCTCATATCCCACCCCAGCCCTAACGGATGAGCCTGTCTGGTTGGTGCTGCTTGGGAATCCACATTTTGAATAGATTCCTCGGGTGATTCTAACAGCAGAGGAGTTTGGCGATTGCTGACACAGAGGACGTCTGAGGTCAGTTTCAGGCTCTGCACGTGTCTGTGAGGTAGTGAGCATTGTCTGTCTCTCTGCCTCTCTACCCCAAGACCATCCCCATACCGCAGTTTATACACAAGGACAAGTAGCAGTAGAGGGCCAGGCATGCATGGAGCTGGGGCCATTCCGGCAGCTGCAGCAGGACAGCAGTGGGTGAAGGCTGGAGCCTGGGTGGAGCTGGAGCACTGCCCTGGGGCCTCCACGCTGGATCTTGCTTTGGGGTTGGCTGGGCCTGGCCCCAAGTCCAGAAGTCTATGTGGGCTGGAGCCGGGGTGGGGCCACTGCTTCAGCCCACATTATCCTGGCCTGTTCCAGACCCCTCCCTATGTCACAGCTTTGGCCAGGGCACCTGACATCCCAGGCACAGGCCTACGTGTCTGTGTCCACACTTAGCTGTACTAAACTAACTCAGTCCTCCTTCAGAGGTGCTTCTGGATGATGTCAAGGACCAGGTGTGGGCCAAATAAGGGTAAAAGCCTGGGCTGGGCCATTCCATCTGTCTCAAACTTGAGAAAACAAGTAGAGACCTAGAATTCTGGCTGGGGAACTGAAGCAACCTGGGATTCAGGTCAAGTCCTCGGAAAGACATCACCGGCAACACTCAAGTGGTAGGAAAAAGCATCTTAAAAAATAGGACTTATAGAGCAATCTCATCCTTGTAAACACATGTCTTTCAATGAGGATTAATATGTGTGAGTCCATGTCTCTGTCCATATGGACCTGGAGTGGAGCCAAACCTTTCAGGTAGAGGGCACAGTCCTCCACATGACTACCCTCACTTCAGACACTGGCCTTGGTGGTCCCCACGGCCGCCTTCACTTCAGACCAGTTGGCTACAAATGTGGAGGTCCCCAAGGACTCGCTCAGGTTCAATAATTCTCTAGAAAGGCTCACAACACTCAGAAAAGCACTGTCATTACAATTATCATTTTATTACAGCAGAAGGATACAAGTTAGAAGAGATGCATGGTGCTCGGTCTGGAGGGTTCCAAACGCGGTGCTTCCATCTCGTCCAGGACCACGTTACCTTCCCGACATCGGTGTATGGCAGAGTACTGCCAACCAGAAACCTCACCAGAGCTTCAGTGTTCAGAGTTTTTTTTTTTTTAATTTTTTTATTTATTTATGATAGTCACACAGAGAGAGAGAGAGGCAGAGACACAGGCAGAGGGAGAAGCAGGCTCCATGCACCAGGAGCCCGACGTGGGATTCGATCCTGGGTCTCCAGGATCGTGCCCTGGGCCAAAGGCAGGCACTAAACCGCTGCGCCACCCAGGGATCCCGTGTTCAGAGTTTTTAATGAGGTTTCACTTCATTGGCATGATGGGCTCAACTCAGTCTCTAACCCCTACCCCACCTCATAAGTTGGGCAGATATTATGAGGCTCAAAGCCCCAACCCTCTAATCACAGGGTTGGTCTTTCATGTGTGGCCAGTCCCCATCCTGAGTCGCCATTAGCATGAACTGTCAAGGGTGGTCTGAGGGGCACATCAGGAATAGTAAAGGCACCCCTATTACTTGGGAAATTCCAAGTGCTTAGAGTTTGCCTCCCAGGGATTGGAGACGAAGACTAGCCGAGTGCTCTGTTACACAAAATGCACAAGGCATAGAAAACGGAATGGAAGGGGAGTCCTCAAAACATGAATGGTGGTTCTCAGAGTGCTGACATTCAGGAAGTGGCAGGCACCGTGAGGGCCTCCCATCATCCCATCCCTTCTTCCTGACACATAGTTAGACTACATTTCCCATCCTCCTTGAGGTCAGATGTGGCCATGTGACCTAATTCTGGCCAATGAAATATGAACAGAAAACCTACTTGCCATTTCCAAGCCTAACAAGTAAAACCTGCTGTATAATCTTTACTCTTGTTTCCACACCCAATGGCTAGAGACGAAGCACCCAGGGCTCCGGAGGACGATGGGACCACAGAAATGAGGATTCTGGGTTCTGAATCATCAAGAGAAAGGCCATGTACCAAAAGCTGCCATTGGGCTTTTGTGTGAGGGAAAATAATCTATTATGTTGAGCTACTGAATTTTGGAGGTTGTTTATTAACAGCAGGTGGCCTACCCTCATTAATGTGTGGGCAATCTTCTTTTATCCCCCATGTGCGAATTTTCTTAACATTCTATAATAAATACTTGTTGTTTTTGTAAGAAGCAAAAGTAAACACCAAAGTTATTTTTTAATGACAACATATAAAACATTATATTAGATGGTTAGAGTGGAGGGCGCCTGAATAATTTTAAAATGTTTTGAAGAAAAATTTAATGGAAACGTTTGATAGCCCAGAAAGAAAAAAAAAAAAGCTCTGTTTTTCTGGAATCCCTGAACCCTGAAAGGGCTCTTCCCATCTCTCAGTGATTCACCCAGCAGAACTGAAAGTAGCTTTCCTCCATAAGCTACTCCCTCCCTACCTTCATTAGGAGTATGTTCCCCAAGGGACTTTTCCCCAGGCTGCTTTCTTGGGTTACACCCCTGGAGATGCTTCTGCTCCTCCCCAATCCCCTCTGCCTCTCTGCCTGGCTCACTGTACTGCCCAGCACCCCCAGGGCATCCACCCTGGGGGCTCTTGGGAGATTTTAGAGCTCTAGCCTTCATTATACCTTACATATGGAGAGTCTGAGGCCCAGGATATAGAAGGGAACCCAGGCCAGGACTCCAGGCTTCTTTCCATCCACAGTGCTTCTCCACAAGGCAGGTCCTTGAGTGTAGAGAAAGGTCTAGGCTCCTTTAGACATCTCACCAAACTCACTACTTTGACATTTTCCCCAAGAAGCTTTCTTGCCTTCTTCTGAATTTGCTATGGCTTCACACAGTAACCAGACCTAGGTCTGCCCCCCACCCCATACCCTCACCTAATCGCTCTAGGCCTCCTCAGGGTCTGGTGCCCCAAGGGTCAACTTCCTGAGGCTATACTTTTAGTTCAATTTTAAAGAACCCTGCTGAGGACTCCTTCATTCTTATTTTTCGTCTATGAGGTGGTGGCGCTGGGCATACTTTTAATCATCAACAAACACAGGATCTGTATTGGGATTCTCTGGAGAAACAGAACCAATAGGATATATGTGTGTGTGTGTGTGTGTGTGTGTGTGTGTGTGTGTGTGTGTGAGAGAGAGAGAGAGAGAGAGAGAGAGATTTATTTTAAGCTATTGGTTTATATAATTATGGAGACCAACAAGTCCAAAATCTGCAGCATTGATCAGCAAGCTAAAGACCCAGGGACTAGCGATTCTTGCAGTTCGAGTCCAAAGGCTGTCTTGTGGCAGGATCTCCTCTTGCTTGGGGAAGAGCCGTCTTTTGTTGTATTCAGGTCTTCAACTGACTGGATGAGGCCCATCCACCTTAGAGAGGACAGTCTGCTTTACTCCAATTCTGCCAAATTAAATCTTTTTTTTTTTAAAGATTTTATTTATTTATCCATGAGAGACAGAGAGAGAGAGAGGCAGAGACACAGGCAGAGGGAGAAGCAGGCTCCATGCAGGGAGCCTCCTGTGGGACTCGATCCTGGGTTTCCAGGAGCACACCCCATGCTGAAGGCAGTGCTAAACCGCTGAGCCACCTGGGTTGCCCTCCACCAAAATAAATCTTGATTTCACCCAACACAACTTCACAGAATAATGCTTGACCAAATATATGGGCACTGTGGCCCAGTCAAGTTGACACATACAATGAACCATCACAGGATCCCTGAAATCCCAGCCTTGCCACCCAAGACCTCATACTCATGAGGTAATCACAGCCACTGGAACACGCCACCATGGAACAGGCACCTGCTGGGTGCTACCTTGTGCTCCTCACATCAGCATCACCACTGTTACTATCACCACCATTATGTTCCCACTCTACTGAGTACCTGCCCCATGTTCAGAGCAACTCAGTGACTCTTCCTTCCGTACCTGGGAGGAGAGAAAACTGGGCTTGAGCTCAGACACGGAACCCAAATCCGTTACACCATGCTGTCTCCTCAAGCAAACACAAAAATATCTACAACACGGCATGGCACCGTTCTGGGCATGGATAGACACCGACTCCTGACATCCCTAAGACACCAGTACCTCTAAGCCTTCATGTGACAAGTGAGAAGAATAGAACACAGGGGATAGGGTGGAATCTGGCACCACGTGCAGCAGAGTCCATGGCTGGGCCACTGCCCTAGAGGGTCTCTCCAAAGTCCCCCTATCCTTGCCATCCCACACATACTTTTACTTTTGGTTTTTGTTTGTTTGTTTGTTTGTTTGTTTATGAGAGAGACATAGAGTGTGACTGGGGGGAGGGAGGAGCAGGGGGACAGGGAGAGAGAGGGGAAGAATCTCAAGTAGACTCCATGCTGAGTGATGCAGGGCTCGATCCCATGACCTCAAGGTCATGACCTGAACTGAAACCAAGAGTCAGACGCTCAACTAACTGAGCCACCCAGGTGCCCCCAACCCCTACCCACCCCCCACACATGCTTTTATTTTTTAAGAAATTCTATAAAACAGGAGAATCTGAGAAGTGTTAGGCTCCAGCTCTCTGCATTCCTTTGAACTCTGAACCTGAGCCTCTAAAACAAATGCTCCTCGTCGTCACTGTGGCCACCAGCTTTCAGGGGCTCTGCCTTTTGCCCTGTTACCTGCCAGTTTCCTCGTATCCACAGAGTCAACGTGTTGCCACCCCTGTGGCACACTGTCTCCCAACTTGTGGATTTCCCCCACGTGTTTATCAGCTTCCCCAGGTTGGCAGGGGGTCACTAGGAGTGAGCGTTTTCTGAGAGCCAACACCGAGCCAAGCATGGGTCTGGGTTTACACACACGGACTCCCAGAAGCCTCTAGTAACCCTGTGAGGCAGGCCCTGGAGCATCCCCGTTACACAGATGAGTCAACCGAGGCACAGAGCCATTAGGGACTTGGCTAAGGCTGTGTGGCTACTGAGGGTGGCCTAATTCAGGTCTGACTGACTTGCCAGGTGGACTTTTTGGAAACATCAACTGAGGTCCTACTGTGTCTGTGGTCTCAGGGCACCCCAGGAACCCAGGTATGAGTGACACGCAGGCCCTGCCCTCTTCCGCTCGCAGTCTGGCCAGGCAACATAAAAATATCTTATCTAACAAGCAAGCAGCTTGCCAGGACCGCACGTTGCAATCCCTGGCCAGCCTCCAGGTCAGAGCTTCCCAGCCTCAAGCTTGCCGCCGCGTGCCAAGGCCTGGCCTCCACCAGAGGGTGGTGGCATCTGCTTCTGCTTTGCTTGGGAAAACAGCTCCGTTTACAAATATTTGGACCGTGAAGCTCCTCTCCGCACTCGGCCTCAGCTTGGGCCTCAAAATGAAGCCTTCCTGAAAGAGACCTGGAACAAGGCTATAGACTGGGAAAGATAGCAAGGCTGAGCCTGCAGTGGGGGGCAAGGGCAGGGTACGCCACAATAAGATCCAGCCCCTGGGCACCTGGTGGCTCAGCGGTTGGGTATCTGCCTTCGGCTCAGGTGGTGATCCCGGGGTCCTGGAATCGAGTCCCCCATGGGGCTCCCCACAGGGAGCCTGCTTCTCCCCCTGCTTGTGTCTCTGCCTCTCTCTCTGTGTCTCTCATAGACAAATAAGTAAAATCCTAAATAACAATTTAAAAAAGACCCCATACCCTTTCCTGTGACAACTCAACAAAAGGCCTTCGACTCCCTTTCCTCATAACTCCCCCCCATCCTCTCTCCCGCCCTGTCAGTCTGGCAGCCATTTGGGCCCTCCCTGGAGCCCCGCGGCCTGGAGAGCAGGTGACCTGGGCATGGGGGTCTAGCCGCATGGTGACCAGGATACTTCTTCTGGAGGGGAGTGCCAGGTATTGCTGGGGCATAGCTGTGTCTCTCTGCCAGGAGTCTCCTCTGAGGACTCACAGGCAAGAGGCAGAGCAGTCCAAAGCTGCCAAGAGACATGATTCACTCTCTAGCGAATTACTGAGTTCCTATTCAGGGCCAGCTCTGAGCTAAGAGGTGGCGAGAGATCACACTGATGGGTGGGAATTAAAACCAAGAGGAAGTGCTGAGAAGAGGAGCTTGATTCTATGACACTTGAAACAAAGAACCAGATGGCAGTCTGGGAAGACTCCCTGGAGGAGGTGATGTGTGGCCCATGTTCTGTCATATGGGTAGGAGTCAACCAAGGGAGGAAGCTGAGGAGTGAGAACCCCAGGTTTGGATGGGCAGGGAGATTTGGAGGAAGTGAACGAAGTCCTGGTTGGTGAGAGGACAGAGATGAGGGGGAAGGTGATGGAGGATGGGCTAGAAAACCCCAGAGGAGGGCTGGGAGAGGCAGAGCAGGCTTTGCAAGATGTGTTAAAGATCTGGGTCCTGGCCACTGAGGGGCTCCCAAGGTCTTCACCAGGGTCCTGTGCCTACTGGGCAACCTGCCTAATGCCCAGGGTGTCTAATGTCCATCCCTCATGGGAGAATTTTGACATCCACATAGACTCATTATTTTTTTAATTTCTTTTTGGCCATTCTTTCAATATTTTAAGGAAACGTTAAATAATCTAGCCAAGTGATGAAAAGCTGTTGAAAAATAGAAAAATGTTTTTAAACACAACAGTTTTTAAAAATCCTATTATTGAAAAAAGTTTAATTATGAAGCCACTATTGAGTCTAACAGCTCCGAGCAGGCCGACTCGGGTTTGCATCCCGGGTCTGTCCTTCGTAAGCAGAGCATCAGCTTCCCCTCTCCCCAGCTCGGCTCTCATCGGGAAGTGGGAAAGTAGCTATTTCACAGGATTCTTGATAAATTAATGGAATGCATGTAAAGAAATAGCAAGCACCTTGTGTTTGATGAATTTAGTTACCATTGTCAGTGTTATCATTCATGAACTTTCATTTCCTTGCGCCAAAAACCCGTTCCAGCCTCTGTATTTCTTATGTGGAAAAATAATCTCACCCCTTAATTAGTATTGTTCAAGCCCCAAATCCAGGAGTCACCAGTAAGAGCTCACTTTTCTTTCTTTCTTTCTTTCTTTCTTTCTTTCTTTCTTTCTTTCTTTCTTTCTTTCTTTCTTTCTTTCTTTCTTTCTTTCTTTCTGGATAGCTTACTTTCTTTACCCCCAGGGCAGCCCCGTGTGCAAATGGCACCACTTCCTAAATCTGCCACCATGTTGGCCATGTCAGCATTTGCCCCCTTCCTCTCCTTCCAATTCTCCATCGTCACCCCCCACCCAGCTCACTGCATGGTTCCTAAGGGGTCTCCTGCTTTCCCCTGCCTCCACACTCCATTCTCTGTAGCATGGCCATAGTGACCCTCCTATCCTCTCAACTCTGGCTCCTTCTCAACAATTGAGCATACCTTAAATTTCAGCTCCTGGGGTAAGCCTCTCCTGACCACCTGTGTCAAGTCCCTCTTCTCTGCTCACTTTCTGTCCCTTTATCTTATCTATATCACTTCTGACTGTTTGAAATGATCTTATTCATTCATTTGTCTACTTGCTATTGCCTGGAATGTAAGTTCCTTGAGGGCAAGGACCCCTCTGGCTTATCACTATCCTTAGCTCAGGATAAGGGCTTAGTAAATACTTGTTAAATAAAAGGATTAACCTCAATATGGGTCATAAAGAATTAACTTGGAAATGCCTCAAATGTCACCTCCTCTCTGAAGCCATCCTGATGTCCCAGGGCATTTTGTGCCCATGTCCACTGGCTAACTGCTCTGTGGTTGAACTGGGTTTAGGCAAGTAGGTCCAGAGCTGCTGGTAGGAGCTGTAGGGTTTCTCTGAGAGAATAGCTGAGCCCTGTAGCCTTTGAGGTCAGGAATCCTCACCCGGAAAGAGGCTGGCATGAACAAGGAGCCTCTACCCTCACCTTACAGCTGATGGACCAGGGAGCAAGAGGTCAGGGCCAAAATTAGCAACAATTTTCAAAAGAGGGAGAAAACTCCAACCACCGACCACAGGGTAATGAAATGAGAGAGCCACCCAGAGAAAATTTGGATTTTAAAAACTGTGACCTTCCAGGGTTTTACCAACTTAGTGTCTGGCTGCTGATCCATAACTCAACTCCTCACCCCATACTTGGAGCCTGCCCAGATGGCTCTGGCCAGCTGGTCTGATATCCTGGGGCTGCCTGGAAAGCTGGGAGCCCCTGACTTCTTGAGGTGGAGGAGTCAAAGGAGATGCAAAAAGAAGAAAGCAAACCCTGGTTAATTTGGATCTGGGATTGGGAGGTTCTTGTGGGGTTTTGATTAAGAAACAGATTTCTACTGAGTTTACCCCCATCACTATGGTGGCTATGGTCAAAGGGCTCTTGAGTCACTGGATTCAAATCTTGGCTCTCCCAACCATAAGCTGTATGACTGTGGGTTAGTCGCTCAGGCTTTCTGCGTCTCTGTTTCTTCACCTGTGAAATGGGGCTAGCACTGACACCCACCTCAAAGAAAGATGCCTTGAAGATGAAACGAGACAATGTATATAACATGCTTAGGACCCTGTCTAGCCACGTTAGCCTTTATCCACACTGATCAATTTCCCATACTACGGTCCTAAAGCAAATCATAAAATTAAATCTCAAGGGTTTGAAGATTCATTTTACCACATTGCCATTTCAGTGGGCAGGCAGTGCTTCTGGATTCTTGTCAGCTAATCTGAAAGTTTTCAGTCCTAACTTAGATTATAAGAAGGAAGACATACTCAATAGGATAGCCCAGTTAGGGCGAAGGACCCACTCTATGCTTCCCACCTCTCCCACTCCAATTTTTCCTAGGGAATAATCTTTCTGGGGATCCCTGGATGGCTCAGCATTTAGTGCCTGCCCAAGGTGTGATCCTGGAGTCCCGGGATTGAGTCCGGCGTTGGGCTCCCTGCATGGAGCCTGCTTCTCCCTCTGCCTGTGTCTCTGCCTCTCTCTCTCTCTCTCTCTCTCTCTCTCTGTGTCTCATGAATAAATAAAATCTTAAAAAAAAAAAAAAAGAATAATCCTTCTGAAGCATAGATCTGGGAGACCAGAAAATTGTTTTCATCTACTTGTAGAGAGCAAAATAATTAATGGAAAACTATGATAAACAATAGAACAGTTTATGTATAGTTACAAAATAAGTATACAAAACCCAGTAGCTTTCTTATATAGCAACAGTAACCAGTATAATGGAAATTAAAACTTTGTTCATGGGGGGGATCCCTGGGTGGCGCAGCAGTTTGGCGCCTGCCTTTGGCCCAGGGCGCGATCCTGGAGACCCGGGATCGAATCCCACGTCGGGCTCCCGGTGCATGGAGCCTGCTTCTCCCTCTGCCTGTGTCTCTGCCTCTCTCTCTCTCTCTCTCTCTGTAACTATCATAAATAAATAAAAAATTAAAAAAAAAAAAAAAAAAAAAAAAAAAAAAACTTTGTTCATGGGACGCCTGGGTGGCTCAGTGGTTGAGCGCCTGCCTTCCACTCAGGGCGTGATCCTAGGGTCCTGAGATGGAGTCTTCCATATGGTTCCCTGCAGGGAGCCTGCTTCTCCCTCTGCTTACGTCTCCGCCTCTCTCTCTCTCTCTGTGCCACTCATGAATAAATAAATAAAGTAGTTTTAAAAAACCAGAAAACTATTCACAAAGGTAAGAATAAAACATACAGGTTTATATGAAATGTAATAAATAAATATATTTTTATATATTTATCATATACACATATATGAATGTGTGTGCATGTATATATATATAATCTCCAAAAGTATAGAAATGAGGACTTGAATAAATAGACTCATACTGTATGTTGTTCTCATCTAGAAGGACTCAAAAATTATACAAATGCCAATTTTCATAGAGTGTATTGAACAACTCAACCCAATCCCATCCAAAATTCCAACATGGTTCTTCATTTCTGGAGCTTGACAACATGGTCCTGAATTTTGTCTGGAGACAAAACTAGGAGAGAATAAATGTGTGAGGCAAAAATGAGGAGCGAGGGAGAAGTTGCACTAGCAGATATTGAAACGCTTTATAAAGATGGAATAATCTGGATGCTAGGGTACAGGATTGAAAGCAGGCAGGTCAGTAGAATAGAGCAGAAAGCTCTACTTCATATGGGAGCTCAGGACACTGGAAAAGACTTCTAATCAGAGGCGAGAGATGTATTACTTAGTAGATGATGTGGGCAACTGGCTGGCCATTTGGGGAAAAAGAAAAGATGGATTCATACTTCTCTCACCAGAATAAATTCCAGATGGAATAAAATTTAAATGTAAAAAACCCCAAACCATAAAAATATTAGAAAAAAACTATGGAAGAATATTTTATGAGGATAAAGCCTTTATAAGTGGCAAATGAGGCCCAGAAGCCATAATGGAAAAGATAGGCAGTTTGAGGTTTTACAGATTTTATAGTAAAATATGTTGCAAATGAAGTTGAAAGACAAGCTTCACTTGGGAGAAAATATTACAGAGGTAGGTTTACTCTCCGTAAGATAGAAAGAGCTGCTACAAATCAATGAGAAAAGAAGCAAGGAGCCTGAACAGCATTCAAAAAGATGATCAATCTCTCTAATAATAAAGGAAATGGAAATTGGAACAATGAAATATATTCTCCCCACATCATACTGACAGTTTGCAAAGATCAAATACTCAGAGTTGGCTAAGAGGTTGGGAAATAGGCATCTTCATACACTGCTGGTAGAAGTATAAATTGGTTCAAGCTTTTTGGAGAGAAATTTGGCAATATCAACAAACATTTTAAATGTGCAAAATGTGTAGAATACATTTCTGTCCTCTTGTAGGCACTTAATACAGATCTTTTCATGTGAGAACAGCTGTGGCGTGGTGAATGCTGTGGTGAGTGGCCCAGGGCTCCTTCCAGCTACTGAGATGACTGACAGCTGGGGGCTCAGAGCTGCCTCCTGCCCCAACCCAACCACCCTGGGATTGCTCTTGGCTGGAACAAAGCATCTTGCCCGAGGTCATGCCTGCCTCCTGGGGCAGCCTGTATCCAATGACCGGCTAAAGGAGGTACAAGAAGTACCCAACCCTCTCGCCTCAATATGGGGTGACTCTGCAGGGTCCTTCTAGTTCCAGAACCCTCTGTGGGATGGGCTAGAGCTTCCAGGTGTCTACACGGCAGCCCACCCTCTTCCTGTGCCCAAACATGCTTCCTGCACACCCTCTCAGACATTGATGTTGAGAACATCTCCCAATAAACCTTTTGTAAGCAAACCCCTGCCTCGGAGTCTGATTCTCAGGGCACCTGACCTGTGACATTGGGTGCCATGAGTGACCCAAGAAGGCAGACGTTAAAGTGGGGTTTGGAGCTGGATTATTCACTGTCTGAGCATCAGCGGGGGCCCCATCACAATTAGTTTGTGCAGTGCTGGCAATCACTCAACCATGGTAACAATGACATGGCTAGTCTTTGACTAGTGGTGAAATGGGATGACTGGTGAGAAGAAGAGAATGATGATTGGACAATGTAATGGGAGTTTGACAAGTATGGGGGAAGTCATAATTCTAAGGACAATGGAACTGCATGGCTATTGCTAGGGGCAATAGATGTGCTGGAGATAGGCCAGGACAAGCTGAGGGTGTTGAATTCAGCAATGAAAAGTTAAGTGTGAAAGCCGGAGGGCCTCTTTGGCAGCTTTTAGGGCAGAAGCAAGAAAAGCCGAGGATATGGTCCAGGGCTACTATGCCTAGAGTAGAAGAGCTCTAGGGAAGGAGTGTTTATGAAAAGTCAGAGCTTTATGAAGGAGTAGAACCCTGAGATATGAGACAGGGGTATCTTGATTGATACACTTGAAAATCTTCTGTTCTTAGATGGCCCTGATCTTCTGGCCCCTGCTTGTAGGCAAGGCAGAGACCTCTGACTTACAGGGCAATACACACCTTCCTTAGGGTGTGCCCTTACCTCCCCTCCTGACCATCAGATCAATAACTAGGACTGATTCACAACATAACTCAGGCAGGCAAGGGGGTGCTGGGCCTGCTGAAGGAGGAAACGGGACTATACTCTGAAGGAGGATAGCCGGCCAGAGTTGGTTAAGAGGGAAAGGTATCTCTGGGGTTGGATGGGCCACCACCAAGGGTATTTCTTAATCTATACACTCAAATCAAGCTTCTGAGAGAAGCCATCTAAATAAAAAGCCACGATCCCTTGACCAGTTTCTGATCCTGAACCAGTTTCCAGATCTAGAACCCACTGGCTGAAGAAGAGGCTGAATCTCCAGGAGGAAGGAGCCTGCATTACCAGGGCAGGTGGATGTCATAAGGATCCCCCAGCCCTTCCATCAGAGGGACTGACAGCCATGCACTTGGGTAACTGAACAATGGAGGAGATATTTGAGGACTAAACATTTTGAGGTTTATGAAACGGAGGGCATGACATTGACATTAATTCTCAGGACTCAGAGCATCATCATGGGCCTCCTGTTAGAGTGGAGGCATATGGGAACCAGGTCCCACCTACATGGGTCCACTGGGTCTATCATTTGCTGGCCCCCACATTTATCATCAGAATGTCTATGCTTGGAAGGGGGCAGAACAATTTGGTTCCTTGAGATATGGAGGAAGATCCAAGTGTAAACGTTTAGAACTGACCCTCTCGCCCTGACCAAGAGAGTAAACAAAAGAACAATATTGTATCCCAGCGCTGGGGAATGGGGGCTGAGGGATGGCAGCAATTAGTGCCACTCTTAAAGTTCTGGCCCCCTGTAAAAGCCAGGGAGACCCTAAAGGATGACAGGTACTACTGCACACTTCACCACGTGATTGGCCTTGCGCAGTTGTGTCAGATGTGGCTTCTTTGTTAGAACAGACCAGAGTGGGCTCCAGGAAATGATTGATATATGACCACCGACCTGGTGAATGCTAGTTATTTTCCATCTATCAAATAGGACCATCTGGAGTAGTTTGCATTCACTCAGAAGAAGCCACCGTCTATACTGATTGTCTTGCTCCCAGGACTACGTTAACTCTGCCATGATATAATCTGAAGGCACCGTGCCATCTGCACATCCTGTAGAACACTGCATCGGTCTTCCACATTGATGGCCTTGTGTTCATCAGTCTACGTGAACAATAAGTAGCTGGAAGACTTGGTACAACATGTACCCTGGGGAATGGGAGGTAGTTTTAGCAGATTTAGGAGCCACCTTAGTGAAGTTTTGGGGTCCAGTCTGCTCCTGGTCCAGAGCACTCCAGGACATTTCCGCTAAAGCAAAGGTCACAGTATTGTGTCTTATATCTGTTACCATCAAAACAGAAGTACGATGCCAGTAGGCCTCTTCAGGTTCTAGAGGCAGCATGTTTCACATGTGTACTAGCCCATTCATCAGATGATATGAAAAGCACCCAGCTTTGAGCAGAGACCAGAGCAGAATGCATCTGCAACAGATCCAGACGTTAGTGTGAGAAGCCCAGCTGCTTGGGCCATACAACCTGACAGACTGTGTGGTATTGCTGGAGCTCTCCATGGTGGGGAAAAAAGGCCATGTAGATTTTATGGCAAGCCCCAGTAGGAGAATCTCTTTGTAGACCTTTGAAGTTCTGGAGCAAGGTTGTGCATCTTTATTTCTATCACCACATTTCTCTGACTCTCACCCTCCTGCCTTCCTCTGATAAGGACCCTTGTGATCCTAGTGAGCCCACTTCGACCATTCAGGCTTCTCCTCTCATCTCAAAATCCTTAAGTTAACTGCATCTTCACACTCCCTTTTGCCACATGAGCCAATGTATTCATGATGGCCGATCATGAAACCCTACCTATAGTTCTTTCACACACCGTGGCTTGCAATCTAGTGAGCTGGTCTGCCTGATTTTGGCCAGAACAGAGAACAGAGCAAGGCCATGTTGATTTTGAACTGTTGAAAAGCTAATGGCTTGGTGAGAGCTGAGGGGTGGCAGTGGTGGCGATGCTGGGCAGGGAGATTAGCCCAGCGTCTCCGCACAGGGTGGGAATAGGGAATGTGACACGTGGAACCTCACAGGATGGCACTGTTGTGTTGGTAAGACAGCCTCCAAGCCATAGTCCATAAATAGACCCCAGTCACCTGGCCATCACTATTAGAACACAGGAGAAACTGATGCTTCTGAGAGTCAGAGTTGTAACAGGGAGTTACCCCTCAAGGCCTTCATTCCTTAGCTGGAAGGAAGATGGGGTGATGATAAGGATCCTTCCTCATGGAGCTGCCATGAGCATCCATGAAGGATAGGTGTAAAGGACATCATGTGGTGCCAGGCATGTAGTGGCACTCAGGGAGCATTAGTCATTGAGACAGGGGCAGCCGTCTATCCACTAAGACTCATGCCACCCTTCCAGAGTGCAGAATCATCGCTGGCAAACAGCAGTCCAGCCAGACTCCACATTTCCTAGCCCACTTGCATCTGTGTGTGGTCATGGCCTTGTTTGCATCAATGGAATCTGGGGAGAAGTGATGAGTTTCTTCCCAGCTCAACCCATACAATCCCTCCGCCATATCGTCTGTCTTATGTTTGGTGACTCAACATGGATGCCCAGCCTGGCCTTTGAACCTAGAGGGTGAAGATGGCAGAAACTCCATCGACCTGAGTCCCTGAGCACACAGGGCTGGCATCTTCCTGGTATCTCACTGTTGTTGTTCTAGTGTTAAAACCACTAAGATCTTGGGATTTACTCTTTGTGTACCCTAACAGATATAGTCGTCAATGATTGGTTGGCCACCTGATCATCCTGAAGATCCAACCCAAGAAGCAAACTTAGCAGGAGGCTCAGAGAGAAGCCTCAACAGATCTGAAAATGAAAGGATGGGACAGTGCGTCAATTATGACCCTCAGGTACCAGGACTGACCCTGCTGGATAGTTTGGGGCACAGAGACTAAATGTTGTGTCTGGGGTCAACGGACCTGTTCCTCATGACAGATTCAAATCATCAAGCACTTCTTATGTGACGTTTCTCAGATGCTTTGTGGTTTTCTTAACATTGCCCCGCTGGAGGAACAGGGGAGCTGGGATTCAAGTCTAGGGCACGCTCCCTGTGCCAGACCCCCTCCGTGGTCAGCTGGGGAGAGCGAGTTGCCAGACTCCCAAGGAGATTTTTAGTTTCAACAATGTCCAAGACATGGCTAAAGCCATCCTAATAAGCTGCTTAGAATCAGATCTGTATAATCAACACAAAAGTCCTCAGGAGAGGGCTTTAGTTTATAATTCTGGGGCCAAGAAGTCTACAAAATTTGGGTTAGAAGATATAGAAAGAGAGAATGACCTGGCCTGTTTTCTCCTCTCGCTTCCTCTGTCTGGCCAACATCATTAATGTTTCTGGCATTTTTACTCTTGGCTCTTTACCTCAAACAAAACAAAACAAAACAATGAAGCTTATTTATTATATTTTAGATTTTGAGATTTATGGGTTCACAGTTAAATAATCTTACGGGGATTAGGACAAGGGTGAACTCTCATTACAGATGTCAATATCTTTGGGTCCCAGATCCCTGAAGAGCCGTCTAAGAGAGCCTGTATTTCATAAGCAAGCATTAGTAATATGGCATATTAATATCTATATTCATTATCTGTTGCCACAATAATGCTGAGTTATGGCCATAAAGACTCAGAGGCACACACCAATAAGCGTGTGTTTGGCTCAAGGGTCTTTAGGGTTTCGTGGATCTGGGGCGGGCTTGGCTGGGCTTGGCTGACCTCGGCTGCATTCACCCATGCCTCTGCAGCCAGCCGCAGGTTGTCTGGGCAGCTCCGCTGATGTTGGCCGGGTTTGTGCTCCTATCTGGAGTTGATGGACTCTCAGCTGCTCTGGGATGGCCTGTTCTGAGATGCTGGACCGACTCAACACTGCTGCACAAATCACATCCTCCAGCAGGATAGACCAGACCTACCCTCATGGCAGGTGCAGAGGAGCTGCATGAGGAAGTAGAAACATGCAGAAGCCTTTCCAAGTGCGTGCCTGCGTCACAGCTGCTAGCATCCCATTGGTCAAAGCAAATCCCACGTCCAAGCCACAGTCCAAGAGGAGGGACACTAAAAAAGGTCTATAACAGAGGACACAGGGAGGGGTAAAGAATTTGGCAGTAGGAGGAGAGGGGAGGAGGCATTAATGCCATTGATCTACCACAAAACTGATCATTTATCATGTATTTACTGTGAGCCAGGTCCTGAGTCAGGTCCTTTATACACACGACCTTCAATACTCCGGAGTATTATCCTTCTGTCTCTGACTTGGAGCCTCAGAGAGGTGGAGTAGCGTGCCCAGGGTCACAGAGCTGGCAAAGGGCAGAGCTGAGATCAGAATTCCAGGTCTGCTGACTGCAAAAGGTGACCTTTCCATACCAACCCATGGCTTGGGTGGAAGTTTATTTTATCGCTAATTTTGAAGGATGCCTCACACCTTAACTGTTTAGATTTCTAACTAAAACAGAAGATCAACGTAGAGGGTTTGGGTCTTCGTTGGTTTGTTAGTGTGAACACTGTGAATATAAAATTTTCATATAAAATGATTACTCCCAGATAACAAGAGTAACAGTGGTGGTAATAAAACCTTAACGAGAACTTACCAGTGACAAGCACTAAGAACTGTCCATATGTGACACTGTCCATACGATTTAGGCCTCATAATTACCTTATAACACGGAGTCCATTCTCCCTCATTTTAGAGACACTGGTAAGAGGCAGATGCGGACTGTAACCCAGGTAGGATGGTGCCAGAGGTCATGCTTCTAACCATCCCGCTAAATGGCTCTCTTCCTTTGTTAGGTAGAATGTAATGAGTTTGGGGGCCACTTTGGGAATAGTCGGCCATGGTCCTGCGAGCCTCTCTGCCTTCACAGTGCCCCTCTTTATCTCAGGTGATCCATCTTCTCGGGCAGGGATGAGCCAAACTTGGGGCGGGGGTGAGGTGGGTGGAGGGGAAGCTTCCAAAGCTGCAGCCAGGAAATTGTGCTGGGAGAGAGGGGTGGGCGGGGGGACCTCTGCATGGAGTGAGCAGACCCTGGCCATGGGGACTCGGCTTCTTGGCAGTGTAGCCTCCAAGATGGATGGCCATGGCCTTCGGGGCTGGACAACCTCTTCTTAGGCCTTTGATGCCGAAAGCAGAACAAATGGGAGCCGGCCGCCCGGCCGCAGCTGCCTCTCATTAGGACCTGCTTCCTCCGGCTCAGGACAAGGTGGACCCGCGCGGTAAGCCGGGGCAAACACCAGATGTGTCCGCCACAGCTGGCTGCAAAGCCTTGCTCTTGACTTCTTGGCCTCCCTGCCCCTCACCCGACGGCCCCCGAGCCCTCCAGCCAGAAACTGAAGTCAGAGTGGGTCCTCCCTCCTGCTCTAGCACCGCTTTCCCCCACACCCACCCCGGGCAGTGCACTCCCCGCCCCCCCCCCCGCCCCGCACCCCCCCCTCCTCTTTCAAAATTCGTCCTTGTCTAAACACTCTCTCCACCTCCACCTCGGTTGACAGGGCCCGAGCCAGGCCATGCACTATCCCTCCCCAATATTGCAGTAGCCTCCTGTTATGGGTTGAAAAATCAAGAATTTTAAATTCCTGTGTTGCAGTCCTAGGCACCCCCCAACCCCCGTGCCTCGGAAATGGGACCTTACTGGGGACCAGGGTCATTGCCGATGTCACTAGTTACGATGAGGTCATACAGGATAAGGAGGGGCCCTAACCCAATAGGACTGGTGTCCTTATGAAAAGGGGAACCTTGGACACGGACAGGCCCTCTCCCTATGGGTAGGAGGCATGTGAAGAGGAGGCAGGGGTCAGGGTGGCTCTCTGGAAGCCTTGGAACACCGAAGATTGTGGGCAAACCACCAGAAGTTAGGGGAGAGGCCCAGGACACACTCTCCGTCCCAGCCTCAGAAGGAGCTAGCCCTGCTGACGCCCCGATCTCAGGCTTCCAGCCTCCAGAATAGTGAGACAGACGATTTCCATCGTCCAAGCCGCCCAGTCGGTGCTTCTTTGTCGCCACTAGCAAACCAGTACATCCCTGAATTGTGATCTCTGGTTGCTTTCTTGTTCCTCTCTCCTCCCCCACATGCGCATTACACTCCAGAGAAAATGGATATTTTAGAATTTCAGTTTAGGTCGTGTAATTCTCCTGCTTAGCATTCTGCAGCAGCCCACCATGGCCTGCGAGGCTCCCGAAGATGTGGCCCTGCCGGGCCCTTCCTCTCTCCCTCTTTTGCTCTGGCCCCCTGCACACCACTCTCACCAGGCTCCATGCCAGTCTTCGGCACACCAAGCCCTTCCAGCTAAGGGCCTTTGCACATGCTGTGCCCTCACCCCTGTTCCTAGGCTTTGCGTGGTCCCCTTGGCTAAACAGCCAGGGAGACAAGGACACCATATGCCATCATCATGATGGGGAGGAGGACGCCGACAGAGAAGGGGAAGGGGCAGGGAAGGGTGCTGATGGAAAGCTGCCCAGCTCATAGCTCTGAGACGGGAGCTCTGTTTGCCAGGGATCTTCCAGTTTTGATATGAAGACCCAGACTCTTATCTCTATTCTTCTCCAGGGACTTGTGTAACCTGGTATAGAGAGTCTCTGGCAGAGTGGTGTGGCCTCACTTTACCCACCTGTAAAATGGACCTGTGTATGACCTCATTTAATCCAAAAAGTGTAAGGTAGGTGGTCCCTCCCTCAACAGTCGATGCTATCACTGTATTTGTTTTTGAAGGAGGGGAAAGCAGGCAGAGTCACCCAGCACGAAGAAAGGCAGAGCTGGGATTTAAACCTGACTGTCCCCGGCTCCAGAGTTCACATCCTTGGCCACCTTGCTACAGTGCCTCCTGGAAGCTGGGCCTGTGACCGTCCACATCTGTGACCATCCACATCCGTCATGGGCAGGTGTCCACGGAGGTAGGGTTATGAGGCACTGCGTGCATCTGTCCGGTGTGAGTCCACAGAGCCTCTCTAAAAGGTGAAGTCCCTGCAGGTATAATGCAAGGTGGGAAAACACCCCACAAGTACATACACAGAACGGGTAGAATGGGTACATACAGAACACATTGTGTGCTATCTGCTCCGTGGCTTAAATAGGGGAGAAATCCCAAGGACACAAGTCACGCTCTGTAGGGAAAGCAACAGTCACTGCTTTTAGAGAGAGAGAGGGTGCTACAGCTGGGGTAACCTGAGATTTTCATCAAGAAGGGGATGTTCCCACTGGGACACAGATTCCACGTCTTCTCCCTTACACCAGCTCTGAGTTTGTTTGTTTGTTTGTTTGTTTTAAGCATGAGCAATATCACAAAATCTATATGTTTGAAGCAAAATTTTAATCTATGTAAACAAGCTGTTTTTAAACATTCCTAATGTGGATTACACATTCTTAGTGGAAAGTCTCATATACAGCTTCCCTGTCACCTGAGTAGCAACTACTGACCAGCACCAGGCCTGTGTGGAGAGCCAGGCCGTGGGCTAAGAACATGTACATGGCTTCCCTGCAGCCCCACACGACCTTTGGAGGTAGATGGCAACATTGCTGTGCCCATTCTACAGAAAAGGAAACTGAACTTCGGTGATGGTGGACAGAGGAGCCCACGCTGTCATCACACTGGGATCATGGCAGGCTGAGAAGTGACATCTTAATTACCTTGTTTTTCAATAACTTTATTCCAAAGATACAGATGTAGTGATCTGAAGGGGCACCTGCACCCCAATGTTTATAGCAGTGATGTCCACAATAGCCAGACTATGGAAAGAGCCCAGACGTCCATCGACAGATGAATGGATAAAGATGTGGTCTATATAGACGATGGAATATTACTCAGCCATCAAAAAGAATGAAATCTCGCCATTTGCAATGACATGGATGGAACTAGAGGGTATGGTGCTAAGCAAAATAAGTTAATCAGAGAAAGGTAATTATATGGTTTCACTCATATGTGGAATTTAAGAAACAACGCAGAGGATCATAGCAGAAGGGAGGGAAAAATTAAACAAGATGAAATCAGAGAGAGAGACACAAATCATAAGAGACTCTTAATCATAGGAAACACTGAAGATCGCTGCAGGGGAGGGGGGTGGGGGACAGGGTACCTGGGTGACGGGCCTGAAGGAGGGCACGTGATGGGATGAGCATTGGGTGTTCTATGCAGCTGATGATCACTGACCTCTACCTCTGAAACTAATAATACACTATATGTTGATTAATTGCATTCAAATTTTAAAAAGAAAAAACAAATGAGTGAAAGAAAAAAATATATTTTTCGATGACTTTCTTTAAGTCTTTGACGCTCTCCACCTCTCACACCCGAACATTGTGCCTTTGGCGTTCGGCAGCCCTTAGCTACTAGCCCTTAGCCAGCCCCCAGGGAGGTGTCACGGGCAACTGAGAACGAACGGATTTGATGTCATTTTGGTGAAAAGCAGAGCAATTTGGGAAGAGGATCCTTTTCGGGAAGGGCTGAACCTGGGGAAGTAGCAGGAGGCTTTGTCTCAGAATGGGGGCTCTGGCAAAGCCTTGGGGGGCGGGCAGCGGAGGGAAGTGGTGCGTTGGGGCTCAGGGAAGCCCGCAGGCCTGGAGCGCAGCCCTTTGTCCCAGCAAGGGGACAACGGCCACTCGAGGGGGCCTGTGTCCACCTCTCACCCCCATCCCGAGCAAGCAGGATCTGGAGCTGGAGCACAGAGCTGGGTGTGCGGGGTCTCCCGCGGCCCAGAATGTGGCGGTGGGGGGGGGCCTCCGGGTGGGTGTCCAGGGACCTCCTTGCTGCCTCTGTGGGGTCAAGTTGGCTAAACGATAGATAGGTGGGGAGGTGGGGAGGGCCCCAAGCTAGGGGGAGCTGGAGGAGAGGCCAGAAGGAGGCCAGGCTGCCTCTCCCCTCTCCCAGCACCAGCCTGAGGGGTTCAAAAGGCCAGAGGGACGGGAGGCAGGAATCCACCCGCACGGCCCCCGGAAGCTCACTGCCCTCAGTGTGTGGAGCTAAGTGTTATTCTGTCAGCAGAAGGAGGCCTTCTGATAAGTGAACATTTGTTGCAGAAAAATAAAGTTTCAGGTATTTGCACACCTGGGTTCACAGCCTATAAAACCTACACCTGCCTGATTGGTCTGTCTCATGCTGAGCTGGTTCCTGCTAGAATGTCCACCTCTCTGCACACCCATCAACACACACACACACATGCATACACAACACACACCTACTTCCATACATGTACACACACCTACTTGCATACATGCGCACACACCATCACACACACACACACCTACTTCCATACTTACACACACTCCATCACACATCCACACACACACACTCAGGAGCGTCTCTCTCTGACCCTGTGTGAGAGGCAGAAAATTCCACCCCTCCTCCACATTTGTCCGCGTCCTAATTCCTAGAACCTGTGTTGTGTTATGTTCCATGATGGGGGAACTAAGCCTTGTCCTAGTTCAGGCTGGGGGCTTGCACAAGAACTTATTTCTCATGGTTGGGGCTGCTGGGACGTCCAATATCCAAGCACCTACAAGTCCAGCATAGAAGGTTCAGGCCTTTTTGGTTGTGAGTGTGAACGGCTTAAAATAAAACACAACTTTAACACAAAATGATCACTCCCAAATCAAAATAATAACAGTAAGCATGACCATGATTTACTGAGAACTTACCACGCAGCCAGCACTGTGCCGAGAGCTTCCCCCTTCCCGCCTTGGAGGCAGCCACATTCTGCATGTGTCTCACGGGGGGCGAGGAACCGGACTAGCTCTGTTTCCTCTCTTATAGGAACACTGACCCGATCAGGGGGCTCCATCCTATAACCCAGTTGTGTCCAAAAGGCCCCCTCCAAACACCATCACGTTAGGATTTCAACATGTGAGTTCTGGGGGAACAGACGTTCCGCCCATAGCAAGGTTGCAGAAGGAATGAAAGGTGCTGTGGGTCCCGCTAACCTCAAGAGAGGAGATTAGCCTGGATATCAGGGGGCCTTATAAGCGAACGAGAGTCAGTGTCAGAGCCACAGGGGGTGTGCAGGCAGGCCTGTACTGCTGCCTTTGAAGAGGGAAGAGAGCCTTGGGCGGAGGAGCACAGGGCCCCCAGGGGCTGGAGAGGGCAAGGGAGTGGCAGTCCTGCCAACACCTTGGTTTGAGCCCAGTCAAACCCACTTTGGACTTCTGACCTCCAGAACCATAAAATCATAAATCTGTGTGATTTCAGCAACCAAGTTCGTAACAGCCATGGTGGGCAACTGATACACCTGCATCCTCGGGATGGCCCTTTCCCTCTGCTTCCCTCCTCCTTGCTGCTGTTCCCTCACCCCATTCCCTTATTCTTTGGCCCCCAAGACAACTGCTCTCCATTCCTGGACCTCTCACCTAGTCCAGAGCAGGGCACACTCCTGGCACTGGGTGGCTCCCCAGTTCCCGTTCCCACGGGGCATGGTGAGGGTGAGACAGGCGGAGCTCCGGGCCTTCCCCAGGCCTTGGTAGTCTTTTCTGGGCCAGGCCAGCCACCCCCACCCTGGCCAAGGGTGAGAGTGCAGGCGGGGGCTCCTGCCTGGAATGGCTCAGTGAGGGCCGGGAGCAGGGAAGGGGGCCAGAAGGGCTGCTGGAGGTGAGTGGAGGGGGTGGGCGCGCAGGGAGAAGGTACCAGAGTGTATCACACCTCGTAAAACAGTGCAAACTAGAGGTACTGGCCTCAGGACTTTCATCTCCTGTCAGTGCAGCCTGATCAGCACTGAGCCGGGTTTTCGGCTCTTTAATTCCAGATGTGGCCCAAGGCCCATCCACAGCAGGGCTCCTTTCTCCCTGCCCTGTTCCCACAAAGGCCGAGCAGGGCAAGGCTGAGCTGGATGGGGAGGGGGCGGAGGCCTTTGGGACCGTGTTCTGGGGTCACAGGAGCCAGGCCAGGCCAGCCCGGCTGGTGGAATGTCACGGGCCACACTCTCCACTGGGTGCTTGGAGGCCTGGAAATTGGAAGGTCAAGTCCTTCTCCTGAATGGAGACCTTGGGCAAGTCAGTTTCCTTTTCTGCCTCAACAGTCTTAGTAAAATGAGGCACCTGCTCTAGCTCCTTGCGTTAGTCAATAATTAAGCCTGTAGTGTGTGCTACTTTTTGTTTAATCTTGGGAGATGCAGGGGGATGAAGAGCAGGTCTCTCTGCTCTTGTAGAGTACCTATTCCAGTGGGAAGGAGCAGTGAGTCCCACATAAACACACAAAGAAGCAAATTACTCAGACCATGAGAAATGAGATGGTGCGGCCAAGAAAACCTTAGGGGAAGGACCTTCAAGAGGAAGGTGATCAGGTCTGAAGAGGGAATGTTTGAGTGGAGCCAATGAGGAGGCCAGAGGAACAGCATCCTAAGCTTAAGGAACAGCAAATGCAAAGTCCCCAAGTGGGAACAAGTTTGGCGCATCAGAGGAACAGAAAACCACTAATGCTGGCATAGGGTGAGGGACAGGGGTAGGAGGTGAGGACGGATGGAGAGTCACAGGGGTCAGATTCTCTAATCTTAAGACTAGGTCAGGTGCATGGTAAAGTCTAGAGGTATGTAGTTTGGGGCTGGTGTGGCTCTACGCAGCGTCACGTCCCCAGCTCCTTCCACGTTGCTACTCCACATTCTCAGCACGTGACTTCTCATGATCCAGTGTGGCTGCTGGAACTCTAGGCATCAAATCCAGTTCCCAGTTACACAGAAGGAAGAATTAAAAACAAAGGCAGGCAGCCTTTCTCCTGTTTGGGGCACTGTCTAGTAGTCAACACAACATTTCTGCTCTTATTAGCAGGAATTCTGGGAAATATACTCTTTATTTCAGGTGGTTACGTATCAGCTAAGAATCAAGGGAGGAAGAGGAGACTGGGTATTGGCTTAGACAACAGGCAACCCTGCCACCTGCCTACAAGGTAGAGAGTTCTCATCCAGAGCCCCCCATCCCTGCTGCTTGCACCTCTCCAGCCCACATCCAGTAATACACGACTTGCCCCATAAACTTAGTCTTCCCCGTCTTAGAAATTGGTACCATCCCTCTGTTGCCCAAGACATGAATTTGACAACTGTTCCCCCACCCCTCACAAAGACCCACATTCACCATATCGCCAAGGCCCTCGCATTCAGCCCTCAAAATACATCCTGAATCCATCCTCTTCTCTCCATCCCCTCTGTCACCACCTTAATCAAAGGCTCAGCTCTCCCTTGGCTCACTCCAGCCACAGTGGCCTCCAGATGGTCTTCCTGCTTCGTCACTATCGGTTCTCCATGGAGCAGACATAGTCATCAGTCCTGTCTCAAGTCCTTCAGGGGCTTTCAGGATAAAAATAATGAAGTCCCAAATCCATGACATGGTTCTGTGATGACCAGGCTCTTATCTTGTCTCATCTCTCTCACCTGTCTCTCCCTCTTTCTCTCTCCTCCTTCCCTCCCCCTGCCCCCCGTACACCGGCCTTCTTTCAACTCCTCAAACTCCCCAAGCTCCTTTCTCTCACAGGGTCTTTGCACATACGGTTCCCCCCACTGAGAGCACCTCTCCTGCCTCCTTCCCACCTGATGGAATCCTATGTAACAGGGCCTTCTTACCGCCCTACCCCGGAGGAGCTAATTTGCTCCCACGCCACCCTGTGTATCTCACCAACAGTCATCGCAGTTGCAGATAATCCACTGTTTCAAGGCCGTTCTCCTACCAGAATGTCCACTCCTAGGGGCAGGGAATGTGTCATTTTCACGAAGGGGGGGATGCAATAAACACCGGTTCAATGAATACACTGAACTCTCTGTCAACCCCTGCCCTCGGTCCAGTGCCAGCTGAGGCCTCCCAACCTAAGGAGGGACACCAAACCTCCTCGAGGGGAGAAAGCATACGTGGTGGGGAGGAGCATGTGGCTTCTACTCCCTGGGCCTGCCTCAGTTTCTCCATCCATGTAAAGGGGGCGGTGAACTAGAAGGTCCCGAGAGTCCTTGCAATTAGCTCTCATATTGGTAAATAAGAGGAGAGCCCTTGAGTATCTCTGAAAAACCTAGGAGACTTATTTAAATGTACAGCTACCAGTCCAGAGAGGTTCGGCTATGCTGGTCGCCGATAAAGCCTGACATCTTGGTGGCTTTAGCAAGTCAACAATGTATTTCTGGCTCACATCATGTCTGCTGTATGTCAGCTGCTTCATCTGGAACATGTGGCCACCAAGGTCCGGAGGCAGAGGAGAGAAACCGAGGGAGCGCATACCGGCTCCGACTGCCTTTGCCTGGAAGGGATGGCACAGTTTTCGTGCAGCACGCACTGGCCCCAAAGAGTCCGGCGGCCTCATCCCAGCTGCAAGGGAGTCTGGGAGATGGGAGAAGCACTTGGAATATTTGGTGGGTCCTGACTGCCTCCGACATGTCCCCACGACGAGAGGTGGCGGGGAGGGGCGGCCTCGGGGCGACAGGGGACAGCCAGCACCTTCCCAGGGCGGGCCCCCCAGCGCACTCTTGTGCTCACATCCACAACTTCAGCTGACATTCAGGGACCCCCACCTCTCCTCTCTACCCGCGGAGCATCCAGCTCCTCAGAAACATCTGGAATCCCTCTTTCCCAGTGGGAGACACGGGGCTGGCCACAGATGGTGTCTCGCCAATTCTGGGACATCCTTGGTATGACTAAGGGGACATCTGTTCTCCCTTTGTCTGGAGTGCGGTCAAAGCGAATGAAAAAGGAGAGTGGTCGTTCAACCGAAGAGAACACATTCGACATAGCTAACTCGCTCCGTCTGCCCTTCATCCTCGCACCGCGGAGCCCGCGCACCCGGCCATTCAGTGATGCAGGACGCGTTTCGTACCAGCCGCTGGCTGACACTTCGGATGCAGAGCCCCTGGAACGTGCAGAGGAGGGCCGGGGACGCGCGAGCATGGCACAAGGGACCTGCCCTCAGCAGCAAGGCTAACCGGCTCGGCGGGACGGACAATCGGAGAGTAGCCGTGATGACGACAAGGATGCTGAAGACCATGGTGACAGCGGTCATTTCCTGAGCGGTTGTGTGCCAGGCACTGGGGTGCTGCGCTGAGCGCCTTACAGACAGGATTGCCTCTGGACCTCAAAACAATCCCAGTGGAGTGATAACGACCATCCCCACTTTCTCAGTAACTTGGTGTCCGAAGGCAGCTTGTGGCAACTGTCTTCTCAGGGAACGTGGCGGTGTCTCCACGGATCAGTTCTCCAGCGTGATTGAGAGCATGGGTCCTCACGGCATGGCCTCTGAGCCTGGGTCTCCAGCCCTCCTCTGTTTAAAGTAGCTACTCCAGGAGCTCTGTGTAGGTGGCATCAGCCTGTGGGTCAGTGCCCCATCCTTCGCTTCCCCTCTGCCTCTGCCTCCGTCCAAGGCCACATCAACTCTCCCTGGGTCCCCTATATGGCCTCCTTGATTGCTCCTCTACCCACCGTGCATATGGCCAGCAGAGGGCCTTTTCCCACATAGATGACCCTCCCACCCCAGCTACAAAGTGCGGTGACTTGTAGGACAAAGCTCCTTCCACCACCAGGCCTTTGTAGGACAAAGCTCCTTCCACCACTTGCGGTCTGCCACTGCCTGCCTGGAACCCCGGCTCCAGTCCTGCCTTCTCTTGACCCCTCTGGCCTATTTCTCCAATTGTGCCCTGACCCTCAGCTCTCTGAGCCCTCCCTCACCCTGCCCTACCCTAGTTCCCTATTTACCCAGTAAATAGTTGTTGAGTGTTGAGCCCGTGTTGGTTTTGTCTGCATCTGTAGCGTCTACACAGTACCTGACACATCTTGGGTTTTTCGGAAACGGTTGTTGAATTCATGGAATTAAAATGAGATGAGATGGGACCCTGAGCGACTGTCTCATTGAGAGGTTTCAAACAGGTGACCCATAGGCTGGTTTCAGCCAGCATCATTTAAAATTCAATTTTAAGCAACTGTCAGCATTTTTAAAGGGGGCGATTCCACAGAGGAATGAATCCTGCTTTCCGACTTCTCTTCAATAAGCAGAAGAGCTGCCCCCTCTGCCCCCCCCCCCCAGGACCAACTCTGACAATGATCCCATTGGTTGGAGCTGAGTGGTGGCTGCTTCTTACAAATAGGGCAAAGGTTCTCCATTCTTCTACAGCTCCTACCCAGCTCCTACCCAGCTTCTGTCATTTATGCAACATGTGTCCTGGGCTTCTGTAGGCACTGACATCTTCAGTCATTTAAAATCTTATTTTATGGGATGCCTGGGTGGCTCAGTGGTTGAGCATCTGCCTTTGGCTCAGTGCGCACATGATCCCGGGGTCCTGGGATCGAGTCCTGTATCGGGCTCCCTGCAGGGAGCCTGCTTCTCCCTATGCCTCCCTTATCCCTATGCCTCTGCCTCTCTCCGTGTCTCTTATGAATAAATACATACAATCTTAAAAAACCCAAATAAACCTTATCTTATGAGTGGACATAGGTGTCTGCTGGGGGTGGTGCACGGTTGCTCTTAGCGGCAAAGCTAGGGCTAGGACCAAGGTCCCTGCCTCACCTTCTCCACGCCCCACTCCCCACGCGGTGCAATTGGCCCTGCACGCACCCCACATGTGCTTGGAATCTCCGTTTTGGATTTGCCTTAAGCTCCTTCTGCTACAAGGTTAGGATGTTTTAGAGCCTTCCTGAGTCTCCATCGGCTCCTCCCATGACCACCCCCAGCGAGCTCCTCAGTGCCCTGAGCTGGGCGTCCAGAGCCACATCCATCACGGACACTGGGCTGTCAGCACGGCCACGTGCCCCACTCAGAGGCCTGAATCCAGAATGGATTTATCCCGGGGGGAGCCCCGTACACTTTTATGTCTTCAATTCATTAGATGTTCTGTCAGCAGCATAAATCAGGGCTGGACCCTCTTCTTGCACACTCGGGAACGGGGAAGACACGCAGGGAACAGATAGGAAACGTCCGGAGGGCTGGACGGGGCAGATGGTGATTTTACAATCCTTACATTTATCCGTGTGTGTCTCTGTGTGTGTCTGTGTGTGTGTGTGTGTGTGTGTGTGTGTGTGTGTGTGTGTTTAAACTGAAAAGAGGTCTTAGAGAGATCCTAGAAGGGACGAAGAAGGAGAGGATGGATGAGGAGACTGAGATTGGGATTGTGTCTTTCTCATAATCCTACTAGATTCTTCTAACTCCATAGTCAAAAAATCTTCCCTTTTATCCTGCCCAAGCACACCTAAGGGGAGTGGTCGTCAAAACACAAACAAAAGAGACGCCTGGGAGGCTCAGTGGTGGAGCATCTGCCCACGGTCCTGGGATCGAGTCCCGCATTGGCCTCCCTGCAGGGAACATGCTCTCCCCCTGCTTGTGTCTCTGCCTCTCTTTGTGTCTCTCATGAATAAATAAATAAAATCTTTTTAAAAATGTTGTGTAGGTGTAATGTCCCAGGGCATGCCCCAGCAAACACCCACGGCAAAAAGCTCCATTCTCCATTCTCCTGATGCCAAGAATGCCCCTCCCGCTCCTCCCTCCCTCATCTCCCCTCTCTAGCTCAGGTCCTGCCCAGATTACTCATTTACAAGGCCTCCCCATGGTTTATCCCACTGGAAGACAGCACACGGAGTAATCCTTTTAAAATGTAAAGATGAGTGTGTCACTCCCCAGCCGAAACCCCCAGAGCTCCCACCACATTCAAAATACACCCAAAGTCCCTACCATGGCCAACTGCCCCTGCAAGAGTTGGCTCCTGGCCACCTCTTATGACTTCAGTTTTGCCACACAGGCCTTCTTGTATTTATTTGCATCAGTACTTATGCAAAGTACTTGTACTTATTTGCATAACGAACTTGCATGCTCCTACCACAGGGCCTTTGCACTTGCTGTTATATCTTCCTGGAGAGCTCTCCTTCCTTCCGTCCTGGAGGATCAGGCCCTCATTTCACTCTGACCTCTGCCCAAATGGCACTGCTTCCTTGGGTCTCCTTGGGTCACCCCGTCCGAAATATTCTCCCCTTTCATGCTCTATCCCTTGTTCTGCTTTCTTTTTATAGCACTTACTACAATCCAACATGTTATATGTGTTTGTGTATTTGTAATATTGCTTCCCTTCCATTAAAAATGTAAGCTCTGTCAGGGCAGGAGTTTTATGTGCTTGTTCCCTACTGTACTCCAAGAGCTTATAAAAGTGTCTGACATCTAGCAGGTACTCACTAAACATTTGTTGAATGAATGAATGAATGAATGAATGAATAAAAGTGTTTTTGCAACTTACCAAACAAAGGGGCAGGGTTGTACAAGATGAGATGTGGAGAGGGAAAGGCTCAGACCACAAGGGTCCTGGGTGACCCTGGTAGGGAGTTTGGGTTTTGGACTAATTGCAATGAGGAGTTGCTTAAGAATTGAGCATGATTTGGGGCTTTATTTGTTTGTTTCTGTGTTTTTTTAAAGATTCTATTTATTTATTCATGAGAGACACAGAGAGAGAGGCAGAGACATAGGCAGAGGGAGAAGCAGTCTCCCTGTGGGGAACCTGATGCAGGACTTGATCCCAGGACCCCGGTATCATGCCCTCAGCCAAAGGCAGATGCTCAACCACTGAGCCACCCAGGGGTCCCACCTACACACCATTTTTATATTATTATTACCTCCACTGAGCCACCCTGCTGTCCAGGAACCACCACAGGCGTGGACTCTCATCTATCTAGCCTCCCCCCCCCTCACATGTTTTCCACACACCTGAAAAGGTATTAGACTCACCCTGGCATGAAGTCAGACTCGTTGGGAGAAATGCCCTTCTCAGGATGGAGAAGGGAGAGGCAGGGATTTTGTTCCTCATATCCCCAGACTCCTTCCCATGTCAGGGCTGCTGCTTCTAGAAGGTGGGTTGCCCCAGCCCGTCTGGTACCTTCGCCTAGAGCTTCACCCTTCCATCCTTCCTCGATGCCTATGTTGAATTCCTAACCCCCAGCGTGACCGTATTCACAGTCAGGGCATTTAGGAGGCAATTAAGGTTAAATGGGGTCATGAGGATGAGGTCCTGACCCAGTAGGATGGGAGAAGAGGAGGAGATGGAGACAGCTGTTTCTCCTCCCTGCTCCGGCACCTCCGTACCCACACAAGGCCAGGTGAGGACACAGGGAGAAGGCAGGTGTCTGCAAGGTGGGAAGACAGCTCTCACCAGGAACCGTCTTGGCGACACCTTGATCTTAGGCTCCCCGGCCTCCAGAACCGTGAGAAATAGATGTTTGCTGCCTAAGTCCCCAGCCCATGGCCGCTCTGTTAGGGCAGCCGGAGCGGACTGAGAGGTCTCGATCATGTACCTCTCTCTCCCCAGCGGTAAAAACACTGGGCACACCTCCCGCCCCGGACGTACAGCTGTTGATGAATTTCTTTTTTTTTTAATTGATGAATTTCATACACATATCACGTGTTCTACTCTCAGTCTGTATATTACATGCACAGAAAATGTCAGCTTCTCATTTTTAAGATGGAGAAATAAAAACAAAGAGAAGGGGATCCCTGGGTGGTGCAGCGGTTTGGCGCCTGCCTTTGGCCCAGGGCGCGATCCTGGAGACCCGAGATCGAATCCCACGTCGGGCTCCCGGTGCATGGAGCCTGCTTCTCCCTCCGCCTGTGTCTCTGCCTCTCTCTCTCTCTCTCTCTCTGTGACTATCATAAATAAATAAATAAAAAATTAAAAAAAACAAAAACAAAGAGAAGTTTTGCTCTTCTCAGGTACCCCCTTAAATCCTCTTGACCCCATTTCACTTTGGAGAGATTATTTTAGAATGTAACGCCTGTTCTTCAGGAAAGCCTTTTTTGACCTACAACTCATTCATTCATTCGTTCATACACTCAGTCACTCACGGAACAAATCCTCATCGAGGCCCTACCAGGAATGGAGTAAAATACAGGCTGCATCAGGCACCCGGGTTCTCCTCTTGAAGGCAACATCTTATGGGCCTCGCTGTAATGCTGTCTCCTCTGTAACTGGCTGTTTAATTACCTGTATACGAGACAAGACATCGTTCTTTCTTTCTTTTTAAGATTTTATTTATTTATTCATGAGAGACACAGAGAGAGAGAGGCAGAGACACAGGCAGAGGGAGAAGCAGGCTCCATGCAGGGAGCCCGATGTGGGACTCGATCCCAGGACCCCGGGATCACGACCTGAGCCGAAGGCAGACGCTCCACCACTGAGCCACCCAGGCGTCCCCAAGACATCTACCTTTCCCATCAGGGGACAGAGTCCGTGACAGTCCTCACTGACTGTTGCCTCTTCGGTGCTTGGTGTATAGACAGCATTCAGCAAATAGTGGGTGGATGAACCACTCAAGGAAAAGTGAATGATAGCATTCACTCCCCCTTTTCTCTCCCTTTCTTCGGGTCAGTCTTGCCATGAAAACACGTTGGAGTAGCTCAGGGGCAGGCGGGCAGGCGGGCTGGCCAGCAGAGTGGGAGCGGGCTGGGGAGAGAGATTTGTGAGCAGGGGCCAGGTTAGCAGTGGTTCTATTACATCCCATTAAGCATATGGTCATGATTATAATAAGCACATGAGTTATGGCGAGTGACATATGTTTCTTAAAAAGAAAAAAAAAAAAGGAGTGAGGAGGAAGAGAGAAAGAAACACAGCAAGGCCCAGAAGCAGCCTGGCTGGCTGGGCAGGAGAATGGCCCAGAGGGGGCCTGCTCAGGTCCACAGGGGCCCCTGTGGTTTTTAACTCCTTCCCATCCTGGGCATGGTGTGCAGGGAAAGAGGGACTCCTGGGGGTCCAGTCAGGGTCCAGGGCCTCCAGAGGGGATCTTACCCACCTGCCTGAGAGCCACCAGAGGATGGGGATGTGGTCAGCCCAGCTTGGTGGCCCTGGATCTGGGGCAGGGCCTGGTGTGGGTGCATATGGAAGGAGAGAGGCAGGATGGACAAAGAAGAGGAAGGAGAAAAGAAAGGATGAAGGAAGGAAAGAGGGAGGGGAGGGAGGAGAAGGGAGTTTCACAGCTTTCTTGTATTCCTGCAGCAGCTGGGCTCCGTGCTGGACACGACGTGGTGTAGCAGGGGAGCCCTGGGCGGGGGTCGGCACCCCTGCATCCTCCCGGGATTCACCATGCACATCCTGTGTGGCCTTGGACGAGTCATTTTCTTTCTCTTCATCTCCCCTGCTCTGACGTTATGGAGGCTGCAAACCTCCAGGCGGAAGGAGCACAGAGTCACCTGCCTCCTGCCCTAGCCTCGGAAAGCCCTTAGCAGGACAGGTCCTAATGGATCACCTATTCACCTTCTTTCTCACCCATTTTTTCAGGACCAGAGGCCTGTGTGTCTGTGCTGCCTGACAATGAACTTGCCAGTTTTCTTTCACCTCCCTTTCCTAACCTTCCCCTGGCCCCAAGGTCAAAGGGGATTATAACCAGAGAATCAGAGAGCTGAGCATCTTCAGCACACCTTCTGTGACAGAGGAGAAGACCACATCTGGGCAGCAACAGAGGACAAAGCCTCCTGTTCTGGAAAACTCCACCTCACCCTCTTATCCAGGCTCTGGGAAGAGACATCAGTGGCTGTTGACGGAGGGCGTGGGACTGGGCGTGAGACCTCGCCCACCCAAACCTGGGCTGTCAGGACACGCCAAGCCCCATCTCCGAAAATGTGCCCAAGAGCCCGATCACCTACTGAACTGCTCCTTGACTCACTCGAACGGTTTTACACCCTCTTACCAGATGAGGAGATGTGGTCTGCTCAAAATGTCACACCAGCAGGTGGCAGAGCCAGGCTGGGATCCAGGCCGGCCAGACTCCAAAGCCAGCACAAGCGTCCTCCTCCCTAAGGCCTCTACCCACCACTTCGGAGAAGAGATTGGCTTCTCCTCGGCTGGTGTGACTGCGGGCAAATCGGGCTACCTCCTCAGGACTCGATGCCCTCACCTGCAGAAGGCGACCACCCTCAGAGGACGTCTGGAGGGGTAATCACAGCGACACCAGGCACAGAGCTGGGGCAGCAGCATGGGGCTGGGGGCTGGACCAAATTAGAGCTTTCCCGGCCTTTCCCCCCAGGCAGGCTGCTGGACTATCCTGTGTTTTGAAAGATCTTATCTCTTGAACAAACTTTGTTTTAAAGTAATAATTAATTTATTTCCCCCTTCTTATCCCTCCAATAAGCCTGTGGTCATCCTGTGAGATGACCTCCAAGTCCACACTGGGCTGTGGGAAGTCTAACCACCTCCACAGGAGTCCCCGAGGTGGGGAGCTGTAAGGGCCTCGGATCTGTCGGGCCCCACCGCTACCACCCCTCCCTGGAACCCCTTGCTGAAAGCCCCTGAGAGGTGGTGATGAGGGCAAACGCGGTCACGGGCCACCATGGAGCTCACCTTCTGGGCCTACTTGTGTTCATTTTGCATGGGAGGAACCCGAAGTCAGAGACATCATGTGCCCCCCAGTTCAGGAGCTGGGAAGGGGAGAGGCAGGGCTCCAGCCCTGTCCGACTCCAGAACGAGCCCTCTGAATTCCTTCCATGCCTGAGTCTGGGATTCTGTGATTGGGGTGGGGATGGGTGGGGGAGTCCGAGGCACCCCGAGCCTTGCCTGCAGGACTTCCCAGACTAGCAAAGGCCACCCGACTCCAACTGATTTGCTCCAACCTGCAGGGCAGCAACGCAAAGGCCCCACAAGGCCCTGCATGATGCGGCCAAAGGCTGGCAGCCAGGGGGCCCTTGAGCTGAGGGACTTCCGTCTCTGTGCCTCAGTGTCCCCCAGTATCCATCACAGCCGCTAGGGCTTCAAAGGGCTCTTGTGAGGCTGCCAAGAGCTAGAGGCCAAAACGTCCAGCCAGCATGGCCTGTGGCTAACAAGAAGGGCCCCGGGGCGGCTGCAGGCCTTCTCTGTGCCTTGCCAGGTGGGGGCGGGAAGGGAAGCGGGGGGAGCAGCGCATTCTGGGGGCCTGTCCTGAGAACCTGGGGCCGCCCCGCAGAGTGATGGCCGCAAGGGGACAGACCCGAAGATAAATAAGAACAGTCCGCGTGAGCCGGGGCTCATCTTAACACTAAGCAGAGGGCCCGAGGCTGGACTTGAAAGCCTCCGGGGGAGATGGATGGGCTGCTGCCGAGGCGGGGGCGGCCGGGCGTGGGGGGATGAGTGATGGGGTGTCGGGGCGCTCAGTCCCCGCCAGCGCGAGATGCCGGCCTCTGTCCGGGCCGCCGGGACATGTGCGGGGCCCGCCCCTCCCGCCGCCAGCCGGGATTTATGGCTTCGTTAAGGCCCGGAGAGGGGCTGCGGCCAGGCCTGCGGAGGGAGGGTTTGATGTCAGCCCGGCTGCCCCTGCTGGATTTCCGCCCTGCACAGCCAAGGGGAAGCCGGGCCGGGCCCCGCGGGGCCGCGGTGACTCGGGTCACGGAGGGAGGGGGCGAGGCCTGGCCTCCTTCCTTACGTCCCTGAGGATTCCGGGGTGGAGAGGCCCGGGCCTCCAGGTGCCTCCCTCCGTGGCCGCGGCCTGCGCCAGCCCCTGCCCCTGCCCCGTGCTGCCCCAGCGCGGCTCGCTCTTCCAGCCACCGTGCTTTTCCCTCGCAAGCCCCCCGGCCCGGAGTGGGGGCTGCTCTGGAGACGTCCCACCCAGCCTCGCAGCCTTGGCATCTGTGCCACCTGCTCCGGGAAGGCCTCCGGGCTCCTTCTCAGGGCTCTGGCCCAGCCTCTTCCACATTCACTGGGTCTTTGTCCCTTAAATGACCATGAGCTTGAGGGGCCGGGAACCCATTTTTCTTCACCTTGACATCTCCAGAATGTACTCGGTGGCATTAACCGAATTACCATTTACTGAGCTCTTGCTGGGTGCCAGCGGCCGTGCTAAGTGTTTGACAGGCATGGAAACTGAGGCTCAGAGAATCATTAGCTATGATTCAAACGGAGTCTGTCTGAGTCCAAAACACCAGTGCTCCGACTACTCAGCTAAGCACCAGCCTGGGGCTTAACCAGCAAACGGGGAAGGAGAGGTTTCTCTTTTCCTCTGAGGTCGCCACCCAACCGCCACGGTGCTCATCTGCGTGACAGTCTGACTTGGCATCTATCCTCCCATTGGTCCGCATAGCAATCCTGTGAGGTCAGCATATTATGATCACCCATTTCACAGACTGAAAAAACAGATTCAGAAAGGGACATGCCCCCCGCCAGGGTCACAGCCAGAGGGTGGCTGAGCCAGGGCTATTGGACGTTTCCCTCCCACCCCATGCTCAGGAGGGCCAACCTGGGGGCCGTGTGGGGACTCTGCAAGGGACCCCTGGCCCTTCCAGCGGGGGGGAAACAGAGGAACCTTGTAAAGTCCAGGCCTTCCCTAACACATCCCCACTCTGGGAGGGATTGTTCCCTTCAGTGGGATAAATCCTCTGGCGGGGAGCCAGCCTGCTCCCTCCCGAGTCTGGGATGCTCCCAAGTGGGCCTGACTTCCTGCCCACCTTCAGCCCAGGCCTCTGCACCGGCAGTGGGGCCCCTGCCATATTCCCCTTCCTGTCCCAGCCTGTGGCTCCAGAGTCAGCACAGCTGTCGGGAAGCAGCCTTCTCCCACCACCTCGGCCTCCCCAGGGGGGCCCTGCTTCGAGCTGGGGTGTGGGTGATGGTCCATCAAGGCCGTCGGGGAGGAGTGAAGCCAGGTGAGCTGGTTCCACCTCCAGCCTGCCCGCCTGTGCCCTCTGCTTCCCTGTGGTTGACAAGTTGGGACTCTCAGCACCTGTCCCAGAAGATTAGTCAAGATCCTGTCCACTCACCACTTAGGAGGGGAGGGAGGCTCAAAGGAGGAAACTGGCAAGACTGCAACCTCTTTGGGACAGGAGCACGATCAGAAGTTGGGTCTGTCTCTGTCACTCATTTTTTCACCCATTCGCCCATTCACCCTCTGTGTGCAGGGCAGGGCTGGTGGGGCGCCTACTGTGTGAGGCGCTGTTCTGAGCATCGAGATGCCGTCCTGAACAAGACAGTTTTCATAGAGCAACAGTCTGGCAGGAAAGATGGACTTTAGACAGATCACGAGAGAATGACGAACTCCCGCCTTGACACATCACTTGCCTCACCGTTCTGCTCAAATGTCACCTCCTCAGAGAGACTTTCCCTGACCTCCAGGCCTAAAATCCCACCCTGTCAATCACCATCTCGTTTCTTGATTACTTAATAGCAGCAGTGTGTGTGTTTGGTGCTGTGTATTTTTTTATCTACTGTGTTTCCCACAAGGACGAAGAGCCATGAGAGTGGAGATGAGGTTTTCTGGTGCCTGGTCTTCACCACCTGGCAGGTAGTAAGTGCTCAATAAATGCTTGTTGAATGAATGACAAATGGGTGAATGAGAGGAGGCAAAGAAGAGCCTCCTGTGCAGAGGCCAGGATGCCCAAGAGAACAGATCAGGCCCCTCTCGATGTTCTCGAACAGGAGGGTCCCTGGAGGCTGCCAGAATGGCACTTGAGGAGGGGTGGCATCTTTCAGCGAGCCCTGGTGCCACCACAAAGGGCTGTAGATCTTTGGAGTAAATCCTAGAGTTGTCACCTGCTACATGAGTGATTGTGGGCAAGTGTTTAACCTCTCTTATTCTCGGTTTTCCTCATCTGCAAAACGGGGATGAATGGAGCAGCTACCCTGTGGGGCAATGGTGAGGACACATGGAATGACAGCTGTGGGGTTTTTTTTAGAAGAGAGCTGACCTGTGGTGAGTGTCGTACATCCTGGTATCATAACCCAGTGCTGCCTCTCGTGTCCCATGTAAAATTGAGCCAAGGCGTTCAGGAGTTTAAAGAAGTGGGTCCTTGTTGGCTTCAGTTTAGGAATGATGGGGTGAAAAGTCGAAAGCACTGAGCGTTAGTCCCTTCCTGGTCTTTCCCTGGACCATATCTGCCACTCAGCCTCAGTGTCCCCATCTGCTTGAGGAGGCGTCAGCCAGCTTCTCTCCAAGGCTGAGGCTCCTCCCCCAGCCCATTCCCAGCCAAGCTCTCCGTTCCCAGAGGCCTTAACTTCCCGTCAGAGACCTCAGGGCCGTGCACAGCCAGGCCTTCACCTCCTGCACGAATATTTTGCACCTTCCCCCAGCCCAGATGTCCTGGAGTCTTGCCTCTTTGGCTCTCTCTGGGCCTGCTCTCTGTCCTTGCTGGCTCCTAGCCAGAAAGCCATTGGCTGCTCCCCATGCCCCAAATGCCTGCCAGGGGCTGCTCTGCCCTGAAAAGCCCTCAGGACCCCCCCCCACACACACACACACACATTCCCTAACTCCCATCCACTTTCTGCAGAGGAGGTCATGCCCATACTTGCAGTAATCGATTTCAGGGGGTTGACTCACAGTGTGGGTTGGGAGCTCCTTGGTCTTAGAAAGGGCCCTGCTTGCCCCTCTACCTCGTATCCTGGGGAAATATGCCCCAGGAAAGTGTACACACACACACACACACACACACACACACACACACACACACACACAGACAGCCTCAGGAGGGCTGCAAAAGCTTTCCCCCAAGACAGAGAGCTTGTTCCAGAAACTCAGGACAGTGGGAAGGGGTGGCCGAGGGGCAGGCTCTGGCAGCTGGCCCAGAGCTGTGGTTTCTGATGCTGCCTCTGCCTGGGGGTTGGAGGGGAGCTGGGGGAGGGGGAGGAGGGATGGAGAGGAAGCGCTGAGTCGGCAGCTGAGCAGTGATGTGGAACATCTCGCAGGGCAGACCCTGGGGCCAGGTGACCTGGCTTCTCCTAGTTCGCTGAGCCCGGGGAAGTTACTGTCCTTCCCCAGGCCTATTCTGGCATCTGTGAAATGTCAGTTCCAGACATCAGGCAGTGTGCGGCCATGCAAAGAGCAGGCCAACTCAGGTCCCGGTCCCAGCCCAGAGTGGAAGGCTGTCCCTTACCCTGTAGAGCTGCCATGAGGACAAGAACTAGTCTGTGGAAAGCATCTACTGTGGAGCCTGGAACACACATCTCTTCCTCGGGGCAGCCTGCCTGAGCTCCATGCCCCCCTCCGTGGGCCCTTTCTCCACAGACCCTATCCTTCAGAGCAGTGACTGCTGTCTGTAATCATACATGTATTTATGGGGTGATTGGATGAACGCCCTCCTTCCCCACTAGATTCTAAGGCAGGCACCTGAGCGGGGCATGCAGTAGGAGGTTCTATGAGATCCAATTAGGAAACCAGAACAGGTATTTCAATGGAGGGAATGTAACACAGGGCATTCGTTCTGAAGATGCTGGAAGAGCTGTAAGGCCTGAGCAGGAGGGAAGCATGGCACTGACAAGCAGGGACAGGAGACCGACACTTCCTGAGGTCCAGAGGACCAGGGACAAATGATGACGACAGAGCCTGGGAGTCAGGATTATTGGTAGGGACTTGGACCGTAGTTGTACAGGGGCTGCCCACAAGAGCTGAGACTTGGAAGGAGGGCCTGTTTCCTGGACCTGGAACCATAGAAGTGACCCAGCCACTGCCCAAGATGCCATGAAAGCAAGGGGTTGGGGATAAAGTGCCCTGGCTCCTGCCCTCTGGTTCCCAACCTGTACTTCCCACTGGCCCAAGTGACAGTGGCAAGGGAACCTGGGAGATGTAGTTCGGCAGGCTCAGCCCTGAGACACAGAGTAGGATGGAGAGTAGGGGACATATCTGAGAGTGAACAGACAAATGGCAGGCCCAAGCCTCAACTCTCTTATCTGCTCACAAATATGTAGTATTACAAGGCACTGGGCATGGATTTAAGCTCATTTATAAGCTCACTTATTTTTTTTTAAGACTTTACTTATTTGAGAGAGAGAGAGATTGAGAGAGAATAAGAGAGAGAACACAAGCGGAAGGGAGGAGCAAGCTCCCCACTGAGCAGGGAGCCCGATGCTGGGCTCGATCTCAGGACCCCGGGATCATGACCTAAGCCAAAAGCAGATGCTCAACCCTGAGCATTTGGCTCACTGAGCCACCCGGGGGCCCCAGATGAACGCATTTAATGAGCATTTGTGTGTAAAGAGAGAAGAGCGGACACACAACAAATGCTGACGATCCTTGTTAGCGGTGTTGCTGTTGTTAGACTGGCTCGAAAGGGCTCAGTTCTGCTGTGATTCTGGGATTTTCCTGACTCCAAGACCTGCACCCCTGCCCTGGCCTACGTGGGCCGAGAGAGCCAGCACCCAGGCCCCAGGATCCCACGGTCGAGAGCAGAGGAGGAAGGGCAGAGGATGAGGGCCCTGGGGCCCCAGCCCCCGCAGAGCCCCTCCATCTCTGCCCCGGGCTCCGGGCTCCACGGGGAGTCAGCGCTCCCTTTCTGAGCCTGTCAGTCAAACCCAGTCTCTTGGAAGTTCAAGCGTGGCCAAAAGGAAGCAGATTTCAAAACACACCTCTGCTTGCCCCCTCTCCTCCCCCCGCCCCTCATGGCTGCTGATCCGGGCTCCCCGGGGGGCTCCCTTGCCCCTGGCCTGTCCCAGGCAAAGCCCAAACCATACAGATCTGGGGCAGAGGCCCAGGGCGGGTGGTGGGGAAGGAGTGAGGGGGACCCGCGTGGGTCCCAGGCCTGGCTGCGGGCTGTTCCTAGTGGGTGGGTGAGCAACCTGAGACACATCAGCTGCTCCTTCTCCAGGGAGGAGGGACCGTGGGGGCGGCAGGGGAGAGGGGTCTGACCTCTGAACATCAACGAGGCTGAGGGCCCTGCTGTTTTTATTGCTCGATCCCAGCACCAGCACTAAGCGTTGGCTTCTAGAAGAGTCTCCATAAGTTTCTATTGAATGAATGAGTGAATGAAAGAATGAACATATTCCCTAAGGAATTTACTTCTTCCAACTAAGAAGTCTAACACTGACACTGAAAGTAAAAGCAGGGAGGTGTCGGGCTGGACTGCCCCCCAAGAACCAGAGCCTTTGTCTCAGCTGGAAGTGTGGGGTCAGAGCCATTGGGCGCCATCTTGATTCTGTTGCCTTCTACCTGTGTGACATTGGACAAGCCTCAGTTTTCCTCACCTGCAAGATGGGGAGAGACCTCCTTCCTCCAGAGTGTGCTGTGAGGCCAGAACTGAACGAGGTCCTGCAAATAAATCCTAACTCAGCCCCCTGTGTGCAATAAAAGGCTTTACAGGTATCGGTGACCGTTGGATGTCATGGAATGAGCCAGAATGTCCTCCTGTGGCGTTGTAAATAGTGTTACAAGCATGGCCAAGGGCTCTAGCAAATAGCCATTGCTTCTTGTAATGTCTTTGCAAAAACAGATGAAAGCGAAGCAATGCCCAGTCACGGAGGCCGCTCTAGAAGGAGCGCCTTGACCTGAGGGTCTGCCCTTCCCAGCTGGTTGGTTACGCTCCCCCTCGCTTTCCTCCCCTGGCACTCCCTCCCTGTCACAGCCCAACCATGAAAGCAGTGACGGCAGGGCCATGCCGCTCACTTTATTGCAGCGTTGTTTTCCATTTGCAGAGTCTCTCTCCAGAATGTACATGGAAATTTTAAAGAAGTGAGTTAATATATGGATGATGTCTTTATTGTCAGGACACTTCCTGAATTAGAAATAAAAGGCTCTGCTGAATTCAATAAAATGACATGGTAGGGGAAGGGGGAATGTTGGTTTTCTTGTGTTTTTTTTTTCTCCCCCAGAATCAAAGCCCTCTTATTGTAGCTAGCTGGAGGGGGGGGGGGGGCGGGTGAAACTTTCTGAAGTTCAGAGCTTTTGCCGGAAGATTCCTCTGATAACTCAGGAGTAGGTTGGACATTGGTGTTCAGCTTCCCCCAAAGTGAGGCAGAAACCCGCGCCCTCTCAGGAGCAGAGAGCTGGGCTCCCCGGTGCCCAGGATGCGGGATGCGGGCTCACCTCTGGCCCTTCCCTGGCCCTTCCCTTCCCTCCGCCCCTAGAGGCCCCCAGCCTAGGAGTCACACGGGAACAGGGTGCAGACCGTCCCCCCTGCCCTCGGAGTCCCCCTCCGCGGGCTGAATCCCCCTTCCCTTCCCCGGGCCCCACCAACCATGCGCCCTTATCTCCAGCACCCTGAGGCCCACCCCACCCCCTGCCCTATCCATCTTTTGAGTCTGAAGTCTATGATTCATTAGAAGAGGCTGACGGCAAAGTAGACTGGAAAGACAAAGCCTTGGGGACTTGGTCCCCTGCCCTTGGTCTCTCCGTTGTGTGTGGCCTTGAGAAAGTATCTTCACCTCTCTGTTCCAGTTTCTGCAGCTGTGATGGGAAGGGCCAGCCCAGGGCCTGGAGGCCACTGCTGCTGCTAGGCCCTTCCCCAAGGCCTCCTCATTGCTAGGGAAGAAGCAAGGTGGGGGAGATGGAGCCTGTGGGATGTTGGCAGCACAAAGAGCCCGGCAGCAGAGAAAGGAGAAACAAAGTGGGTGGGGGGGATATTTTAAGGAACACCTGCTATGCCCCCGGCAACCTACTCTCCAGAGTCAGAGAGGTTAAGTTACTTGGCCAAGGTCACACAGCTAACAAGAGACTCAGATTCAGACCTGGGCTGTCAGACTCCGGGTTCATGGTTAGCATCTTCCACCCTTGAGAATGTCTCCCCAGAAGCCCCGCGTGGGCAGGAGTCTTGACAGGCAGGTTTGATGATCCAGGAGTGGGCAGCAGAGAAGCCCCTCGGGGCAGAGCCCTGCTGCGAGGAGGGGTGGGGAGGGAGAGCGGGTCTGGGCACAGGCCCCGCAGTGACCCTTCCCCTGGCAGCCCGGCTGTACGCGATGACGGATTCTGCATCCACGCGGACCACGCAGGTTCTGAGCGCTACCATTTGTCCCTGAGGGAAGCCCCTAGGGTCTGGGAAACAGCCTGTGGACTCAGACGCCTGAGTGGGGTCTGTTTCCCGGGGTCCCAGTGTCTCCAAGTCCAATTCTCATGTCCTGGTGGTGGATTTGTCTGCTCACCCTAACCCCAGTCATTCCCAGTCCCTGCCTTCCCTGCTGCCCTCGGGGTCCCCATTAGACCAAGTGCATGGAGGACCAGGACCCAGAGACAGGGAGCTGGGAAGAGCCATGTTCATTGGCCAGTCTCCTCTGCATGGGGTGGGGCTCCCAGGGTTTGGGACTCCAGCAGGAAGGTGAGTTGCCTGGATGGGGAGGGAGCCCCTGTCACCCCTCATCTGAGCAATCCTCAGGGAGCCACAGGGTCTGGCCGAGGAGGGGACACTTTGGCCAAAGTTGCACCTTTGCCAAGGACAAGAGGCTTCGGGTCCCAGCCCTCTGCCCCACTCGTTCCCTCCAGACACCCCGGGAAGGAACCACGATACCAGGCCCTCTGCGATGAGTCAACCCAACTGCTGTATTCCTTAAGTGAATGAATGACGGCCCTGCTCTGTGCCTTGTTTCCCCTAAGTAAAAAAAATTAGGAAGGATGACGCCCTTCCTCATACAGTCCCCACTTTGGGACTGTAGGACCTTCTCTACCTTCCTCGTTCTAATCTTTCCCTAAAATAGGATGATATCCTGCCTCCTCCTCCCTCTGGCGACCTGGCTCTGTTTTCCATGAAATTTCTAGCTAATCTAAGGAAGGCGTCCTGCGTTCCTAGGCTCCCCCATCCTCCCCGAGGCCTCCCCATCCGGTTCTGCGGAGAAGGTCACACCAGTCTCATGGTGATGGCCAGCCCTGTGGTCACACCCCGACTCCACTGCACCGGAGCCCGCACCGTCAGGCAGGGTGTCTCCTGCTCCCCGTGTGTGTGACAGCGAGGGCCCCCTGGGTTGTTCGGTGTATAAGCTGAGCTCCCACAGCCTGAGTCACCCTCTTGATCCACCTGACCAAGAGCCAAGAGACCAGCCTTGGGTTTCAGACCTGGTCACTAAGCTGCTGGGACCTGGGGTACCTACCTCCACATCTTTGTGCCTCGACTTCCCCGTCTGAGCAGTGAACACGTTCCTCCTCCGTTCCGCCCACCTCTCCCATTGCCCCAGACACTCAGAGGCGCCAGTGGGGCGGGTTCAGTGGCCGCCGCCTGGGGAGGAGCTCAGTGGCCGGGCCTGGAGGCCCCGAAGAGGCCGCAGAGGTGGGAAGGGAGCTATGGTGCTGCCGCCCCTCCCAAGCGCTCGCCCCGGGCACATCTGCAGCCCCATCTGGTGTAGCCGGGCCCCACCCGCGCACATTGTCCTGCGGCCAGACCTCCAGCACGCCCTCCCGCACCCCCCCACCCCGCCTGGCTGCCTTTCCCTCCACCCCCGGATTTATACCCATAATCAGCATATTTAGCAGTTCACCACATTGTAGGCCAAACCATAAATCCATCTCAGGCAGGGCCCTGGGAAAGAGCGCCCCGAGCTCCCGCAGAGCCCCAAGGCCTGCTCCCCGAGGCCTGCTCCCTGAGTCTCCAGGTGGGCAGGGGTGTCAGCTGTGTCCTCGGGTGTCCCTTTGCCGCCAGAGGCTGAGCCAGGCAGCTAAGAGAGCAGAATAATCCAAACGGTGGGAGGAGGACTCAAAGGGAAACATTCTGCTTTCAGGCACTGAGTGACACAGACTGGGCCGGCCCGTTCTGTCCTTCTGTTGAGGGGTAAACTGAGGCCCGGGTTCAGTCTTGAGTCATTGAGGGCCAGCTCAGCAAGAACGCCAGGATGACCTGTCATGTATCGAAGGCCTGGCCAATGCAAATGAACTTCTAATTCTTGAGTCTGGAAGTGGCTATGAATTATGGGCAGGAGGTGGAGTAGGGGGCCTCCCCATGCTTCGTCCCCATTTCCAGCTCCGCCCCCATTTCCAGCTCTGGGGTCATGGCAATGGGGGTATGACCCCCTCTGAGACTGTTTCTGCCACATTTATTTCTGGGCTCTCTCCAGCCTCCTGATCCAGCCTCGTAGCCTCCCCGCCTCCCCAGCCCCAAACCCAAAGAGATAGGACTTTTTAGTCACCGATTCTCCTCAAAAAAAAAAAAAAAAAAAAAAAAAAGGAAACAATGCTCTCAGAAAGCTGTTACTAAGAAATGTGCATAGCAGACATCCTGGTGTCCTTAACCCACCCTTGAACCTGACCCCTGCCCTAAAAGGCCAGCTATGAGAAATTTCTGAGCTCTATATGGCCCAGATGGTGCAATATGCACTTTCTGGAGACTTCTCACTAAATCCTGACATCAGCCCCTTGGACAGGTAGGAAGATGATGAAGAGGATGAAGCAGATGGTGTGGGTGAGGAGCAGAGGTAAGGCTGTCTGTTAAGGGATCTGAGCCTTTGCGGCCGTGGGCATCCTGGGTCAGAATGAACCTCCTTCTTCTGCTCTTTGCTGTTCTCTGCAACTCAGCTGGCCTCAAGCGGCCCAGCTTTTCCCAACCCCAAAGGGCATGCCGACCTCCTCATTTTCAGTGTCACCATCTGCACTGTGCACCCCCCACCTCCTCCGGGGGTCCTGGGGCATCTACTCACAGAGATGGATACCAACAGTTGACCTCCCCAGCCTGACCAGCAGCCGGATGCCTGGTCTTTCTCCCCAGCAGCCCCGGGTGCTCGTCAGAGCAGGATTTGGGGTCCCAGGCCTTCTGTTCTCTGCTCCATTTGTGCTTCTAACAAGGGTTTGTTGAGCTCCTGCCTCAGGCCTGGCATCGTTCTGGTGATGGAAATAAAATCTTTGGAAAACAATGTCCTCTGTCTTACTATCTTCGTCACAGGCTGTCCCTGGGCCTCCCGTAAGTGTCCACTGATGGACGGAAGCGGGGCTTTACAGGAGAAGTAGAAAAACCACGCCTGGACCCAGAAGACTGGGGTGAAAGTGCTCCCTTTGCCATTAACTTACCGTGCGACCCTGAACGGGTCTCTCAGGCTCTGGGCCTCAGCCTCTTCATCCGTCAAGTGGGAGACGGGAACTCTCGCAGCCCCTTGAGCGAGTTTTCCTGTTTCACTGTCTCAATTTTCTCCGTGCCTCCCTGCCACTTATAACTTTATTAGCTGAATATTATGCTTTAAATAATGGCACTTTTTCCAATTAAATGAATTTATTTTAAAAGGAAATTTTAAATCACTTCCACAAATGCAAAAACTCAGTATCACTTGCCATGAGAAATAAAAGGTAACCAGAAAAATAAATACAATGAAGACAAAATAATGTTATTAGCGTCATTGGAAATTACTCCCTGCCAAAAGCTGCGGTCCCAGGGCCGTGCTCTCTGCTTTATTCATTCACTTAACGAATGTCCCTTGAGCTCCTTTCATGTGCCAGGCACTGTTCTGATGCTGGAGATAAAGCACTTAAAAGAAACAGACAAAAATCCCTGCTTGCCTGGGGCTCAGGTGCTGGGGGATGGAAGAACACAGGATGTGTCAGGAAATCAAATGGGGGGGGTGAGGGTGGCCCCCTCATCCTGGAGGGTCAGGAAAGGTCTTGATGTGAATTTGAGCTCGGAAGGAAGCAAGGGCCCAAACCATCAGGGTATCTAAAAAAAAAGAGCATTCAGATGAGAGAAGACAGCATGTGCCAAGGCCCTGAGGCAGGAATGTGCCCGCGTGTCTGGAGAATCATGAGGAGCCCAGTGTGGAGTGAGCTGCAGGGGAACAGTGGGAGCTGAGATTGGAGAAGTAACAGGGGGGCTGCTGGTAGCAGGGACAGGTAGGGACAGGTAGCTCCTCCAAGAGGAGCTAAGGATGGTGGAGCCCCAAACGGAGACCTCCTCCCTGGCTTAATGAGAGGGAGAGAAAGGAGTAAAGGAACAACTCTCTGGGTCCATGACTCAGTGCTGGGAACTGCTGGCTCTTTCTAGCCTCCCAAGTCACCCTGTGGAACCCCAGCGGTGGCCCGCAGTGGCTCCCATTCTGACTTTCCAGGGAACACACCCCTCCCTGCCCCCGGGGGCAATCAGAGTTCTCTCCTGCTCTGGAGGTGTGTGATTCCTGGTGTTTCTAGGCCGGGCACAAAGCTGCACAGGGGATGGTCTGAAGGCTACTGACGCCCAGGAGCCTTCCTTTCGACCTCCCCTTCCTCCCTTCCTCCCTTCCTTTCCTTCCTTCCTTCCTTCCTTTTTAAAAAGGTTTTATTTATTTATTCATTAGAGACAGACAGAGGCAGAGACACAGGCAGAGGGAGAAGCAGGCTCCCTGCAGGGAGCCCGATGCAGGACTCGATCCCAGGACCCCGGAACCACGCCCTGAGCCGAAGGCAGACCTTCAACTACTGAGCCACCCAGGCATCCCTCCACCTCACATTTCTGCGTCTGCACCTTGTGTCACCTACCTTCCCGGACAGCCAGCTGCACACTGGTAACTCCAAGCAATGCCCCTGGAGACCCCCTCTGTTCCAGAGGCCCTGCGAACACAGAGAAGGTGATGGCCCTTGACCAGGGAGGCCCGTCCATCCTTGCACCAATCCCAGCGGAGCAGACCATTACTCCCCCATTTTACGAAGGAGGAAGCTAATGCATATGGGGGCAGTGGGTGGGGGTTACTACAGGACTGCCTGCTAGGAAGTAATGAGATAGTTGGCCCCCCAAGCTGGACTGGTGGGACCCCTAAATCTTGTCATCGTCCTCCATCCTGCATGCCTTACCCTGACAACAATGCTGGTAGTGAACCACAGAGGCTCCTGGTTGAGAAGAGAAGCTCCAGGTTGTGGGGTGACGGGTTTCTGAGGCCGGGTGGCTGAGTACGGGTACCATACAGGTCTGGTATGCTCAGCTGGAGAAGTCAAAGAAATCAAAGTTCTGAGCTCCCCTTCAGGCAGCCATCAGAGTAGGGAGACAGCTCTCTTTCCCAAAGCTCTTTTTCCAGAAGGATCCACACTGGGGGTGGGGAGATAGCCCCCAAAGCCCTCTTTGCAGAAGGATCCCTACTGGGGGTCGGGAGGCAGGGGAGCGCAGGGCTGGGACTAGTATGAAGCAAGTCAGCACCCAGGGCACAGAGTCGAAGGAGCACTCCCTACGGAGGAGGTGCCAGCACCACGGAGACAAGTGTCTCCTTCTATTTTGCTCCCTGGTGTCTGGCTTGCTTCAGCCCAGCCCTTGAACTGGGGCCCTGCCCCCTAGCTTCACCCAAGGCAGAAGGAACTCTGACCACCCCCACCCCCTACCACCACCACTCTTTCCAACAGCCAGCGCTTTAGAGTCACAGGCTTGTGGAGGTGACACTGCTCCTGACTCCGGTTCTGCTTCCTATTCCTGTTCTGTATGATTTTAGGCCATTCCCCCTGCCATACCCCTGGGCCTTGGTTTCCCCACCAGGAAACATGGAAAGTTGAATTTGATTAAATCGCCAGAGCATTAGGATCACTTGCAACACATGCACGGGTGGGGTGGGGGAGCCCTACAGATTTCAGGGCCCCCCTTGCAACCTACCATACCAGAATATCAGGGTGGAGAGGCCCAGAAATTAGTATTTTAAGTCTGATGAAGCATCTGGTCTATGAGCTACTTAGAGCTTTCCAGCTCTAGAGAAAAACGCCGGCCATGCATGCACACATGTGTTCATCCAATAAAGCAACATATGTCTTACATAGCTAGAGCTGTTCTAGGTTCACAGCCGGCAGGTGGAGGCGGCTACGGTTCTGCACTCAGAGTGCACACCTGATGTTGAGGTGAGAGACAAGAGACAGGGCGAGATGGTTTTAGGTGATAAGATCTGGGAGGGAGAGACACTGTGGAGTGGGGTGGGAGGGGCAGGGTTCCTTTAGGATCCTTAAAGATGCCTCTTTGAGAAAGGACATTTGAGCTGACACCTGGATGACATGACACTCTGGAGGAGGAGTGCTCCAGGCTGTGAGAACAGTCGTGCAAGGGTCCTGGGGCAAGTACAAATCTGGGGCATGGGAGCCAGAGAGAGGCCAGTACAGATGGACTGTGGTGAGAGCAGGGAAGGAGCAGGGTGAGGAGAGCACGGCCTGGGGCGGGCAGGGGGCACCTGGGTAAGGCGTTCAGCGGGTTATAGCAGGATGGGATCTTCTTCAACAGATGGCTCCGGGTGCTGGCTGAGAACAGACCAGAAGGGACGCCAGTGGAAGCAGGGAGGTGACCTCAATTGCCCAGGAGAGAAGGCCTGGTGGCCAGGCTTGGAGGAGGGACAGGTGGGGTGCAGGTCCCATCACACATCCTCTTGGAAGGAGGGTGGACAGAAGTCTTGAATGGACCTACCTGTGCTCCTGCGGGGGGATGTACGGGGGCCTGAGTGACTCAAGGGCAGAGCGGGTCTCACTGGGCCCTGTGCCCCCTTCAGAAGCCAGGCCTGGTGGTGTGTAAGGAAACAGCCCAGCAGAGCACAGCTAATTCCTCATGTGTCCTCAAGATGGCACAATTCCAGCAAATGCAGGAGAAGCTGACAGCGGCCCCTTCGGGGCAGGGGGCTCCAGCCGGACCAAGGGGTGGTCCAAGTCCAGGGGGCACCCCTCACGCTGCCTCCTAGGTGAAGGGTGCCGCCCGGGGTGGCACAGCGAGCAGCCGTCCTGGAGTCCAAGCTCTGGCTCTCCTGGTGATGCTGACCAGTTAGGGGGGTCAAACCGGGCCTGCTAACAGCCCAGGCTTGAGCTGGCGTGGCTGGGGCAGTGGCCCGGCTCTGCTTCGTACCCAGTGTGTGACCCCGGAGGAGCTGCTTCCTCTCTCCACGCCTCAGTTTCCTCGCCTGTAAAATGGGGCAATGACAGCATCCGCCTCACGGGGTTGCTGGGGAGATTAAATGAGCTGACATGAGGAAGGACTCTGGGAGAGGGCCTGGGCCCTGGCTGCCCTCGAGACCCGAGACCCGAGACCCGGAGCGGCTGTGATCAGTGGTGTTGCTGTTAACATTCCCTTCTTTGGTAACTGGACGGGGAGGGAGTTTGGTCTGGGCAGGACGAGGTGTGATGAGGAAGGGCATGTAGGCCCTTGGGTGGGCAGGTGGGGGACAGACACCACCTGTGTGCCTGGCCCTGGCCGAGCTGGACGCAGAGGGTACAGACAGGCCCTGCTAGAAAAGTTTCATGTCTCAATAGGGGGTGGAGGGGCAGGGAACTTAGCCGGAGAGAATGTTCCCACCCAGCAGGGTGAGTGCTGGCAAATGGGAACCAGAATGACCTGGGAGGCCCCTGGGGGCAGACTGGCATGGCTGAGGAGGGACCCCACAAACAGACAAGAGGAGGGAGGGAAGGAGGGGACTCCTGGTGGCTCTTGATGTGCCGGGAGATGGGTGGGAGTGGCGGCAGCAGAAGCAGAGAGGGTATTTGCTAGAAAAGCAAAGGGGCCAGTACCTGACAGAGAGAGAGAGACAGAGAGAGAGAGAGAGAGAGAGAGAGAAAGAGAGGGTTTGGGGAGGTTGGGGAGGAAGGGGAGACGTTCAGAGGGCCTGGGGCCAGACGACGGAGCTTGGCATGCTGAGAAGTGAGATTTCGATTTCTCTCACTGGAAGTCCCTGGAAAAATTAATAAGATTATCTACCAATGGCCTATAAAGGGTCAGGTGCTGACACACCATCTCCTGTCATATTCTGAGCCACCGTCCTGCCATCAACAGCTAGTATTACCTCTGTGAGGGATGAAGACACTGAGGGCCAGAGAGGGGAAGTGATTTTCTCAAGGTCCTACAGCTGGGAGGTAGTAGAAGCAGGAGTAGAGCCTCGACTCATGCTCTGGGATACCTTCCTGAAAGTAGGGAGGGTGGGTGCCGGGCTGAGAACTGGGGCCAGGTCTATCGTGGCTCTGGCCTTGCTATGGGACCCTGACTCAGAGCCTCCTGCTCCTTCCGTGGGAAGTGAAGGGGGAGGTGAGGGAGAAGGGGTGGGGAGCGTTGAGAGATGGGCCTGGAGAAGCAAGGCTGGTGGGGCTGGCTGTGACCTGAGCAGGCGCCAGAGGCTGGGTCAGCCTTGCTCTGGGGAGCGACGGTTGGGGTGAGATCCCAGCTCAGGAGCGTCCTGGGAGCCTCGGGGCCTGGCCTGGAGTTAATTAGCCCTGGGAAGGGGAGTGTGCAGGCGGTGACCCTCAGAGGCGGCTGGCGTCCTGCTGGCCCGACACTGGGCCAGCACCCACGACATCCGGCCCACTCCCTGCAGGCCCAAGAGAGGCTCCACGTGAGGGCCAGAGGTGGGAAGGGCCCAGCTCCAGCCTGGGAGTCAGGGGACCCAGCCTCCAGCCCTGGCTCTGTCCCCAGGCTCCGGGGACCTCAGACCCTGCTCACCTCTTGGCCAGTTTGCCACCCACCTATGCAAGCCGATGGTTGCAGCCATCCGCTCCTTCCGTGGGCCCCCTTCCAGGCCTGAGCGGGTGGGGAAAAGGCCAGGGAGATGGGAGGTCCCCTGGGGGGGGGCTGTCTGGGCTGAGGGAGGACGTGCAGAGTCATCCGACTTGCACTGGGAGGGGACTTTGAGGGACTGGCCTGTGCTTTGAGCTCTTTGGGCTGCTTGGGGTCACAGCAGGGGACGGGGTCAGAGAGGGGCAGAGCTCCTGGCCTTGCTCTATCTGCTTCCAGGGCTGACTCTCCCAGGAGATGCCCCGGAAGCAGGCTTCTACAGCTCAAGATCAGCCTGAGAATTCCCGACCTCGGCCAGTCCCAGTTCACAAAGAGGGGAAGGGACTTTCTGAAGTGGCACAGCCCAGAGGGGACAGAGGTGAGACAGAAGTGCCAACCTCCACTCCCTTGTCCCCTTAGCTCTAGCATGTTGGGCCCTTGAGAAAGTTCCTTCATCTATCCAGGTGGGCTCATGCGGGCACAGAAGTCACCCAGAAGTAGGGCCCACCTGGGCCACTGGGCACCCCAGACAGCCTCATTTATTCCTCACCCTTTGTCCTTTCTTCCTCAGACGTCCTAGCTGATGAGCTTCTCATTTTGTTTCCATGCAGAGAGCCAGAATCGGTAAGCGAGGGAGGTCTGCACGTGTCCTGAGGCTCCCCTGCAAATACAGGGCGAAAGTCGCTTAAAAACAAGTGATAACTGGGATGCCTGGGTGGCTCAGTGGTGGAGCGTCTGCCTTTGGCTCAGGGCGTGACCACGGGGTCCCGGGATCGAGTCCTGCATCTGGGTCCTTGCATGGAGCCTGCTTCTCCCTCTGTCTGTATCTCTGCCTCTCTCTGTGTCTCTCATGAATGAATAAATAAGATCCTACACACACACACACACACACACACACACACACACACACACACACACAACCAGAAAGCAAATCAAACCCTCCCTGACTATCAGGGGCGGCCTGGTAAGCTACCTGTGTCCTGTCCTAGCATTATGGCTCCCACCTGGAGGATGAGGAAACCCGCTCACAGAGGTAAGTAGACACCTGGCGTTGCCGGCTGGGACCAGAGCCCAGGCCTCGAGGCTCCGCGGTGCACGGTGCACGCCTGCCTGGCTGCAGAACGACTTCTCCCCGGCGCCCCACCTGCTGAGCCAGCAGCATCCCCAGCCGCCCCTTGGGGAGCCTGGACCCGGCGCCCAGAGCCCGGAGCTGCCCCATTTCAGAGACAAGGGCGACACCCGGCGGGCGCTTGTGAGCATGACATGCTGCCTCAAGTCCCCGGAGCAACCCCAAGAGGCGTGCGCACGCTCACTCCCACACTTCCGCCCTCAGTGCATGTTTGTTGAAGACCCGCTCTGTGCCAGGCACCGCCTGAGATGCTGAGAACCTGGAAGGAAGTGTCTAAATGTGAATTTTTCACTCAAAAAAATTCCAACATCAGAGAGAACTTTCCTTCGAGAAACTTCCAGCATGTAACATTGTTGCGTAACAATTGCTAAATATGAAAACCAAGTTGCAGATTTTTTTTCCTTTTAATCAGAGCAAATGAAATCCTACATGAAAATGTAACTTATAGGGGCGCCTGGGTGGCTCAGTGGTTGAGCGTCTGCCTTCAGCTCAGGGTGTGATCCCGGATTCCTGGGATGGAGCCCCAGGATTGAATCCTGCATCCGGCTCCCTGCAAGGAGCCTGCTTCTCCCTCTGCCTATGTCTCTGCCTCTCTCATGAATAAATAAAGAAAAGAAAAATGAAAAGAAAATGTAATTTGCAATAATAGCCAGCACTTATTAAGCATTTATTATACACCAGACACTGTGCTTTGTATGAACAAGCTCATTTATTTATTATTTGTTTTTTAAAGGTTTTATTTATTTATTCATGAGACACAGAGAGAAAGAGGCAGAGACACAGGCAGAGGGAGAAGCAGGCTCCATGCAGGAAGCCTGACGGTGGGACTCGATCCCGGGACTCCAGGATCACGCCCTGGGCTGAAGGCAGGCACCAAACCGCTGAGCCACCCAGGGATTCCCAAACAAGCTCATTTAATTCTCCCCACCATCCTTAGGAGGCAGGCACCATTATCAGGCTCCATTTTACAGATAGTAAATATATTATCATGTACATGGTAGTAATATCATTAGCTCCATTTGCAAACTGGTGATCAGAGAAGGTGAGTAACCTGGCCAGGGTCACACAACTCCAGAGATGCAGAATTAGGATTTGAACTCAGGCAGACTGGCTCTAGAAGCCTTCACCCTTCATCTCAATGTTTACTGCCTCTGTGTACAGCTGATAGAAATGAGGCTTCCCTGGCTGAAAGGGAGGGAGATGATTAGGAGCATGCTTGTTCAGCCCATCCTCCACCTCCTCTGGACACCCAAGGAGTCATCAACAGCTGTTGAGCTCTGTGTGGAAAGCAGTGCATACCTGATGTGGAGACACTGGTGGGTTTTAAGCGGAGAGGAGGGAACAATTAGATTTTTGTGTTGTGATTTTGGTCTTTCTCTGGAGTGGAGCAAAGGGCTCAGGACCGGAAGCTATGATCACAGTTGCTGGGCTGAACTGGGGCAGTAGCCACGGGAGTAGGGGGCAGGAGGGCAGAGAGGGAAAGGTCATCTGTCCTCATCATGGAATCATGCGGACACAAGCTTACCTTTGCTTTACTTGGTGAGAGGGGAGGAGAACATGTTTCTAGTTGGCTTCAAGAGCCAACCAATTCATTCACAACTATTCATAAAACACCTGCTATGTGTCAGACATTGTTCTAGAGGCTGGGGATATAGTAGGAAACAAGGATACAAGGTCTTGCCCTCCTAGAGCTTATACTATAGTAGGGGAAGTCCAACAACAATCTAAAAAGTAAGATAAATGAAGATGGATCAGATAAAGCAGGGCAATGTGCTCAGAGAGGCAGTATTTGTAGCAATTCAAAGTAGAGACTTTGGAGGCCAACCTGCTGAATTCTCATATTGCCACTTGACTATGCAGATCTGGAGACAGAGTGTTTCTAGCAGAGGGAGCAGCAGATGCAAAAGCCCTTAGATGGGAAGGTGCGTGGGATATTGGAGAAACAAAAGTGTGAGACTAAAGCATGGGAGGGGAGGAGGTCAGAGAGGTAGGCAAGCGTCAGATCACACACAGGTAATAAGCCTGGAGTTTGTCTGGGGTAACAGGATTCCATAGGGAAGTTTGAAGCAGGAGCAAGACAGGCTCTGATTTGCATTTTTAAACAACCACTCTGACGGTAGAGCAGAAAAGATTACAGGGTAGTAAGAGTGGAAGCAGGGGAGTCCAGTTAAGAAGGGATTATTTTCACCCAGGAGGGAGATGAATGGTGACTTGGAGTAGAGTGGGCATGGCAGAGATCAAAAGAAATGGAAGGGTTTGGATGTATCTGGAGATAGAATTGGCTGAGCTACTGATGGATTATAAATGACAGGTGCAGAGGAAAGGGGGGAATCAAAGGGGTGTTCCAGAGGTTGGACTATAGATGATTGGTGCCGTGATTTGCTGAGACAAGGAAGCAGAAGGAACAGGTGTGCAGCAAGAGAGCAAAGGGAACAAGAGCTCTATGGATGGTCATACACGAAGAGATGAGGCATAAACGCACAGATGCATGAATCTGGGAACGACTGAACGGATCTGGAATTAGAAATTTGAGTGTCATCTCATTAAGAAAAGACAAGCCATGGACTGGGAGAAGATACTTACAATTCTATGTCTGGACACATCATGAATTTTCAACAATATCACAATTAATACCACCAATGTCAATACCAGCCCATGATCAATGGAAATGTTAGTATGTTGCAGTCACCAATATCATCATCAATTACAATCAGCATCAGCACCATCATCACCATCACAACCATCAATGTCACCACCATCACCATCCTATCACCCCATCATCATCATCACTATTGTAATCATTGCTACCATGACCACCGTCATCAAAATTACCACCACTCTCAGTTTCACTATTAACACCACCAGCAACACAACCATCCTGACCAGTCCATCAACATTACTATGACTATCACTATAATCACCTCTGTCTCCAACGTCCCCACCTGTACCACTATGGCTATCACCATCACCTTGTCACATGACCATCACCAGCAGTAGCAGCAGCATATCACCATTACCATTCTTGCCATCATCACCATCATCACCATCATGATCTCCATTACGTCACACCATATCACCACCATCTTCCTCCTCATCACGATAGCCAGTGCCATCACTGTCAGCATCGTTACACCATCACCACCAACCCCTCCATCCCCTCCATCCCCACCATCCCCACCATCCCCACCATCCCCACCATCCCCACCATCAACTCCTCCACCTCCACCATCACCCCTCCCATCACCACCACTGTATCTGCTACCATTTCCATCACTGTCATCCTCATCATTATTAACTCTTGAATTTCATCCTTCCAGTAAAGCCAAAAGCGCTTCACCTGTGATCTCACTCATCTGCACTAATCCTTGGTGATGCCGAGCTCACACTTTCTACTTTGCAGATGGGGCTGAGGGGAGATTCCAGCAGGGGTAGGACCTTGTTCAGGACCCAGCCATGGAACAAGAGACAGGTTTTGCTTCTGGCAATGAGGATTTGTGTCAGGGGTCCTAGAATTTGAAGATGAGTTTGGGGAAAAATCATCCTCAAAATCCATAGACATTGAACCAATCTTTCTAAGACAAACTTCAAAGGTACAGATTATCTACTGCTAGCAGGACTTCAAAATCCAGTGGTGTCAACAAGATGGAAATTTATCTCTGTCTTGGGCCAGGCTGGCATGGCTGCTCGAGGCTGGGGGAGACCCAAACTTTCTGTCACATTTCTCCATCATCTTCAACATGCAACTTTCGTTCACTGCCCAAGAAAGCTTCCCCAGTTCTCATTGCTATGTCACATTCCAGGCAGTGGAAGTAGAGGACCAGAAGGCACTCCCGTCTCCTGTGGATACGACCTGGAGGTCGCACACATCACTTCTCTGCACACCCACTGGCCAGAGAGAGGGGTCTCCCTCCATCCAGAACATAATTTGGATTCTATTAATACTAGTTACTATCTTAATAAAATCTGCTGCTTATCCAGTAACTACTGAATGTTAGATTCCATGCCAAGAACATCACACACACCATTTCTAATCTCATACAATAGATTCTACTATTCTTTTTATTACCTTCATTTTGCATGTGAGAAAAAGATGCTGTTCAGAAAGCCTAGGACCATAGTCTCTAACATACCTCCCAGACTCTTCTCTAGGGCAGAGAGCCGGCTGACAATCAGACATCAGCAGCCTTGTCTGTTCACTCATCCATCAAATCAAGGTTAAAAGGATCCTCAAGTCAGAAAGCCTGGATTCAAATGCTAATTTGATGACAATAGTGATGATGATAAAAGTGACAGGGTGGTTGTGGTGGTTAGGAGGGTGGTGGTACTGGATTGTCTTGTTCCTCAGCCCCCTCAACCTTTGGCTGCTATCTTGAGTTCTAAGATGGCTGCTGCCTCTCCAGCCATCACATCTGTATTCTAGCCAGGGGGAAGGCAGCAGGCAGGGGCAGGAGGAGGAGGAAAAGGTGCTCTTCTGGCCTTTTAAGGGCACAACCTGGACATTTTTGAAATAGAACACAGATCACATTCTTTTAAATATAGCAATTATGGATAAAGTTCATTACATGGCTATCTCCCTATACATAAAGACCTGCAAGCAAATTCCTCTCAGATCCAGGAAAACAGTATTTAAAGTTTGTTTTGTTTTGCTTTGTTTGTTTTTAGATTCCAACGTATAAGAGCGATCATATAATATTTGTCTTTGTCTGACTTCTTTTACTTAGCAAAATGTACTCAAGGTCCATCGATATTGTCAGCAGTGAAATGACAAGTTTTAATTCATTTTTATGACTGAATACTATACCATTGTGTATATGCACCACATCTTCATCCTTTCATCCATCGGTGGACACTTAGGTTGTTCCCATGTCTTGGCTATTGCAAATAATGTTGTGATAAACATGGGGGTTCACATATCTTTTTGAGTTAGTGTTTTCATTTTCCTCTGATAAATACCCAGAAGTGGAATTTCTAGATCATATGGTAGTTCTGTTTTTAATTTTGAGCCACCTCCACACTGTTCCATATTTTCCTCCACACTGCACCAGTTTACATTCCCACCAACAGTGCACCAGGGTTCCCTTTGCTCCACATCTTTGCCAGCACCTTGTTACCTCTTCTCTTTTTGATGATAGCCATTCTGACGAGTGTGAAGTGGAATTTCATTGTAGTTTTGATTTGTATTTCCCTGGTGCTGAGTGGTGCTGAGCATCTTTTCGCGTACCTATTGGCCATCTGTATGTCTTCTTTGGAAAAATGTCTATTCAGATCTGCTCATTTTTAAATTGGATTGTTAAATTATAAGAATATATTATGAGCAACCAAATGCCAACAAGTTAGGCAATCTGGAAGAAATAGATGAATTCCTCGAAATGTATAAACTACCAAAACTGAAACAGGAAGAAATAGAAAACCTGAACTTACCCCTTAACCAGCAAGGAAATTGAAGCAGTATCAAAAATCTCCCAACAAACAAGAGTCCGGGACTGGTTGCTTCCTAAGGAGAATTCTACCAAACATTTAAAGAATTAATACCTATCTTCTGAAGCTGTTTTAGAAAATAGAAATGGAAGAAAAACTTCTAAACTCTTCCTATGAAGCCAGCATTACGTTGATCCCAAAACCAAAGACCTCACCAAAAAGGCAAATTATAGACCAATGCCCCTGATGAACATGGATGCAAAAATTCTCACCAAGATACTAGCCAATAGGACCCAACAGTACATTAAAAGGATTATTCACCACCACTAAGTGGTATTTATTCCTGGGATGCAAGGGTGGTTCAACATCCACAAATCAATCAATGTGATACATTCATTAATAAAAGAAAGGCTAAGAATATATGATCCTCTCAATAGATATAGAAAAAGCATTTGACAAAGTACAACATCCTTTCTTGACTGAAACTCTTCGAGAATAGAGGGAACATACCTCAATATCATAAAAACCATCTATGAAAAGCCCACAGTGAATATCATTCTCAATGGGGAAAAACTGAGAGCCACTATCACCACTGTTGTTCAACATAGTACTAGAAGTCCTAGCCCCAGCAATCAGACAACAACAGCAACAACAACAATAAAATAAAAGACATCTAAATTGGCAAATAAGAAGCCAAACTCTCACTCTTCTCACATGATGTGATACTCTATGTGGAAAATCCAAAAGACTCCACCCTCAAAATTGCTAGAACTCGTAGAGGAATTCAGCAATGTGGCAGGATATAAAATCAGTGCACAGAAATCAGTTGCATTTCTACATGCTAACAATGAGACAGAAGAAAGAGAAATTAAGGAATCAATCCCATTTACAATTGCATCAAAAACCCACAAGTTACCTAGGAATAAACCTAACCAAAGAGCAAAGGCTCTGTACTCTGTAAACTATAGAAGGATTCATGAAAGAAATTGAGGAAGACACAGAAATGGAAAAATGTTCTATGCCCATGGATTGGAAGAACAAATATTCTTAAAATGTCTACGTTACCTAGGGAAATCCATACATTCAATGCAATCACTATCAAACTAACATCAACTTTTTTCACAGAGCTGAAATAAATAATCCTAAAATTTGTATAGAGCCAGAAAAGACCCTGAACAGCCAAGAAACCAAGAAAATCAAAGCTAGTGGCATCACAATTTGGGACTTCAAGCTCTATTACAAAGCCGCAATCATCAAAACTGTATGATACTGGCACAAAAACAGACACATACACCATTAGAATAGAATAGACAACTCAGAAATGGGCCCTCAACTACTCTTGACAAAGCAGGAAAGAATATCTGATGGCAAAAGGACAGTCTCTTCAACAAATGGCATTAGGAAAACTGAACAGCCACATGCAGAAGAAGGAAACTGGACCATTTTTACACCATACACAAAAATAGATTCAAAATGGATGAAAGACCTGAGACCTGAGTGTGAGACCGGAATCCATCCAAATCCTAGAGAAGGACACAGGCAGCAACCTCCGTGACCTCAGCCACAGCAACTTCTTGCTAGACGTATCTCCAAAGGCAAGGGAAACAAAGGCAAAAGTGAATTATTGGGACTTCATCAAGATAAAAAGCTTTTGCACAACAAAGGAAACAGTTGACAACACCAAAAGACAACTGACAGAATGGGAGAAAATATGGATGAATGTCTTATCAGATAAAGGGCTGGTATCCAAAATCTTTGAAGAACTTATCAGACTCAACACCCAAAGAACAAGTAATCCAACCAAGACATGGGCAGAAGATTCGAACAGACATTTCTCCAGAGAAGACATACAAATGGCCAACGGACACATGAGAAAATGCTCAACATCACTCAGCATCAGGGAAATAGAAATCAAAACCACAATGAGATACCACCTCACACCAGTCAGAATGGCTAAAATTAACAAGTCAGGAAATGACAGATGTTGGAGAGGATGTGGAGAAAGAGGTACACTCATATACTGTTGGTGGAAATGCAAACTGATGCAGCTGCTGCAGAAAACAGTATGGAGGTTCCTCAAAAAGCTAAAAATGGAGCTAACCTATGACCCAGCAATTGCACTACTAGGGATTTATCCCAAAGATACAAGTGTAGTGATCCAAAGGGGCACCTGCACCCCAATGTTTACAGCAGCAATGTCCACAATAGCCTGATTGTGGAAAGAACCGAGATGTCCCTTGATGGATGAACAGATAAAGAAGTTATGGTCTATATATACAACAGAATATTACTCAGCCATCAGAAAGGATGAATATTTACCATTTACAGAGACGAGGGTGGAACCGGAGGGTATTATGCAAAGTGAAATAAGTCAATCGTATGATTTCACTCATATGTAGAATTTAAGAAACAAAACAGAGGATCATAGTGGGAGGGAGGGAAATATAAAACAAGACGAAATGAGAGAGTGAGACAAACTATGAGAGACTCTGAATCATAGGAAACAAACAGGGTTGCTGGAGGGGAGGGGGTTAGGGGGATGGGATTATGTCCATCCCAGGGTGATGGACATTAAGGAGGGCACATTTTATAATGAGCACTGGGGTTATATAGGATTGATGAATCCCTGACCTCTACTCGAAACTAATAATCAACTTTATGTTAATTAAGTGAATTTAAGTTTAAAAACAGGAGCAAAAGAAAAATAAATTGGATTGCTAATACTTTTTTTGCTACTGAGTTGCACGAATTCTCTATATATTTTGAGTATTAGTCCTTTACCAGATATGTGATTTGCAATTATTTTCTCCCATTCATCAGATTGCCTTATTTTGTTGACTGGTCTCTTTTGCTGTGCAGAAGCTTATTCTTTAGTTTGATGTGGTCTCATTTATTTTTGCTTTTGTTGCCTTTGCTTTTGGTGTCAGATTAAAAAAATCATCGCTAAGACTAATGTCAAGGAGCACACCACTTATGCTTTCTCCTAAGAGTTTTCTGGTTTCACGTCTTACTTTCAAGCCTTCAATCTATTTTAAGTTGACTTTTGTGTATGGTGTAAGACAGATTCTTTCTTTTGCATATGGCTGTCCAATTTTCCCAGGACCATTGATTGAAGAGACTGATCCTCCCCCACTGTATATTCTTGGCTCCTTTGTTATAAATTAATTGGCCATACACACATGGGTTTAATCCTGGGCTCTCTATTCTCTTCCATCCATCTATGTGATCTGCAGTTTTCCTTTCCTGTAATGTCTTTGTCTGGTTTTGGTATTAGGGGAATGCTGGCCTCATAGAATGAGTTAGGAGGTATTCCTTCTGCTTCAGTTTTCTTTTACTCTTATTTATGGCAAAATTTAGGACACACGGCTATGAATATGAAACTGTATATGTTCATTATAAGGACAATGTTAAAAACAAGTGCCTGTCTACCCAAGCCAGGAATTGTGACCTTGGGATAATGACTAAACCTCTCTCTTCACTTTCCTCTGGTGTCACCCACCATGAATCACAATAAACACATCTCACCTATAAGCCTGTTTCAAGTATCAAATAAATTACATGTTAAAGGCTTGGCACACTGCCCAGGATAAGGGAAGTACTCAAAATAATCATTATCACTAGGACCTGGTCTATAATTTTATGCAGAGATGTATGTAGAGTGTAAAAATCTAACCTATGCCTGAAGTGTTAGATAGTAAATTTTGTCTAGTGAGGTACTACATTCTTTTTGCTCTAAATGAGAAAAAATAATGCATTCCTTACCCATCCAAAATTCCTCACCAACTCCCCAAATGAGATGTGAACATACGTGATAATCTACTAAGGGTTTCTGTATAACCTAAAGCAGCTAAAACACCAATTGCCTAATTGTTCAACCCCTCACGGATCCATTAGCTGGTCTGTTTGTCCACAGGGCACATGCGGTGCCAACCTGATGCCCAGGGGTTCTTCGGTAGATGAAAATTGTGTGTCCACCACCCAAATGATTTCTCAAGCTTTTTCAGAAACACCATGTCATACTCAGGAAATGTGGTAATGCATTCCAGAACCAACCACACGTTTATAATCGTCTTTATGTTCTTAATATATGAAAAAATAGTATATGCATTAGGTGGAGGCAAGTGTGTGGCCAAAGGAATGGTTTCATCCTTTTGTTTCCTTCACTACCAGACTTTCTTATAAGTAGATTAGATTTTCTAGGTCTCTTGGCTCCCTCGGTCTCTTCACAGGCTTTTCCTTCCACGAATAAGACATTTATACTTAATAATGTGGGGATGATGATCATGGTGGCTCATGGCTACTTAGATGGTGTAGACACTGGCTGTGGTGTCCATGAAGAACTGCAGAGATGCAATTGGGACTCACACCAGTCTTCTCACTGGATCCATCCATAGCATAAATGTCCTTATGCCACTGTCCTGCAGACTCACAGAGCAGGCTATTTGCTCATTAGAGAATAAATTTGGGGTAAACATTTTTTCAAGGCAGTGTGTGTGTGTGTGTGTGTGTGTGTGTGTGTGTGTTGCACTCTCTTCAGAAGAATTCTTTTTTAAAAAAAAGATTTTATTTATTTATTCATGATAGATACAGAGAGAGATAGAGGCAGAGACATAGGCAGAGGGTGAAGCAGGCTCCATGCAGGGAGCCCAATGAGGGACTCGATCCCGGGTCTCCAGGATCACACTCTGGGCTGAAGGCAGGTGCTAAACCACTGAACCACCCAGGTGTCGCTCTTCAGAATTCTTATTCTGTTATCTACAAAACAGCGTAGAGCAGGGTCACCAGGGGAAGAGGGTGGTGGGCCCAAAGCCCCTCCCCACTGAGCCACCAGAGTGGACTCCAGGCACATCCGCAATGACATAAAGGTGATCATCACCATAAAGCTCCCTCTGGAAAGCAATGAACCAGGTTTTTTCTATATTTCCAACATTGCAGTGGTTAAAGCACAGTCAGTTTTGGGGATCACCTGCAGGAGGTGATACGGAGCTCTGCTGTGTGACTTGCTTTAACCAGAGGAATGTGGGCAGAAGGGACACATGCTACATCTGAGCAGAAGTTCTGGGAGCCATCCTGGGGCTTGGCCATGGCTCTGTTTCCCTCTTCCATGAAAAGAGCATATCCCAAATAGGGGCTGATTTTTTTCATCTTGAACCTAGGAATGACAAAGACACAAGGAGCAGGGACCACCTGACCCACAGAAGTCTTCAGCAGTCACTCACATACGTGAGAAACAAACCTTTGCTATTATAAGTCAATGAGGTGTTCAGGGTTCTTTGTTACTAGAGCATAACCTCACAAAAGCTGACTAATACAGGGTTAAGAGAGGAGGGGGACACTAGAGAAGATAGATGACCTTTGAAGTTCCTCCTAGGCCCTCATTCTAGACTCCTTGGTTCATTCTCCGTCAATGGGATGTGGGTCCTGAAAAAGAAGGCACTTTAAGGGAGGTGCTTTGGCATATTTATCAAGTTTTGAGTCAGGCAGTCCCTGGCCAGCTTTGCTGCTTGCCAGCCGTGGGATCTTACTCAAATTAATTTAAACACTCAGAGCCTTAGCTTTCTTCTCTACAAAATGGAGGTGACCATGTTCCCACCTCAGAGGGGCAGTGTGTGGATGAGATGAGGCAATGAATGCCTTCCATCAGCTGGAGCTGTGGGGGGCTACTCTCCTAGCTGTCCTGTGTCTTTGGAATAGTCTTTCTACATTTGAGAAAATTCTCACCCAACAAGCTCTACCTCCCAAGGTGGGCATGGAACACCCCCATCACCACCAGCCTCCATGCAGCCAGCTCCTCCTTACGGATGCCCCCATGCAAGGCTCAGCTTTGGAGGGAACAGGCCCTGCCAGTGTCTCCCATGCTTTACTGGTGTGACTGGGGTAACCTCCTGGTGGAGGGGTGCTTCCCCCGGGGTGGCAAAGTTGACTTCCTAGAGCCCTGGGGGGCATCGGATAGAGCATGACAACAGTGACATTTGTCTTATGAGGCCAGCAACCATCAGCTCTTAAACCCCACACCCCATTTCCTTTTGTGGGACAAGTGAGGCGTCTGCAGCTGGATCTACTGAGGAGACCCAATTTCATGTCTACCCTAGCCTGGCCCTCATGCCAGGGCCCCACTCTGCTCCTGGGGGCCTGCCTGCATGGAAGCCAGGAGCAGGTGGGAAGCAGGTGGGGACACCCCCCCCAACCCCCTGCCCCCCAACCTTTCCTCTCCTGGTCTCTTCTGCTTCTCTGGATTGGCCGCACTGAGTGGTGTGGACACCAGAGGGCAATAGATGCTCATTTTGGAGGGAAGGGTGCGGAGAGGTTTTGTTTGTTTTTGTTGACACTTCTGTTGGTGACAGAAATGACTTGGGGACAACTAGCAAGTCCATGGTACAGAGCTAGGGTAGCCAATGTTGTGTGCACCTTGCAGGTGAGGACACAGACCCAGAGATGTGAAGGGGAGTGCCTCGGGTCTCAGGGTTCAGGAGTTAGCAGAGCAGGACTGGAGCCTAAACCATCTCTCAAGGGGGGGCGGGGTGCTGTGCTAACCCTGAGGCTTTCATCGGGAGGTGGTGGAGAGAAGGGGAAAACAGAATGGGGTGTCCTGGTATCCCTCCAAGGTCTCTGCACTGCTGCTGCTACTCAGAAAGCTCTTCGTGTGAACACCAGTCCAACCAGTATCTGTCCAGCCCAGGAATCCAAACCCAGCTGCCGACGGAGGGCAGGCAGCTCACAGAAAGAAGAGAAGCACCTTGGGTGGGCAATGGGGAGTGGCGGGGACTGCGGTCCGCTTGAAGGTATATAGAATAAGTGAAAGGGGAAGCCACACTCAGGCCCCACCAGCTGTTGCCCTGTCAGAAAGGTGTGTGGATTTTCCTATTTTCCAACAGAAGCCACAAATCTAAATGTTATGTGAAATTTCCCAATGTTGAAATGCTGGTGACAAATTCAAAGCTTTTTCAACTCATTGCTCTGAGCCTCACTGTTCTCAACTGTACGATGGGGAGTATGTGTACCCCACTGGCTTCTTGGGCCTCAGGAGTGTTCTCTTTGACCTCAGCCTGATTCAGAGAGGGATCCCACTCTGGTTTTGTGCAACTCTACTCATTGGCAGGTGTAAAATGGCAGTTCCCATCCCTGTGCCCTTTTCTGCAGCATCTCCCTGTCCTCCTTAGGGACTTTTAAGAATCTGGAGACACTGAAGGAGGGTTGCCCTGAGGAGCATTCTCTCTTTTCTATCCCCAGCAACTCTTACTTGGGCATGAGTGGGTATGGAGGCCACTGTAGATGGACTACAATGTGAGCTACTGGCGTTTAAGGAAAAAAATAGGTTTAGAATTCTTTATTTTTATTTTTGTATGTAGTTAATATGTTAAATAATTTTTTAAAGATTTTCTCCTTTTTTCTTTTTTTCAAGATTTTATCTATTTATTCACGAGAGACACATAGAGAGACAGAGACATAAAGGGAGAAGCAGGCTTCCTCTGGGGAGCCCAATGCAGGACTCGATCCCAGGACCCCGGGATCACGACCTGAGCCGAAGGCAGATGCTCAACCATTGAGCCACCCAGGTGCCCCTTATTTATTTATTTATTTATTTATTTATTTATTTATTTATTTATTTGAGAGAGAAAGAGAGAGAGAGAGAGAGAGAATGAGCAGGGTGAGGGGCAGGGGGAGAGAGAGAAGCAGGCTTCCTGCTGAGCAGGGAGCCTATTGTGGGACTCAATCCCAGGCCCCTAGGATCATGCCCTGAGCTGAAGGCAGACGCTTAACCTGCTGAGCCACCCAGGTGCCCCTATTTTACATAATTTTTGTCTCATGTTTTTAAACTTTGTTTCTGTGTGTGGTTCAAAATACATAAAATGGCCAGTAAAATAGTATACATTTCAATAATAAATAAATAATCTAACATATGTTAGGGTGTGAGCCCATGACTGTTTGGGGGTGCCCAACCCCTGCCACAGGGTTGAGCTGATGCCTGAAAAGGGAAACAAAACAAAACAAAACCAGGCATCCAGGGAATTGTGGATGCGGACACATCACTGAATCATCTCAAACAGTTTTAAAAAACCAAAGCTTTATAATATGTGAAGTGCTTCACAAATGCTAGTCATCAAATAAGTCAAATATAGTCAAAGCCATTTTTTTAGTGGCTATATTTTTCTAATGGCCCATGGTAAGAGCTTACCTGAAAAATGAAGGCTGCCATGACTGTTGTCCTCTTGCCATTGGCATTGTAAGCCTGCAGCGTGCTCCCCTTCACACGCCAGCCTCCCCACCATGCCAAAAGCCCCCCCGAGGCCAGGACTGGGTGGCATTAACCCTCAGACCTCGAGCTGTAGCAGGGGGCTGGTGGGAGAGGGGATCGGAACAGGGGTCTAAATGCTTTTCACAAAATGACTGAGACGAGCTGTGGGTCAGGCTCTCAGGTGGGAAGCCTGGCCCTCCCCCAGCTACAAACCAGCTCTAAGGAGCTTAGAGTTAAATTTAGAGTTAAATTTGAGCTTAGAGCTCAGATCCTCCCAGAGGAGTCCTTTGGAGAAGCCAGTAAAGGTCAGTGGCCCTGCTGAGTGCAGTCAAACGCACTCCGGTTTGAGAAACTACTATTAACTACTCTCTGAGTGAGGACAGAGTTTGGGGCAAGACTTGTGCCAGGAAAGGACTATACAGCCCAGCAGTCCGGGGACCAGCATCCTTTCTGCTTCTTAGGCTGGAAGCTGGGTCTCTTCAACTCACTGTGAGTCTTCAGGGATAGACTGCACACAGGCTCAGGGTTGGGTGCTCCGAATCTGGGTACCTGGGTCCTGCCCAATCTGAGCTTCTCCCCTGGGGCTCAGTTTCTGCAACAGCAAACTGGGGTGGTGACAAACTGTCACTTCTCTTTCCTCCATCGCTGACTAGTTGTATGTCCTTGGGCAAGTTACTTGCCTTCTCAGGGTCTCTATTTCCACATCTTAGAAACAGGCATCATAAGAGATAGCCTATAGCTCACAGAAGTCATTGTTAAGAGGATCAAATGAATGGGATTTAAATGTACCATTTTAAAGAGACAGTCTAGATGAAGAGGAAAGGGGTCTTACCTCTAACCTCTATTCTGAGGACTCTCCGAGGAAGGAAGATCCTACATAACCCAAGCACACAAGACTCATTGTCCCTCGGACTTCTGAGTCATCTGTGTGCAAGGAGTTATGCAAGAGACATTATACACCTTTCTCTTTAAATCGGCTTCATTCAGACATTCAGTTCCCACCAGAGGAAACTCTCCCCTTATTCTGAGGACCCACTTGGTGCAGATTGTATTTTCCAAAGAAGGCTGTGACAGTATTTTCTCTTCTGTAGTCTCTTCTAGAACTTTGCCACCCCCTCATCAAGAGAAGGAGATTATGTCTCCTCTCCTGTCTCTCCTCCTTGAGGCTGGGCCTTTGTGAATGCCCCCACTAATAAAATATAGAGGAAGTGAGGCTACATGGCTTCGGATGCTAGGTCAGAAAATCCCATGTGCTCCTACCTTGTTCTCTGTTTGCTCTTGAAACCCAGCTGCCTGGGGACACCTGGGTGGCTCAGTGGTTGAGCATCTGTCTTTGGCTCAGGTTATGACCCCAGGGTCCTGGGATGGAGGCCCGCATCGGGCTCCCTGCAGGGAGCCTGTTTCTCCCTCTGCCCATGTCTGTGCCTCTCTCTGTGTGTCCCTCATGAATAAATAAATAAATAAAATATTAAAAAAAATAAAAAGAAGAAGAAAGAAACCCAGCTATCTTGCAGTGAGGAAGCCACAGCAGCCTGCAGAGAGGCCTCATGGAGAGGAACTGAGGTTTTGGTCCACAGTTCTAGCTGAGTTCCCAGCTAGCATCTAGCACCAACTTGCTAGCCTTGTGAGAGCCCCAATCTGTAAAGGATCCTCCACCTCCAAATGAACCAGCTGACATTTCGTAGAACAGAGATAAGCCTTCCCCAGTGAACCTGCCCCAAATTGCAGATCTATGAGCCATATAAATGATTGGGTGGTTTGTTACAGAGCAATAGGAAACAGACACACCACTCTTCCCTCCTTCCCTCCTCCCAGAGTTGTGTAAAAGTCTTAGAGCCTTACCTAGGCCTGGGTACCTGGGTACCAACAAGACTCTGATACCAACTTTCTTGACCACAAGGACCTTCAGGTCTTCTGCTTTGCAGCTCCTGTGCCACCTTTGGGATGGGGGAATCATCTCAGAGGCTGGGACCTGCAAAGCCATACTCCTTTTTTTTTTTTTTTTTTTTGAGACAGAGCACAAGCAGGGGAGGAAGGGAGGGCAGAGGGAGAGAAAGAATATCAAACAGACTCCATGCTCAGCATGGAGCCCATTGCGGGGCTTGATCTCATGACCACAAGATCATGATCTGAGCCAAAATTAAGAGTTAGACACCTAACTGACTGAGCCACCCAGGTGCCCCGAGCCTTTTAAGGTCTTGCCATATCACCATCTCCCCTACCTCCAAGTTGGCCATTTGATAACTTCTCTCAAGTCTTTCTAGGGTAGTTCTTCTTGCTCCTTTTCCCACCTCCCAAACTCTTGGCTTCACTTCTGGAATGGACCAAGGAATTCTCCAAAAGGAGGAAGTTGTCTCTCGCTAGAAGCAAATGGCCAAGGCAAATCATGACAAAGCCTGTCTGCTGCTGGGAGACCAAGCTAATTTGATATCTTAGTAAATAATTCAGACACCCCTCTCCTCAATGACTTAAACTTCCAGTATGTACCAGGCAGTGTGCTAGGTGTTGGGGAGACAGGGACAAGCAGCAGGGCCATTCATAGGCCCAGGCAAGAGCGCCACCTGTGTCCACTCAGAACTTACACCCCATTGCCTTCCACAGTTGTGCTTCAGATATCCAAAACCCTACACATGTATGCCTAAGTGGTTCCAATATGCAACTCCTTCAGATCCATCCTTCTGAGAGGACAGAAGCACCCATAGAGGGGTGACTGGGTGGTAGCTGTGGGTAAGAAGTGTGGACAGAGCTTGGGCACGTGGGCTGAGGTCCTAAGTCCTAGGCCACTTGTATGCACAGGACAGACATGGGGCTGGGAAAAGAATCTGAGTGGATGGGCTGAGAGTGGAGGGGTCAGGGCTAACTCACCCCACACTGCCTCGTTCCTGCACAGAATTCTAAGGAGTCTGAGAATTCTAAATTTGAGCATGGCCCTCTTGGTCATTTTAGATGAGATCGGGCGCGTTCAGGGTGGTATGGCCGTAGACCCCTCTTGGTCATTTTAAAGAATATTTCTCAAGGTAGGAGGATAAACATTTTATTTTATAGTCTAGTAAATGTTGAAATGTAAGGTATGTGGGGCCCAGTCTTATATTAACATGTTAGGGGAGTTCTGTGGAACAGGACCATTAGACCCTGAGCTCCTCTAGAGATAGTGGCAGCTGTGGCACCATGGAGGAACTGCAGAGGGTGGTAGGAGAGTATGGCAGAGATTCTAAAATCTGCCTGCGGATGGCCCCTCCGTGTTGCCACAGCTGCCACTATCTCTAATGTGGAGTGACAGACCAGAAGGGGTAGCAGATGGGACTCTTGTGAGTGAAAGTCTGCCTGGAGGGGAAGGGAGGGACTGATGTGATCCAGCTGTTTTGCCAAGTGCCAATCACCATCATATACCCTCAGCTTGAGGGGAGGGACATGAGATAGGGTAGAAGAGGAGGGTATTCTATGCCCATTTTGCATGGGTTGACTAGGAACCCAATCCAAGAGTAGCACACTGGTCCTGAAAGTGGTCCCTGGACCAGCATCATTCAGGAGCTTGCTAAGCTCTGGCGCCTTGCCGGAAAGATGGTGTCCCTCTATGGGAAGGACAACAGTGTGGACACTGCTAGGCTTAAAGATCCCCCAGACTCACTCCCCTAACTTGGTGTGAAGATTCTATAAGGAAGACTTTTTACTGGAAAGAGAATGTGTATTGAGCATGCACAGTGTGCAAGAGTGGGCAAACATTTCATGAACACTACCATGTTTAATCCTCAACAGCCACTGTCATGACGGATATTCTTATTCCCCAAGTACAGGCTTCTCCCAGAGAAGTTCAGTACCTTGCCTTGGGTCACCAGGCTCCCAGGATGCTACCCAGTTTTCGTGATTCTCAGACCACTCTAACTTCTTCACCATTATGCCCAACAGTGGTTCTCAAACTTGCTTGTGATTTGGAATCACCTAGAGGCCTTGTTAAAAACAAATTGCTAGGCTCTTACCCCAGAGTTTCCCACTCAGTCCGTCTAGAATGGGGTTCCAAAACACATAGTCCTAACAAGTTCCCAGATGCTGCTGCTGCTGCTGTAGATCCAAGGACCATGCTTTGGGAACCACCATGCTGGGCTGGGATCCAGCTCCCCACCCTACTCCACCCAGGCAAAATGGGCATAATCATACCCTCCCCACAATGGCGTCCTTTGTGAGATGCCAATGAGATAATGGGAGTTAAAGAGCTTTGTCAGCTGCAAGGTGAATGGTCCTGGTCTTAAGGAGGAAAACTGCCTGAGGCTGGTTCCTGCCTGGGGTCTGGGAGTGCAGAGGGCTGGGATGCAGGTCCTGGCACCACAGCCCAGCCCTCTGGAGATCTTTGCAGCCCATCTTAATTCTGACTCACTTCTTAAGAGAGAAAACCAGCTTCTGGGGCTCAGGCCAGCAGCTCCTCCTGCTACCTGCCTCATCAACCCACGCGTCCTTTCCCACCTTGGGCAGCCTGCTGAGTACAGCCCCAACAGCTGGCTGGCCAGGGCCACTTCTCCAGGGGCCAGTCCAGGCAGGCGGGGGCAGCGAGGAGCTTGTGATTCTGGACTTGGGGCCGGATCCTGCTCCCCGCTAGCCTGGGACTCAAGAGGCCATGACTCCCCTTCTCTGAGTCTCAGGTAGTTCATCCAAAAAATGGGCGCAACAGGAGTCCCATGGCTTGAGTCGTGCGAATTTAGGGGCCAGTCCTTTTAACACGGCTTGGCATAGAGCCCGGCCGCTGGCGAGGGCCCAGTCAGTGGTAGTTGTTAGTATTTTCGAAAACCGCCTGGGCCCAGGCCGCCTGCTGATAAAGGCCGGGAGTTGGAACGCAAACCGCTCCCACGCCGCCCGGGTCGCACCCGGATACACCCGCCCAGGAATGCCAGCTTGGGGGCCGGAGGCCGCCGCCCCGGGTGGGGGTTGGCAGGGCAGAGCAGGATTAGGGAGGCGCTGGGGCGGAGAAGGGCGCGCCTGGGGCGGGCGCGGGAGGCCGGGGGAGAGCGCGACCCCGGCGGGGCGGCGGGAGGGGGCGCTGGGGCGGACGAGGAGGGCCCCGAAGGGGCGGGACTGTGAGTGGGGCTCCCCTCGCAGCCGGGGCTGGAGCGCGGCCCGGGCGGGCGGGGAGCCAGGCTGCAGCCCCGCAGGGCCGTGGGGGGGGGGGGGGGGGACGAGAGGGGCGCGGAGAACGGAGCCCAGGAGGCGGGCGGGGGCGGGGCCGGGGCGGGGCCTGCGGGGGGGCGGGGCCGGGGCGGGGCCTGCGGGGGGCGGGGCCGGGCCGGGCGGGGGGCGGGGCCGGCGAGCCTCTCCGAGGGAGGCCTGGTGGGCGGGGCCAGGTCGGGCCCCCGGCCGGGCTCTCCCGCGGGCGGGGGCGGGGCCGAGGCGGGGCGTGTCCTCCGGGGGGCGGGGCCTGGCCCGGCCGCTGCGATCCCCGACGGCCGCCAGTGGGACCCGCGAGCACAGTCGGACGCGGACGGGGCGAGCGGGCGCGGCGGGCCTGCGGCGCCGAGCACACAGCGCAGCCAGCAGGTGAGCGGCAGGGGGGAGGCCGGCCGGACGGACTGCAGCGAAGCCAGTTTTCGTCACCCCTGCCGGGCACGGCTCGGGCAGCTCTCTCGGAGCAAGTGACAGGGCCACGGAGCAGCTGGTGGGTGAACAGGAGCCTAAGGCCCCGAGTTCTGATCTCCCAGTTCGGCTCCGTCGTCCACCAGCTGGGCGGCCCCGGGCCCGGCCCTCCCCGCCCTGCTCTGGACTTCTCGGGTTCCATAAACCCGGAGGCTGAGCCTGGTGAACTACGTGCTCTGGTGCCCTTTCCCACAAAAACCCCGGAAGGCGAGGGCTGGCAGGTGAGAGCCACAGGTATTCACACGCGCTGCCTAGCTCTCCCTGCCGAGTGGCACTGAGCCAAGTGAACTCTCCTGGATCGGTAAGCGGAGTACTTTAAAGCTCACACCAGTTCCTCGGTTGGGGCTTGAACCCACAAACCCTGGGGAAGCGGCCTAAAGCAGGGAAATGTCAGTCTCCCCTTCCTCCCAATGCTGAGATCCCCCTAAGACTAAAGACTCCCAGCCTCAGCGGGGCTTTTGTCCCCTTCCTGGGGCATTTCCAGGTGAGCTGGCCTGGGAGGCCCTGGTTGGAAACCAGGGGACAACTTCTTATGGGAGGTGGGTTGGGTTTTGGGGAAAGCAGGGAAAACCCCACCAAACTCTGGGCCCAGAGTCAAGCCCAGGGCCCAGGGCTCTTGCTGCATGCTCGGGGTTAGTTCATTGGGCTGGAGGTTTCTGTTCCTGGTGGTAATGGGTGCCCTGTGCCAGGGCCATAGTAAGCTGGGCAGCCTAGTTCCGCAGGCAAGATCTTAGGCTCTGGTACCAGACCGAGTAGGATTCCACTCCCTCCAAGCTTCAGTTTCCTCATCTGTAAAAAGGGAGTCCTGATAGTACCCAAGGGCAGTAGCGAGGATTAAACAGAATAATTCATATACGGTGTTTAGCAAGGTCCCAGGCACCTAGTGAGCCTGCACTATATGACAGCTGCTCTGATGCAGATGGGCAGGTGATGGGCTGGCTTCCTGCCTGGGAATGAGCCTGTTTTTGGAGGGCCAGAGGCTGGCTGCAGCCCCTCCTGACCAGAAATTCCCACCTGCCACCTGCATCACTTTGTCCATTTCAGGTTTGGGGATTGTGTCATCTAGACCAAAGAGTGGGTGAGTTTTCTGTAATAGTGCTTGAGGCTGGCGGTCATCCAGTGAAGTAAACCCAAAAATGTTTACTGAGCACCTACTATATTAGATAGTGCAAGGAGATACAGAGGTGATCTAGTCAGATCTGGGCTCTGCCCTCATTTTGAGTTGCCGACAGTGAGAGGGCTCCCCCACCCCCACCAGGCTCCTGCTGGGGAAGATAACACACACCCAGGGCTTGGGGCCAGATGAGATTTCATGAGTCTGTACTGCTCTGGTGTCTGGGACCCAGCTATTCCACTGAACACTTGGCTTGAGGTGAAGGTGAGGGTCAGTGTGGGCGCCTGTTACCTGTTCAGTCAAGGCGGGGCACTGAAGAAGAAAGACTGGGGGTGCTGCATGTCAGCTCCCTGAATGCCCTGGGGAGATGGAACCAGCTAGAAAGTAGTATGGGACTGCAAGCTGCACTATATGGAGGAGATAGTGTGTGTGCCTCTGGGAGGGGAGGGTGCTTAAAAGCAGTGAGACCCTAGAGAAACCAGGGTAGGGAGAGGGGGGAGGGGCTTCCTAGTCCTGGTGACAGGAGCAAGAGTTTCTGCCTGGGCTCCCAAGTCCTGGTTGGGCTTGGATCAGCTTGGGGCCACAGACTCCCCTGTCTAAGCATGTAAACAGTGTAAGATTAGAGTGTGGTGTTGTGGGGAGGAAGAGGGTCAGTAGGTGTGAGGCCCGTGGGGGGAGGAGAAGATGTGCATTTCAGACAGTACTTACTAAGCCAATACTGGGAAGTCTTCCCCACACCCCTCCAGCCCACATGATGAATGACGAAGGATGACACACTGCCCCCATCTTCAGTTGCTGACCTTCTGGGAAGGGATACCAGGGACTCTGATAGGAGACAAAGGGAAAAAAGGATTATAGGGAACTTTCATGGATGAGGTAAAATCTGGGGGGGGGGGGGGGAGACGGGGGGGGTGTGCGGGGGAGAAGTGTCTTAAGAATTGGGAAGGTTTCCTCAGCTCCAGTGAAAGCTTTGGGCAGAGGAAAATACCTAGGCAAAAGCACAGGGTCAAGGTGTTCAGGGAATTTTTAAGCAACTGCCAGGCTGATCCCGTCCACCCAAAGGACTGGGATGGCGCAGGGATGTGAAGGGGGGACAGTAGGTTGGATCAACTCATGGAAGGCCTTCAATGCCAAGGGGAGATGTTTGGATCCGATGTGTAGACAGTGAGAGCCACTGAAGGTTTTTGAGCTAGGGAGTGACATAATCAGAGGGGCACTTTAGGAAAGCAGCCTGCTAGTTGTGCTGGGGTGAGGGGCCCAGCGGTCAAGGGAGAATGATCCCATAGCTATGGTGATGGGGAAGGAGGGGCCTGCAGGCCTGTGGGGATGTCTGCCGCTGGGAGTGAAGGAAGAGGCAGCATCAGAGGGGTGGGACGAGAGCCAGAGCAATGTAGAGAGCAGAGAGAGGATCCCTACGTATGACCTGTTTTTCTTCCTATTCCCCCATCCAGCCTCAACCCTGGTGCATAGCAGGGGCTCAGAGGTGCTGCGGAGGGTGATGCATGCTATGGAGTGATAGGGAAGGAGCCGCCCAAGGAGGCCCTGTGCTTACCCATGAAGGGGGGGAGCATCCAGGCCAAGTGGTGGGAGCTTGCACCAGTCAGTTGGTGGGTTTGAGAGCAGGGTGGACGGGGAGCAGTGCCTGTGCCTCTCCGCCTCCTGGCTATAGCCCAGGGAGGGCTGGGGTGAAAGCTAGCTGGTGGGGACGGAAATTTCCCATATGTGGGGAGTGAATTTTGGTTGGCTCTTCTGAAATGTCAACAATGTGGGGCAGCCCCTTCTCTTGAATCTTCAGACTTTGGGCCACTGCCTGGAAGCTCCTCCTTCTTCTCATTCCTCCCCACCCTGGGGACCCAGTCCTGTGCCACCTGAAGATGCACACACGCACCCAGGGTGAACTGAGTGACTCCTCTCACACGTGTAATAATTGCGCCCACCCCCTTACCTTCACTTACCCCTCCGGGCCCAAGGCTGAGCAGATCCAAGCCCTATGCATTCTTCTGGGTTTGGAGCATCTGGGGCCAGCGGGCACCCCCTGGTTTTGGCTTGGCCCTTGATCCAAACCATTATAGTCACTTCTTCCACCCCATGGGAAGCTCCAAGGGGGCGGTTATGATTTAATCAAGAGCATCAAACAGTCAGAAGTTGGCTCAGTGAGAGGTGGGGGTGGGGGAGGGAAGAGCCTGGTCCTCTCTGTGGGACAGGATGGGGCCAGGGCTTGGGGGGTCTGTTTAATCTCAGCAGGAACTGCCCTGCCCACCGGCTTCCCCTCCTCTAAGCCTGGATCTGAGGAGCCAGGAGGGAAGCCCAGAGGTAAACACAAGGAGCAGTGTGGTATGTGTCGCTTCCCTCCTCCCCATGTCTCCTCCTGAAGCTGCCTGTCAGGAGCCAACCACAGGCTCAGGACCTCTGTAGCAGGCCCAGTTGGTGTCTGGGGGCTGGCTGGTTCCTGACTCACCCCTGGGGATCCCCCTACACTTTGGTTTTCCTGTCAGCAGCTGATTCACTGTGTGCTGACATGGAGAAGCAGCTGAAAGAGAAGAGGCCTGTATTCTGGTTCTTGGGGTTAGTTCCAACTCTGCCGTTTCCAGGCTATGTGACCCCTGATATGTTCCTTCTCTCTGGGCTTCCCTTCTCTGTTGTGCACACGCCTGTAAGTTACTTGGCTTTTAGGAAGTTATGTGGCCTGGGATCTGTTGTTGGCAAAGTAGGGCACGTGTGAGCACATGCACACACATATGCACACATGCACCCAGGGTGAACTGGGCGACTCCGCTCACACGTGCAATAATCGCGCCCACCCCCTTACCTTCACTTACCCTACCTGGAGCAACGTCACCTACCTCCGCCTGCCTGTAGATTAGGGAGGTGTCAGGGCCTGATGGCAAAAAGCTGTGGACTCGAGCTAGCATCTGGACGCTGCCCCTTCCGAGCTTTGTGACTGTGACCCTTTCTGAGCCTCAATTTCTGAATTTGTAAATTGGAAGATGGGAACAACCTCATAGGGTGGTGGGAGAGTAAAATGACACAGAGCAGGTGCCTCTTCCGTGTGACCCCAGGCTTTCTGAGGGTGAGTAGGTCTGAATGTGGATGGCAGATTTCTCTGAACCCTTCCTTTCCCTCCTCCCTCCTCTGGGCTTGTCTACACTGAGTCCTTTCCTCTTCTTCCGTTGCTGTTTTGTGGCATATGGAGTGTCTCCGTGAACCCTCCCAGGCAGGGACTGCCTTGTCCATCCTTGTTTCCTTGACTCCTGGCACAAGGCCTGGCACACAGCGGGCTCCTCAGGAAATGATGGTCGAATGAATAAGTAAGTGATTCTCCTCAGGGTGGCCCAGCAGGACCCAGCTCGGTGCCAGATCCTTGGTGACTCCTTGGCAAAAGTGGAGCTGGGAAGCAGGGTCTGGATGCCTGTGCCTTGTCCTTCAAGTCTGCCCATCCTGCTCCTGGAACCTGGGTCCAGGGAGGCGAGCATGGTTTGGCTGGTCTGGGACTGCTTGGGGTAGGGCTTCAGCTTCCGTTGTGAGGCCTGGCCTTTCCCCTCCTGAGAGGGGAACAGCCCGACTTCCTCTGGTTCCAGCCTAGTGAAGGGGCTGCTTTGACCCTTAGTGAACCCTGACTTGGTCAGCAGTTATTTGTGGAAGGTGCTACTGCCCTCTGGGAGGCCCAGCCCTGACAGTCTCTTTGCAGGCCACCAGGTATTTAACTCACTCTCCCCTCTGGCTTCTCTCCCCACAGTGGGGGCTTCTGACTCTCCTTTGGACGCTGTGCCTGACTTTCTTTCTTGTATTGAGGGGTGATCTGGGACAGAAGTTGTTTCTGGACCTTGGCTTATAGAGCTGATGCAGGCGCGTGGACACAGTGCTGGAGTCTGGGTGTTAGGAAGCCTGGGTTCAGTCCTGGCTCTGCTGTGAAGTTGTACAGTGACTTCGTCTAGGGATGTGACTCTCTAGGTTGATTTTCTTATTCTTTGGGCAGTAAGTCGGCCTGGGAGTCCAGCTGGGGTTGGCCCAAATTGGAAAAGAACCATAAGCAATGTCACAAACCAAACTGACTAAGGATGATTCCTGCCTCTGCAGCTTACCTGCTGGATGAGACCTGTGGCAAGTGTCTTAGCGCCTCATTTCAGGATCTAAAATGGAAATCATAATAGTATTTACCTCATGGGGTTGTTGAGAATGATATGAATTAATATATGTGAAGCACTCATGATAGGTGCCTGGCACATAGTAAATGCTAATATATATAATATAGTAATATAATATAATATAATATATCATAATATATATAATGTAGTAATATATTATATAGTATATATAGTATTATATATACTATATATTATATTATATTATATATATATCAGCCGGCTTTGGTAGTGCTATTATTAATAGGAAGCAGGATTTAAATCTCTGGGGGTATGAAAGCTTGGTGAATAGCCTGAGTGTGAGGATCAGGAGACCCCAGCCCGTCCTTTACTTGCCATGTGACCTTGGCCAAGTTACAGCCTTTCTCTGGCTACAAAACTATTAACTATTATCCTGCATTTGCTGCAATTAGCTTTTGTCAGTGAGGCGCATGTGATGTCACGGTGCGTAGTCGCAGAGCTTTATTCAGAAGGACTCTGGGTGCCCAGCCCATTCTCCTGCATGGAGACAGACAGCCACTGTAGGTGGGCAGGTCCTGGTGCTGCCATGGGGTCACTGCAGACACAGAATGGCAGAGCTGCCCCCACCCCACGACTGCACTCAAGGCTGAAAAGTAGATGAATAAGTACATTTAATTACACAACAATGGGATTATACAGATCAGATTACAGACTTTTATTTTTTTTTATTTTTCCCAATTTTCTGAATCTTCTGCAATGATTTCATATTCTTATGCTCAAGAAAGAAGGAACACACACAATAGAGCTGTCGAGCAACTACTATGCATATTTAAACAGAAATGTATTATTTGAACTTGGAATCACATTCAGGTTTTTGTTGTTAATAAATCGTTTTTGTTTTTGTTTTTGTTTTTTCCCCCAAAAGGGGCCAGTATTGGTTTGAAGTGAGTATCAATTTGCCAAGCCGCAAGACTGAAGGAGTGTCTGTGGAGGGAGTGGCTATGCCTGCTGGCCTCAGAGCCTGGGAGACAAGAGGCAGATGTGCTTGGAGGTGTCCTCCAACTTCCATCCTGGGGGCCATGCACCCTGAGCGCTGCCTGTTTAGAAAGCTTTCCAACAGTCCTGGACACCGGAGGGCTTAATTTCCTCGTGTGTAAAATAGAGATGATGACGATGATGATGATGATGATGATGATGATGATGATGATATCCAATTCAGGGCGGTGCTGTGAGGGTTAAAGGTCCCTAACACACGGTGAGATTTTAGAGCTCCCTCTTCTGAATTTGGAACCCAATGGAAACAGACCACAGACAGAGCTGGGGCTCCGACAGGCAGCGTCCACACTGAGCAGGCTGGCCGGGGAACGTGGCTTCAGATCCGGGGCCCAGAGGGCTTGCTGACCGTCTGCCCTCGAACTGGCAGAGTTACCTGTCCGGTCACAGGCGGCGCTGGGCAGGGGCCAGCCTCCCTGCAGGAGCAGGTGGCAGCAGCACGGGACGGCGCAGATGGAACGCCGCCTGCAGGCAGCCTGGCTCTGGGGGGCGGGGGGGGGGGGGGGGGACGGGGGGGGCGGGGCCCCTCAGGGCATGCGCGGTGCGTCTCCCGGCGAGCCAATCACAGAGGCCTCTGTTGGGGTCCAGGAAGTTAAGGGAGGGGGCGGAGCGAGTCCCGAGGTGCCCTCCCGGTAGAGGTCCCTCCTTAGGGAAACAAGTGGAGAGGGGAATATATGTTCCCCTGGTGACTACTATTAGGCGCTTTGAATGATGCCAGGTATGCAGGAAGCGCTCAATACATGTTAACTTGTCGTTGCTAATAATCCCGATACACCATGAATAATTCTACTACAGTTGGAGAAGTCACTCTCGCGCTCGCTGTTTTAGGAGATGGTTTATTAGGATGTTGTTGCCCTGTAAGACGCCCCAGGTGTGTAGAGGAAATAGAAACTTTAGCTGGGGGGCGGGGGGCGGGGGGACGATTGGTTTGTCTGGGGCCCCGCGGACGTGAGTGGGTGGCTAGAACCTTGGGTCTCTGTGGGTCACAGAGACAACCCCCCTCGCTGACCTCGGGTGAGCACACAGCAGAGGAGTCAGGGGGGTTAGGAGGGCGTGTGGGTCTGGCTGCACTGGACATTCGGAGGCTCTGGGCGAGGCCGCCCGAGCCCCTCTCCTGGCGGGGTGGAGCACGGGCTCCCCGTGGGCCAGGAGGCTGTAGAGCACACTACCCAAATGGTGCCTCTCAGAAGTCCCTAGGGGGCAAGCTGCAAGTAGGGGACCTAGGTACGGGCCAGCTCCTCCTCCCTCTGCTCGCCTTTGGGTGAGTGTCTCAACGGCTCACAACCTTGGTTTCCTTCCTCGTGGACTTTGGGGTGGTTGGTGATAACCCTCCTCATGGCTCGCCTGTGGGAGGATTCAATGAGGCAATGGGTCTGGGCGAGATGCTGAGCAGTCCCCCCCCCCCCCCACGCACACACGCAGTGTGCATCCTCAGGGAACCCCAGAGAATGATGTGAAGGCTGCTCCTGCCACCAGAGACAGAGGACTCTGATCCGGGGTGAAGAAGATTTCCAGGGCTGCCCACAGCTCCGGGGGGCAGGAGGGCCTTAGGCTTCAGGGTGCTCCATCCTCGATGGGACTGTCTTGAGCCCAGCTTTGACCTGAGTGTTCTTGGCCTAGCGTGGAACTCAGGGGCTTGTGTTTACCCCAACGGGATTGTAGTGTTGTGTCACTACCTATCGAGTCTGTTGGACAGCATCCAGCCTTTGCTCCCATACCTAAAGGCTTGGAGAACTCACTATCTTTCATCTCTGCCCAGATCTGACTTAAAAAAAATATGGTATAGAATCTGAGCAAATTCATCCTCCGGTAGCTTCCACTCATGGTCCTGATCATGCTCATTGAGATGATGTCCCTGTGGAATGTGGACGCTCTCTGGGGAGAGCAAGCCCCTCTTGTAGCAGAGGCCACCCCAGGCCAGTGGTTCTGATGTAGGAAAGAGGTATTTCTGTCAACTGTTTAAAAACCATTGTCTCTAGTTGAACCAAATGGGCGCGTGCATGCACACACACGCAGTTGGGATTATACCATATGAACCACTTCCTGCTCTAGGTTAACACTGTAGAGGGAGGTTAACACTGCGGAAGGAGGATTGTTCCGTGATATTCAGTATTCTTCCACAGTGTGTTTCCCAGATCTGTAGTGTCACACTATGTGGATCTACCGTGACCCAGTTTAGCATTCTCCTACTGGCACACATTTAGGCCATTTTGAATTTTTCATTAGCTTCCACATCACTATAGTGACCACCTCGTCCATACATATATCTTGTGCTCAAATCTAATACTCTCCATGGAGTGAATTCCTGGAAGTGGCTTTTAAACTCGTGGTCCGGGGGCACCTAGGTGGCTCAGTGGTTGAGCGTCTGCCTTAGGCTCAGGTCATGATCCACTGGTCCTGGGATCGAGTCTTGCATCGGGCTCCCTGCATGGAGCCTGCTTCTCTCTCTGCCTGTGTCTCTGCCTCTCCTTGTGTGTCCCCATGAATAAATTAAAAAATATATCAATAAACTCATGGTCTGAGGACCAGTTCTCAAGACAAAACCTTTTCCCCAATACCCACCAGAATGTACCCCCAAACTTAGCTCCAGCCCCACCAGAGAAAAAGAGGGCATTGTGTCCCTTGGTGCTAGGTAGCACCATAGAAGGAAGGGGCCGGTGCTTGTGTGTGTGTGTGTGTGTGTGTGTGTGTGTAAGAGACAGAAAGAGAGAGTCAGACAAATGGGCTGCTTTTCCTCTTCAGTGAGGACTTTTGACCCTCCTTCTGTCTCCCTTTCAGGAGCCTGTGGTGTCATTAACTAATTATAGGATCTCTTTACTATTTAATGACCTTTCTCCATGGTGACTCCTTCCCAACAGCCTTCTGGGAGCCAGGGAATGGGGAGATGAGTCCGTGGGAGGAAGTTTCTCTGGAGCAGGAGGTGGATCCTGGAGGTGTCAGAGTCTCCCGGAGAGTTTGTTAAAGCACAGATCATACCCCCAGAGTTTCTGATTCCATTGGTCTGGGGTGCAGCCCGGGAACGTGCATTGCTAACAGGTTTCTAGGAGATGCTGTTGCTGCTGATCTGGGAACGATGATTTGAGAACCAATGCAGTAGTGGAATGGGGGCAGGGGAGGCTGTGTGGTGAATCTCAGCTCCTGGTGCTACTGACAGTAGGAACCCTGTCCTGTTGAGTAAAGGCTTGCATGAGGCCTAAACTCACCTTCCGCCTGCCTCCACCTCATCACCTTTTCCAGTATGTGCTGTTATATTATTTATGTACAAGAGGGTAAGATGTTTATCACCATCCCCATTTTACGGAAAGGAAAACTGAAGCTCTGACAGGCAAGCTAATATGTCCAAGGCAGCCCTGAAAGCTGTCAGGGGTACTGATACAGGAACCCCGGCCTTGTCACCTCCTCCCTTCTTCCCCTCAATACCCACCCACCACCACCACCACCCCCCGAACTGTATCACACACTCTGGGCTTCCCTCATGCAGGTCCAGTGAGGGGGCTGGGAAGGCAGCTTCCCCCACACTGTCTCTGAGCCAAGGTCTTGCTCTACTTCTTATTCCCACTCACACCCCTCCACCCCCCACCCCGCCCACAAGTCGTTCAGTAACATGACCCTCTAAGATCCAGTGTTTTCTAGTCAGTTCATGTTCCCAGTTATTGTTCGGGGCATTTTTCTGGGAAGCCTCGGAAATGTGCCTAAGCCGTGGCTGCCACCTGGCAGGTACAGCAGAGGAAGTGGGAGAACCCTCATCTGTGGGGCATCTCATACGTGCCAGGCCCTGCCCTTCTTGCTGCCATGGTGTCAGTCCCCCTCCCTCCAGGCCCATTTTACAGGTGAGGAAATGGAGGTCCCAGGGCTGTAGCAGCTCGCCCAGGGCCACAACTGAAGGTGCAGAGCTGGCCTTCCATTCCCCAACTCCCTGGTCTAGAGTGGCAGTGGATCCTGGACCAAAGGAGCTGGGACTTGGAGGGTGGGGAGGAAGCCCATGCTCTACCCACTACCCACTAAGAGGGTCAGCCAGAAAAAAAATTTTTTTTAAAATAAAAATTAAAAAGAGGGTCAGCCGGAGGGGGCACTTGCTGTAGGAGGGCCCTGGCCTAGCCGGCAGGAGCCCCTGTCCAAACGGTGCTCTGCTGCCATCTGGCTGTGTGACCTTGGGAAGGTCACTCCCTTCCTTGGGGTGTCAGAGTTCTCATTTCTGCTAATGATACCTTATGCTTTATAGCTTTTAGCCATGGACACTTTCTCACGTACCTATTCCTGCGGGCCTCCCCACACCTCATAAAATAGGCAGCAAGGGTATTATTTCTGAGCCCATTTTACAGATAATGACAGGCTGTGGGTGACATGCCCAGGATCCCACAGCTAAGGGGGTGAACCCCTATTGCCTTTGCTCCCCTTCCTGAGCCTGGCCCATCACCCTGAGCTGCCTCCTCAGCAAGGAGGGAGAACTCTGGTCTCCTCTCTATTCTCAGCCTCAGCACTGGAGATCCCAGGGCTCTTTAGTTGGGCTGGTGGGTTTTGGGTGCGAGGGGCTCCAGGAAAGGACTGGACTGGGATCCTCGCGCTGGACCAGGAACCTGTGAAGGGAAGACAGGGTGGCTCAGGCCATCCCTGGTACTGACTCCTGCCTGGGCATTTGGGGTCCCTGATGGTGAGCCCCTAATGCCCAAGGAGGTAGGGTCCAGACCAGCTGCCCTCCTACATCAGCCCCTGGTGGCGGGGCGGGGGGAGGTGGGGAGAATGTGCCTGCCCTGCCCCACTGTACTCCTGTAGAATTTTCCAGACTCCCAGCCTGGGGTGCCTGGACCTCACAGCTCTGTCTGAACGCCCTCACCCCCTCCTCTGTCCCCTGACTTGAGTCTTCCTTATTTTTCCAGGCCCAGTTCCGGCCACCTTCTTCCCTGGGGCCAGCTGTGGTGTGCTGGCCAAGCGGACTCAGCTGTCTCGGGTCTGTCCAGTGGGTGAGCTAGTTAACCGGGTTAGTTCATTCCCCACCCAGGCCATGAGGGCAGGGCTGTGGCTGCTGTGGGTCTGAGCCCGGCCCCCCCAGGGTCCACCTGACTGGCAGGGCTCAGGGTGCTGAGTCTGTGTGGACCGGGGATGGCTGACCTCACCTTCAGAGTCAGCCTCAGACTCATGGCTCTCATACTTTGTGACCTCGAGCAAGTGCCCCTATCGTCTCTGAACCTCTGGCTTCCGTCTCCTAAAAATAAGAAAGCTACTTTTCCTCCCTGACCGCTTGTGAGGCTTGCATGTGATAAAGTGTGCAAAACACCTACCACTGATGTCTGGTGGGTTCGAGGCGCTCAGGAAATGCCTATCCCTCCTTCCCCTGCAATCAGCTCAGGCTTCATTCCGCCTCCACCCACCTAACACCCTAGAGCAGGTGTCTGGCTGGGCCTTGGTCTGAGGCCTGCGCTGTATCTCCTCTAGCCTAGAGGGTGTGCGAGGCTGATAAAGGGGGACAGATTGGGGAGAGGGACAGAATCAGCTGCAAACAGATATGTTTAATCAGGCTCTGCTAGGTCCAAGTTGTGACCCCGGGGCACAGGACCCCCCTGAGCCTCAGTTTCCCGACCTGTAGCGAGATACTCCTACCTTCTGTGTTCTCAGGATCACACTGGAGGCTTCCTGGCAGGGTCAGGGTGGGAATGCAGGTGACCTGAAGCCCTGAGTGCAGCCTCCCAGGAGCCTCTCTAGCCTGCCAAGGGTTCATTTGCACATCTGTCTTCCCAATGCCATGCAAACAGTTCCCTCTCCCTCTGGTCACCCCGGGTGCTCACCAGGCTGTTGAGCTCTTGGCTCTGGTCCTAGTGTGCTGGGTCGGTTGTCTGGCGGGGAGCAGCATGTCTGAGGGGCTGGGCCTGAGGCCCTGCCTGTCTGAGACCAAGGTGATGTCGCTACAGGTCCCCATGCTGAGAACTCTTGGAATGCTTGGCGCCTGGGGCCCTCTGGGGACACAGACCCTTTCCTGTAGTGTCAAACATCTTCCCTTTCCATGTCTGTCTGTCCACCCCTCCTCCTAGTACCCTATGGCCCAGAACCTTCTTGCAGTGATAATAATCACACGCTTCCCTTTGTGGTGTTCTACCATTTTTATTCCTCAGACCCCCACCTCCCTGTAAGATGGGAATGAACTGGCCATCATCTCCCAGAGAGGGCAGGGGGCGTGCCGAGGCCCTGCTGGGACTCATGGCCTTTCCATCCACCCCCGATCCCCACCTCTCAGCCCTGCTCACATTCTTGGCTGAATTTTGCCTTGCAGAGGCATGTCCCCTGCAACTGGGAGTGGGAAGCAGGTTGAGAGGAGGTAGAAGTAGCAGAGTCTAGGTCTCCAGGGTGAAGGGTCCTGGGTTCCCGCCCCTGGAGATGGGGGTGCTGCGGGCACAGGGCCTGCCCTGTTCGCAGAGAGGGAAACTAAAGTTTCGGGAAGGGCCGCGAGTACAGGGTAGAGCTAGTTGGGGTCTGTCCCTTTGTTCTCCCCACCCCACCCCCGGCCCCCCAGAGCCCTGACGGCTCAGGTTAGGGAACTCCATGGGGCTGTTTTGGACCTGGGTGATCAGGACTGGGGCTCAGCCACTGCGGGCTGAGGTCAAGTCCAGCTGCTTCGGCATCTGAGGGGTCTGTGAGTGGCTCCAGTACCCCTTCCGGCGATACAGGCCCAGCCTGCTGGGGAAGGGGAGTCTCAGGGGGGCAGGTTATGTCCCTAGCTCTGCCTGGCGCTCCCAGAATCAGGGGGAGGCCAAGGCTGAGGAGAATGTGCAGGGGAGGGGATGGGCCGTTGTTGATGGCTGCTGGGGGGAGGACAGTGTGGGCAAGAACGCAGGGTGTGAGCCTCCCAGGGAGGCCACAGGGAGGTGGGCTCTTGGCTACAGATGGTGAGGGGTCAACAGGGGGGAGGCGGAGCTGGGCTGGCTCCCAGGGCGGCATCCTGCCTGGGTTAGCCGGCCTGCCTTCCTGGGTGGGTTTTGCCTGAGGTTTCTCCCGGGGCTTCCTGCGCAGACCCCAGAGGGTCTGTGGGTTGGAGATGTGGCTGCGCAGGGGGCTCCCTTCGCCCAGGGTCTGTCTCTTTCTCCCCCCACCCACTCCCACCCACTCATTCTCTGTCTCTCTTTCCTTACCTCTGGGTCTCTGCCCTCTCTTGCCTCTCTCCCCCTGCCCAACCACACCCCCCACCTCAGTCTACCCTCCAAGTACCTCTGAAGCCAGAACGTCTCTCTCGGGGTGCCAAGGACCAAGGCCACCCTGGCTGAGTCTGCCCAGGCCCTGCTCCTGGACAATCCCAGAGGACCCGACAGCCCCGGGGCCCTCGCTCCGTGGAGGTGGACCCCTGACAGGCTGTGCCCCAAACGTCAGCTGTCTGGGCTGGTTAAATGGCCCCCGCCCCGCCTGGGAACCTAGGACTTGGGCTCTACTTGCTGTACGGGAGGGCTGCCCTTCCTGCCAGCCTCGGAGGCCCTGGATGCCTACAGCCCACTGTGGATATGGACTTCTCCAGGCCACACCTCCCTGAAGCTGGGAGCCTGCCCCAGGGAAGGCCTGGCGAGGCTGGAACCTGGGGCCCGTGTGCTGGCGAGGTTGCCCTGGACATGCCACATGTCAGAAGCTCTCAAGATGCAAGCAGAGGAGACTTGAGAGCTGGTCTTGGACACAGGGAGAGACGGGGGCAAGGCTCAGAGGATGCCATCAGCAGAGACAGGGCATCTACAGAAGGGAAGAGGCAGGTGGGGAGGGGTGGACTGAAGGAGAGAGTGTGAGACCCCAGAGAGCCCTGCCCTTTCCTTCTCACCTGGGCTGAGCTGCTTTAGCTGGGTCTCCGCCAGGACGATCCCCCTCCCCCTGCTCTTGGAATTAAACACTCGCTCCTGCCCTCTACCCTTGGCCCCATCTTTTCTGTGTTTTCACCTAAGGACCCATGAGAGAGAGAGTCCCGTACCCATGCGTGCAACGATTTCCTGTACTGTGTCTCAGTCATCCACCCTCTTTGACTCTGACTCTGTCCCTCTCTCTTCCCATCAGATACCCCTAGAGCCAAAATGGCTCTCAGGCCTAGTGGGGCTAAGAACTGTAGCCTCAGGAGGCAGTACTATTAGCCGCACATCTGTCTGATGCCCACCCTACCTACCTGTGTGGAGGAGATTAGGGCCACCAGACAGTGCTCTGAGACAGTCTGTGCAGGAGAGTCTCCTGGGAAGGCTGCTTGGAGGAGGTGGCATCTCAGCTGCCCTTTCTCGTTCCTCCTGAACCCAGTGCCTAGGGAGAGGATGCTGTGACTGAAGAGCCTGCATGATGCCATGCGGGGTCCCTGACTAGAGTCCCCTTCCTTCTCCCTAGTTGGCTCCTGGGGGCCCACACTTATCACCCAGCCTCAGTCCCGTATGAACCCCTAGCCCTGGCCCAGGGCTTAACCCTTTGTTAGCCACCTGCCGCCGGGCTCTGCGATGGCTGTGAGAGCTGCTCCCTGGTGCCTAGTGAGGTTCCAGAGTGTCTTCAGTTGGTTGGGTTTGGAGGCTGGGCCGTGAAGCCCAATGAACTTGGGTTGGGCCTTGGCGAGGCTATTTTAGTTTCCTATCATTTATAAATGTGTTTCTGCAGGCTGTGTAGCATGACGGCAGAGCGTCGAACTGGTGGGGTTCAAGTCCGAGCTCTATGGTCTGTCTGTGTGACCTTGGGCAAGTCCCTTTCCCACCCCAAACCTCACTTTCTTCACCCATAAACTGGAGGTCACAGCAGTAGTCACCTCATCCGGCCATGGCAAGGATGAGCAGAGCCACGCGAAGCACTTAGCACAATCTCTGGCAAGTAGTAACTGCAGAAATGTCAGCTTTTGTTATTCAGGACCCAAGACTATGTTCTGAGGTGCATGTCTTGTGTCTCAGAGGGAGAGCTGGAGGCTGGGTGCTCTTGAAAGTTATAGTGTTGGATTCCACACATTGTCGTGGGCATGGCTCGGGGTGGGAACCCTGAGTGGCAGTGGCCACTTGGGAGCCCCTGGGAGGGCAGCCCCTCAGGCCTTCTGACCCGTGGGCCATCCTAGAGGAGGCATGCTGTCCTCTTTCAGGTCGCCTGTGCTGGTCAGGCCCGGGTGCGTGTCCTGGTGTTTCAGCTTGCCTCTCTGCACCCACTGCCGTCACCGCTGGCTAGTGTGGGGTACGGGTTCTGAAACGCTTGTGTGTGAAGCCTGCAGATGCCTGTCCCTGTCCCTGGTTGCTCTGATTCCGTGAGCTCAGGACCCCAGGAACGACCGCTCTAAAGCCCGGCTCCAGTGACCTGAGTGCGGATGCTCAGTGGTAGGGAGCAGTATCACAAAGTGGGCAGGACATTGGACTTCAGAGTCAGAGGGTCCAGAGGAACACAGGCTCAGCTGGGCCACCATCTGCCCTGTGACAAGGCCCAGTGCTACCACCTTCCTGAGCCCCGGAGGTCCCGCTTGTAAAGCAGGGACGATGAGGCCCCTCTCTCCACCTCAGACTGGGGTGGGCCTGAACAAGGCAAGGTTAACGAAGCATTGCTCATGGGGGGCTGCTTCCATAGGCGCTCATGTCATTATCTATCTCCCCTCTGCCTGACATCTGTTTCACGGTCTTGGGGACAGCAGCCTACCTGGGGCAGTTTGCAGGAAGCTCTGTGTCCTGCGTCTCAAGGGATGGTCTTCGTGCACACTCTCCTCCTGCCACGGGAGGACGGGCATCATTTTGGCTGACCCTTCCCACAGTCTCCTGTCTCTGTATGCTTCCCTCTGAAGGCTTGGCAAGCTGATTCCTCCTTCCTGGCCAAGCCTTGATGTGCCCATTTTACAGATGAAGACACTGAGGCTCAGGGTGGGTGGGCAACTTGCCAAAAGTCACACAGCTCAGTGAGATAGGGCTTGGCACTGAGGTGTCTCTCAATCCAGAGGCCATACGATGACCTGGTTGGTTCATCATTCTCTCCCCTGCCATGGGGCTGGGGAAGGGGCTAAATTCTGAAGGCCTGTCTGGGAATTCAGGTCTTCCTGCTAGAGCCCCTCAAATCGGGGGCTCCTGGACAGCCTCTCAGCTAGTTCTAAATGTCCCTCTAACTTAGGGTTTCCCAAACAATAATGCTGAATGTACCCAGTGCGTTAGGATGGTTGGTTATCTTCTCAGCCCTTGGGAACAGAGGCCTGGGCTGGTCACCTTGGACCAGGTGTGGTTCTGTCTGTCTACCTCAGGGTACCAAACAAATATGTGAAACAGGTTGGGAAGCCCTGCTGGCTCTAAACAATCCCCTCCCTGCCTCCACCAAACATACTAAGCATGCACATTCCCCAGATGGATGGGGGCTCATGGTCCTCTCTGGGCCTCAGTCTCTTCGTCTGAGAAATGGGGATGAAGTAAGTGATGTCCAAAGCATCCTTCTAGTGTTGTGGATCAGAGTGTGTAAGCCCTAGAACCAGTGTTGGGAGGGAGCAGGGTCTGCCTGGGGCCCAAATAGCCTGCAAAGAAGGCCAAAAACAGTCCAGAAAGGGAGCTGTGGGGAGGGAGAAGTCAGGGGCTATGGCTCAGCCTCAATTTGAGTCTTTGGCTGCATGGTGCCAGGTAGGGAGGCTGGAAGGCTTAAAGTGTCTGCTCTTCCTGATGCTGCACCCTCTGTGCCAGTGGCCTCTTCTTCATGGCCTTCTGGGCTTGTGGCCTTAGACAAGTCAGTGAACCTCTGAGTCTCAGTTTCTTTATCTGTTAAGTGGGAATAACAATATCTCGGGGTAGGGGATATTATAGAGAATAAATCAGACAGTGGGAATGGTATGATGCAAACTCCTCTGTCACAGTCTGGCCAGGGGTGGCTGCTGTCTACATTCCTGTGGTACCCCTGACCTTTTTCCCTCAAATGCCAGAAGTCCACCTCAGCTCCAGGTGTTAAGGTCCTCGAGAGAACCAGAGCCTGTCACCCCGGCCTGTGGGGTCGTGCGGTAGGAGCCTTGGAGTCTCACTGGGCCTCAGAGTCTGCAGCTGTAAGACTAACAGGAGGGCTTGGGGCTTCACAATCCTGTGATTCCTGGGAGGGGTGAGTATCTTCTGACCCCGGTTGGCAGAGGTGGTGAGATTTTAACCCCCCCGGTAAGAGATGAGACGTGGGAGCTCAGGGAGATTCAGTGGCTCAAGGTCACACAGCTAATAGGAAGCAGAGCTGGGATTCAGACCTAGGTCTTAGGAGGGAAACGTGAGCCTAATCATGTTTGGTGGCCTCGTGATTTTCCTGCTGCCCAGAGAAACAGCTTTTTACTTTTTCTTTTCTGTTTTAACAACAACAACAACAACAAAAGGTAAGAGCAGAGAATGAAAAATACGATAGTGAAGAGGTCAAAAAGCCAGCGCCTGGAGCTAGCTGAGGTTTCAGGAAACATATCACCTGTTACACATGAAAACAAACACAGCCACCTGTGGCCAGCCTCTTTTTTATGGATGACCAGGACAAAGTCCAGAGAACCGGAGAGCTGAGTGGCTGAGGACTAGCTTGCAGGTGGAGAGCCCACAGGTAGGCGGGCTTCCAGAACAGAGCAGCCAGGCCAGGCTTTCTCATTCTACCTTCTGCCCCAGCAGGCGACTGAACTCACGTGATGTGATCAGTTGTCGACTCACCAAACCGGCTGGACCTCTAGGCCTCTGGCAGGCCCCTGAGGCATAGCCAGAGGCTCAGAGACAGAGGCTCTGCCCATGCGCAGGACAGAGGCCCTGTTCCTTAGATCGCCCAGCCCTGCCCTGCTCAATCCCCACCCTGTGGCCCAGGCCTGCCCTGCTTAACCCTCACCCTCTTGCAGGGGACCAGTAGCGTCACCAGCAGCCGCCACCCTCTGGCATGGAGGCCTCCAGGCCATGCATACATTTGGAGCCCCTCAGAGGGCTTTGGACTGTTGGTCAGGAAATCAACAACTAACTTCTGGATAGTAATTGTCATTATTGGTCGCATTTATTTGACACTTCCTGGGTGTCAGGCCCTTGGCAGATGCTAGCTCATATAAGCCCTGCCATAGTTCATTAGTAAGTCCATCTGACAGGTGGGGAAGCTGAGGCACAGTGATGAAGTGATTGCTCGAAGCCACACAGCTGGTAAGATGTGGCAGGTTTGGCATCCTCAGGCAGGGAGAGTGGGAGGAGCGGCCAGGGTGACCAGCATGGACTGAGCCCTACTAGGCACTGGCTGGATTGTGGTTCCTCTTCCTACCTGTGTGTGGTGGGTGGGTTTAGTTTTCCATCTGCTGAGAAAGGGGCAGTACCACAGTGTTTCCCCAGGTTATGTGGCTGCTTTGCAGCAGCTCTGGGGGGGATGGGGTGGAGGTGGGGTGGGGTGGTGGTGGTAGGGGAACCCAAGGTTGCAGTGTGACTTTCTTGTACCTCTCTGTGCAGAAGGAAGGCCTGGTGAGCCAGGGCAGGGCAGCAGGTGCACTGGGCCCGTCCAAGTCCACCACTGTGTGCTTAGGCTTGATCTTTCGGTGTGACTTGGAGGCTCTTGCTCTCGCCATCCCCTCTGAGAAACGCAATGATCTGGAAGGTCTTCTGCAGAGTGGATATTGCTCCCCGGAATAAATGACCCCGGAGGGTGTGAGCCTCCAGGAAGTTGGAGTTGGAGCAGAGGTGCAGGGAGCTTCATGGAAGATTCCCTCAAGCCCACCTACATCTCCCTCTGAGCAGAGAGGGACCAGGCTGTGCTGGAGACTGGGCTTGTGGCAGTGGGTCTCAACACATTAGAATCCTCTGGAAAACTTAAAAGATCCCAATGCCTGGTCCGTACTCCAGACCAATTTAATCAAGATCCCAGGGAAGGGGGCCCAGGCATGAGCAAGTTGTACAGCCCCCAGGGTAATCCTGACCTATAGCCGACATAGGAGACCAGCAGCTGCTCTAAGGCAACTGGGGGATGAGGGAATTAGGAACCTCTTGGCTTTCTAGGGTTTGTGACCCCCTGAAACCTGACAAAGGCATGTGCATCTAGAGAGAGTTCACAGCTTCCACCAGCTTTTCTGACCTAGAGGAGATTAAAATCCATTCTTGGGAGTAAGCAACCACCCCTTCCCATAAACCAAAATGTCATTTTTAAAGACTGGAAATCTCCAGTTATTGGATCAAGGTTGGTTTGTCCCATCACCTCATCACCTCTAAGCAATCTTTCCTGACCTACCCAGACACCCACTTCCCTTTCCTTCTTTCCGCAAATACATACAATACATACGGTGTGCCTAGCCCGTGCTTGGAACTGCTTGGGGCTCGGGGATTGTGGCGAATGTGAACGGCCTTCCCCTGGAGGAGCCGTGTTCTAACGGGGGCTCTAGACACACTCGAGAGCCCGTAAGCTAATCGCAGTGAGTGGGCCATGTGACAGGCCCCCGTGTCAAGGATGCTGTTCCTTACAGTGGGCAGGGGAGCCTCCCTTGCTCCCTCCACCTGTACCCCTCACCCCCACCCCAAGATTCTGGTGACTTGGTCTGGGCAGAGTCAAGGGCCTGGATGTTGGCATGTTTTGATTCTACTGTGCAGCTGGAAGCGAGGCCTGCCATGTGGATCAGGTGTTCAGGGAAGGCCTCTGGGAGGAGGGAACTTGGCCCATGGGAGGAGGAGGAGCCAGCAGAGGGCTTTGGGGGGAACACTGAGCTGAGAAGCAAGAGAAGAGATCAGCAAGAGAAGAGAGTAGCCTTAGGAATGCGTGTGTGTATGGGAGGGAGAAGTGCTGAGGACAGAGGAGCGGCGGGGAAGCCAGGCAAGGCCTCGCCGGCTCCATAGGAGCCTGGATTTTATAGGGACCATGTCGGCTACATCTCGGTTACAGGGTTGTAGGCAGGGGAGTGACAAGGTCTGGTTTACAGTTTTCAAACCCCTTGCCATGTGAATAAGGGATTGGGGAGGATAGGAGTGGAACTCGGGACTCGCAGGGAGCCGCCCTGGTCCAGGCGGGAAGTGGGATTTGGGGCCCCGGCAAAGTGCTGGACTAGAGGACACAATTTTGGGCTGTGGGATGAGAGGGAGCATGGGTGAGTGTGACTTTCAGGTGTTTGGTCTGGGCCAGCAGGGGGGTGGCGCAGGGGCATCCCCAGCCCCTCCCCCATCTGCAACCCTGCAGCATTTCCTAAGAGGTGCTCCATGTGGTATTGAGGGCTATTAAGTGTAAAAATTGTTTGAGTTCAGCAGTGTTTGCTGCAGAGCATTCTGGAGATGTTAATAGGCTGATGTGCGGGTGGCACTCCACCGACTGCGAAACAGCAATACCTTCTGTTCTTAACAGCGCGTCTTCTAGGACTCTGAGGAGCCACACCCGAAACCGCTGCTCGTGTCCCAGCCCGTCGTTGAACAGGTGAGGCGGCAGGCCCAGGGCGGGCAGTCACCGTGCTGTGCCTCGAACCCCGTGCTCTGCTAGAGCAGGGACTGAGCCTGCACCTCCCCACTTTGGGCCTGCAGGTGCCACAGCATCACATAACTCTTTCCCCCCCCGCACTGTTTGGGACACGCAAGTTCTAGGATCAGGCTGGAGGGCTGCTACCCCATTCTCCCAAGCCTCCTACCCTACAGGTGCAAATTCACAGGTCCCCGACACAGACAAGGGGTTCTCTTGAAGACACCAGCTCTTCCCCAGGCCCACTTCCTATACTCAGGGTCTTCGAGGAAGGTGAAGGAGCCTTGGCAATGGGTCCTGGCACTTAGGGCTGGCTCTGAGGGTGCTCACCACACAAACCGCCCCCCCCCCCACCTTGGGTGAGGACAGAAGAGGCCTGAAAATAGAGTCTCAGCTGACTCAGGGGCAGAGGGTATCAGTCCCCTTTCAGGTGGCTGAGCACTTGAAAGTTCTGGTGTTTTACATGGAAGTCTTTCTTCCCTTCACTCCTCCATCTTTCCATCTCCCCATCTCTCCATCTCTCCATCTCTCCATCTCTCCATCTCTCCATCTCTCCATTCTCCTGTTTACCATCCCTCCATCCAGCCATTGCTCCATCCTTCTATTCCTCTATCTCTTAATTCCCCATCTACTCATTCCTCCAACCCTCCATCCATCTTTCCATCATCCTACCATCCTGCCATCGCTCCATAGATCCACCCCTCTATCCCTCCATCTCTCCATTCTCATGTCCACCCATTCTTCAATCTAGCCGTTGTTCCATCCTTCTTTTGCTCTATCTTTTCATTCTCCATCTATTCATTCCTCCATCCCTCCATCCAGCTATCCATCCATCCAGGCAGCCAGCCAGCCAGCCATCCTTCCATTCCTCTATCTCTTCATTCCCCATCCACTCATTCCTCCATTCCTCCATCAATCTACCCATCATCCCTCCATCCCTCCATCTAGTTATCCCTCCATCCCCCATCTCCCCATCCATTGCTCCATCCAGCCACCCATCCCATCTTTCATTAGGTAACATTTGCTGGGGGCCTACTTTGTTCTCATAAATAATACATAGTCTTTCCTCTCAAAGTATCACAGTTCACAGGGCAGATGGGACAAATAAGTAGAACATTACTGTACAGCATCAGGCATTAGAATAGCAACTTCCATTTACTGAAAGCCTACCACATGCCAGGCATTTTATCCACATTATCTAATTTAATCTCTGGACAAATATTCCAAATGGATTTTATTTTCCTACTTTTACAAATGAGTAAGGTGAGGCTCGGAGAGGTTATGTCATTGGTCTGGGATCACACAGCAAGGAGATAAGAGAATCACATTTGTACCCAGGCAGTTGAACACCCGAGTCTGTTCTGGGAACTGATCCAGTCGCCAAAGCTATTGGCAGGAAGCAGAGAGGGAGTGTGGCTAACCAACATGTGTGTTGGCAGGGACAGGCTGACGATGGTGGTATGGACAAGGCTGGCTGGAGTAGGAGGTTTCCTGGAGGTGATATCTGAAGTCAGTCTTGAGGAAGGAGTAGGAGTTAGTAAAATATCAGCACAGTAATTTCATTGCATGAATTGATTTGGCGTAAAATTATATATTTGGTCAATTTCAATTGTAGTTGCTTAGAAATGGTCGATTTACCTGTTATACAGTATAACATCAAGTAAGTATGGCCTTCCTATTGCTCAGACAGCTGTCAGTGGCTGTTCTGGAAATTTCCAATAAAATGCGCACGCGTGCCATTCCCTTGTGTTGTCGGCGGTCCATATAGCTCGCAGGAAAGCCTGGGAAGACCCCCCAGTGTTTACAGAAAGTGTATACACGGAAGCAGTACACTGGGAGACATTCCCTTTGTTCAGTTTCGTTGGCGGGTGAAATCCTTGCCCCGTACTCCTTCCAGAAGTGCTGATGAAGGCCTGCCCCTGCTCTGGCCCACTGAGCCCCCCTGTGCCAGCACTGACCTCACTATCTGTTTATAGCGGGGCCCTCACTCTACAGATGAGGGGCCTGAGGACCTGGAGGTCCCCCTTCCCTGTGCCCGTGTACTGGCAGAGCCAGTATTTGAACCCTTATCTGGGGGGCCTTTGTCTTCTCCCTCTTGTCTGCAATTCCTTACATTCAGTTCTTGCCACCAGCTCGCTTTCCCCCAGGATCTCAAGCTGAAGGCGGTCCTGACCGTTGCTGCCTCTTACAGACACTCGTGTGTACCTCATTGGGTCCCCTGCATTGGGGACATCAACCAGGGGGCATGGCTGTGTGCCCCTGCAACTTTATTTAGGGCCATTATGGTGTGAATTTTGCGTGCTACAAAAAATCTTTTTATTTTTTTTTCCAACTAGTTAAAAATGCAAAATCTGTTCTTAGTTCACAAGTTGTACCAAAAAAAATAGGTGGTGGGCTGGATTTCATTTAGAGACCCAGCTGGCCACCCCTTGCCCTACAGCAGTGCTTATTCCGATCTCATGTATGAGAAGACTGAGGCTCAGATACCCCCCGACCCCCCGTCCCAGGCCCTCTGAATCCGACTTTCTGGGGGAGGTGGTCCCATCGTGGCACCACCTGGGCATGTTCTCAGCCTGAGCTGACCCCCTGCCCTACTTGGAACTGCCCATCTTCTGCTTCGTGGTGCTTTGAGGGGGAAAGTCTGGACATGGAGCGAAGAAAGCCTTTGCATCCTTGGATACTGGCTAATGTGCCCTGGAGCCGCCTCCCCAAGCTCTGATTCCCAGCACCTTCTTCTCCTCCAAGTGATTCCGGGTAGCCTCTGGGTCTGCCCAGATGGGCCAAACTGCCTGCCAGTCCTGGGGCTGTCTGGCTTCTGTTCTAACATCCCAGCTGCCTCCTGGAGAGGATGGGGCAGCCTAAGGGGTGAGGCGGCCTGGGTTCTGTCCTTGCTGGTCAATGTGCTGGTGATTTGGGGCCAGCTCCTTCACCCCTCTGTGCCTCCGTTTGCTCCCAGGACACCAAAGGGGCTTTGCCGGATGCCTAGTACAATTTGTGTGAGTGTCCGAGACCAGCGACATTGGTCAGAGTTATCAGGGGATACTCGCTTAGCACCTCCACTTCCTTTTGCCCACTTGGGAATCCCAGCCATCCCACAGATCCTTTTATACCATCAAGCCCACCCCTGCTTGCGAGCTGTGTGACTTGGGTGGTTACTTCACCTCCCTGAGCCTCCCCCCTCACCTGCTGGGCACAGGAGGATTAAGGGGGATGCCCGACACCGGTGGCCGCCTGGACTCGCTGCCATTCGAGGGCAGCTACTCCTCCTCACTCCCTGGGCCCAGAACTGACTCTTGTCCACAAACTTCCCTTTTCTGAGCACTCCCAGCCCTGTGAGGCGGCCCTGGCAGCCCAGCCTGAGCAGAGGATGTGGGAGCTGAACGTGTAGAAACTGCTTTCCCGTACCCACGAGAAGCAAGCAGCAGTTGCCAAAGACCGTTTGCATACTTCTCCAATTGCACAAAAACCCAGTGCGCACCGCTCGGGCCCTTGGCCGCCGCTAGAGCGTAGTTAGTGAGGTTCTTCCAGTAAAAGGGTGACGTTTCTGTAGACTGCTTGGGGTTCAAGCCTGGGTCAACCACTCGGGGCGTCCCGTGTCACTTACTGGGAGGAGACCCAGCCAGGCACACAGGTCCAGGTAGGAATGACAAACATGCCCGCTCCGTGTGAGAATCTTTCCTCTGCTGCTGTTCTGTTCAGCGCAAGTTTCCGAAGAGCCTGTGGCCTGTCAAGCGCTGTGCTGGAGAACAATAATGCTCCTTTATGTGGACCATGCCCTGCAGGGCTCCCTCGGGCCAGCCTGGGTCCGGGATCTCCCATCTCTAGCCCTCCTGACACAGGAGAGTCCTTGTTTTCCCCACTCTGGGTCTGGAGTAGACCCCAGGTGGCATTGCTGAGGCTGGACTTCCCTGACTCCCAAGTCCCAGCTTGGGACCCTTCTTAGACCCAAGCCTTGGACCCTGGTAAACCGGAAGAGCCATTCAGTCAAATCTTCCCATGTAGCACTTGAATCCCCCCAAATGATCTATTCAGACTTTGCTTCCATGCCACTTGTGATGGGGTGCTCATTACTACCCAGACAGCCTTTTCCTTCTCTGGACAGCTTTGTTTTATGTTGTGCCCAAATCTGACCCACAGCAAGGGGTCAGATCTCTAACTGAGATGTCAGAGAACTGGACTCCCTTAAGCCCTCTCCCCTATCCCGGGAGCTATAGAAAGTCAAAGCTGAGCTCCCCCTGGCAAGGATGATGGAAGATTATTATTTCCAGAAAAGGCAGAGGGGACCTCCTTATGGACAGGGGATGTTCACAAGGCTTAGGACTGTGAATTTTACCCTTTATTACCCTTGCAGGAGGAAGAAGGGGTGAAGCCTGCCCCTCAGCCCTCCTTCCCTCTGCTCTGTGGCCTGCTCCCCTCCTCCCCTCCCTTGGGGCCTGTGGGAACAGGACTGGGCCTCGTGCCTGCTTCCCTACCCCCAAGCCCAGCTCTGCCCAAGCAGCTGTCCTATGCAGCTGTCCTGGCCTCAGCTGCCCAGCGCTGCCTCCCATCACCCCACAGAGCTGAGAGCTGGCTGCTCTCATTCCTGGATTGTATGGCTTCAGGGAGGGGTGAGGGCAGCCGGCTTGCAGCTCCCCTCTTCCTCCTTGAGTCCCGCCCTGGCCTGTGGTCCATCAGTGCGGAAAGACAGACACCAGCATGCTCCAGCATGGTTTGTGTTGTTTCAGAAACATGGGTGTATCACCCAGGATGACAGTGAAGAATTGGAAACAGCCGTGTGTTTAACCATCGAGTGTTGGTTACATGCTCTGTGATGTGTCTGCATCTGGGACTTTAACCCCTAGGATCCTTGGGGGCTCCTGCATGGGTTTTATGGGGCCTGAGAACCCCCGGAAATTATATGTAAAATGCTGCCTGTGCATGAATTTTTCTGGAGGAACCTGACCCTCCAAAATGTTAAATGATCAACAGTATGGAATCCTATGCAACATGTAAAGTTATGTTGTAGAACATTCTTCCAGCATACAGAGACAGTATATTGTAGAATGAGAAAAGCAGGTTACAAATCACGCTATATAGTAAGAGCCCAGTTTTGTTTGAAACCATCTGTGAGGCACACATGCTACAAGCATAACTACTAAAATGATGACAGTTTTTTTTTTTTTTTAATCTCTGGGGTGAGATAAAAATTTTTGTTGAATTCATGTTACTCTGCTGGATGTTCTATCCGTTGGATGTTCTACAAACTTGTTCCTCTACTTGTTCCCATTGTGAGGAAACGGTGGAAGGAGCACTCCGTCCCTTTTCTGAGAGTCTGGACCACCCCCCCTTCTCCCCCAGCAGCCCCCTGGCCCCAGAGGGGGCTGCATATCTGTGCCACAAGCTGTGGTCTCTCCTCTGGGTCTCCAGCAGTCACCTGCTAGCTTCCTGGCCTCCTAACTTTGACCAGCATCCATGTGGGTATTTCCAAAGCCCTAGAGGATCTTATGTAATTTCCCTCCAGGCTCCATTCCTTCTGGCCTGGTAGAGGGGCCAGGCCAGACTCCAACTGTCAAAACATCAAGCAACCGAGATGGCCTATAGGCCTACCCTGTCTAGCTGTGTGGCTTTGGGCCAGTCATTCAACCTCTCTGGGCCTCAAGGCGCCATAAAATGCGACCTTATGTTAGCACCCCCCTCTGAGATTGCTGCAAGGACAAGCTGGGATGATTTGGGGCTGCTGGGTCACTGATGCCCATCAGCTTTGTTCCCTTTCCTCTTGGCCCTGACCTACCTGTCTCCTCTCTTCTTGCCAGGGAGCTCCAGGACCGGCAGGATGGGGTCAGCCTGTATCAAAGTCACCAAGTACTTTCTCTTCCTCTTCAACTTGCTCTTCTTTGTAAGTATGACCAGCACCAGCCGACCACCTCCAGCAGAGACGCTTCCCTGAGGCAGCCCAGTCTGAGACCCTGCAAAGGCTCCAGGCCCAGGATGGTGGTGGTAGGGGGTGGTGGGTGGGGGCTGAGGCAGACCATTGCAAATGGAAGTGGGTGGGGCCAGCCAGGAAATCTCCTGGAACCTGCATTCCAGCTGGTTCTGTGGCAGGGCCCTTGGTGCCTCTCTGAGCTGTCCCCTCTCCTGGAGCACTAAGGTCCTGGCTAGTCGGGGTTGGAGGTGGGCGTGGGTGGGGAAGAGCCCCCTGGGTGTCCCCTCACTCATCCACAGAGGGTTCCCTGAAATCTTTCATGCCCTGTGCTGGCTCCCCTGCTCTCCTGTGTCCCCTCTGAAGAATTTGCTGTTATGATCCTAGATTTCAGCAGCCCCTTCCTCCCACCCCCACTGGGGGGGTTGTACCCTCACCTCCCAGACGGTGTGCAAGAGAGGCAGGCTTGAGGCCATAGTGGGGACACAGTCCCCCTTCCCCAGACCCACCCTGGCAGGCCTCACCGAGTCCCTGAGCCCCAGGGCCGCCCAGATGGAAGCCTGGTGTCCATCTGGAGCTGGTTTTCCTCAATTTTCCTCTCAGGCTTGGCACTGACTGACTCCTTTTGCTTGCAGTTGCCAGGATGATGATATGTGTGTGTGTGTGTGTGTGTGTATGTTTGAGTGTGTATGTGAGTGAGAGTATGTGTGTGAGTGTATGAGTGTGGACATATGAAAGTGTATGAGTATGGATGTGTGTATGAGTGTATGAGCAATCGGTGTGAGTGTGGGGGGTAGGGAGGAGACTGATGCATGTGTGAGAGTACATGTTAGTGTGCATGTGTGTGAATGTACATGCGTGTGTATCTGTGAGTGTATGTGATGGGGCAGGGGGGAGAGTGACGCATGTGTGTGTGCATGCATGTGTGTGAGTGTGCATGTGTGTGAATGTGCGTGTATACATGAGTGTGTAAGTGTGATGGGGCAGTAGGGAGTGGCCCAAGAGGCCTTCCTGGGCCCCGGGGGGCCTGGGGGCTGTGTCTCCTCTGTGTTGGTGGTTCAACCTCTAGCATTTAAAAATCAGGCTGAAAAACAGGATGTTTTTATTATGATCTGATTTTATTTTTAAAAACTATACACACATATGAAGATATTTTGAGAGGAGAAGATGCCTCTTCTGACAGGGATTCTTGAGAATTTGGATTTTCTTCTGCATGCCTCTCTACATTTTCCAAATTTTCCACAATGGACATGATTTCCTGGGGAAAAGGCATTACATAGGGTTGTAGACAGTTTGGGAAGTAATCGTTCTCAATTCCCCCTCTAACTATAACCCAGCACACAGGTGCTTACAAGTGTGCTCCTGGCACATGCAAACCCACACACGTGCACGCGCACACACATGCGTCCAGACCGCGGTGGCGCTGCCTGCCCTGCCGTTGTCCGCGCTGGCTCTGGCCCCAGCCCCCTCCTCGAGGACAGTGCTGAGGCCTTGTGTGGCTGTCGTCCAGCCAGATCTGGAAGCCACCTAGGGCACCTAGGCTTCCCCGGCTTGACAGTCAGCTCCCTCCTGGCTGGGCCAGGGTTCTGGGAAATGGTTGCCCATACAGCCAGAGCCAAGCCTTCCCTGGCAAGTGCATAGCTCCTGGGCCTCAGCCTGGCTTCAGGGCCACCTGGTCAGGACTGGGGAACAGTCAGGAGGGTCAGAATGTTGTGCTTCTATCCTGGGGACCCTAGGGATTGGAGAGAGGAGTCTAGGCTATAGCCTAGGAGGTGTGGGGGCTTGCAGCCCAGGGGCACAGCCTGTTCACCCCATGCAGTGAGAGGGAGGGGATGGAGACTTTGCAGAGAAAGGAAACAGGGTTGATGGTTTTGGCCAAGGAGTCCCTTCTCATCCTGCTCCTAGCCTGCCCCGTGGAGCCAGAGACTGGAAAAGCTTGTCTCTGGCCAGAGCTTTGGGGGCTGGCTGGCGGGAGTCAGGTGTTAACTCCCTGTGTGCTGGGGACCAGGATGGCCCCCCAGGATGTGGGGACGGGTGGGGCGGGAGAGGGCAAAGGAGAGACTTACAGGGACAGTGTGCGTTTGTCCACTCATTCGCTCATCACCCATTCGCCAACGGGATATTTGACATCTCTGTATTCAGACCCCGATTGTGGGTGCCAGGTGGACACGCCAACAGAAGAGCCATGGTTTCTGCACTTGGGGCTGTATTCTGGGGGTGCGGGGTGATGTGGGCTCCAGTCAAGTACTTATTCAAATGGATGATAAAAAGGCAGTTGTGCTAGGTGTGGGCATGAAGGATACGGCCCCCAGGAGAGCAGAGAATAGGGCAGTTGACCCTGTCGGGATGGTCAGCAAAAGCTCCCTGGAGTTGTAGGTGTGGTGGGCCGGAGCAGGAGGGGAGAGGGGAGTTCTGGGAGAAGCAGCAAAAGTCCAGCATGGGGGCTTGGGGCAGAGGGTGGCTCCCTGGGATGCAGGCCGCACCCGCCTTCCAGGAAGGATTCTGGTCTTTGTTTTATGCACAGTGGGAAGTGGTTACATGATCAGACTTGTGGTTTGGAAAGTTCGCTCTGGCTGCTGTGTGTGCTCGTGTGTGCGTACGTGTACACGTGTACATCCTTGCCTGCACCCCTTCCCGGCCCCAAACTCCCCACAAAATTGCCTCATCAGCTATTCTTAGGTTCACAGAAGCCCAGAGGCTGCTGATGCTGTGCTGTTCTGGGGAAGGACGCTGGCGTGAGGGTCCTGGCTCCTGGCTGAGCCTGTCGGGAGATTTTGGTGGAGCTGAGGGGTGGTTCATGTGGGGGGTGCTCCATGGTTCCAGTCTCGGTTCACAGAGAAAGAGTGTCTCCCTAGTGTCTCCCCCTGTTTTGGTTGGCCGCCTGGCTGGGCCTTTCTCCGGCTGGCCTACAGCCTCCTGGCTGGTCCAGCCATACCAGATGGCAGTCATTGAACATGAGACCCACAGAGGGACCGACAGGCCAGTGCCTTTTTGGGTGCTTTGAGGCCAGCTGAGGAGGTTAGCTGGGCAGTCCTGGATTTCCATCGACTTGGGGCTGTGTTTGCCCAGAGGGTATTTTCTACCTACCCTGTGAGAGCCGAGGTGGGCAGGTGAGGGGCTGCCATAGGGCTCTGAGGTACACAGGAGCAGACCGTGGGCCCGATGCCTGGCCATTGGCCAACCGTGCCATGAGGTAGGGGCTTGGGGTGGGCAGGGCCTCGAGAATCATTGGGAACCAGACTCCCAGGTTCTGTAAAGTCCCCCTTCATCCCAGCAAGCTGTGTCACCTGAGGGGAACCTTTCCCCTCAAAAGCACCTCAGAAGCCTCCCTGTCCCCAGAGACTGACTTTCCAGGTGAAGGCCCAGGACCAGTCCCAAGGGTCCCTGCTGCTAGTGTGCCACCATCTGGCCTGGCTTCCAGCACCTTGTGGATGGACTGGGTGACCTCTGGCAAGGTCTGGGTCTCTGTTTCCCCCATCTGTAGCATGAGGACAGTAACAGGGTCCACCGGCAAGGGGGGAGGTGGCGACAAGTGGCCTGCTGGGAGACAGGAGAGATGTAGGGTCATCATCAGCTGCGGTTGTTTTTAAGGGGCCCAGAGGAGCGTAGGGTGAGTGAGGTCCTCGCTTGGGGATGAGAAGTGGCACCATGCTGTGCCTCAGGGCTTTGCTCCCTTTAAAAAGAAAAAAAGAAAAAGAAAAAAAAATCACATCCCGCCTTTATTTAAAAGATTGATATTTTATCATGGATTTTAAAATTAATTCTGGTTCTTTTAAAAAAAAATACTGTAAATTCTTATTAATCTTGGTTGCTGAGTTTTTGGTTTTCATTGTTTATTTTTTGGCATCCTCTTAAGTTTTATGCCCAGGGCAAGCATCCTGTTTGCCTTACTCGGGGCCTGGCTCTGGCTTTAATGATGATACTGGGTAGAGCAAGACTGATGGAGCCCCTTGGGCTGGGGTGCTCACACCACCCCGCAGGCTTTGTCAGTAGCTGCTGGCCTTGCAGAGTAGGGGATGATGGCTGAGGTGGGGACCCGGAGCCTGTGATAGAGGTGGGTGGTGACATGCTAGGACTCTCAAGGTGGCTGATTCCTGAGGTAGGCTCAGGCCAGGCCCTGGGAGAAGGGCAGCACTGTGGGCCTGATGCAGGATCCTCTACTCCCCAAGGATACCTGGGCCTTTGCCCACACTGCAGGCTCTTCCCAGCCTTAGTTGGCTTGGTGGGATGTGGATCTTGGCTGGGTTCCAGCTGGGGAGATAGGCTTAGGCTGTGGGCCTTGCAGATTAGGGGAAGGGGGAGGAAGCAGGGAATCCCTGGGCCTACCCCTGCCGCTCGCCCCACACCTGCCTTTCTATTCCTGCCTTTCCAGTGGGTTCATAAGCTCATTCCTTTCCTGAGCATTTAGCTTATAGGCCCCTGGACATACAGAGCTGTGTGCAATCTGACCCTGACCTCAGGGAGCTCACAGTCCACCAGAGAGAGACACACACAGAGCACATTAAATGCAGTGGGAGAGGGGATCCCTGGGTGGCTCAGCGGTTTAGCACCTGCCTTCAGCCCAGGGTGTGATCCTGGAGTCCTGGGATCGAGTCCCACATCAGGCTCCCTGCATGGGGCCTGCTTCTCCCTCTGCCTGTGTCTCTGCCTCTCTCTATGTGTGTGTCTGTCATGAATAAATAAATAAAATCTTAAAAAAAAAAAAAATCCAGTGGGAGAGGCACCTGGGTGGCTCAGGTCATGATTCTGGGATCCTGGGATCGAGTCCCACATCAGGCTTCCTGCATGGAGCCTGCTTCTCCCTCTGCCTATGTGTCTGCCTCTCTCTCTGTCTCTCATGAATAAATAAATAAAATCTAAAAAAAAAGAAAAAAAAAGAAAAAAAAAAGCCAGCAGGAATGGCTATTAAGAAGGGTCCAAAGGTAGTTACCACAGAGTAGGGGACCCTCTGTCTGCCTGGGGGAGGGGGGGAGGGGGGGCGGTCAGGAGCTCTGAACAGCAAGTGGGCTTTGTTGTTCAAGTCCATGGAAGGATTTCTCCAGAAATCCTTGTTTGGGATGTCCTCAGCCCCTGAGCCAGGCTAGGGTGGAGGGGATGAGCATGGGAGAGGGCCAGGAGGTAAAGTAGAAAGGTACTCCTGGGAGGAGGCTGCACCCCTCAAAGCTAAGAGGCATGGTCTGACCACGTATGGGCATGGGGTAGGGGAGATGGAGGCAGAAGGGGCTCCCCACGCATGGCCCTACTGTGTGGTGCGTACCAGGACTGGGGGTGTGGGAGTACCTGAGGTGGAGGTGGTGCTCCCCCCATGTCCTGGCCTGGCTGCAGGGGCAGCTGGGCAGGGCCCCCTCAGGCCCCCATTCACTGCTCCTTCTCCTTCCAGATCCTGGGCGCGGTGATCCTGGGTTTCGGGGTGTGGATCCTGGCTGACAGGAGCAGTTTCATCTCTGTGCTACGTAAGGGTCCCTCTGTTCCCCCACCCCTCACCCTCCCGCCCTGCCCAGCTGGCTCTGGAGCGGTGGGCCTGGGCAGCAGGCAGGGCAGCTCCTGAGTACTTGAGCCTCAAAGCCAGTCACTCTTCCAGCTGAACTCAGGGCCTTGCCCAGGTCCTGTGCTGACCACTCTGCCCTGGGCCCCTCTGCAGGGGTTTTCGGAAAGAATTTTCTCTCCCTCCCCACACAAAGCTGCTGTTGTCTGAAGAACACTGGGGGTTGAGGGAGGCTTGCTCTTCCATCCCGGCCCTTTCCCCGCAGCCCTGACCTTGAGAAAGCCTCTTACATTCCCTGTCCCTCCGTTTGCCAGCTCAGCAAGATGTGGGCAACAGCCCCTCCCCAGTCATTCAGGGAAGTGTAGGAAAGGCCGGGAAAGACTGATTGTCAGGAGTTGATGGTGTGCCTACTGTGCGCCTGGTGCCAGCTAGATGCGTCAGGCCTGTGGACCGAGGGGGAAGTCACCAGCCCGGCCTCCGTTGTTTGTGCTCATTGTGTGCCAAGCCCGGGGCCCAGCATTTTGCACATGAAAATTGCCTTAATCCCACAACAGCCCTGCAAGGTATTCTAGTCCCACCTTACAAATGAAGAGATGTGGCTCAGAGAAGTGATGCCCCTGGCTCGTGTTCACAGAGCGTCAGAGTGATAGGTGTGAGACTCGAACCCCTAGAGCTTTGATCCTAAATGCTGCCCGTGGTAGGGGGAACCACAGCATGGAAGCCCCTTCTCTCACTATTGAAGCAGAAGGAAAGAAGCCCAAAGCACTCCGGCACAGACGAGAGCCTCTCCAGGTCTACTCACAGCCTCCCCCAGGAAGCCTGCCAGGCTTGCTGCACTGATCTCATGGGCACCCTGAGGTGGAAGGGAGGCACAGCTGAGGGCCCCAAGTAGCACAGTGATGCCACTCCCCTCAGTGAGTGCATCCTTGGCTCACTTCCCTCCCAGCTGCCGCTGAGGCAGCAGGTTTGGCCTCAGGCCCATGACAGCTGCTTGATTTGAATAAAGCGGAACCAGGCTAGGATGGGTGATGGAGAGGCCACACCTGTCACTGTGGCCCCAGGGGGCCAGGCCTCCCCTCAGACCTGAAAGGAAGCAAGGACGGTCCACCCTCCAGCCACATCCGATGCAGCATGGGGCTGGCTGTTAGTTCTGCCTCCTTCTGGGGGGGCTGCAGACTGGGGGCTTGGGTCTGCATTTCCCACCCCTGTTCCCTATGCCTTCCCAATGGGGGACACTTGCTCCGCCCTGATTAGGGCCAGGCTCCCCCACTTCCTGGCTGTGGCCCACACCCAGTGGGCCCTGCACCATGGGGCAAAGTCTCAAGGCCCAGCTCACCTGCTGCATCTCTGTCCTCTGCACTTCGTCCCCAGCCGCAGGAACCCTCCTGCTGCACCTCTGGCCTCCTCCCTGTTCAGTTCGCAGACTCTTGAGCTGCCGGGATCTAGAGGTCCCCTAGATGCACCCGGAATGTTTGCACAAATACAAGGGCCCTGGGCCCACCCCCAAGGGATTTGACTCCATTGGTGTGTGGGTGGTGGGCCTGGAGCATTGTCATTTTTTAAAAACTCCCCAGGTGATTTCCCAGGCAGCCAGGGTGCAGAAGCACTGATCTAGCAGAGGGAAAAGATTTGCTAAGAGTCACACAGCACATAAGGGCCAGGGCTGTGACCCGGGACTCCTGACCTGCTCTGTTCCAGGCCTGCGTGACACAGCTCTTCCCTCACCTAACTGAAGCTTCACTGTGAGTCCACGGGGTGAGGTGTCTCTGTCCCCATTAAACAGTGGAGGAAACTGCAGCCACAGAGAGGGAAAGTAACTCATCCCGGGACACACAGCCAGGGGCTGGAGCTGGGATGTGAACCAGGCGGCATGGCTCCTGAGCTCCCACACTCCGAGCCCCTGTACTGCAGGGTTCCATAGGCGTCACGCATTCCTGCCTTAACCAGAGGCAGCAAGCGCCATGGTGTGGAGCACAGACTCTAGGGCTGGGCTGCCGAGGTTCAGATCCTGGCTCTGCTACCTACTAGCTGGGTGATCCTGGGCCAGTTACTTCGCCTCTCTCTGCCTCTTCATCTGGAAAATGGGAGTAGTAATAGAATATATCCCATAAGGTTATGGTGAAAAATTAAATGAGTTAATGTACAAGAAGCATTTAGAACAGCTCCTCCTAAATAGTCACCCCTACATAAGTTTGTTAAATTGATAATGACATTTTTAAGAAGGAGGATTTAGTTCGATTTTATAGAGAAAGAAACAGAGGCCAGCGAGGCCAGCGAACAGCTTGCCCACATTCAGAGCCGGTTAGCAGCAGAGCTGGGATTAGACCCCCTATGTTGTTGCCTCGGGTCTCTTTCATATTGGGCCGCTTCTACCTCGCTGGCACCTGCCGGGCCCGGCAAGACCAAGATGTTTCTGCCATGCACAGCGGAGAGCCACCCCAGAATGTCCACTTGTCCCCTTCCTAAGTCAGGTTGCTCATTGGGGCCAGCCTGAGACTCCGGGTGAGGTCAAGGACTGGCGTCCACTAGATGTTCTGAGAAGCTGAGACCCCATGGCCGGGCTGGCCTCCTGGGGGAGAACCTGAGTTGGTGGTCTCAGCCCTGGGGTCTTGCCTGCTGCCCCCCCCCCCGCCCCCCTGGCACTCCCCGCTGGGCTTCAGGGCTCTTAGGGACAAATTAGAATGTAAATCTACCCTCAGCGGCCTGTTGTGGAAATAAAGCAGATGATTCGGATAAAGGGCCTTGTTCTGGCTGGCACACAGTGGATTCCAGGCTGTGCCAAGTTCCTTTTCTCTGGGAGTAGTCCCTGGGAGGAACCCGAACCCGGGAAGCTTAGAAAAAGTAGCACTGGATGGCTTCCTCCTGACCATGCTGATTGCTGAGAGCAGGGCTGTCAGGGCCTGGAATGAAAGTGGGGGTTCAATGCCAGGAGCCCCCCACTCTCCCCCCAGCAGGGCACTGTCTCCTCCTGCCCACATCCCCACCTGCCTGGGGGCTCCTGCAGAGGAGCTGGGCAGGAGGCAGCCTTGCCCTGGCACCCTGAGAGCAGAGTGGGCTGGCCAGGGCCCTTCCTGAGCTCCAGAACATCCTGTCTGACCAGGAAGTGGAGCCGAATCAGGCCCTCCTCTCCACCCACACTTCAGCTTTGTAGTTACTTCTTAAGGGCAGGAACGCCCCCTGGGTGGCCCGGGGTGGGGCCCTCAGCTTTCCGAGGTCCCCCAGGGAGCTGACCAGTGTTCTCCTTGCTGACCTCACTCCTGCCAGCTCTGGACATGCCCCCCTTAGGAGAGCACAATAATTTGCAGATTCCAGGTGGTCTTGCAAGAAAAGTCTGTCCAGTTGTGATGGACCCAGGAACCTACTTCCCTAAGAGGTTCCCCTGATCTGCTAATGCACTCCAGGATGCTCTCTAGCTTTCTGGAAACATCCTGCCCCAGCTGCCTCCTGAGGGTGCAGGGGCTGTGGTGGGAGGAGTCTGCAGCCCCTTGCCAGTGGGGGAGGCACATCGACCCTGGCGCTCCTGGCATATGACCACCCCTGGGTAGAGCGCACCTCGTCCAGGTGGGCTGAGGGTGGGTGTGAACCACATCCTGTTCTGGCAGGGGATGTGCTGGGCTTCTTGGGAAATGCTGGTCCAGTGCCCCAACCTCCACCCACCGGGTGGGCTCTGTCTGCCCACGGCCCTCAAGAGGGTCCCTTGCCATCGGGCCCCTCCCTCCATGCCTGAAGCATGTCACCTGTCAGACTCACAGTGGCCCGTTCTGTCTCCTTCAAATACATCAGCCTCACTCCTTCCTCCTTGCTATTGCCACTGCCTGGAACTCCTCCCCCTCTCAGATCTTCACTAGGGCTGCATCCCCATTCTCCTCTCAGCTCAAATGTCACCTGCTCAGTCCAGCCTTCCCCAGCCACCGGCCCACTCCCTGCCCCACGGCTCTCTACATGGAGCTGGCCTCCGTGTCTGTGTGCGGCTCTTCACACAACTCGGAGATCTGTTCCAGGTACTTATTGTCTCTACGCCCCCACCCCACTGAATGGCAGCTCCTTGGTGTGGGACCTCCTCACTCCAACTTCTGTATCCCCAGCAGCCAGCACCCAGTCTGGCCCACGGTGGGCAGGTGGGCACCTGGTAAACTGGTTAGCTGAATGAATACGCGCCTGTGTCAATAGGTGTGTCCCATGCGTCAGGGGAAGGAGCCTGCAGGTCTCTAAATCCCAGCCCCGCCCTGGGCCCCCACCTCTCTGAGCCTCATTGAAATGGCTGGGCCAGTGCCTACCAGACAGAGCTATGTCAGAGCTGGGGTTGGTGTGTGTGGAGCCCTAGGGACACAGGGAGTGGGTGGGACAGCCTAGTATTTACTGTTATTAGGGACAGGGAGGAAAGCAGGCCTTTAAAGCCTGTGACCCCAGCAGGGGGTGAACCTTCCAGGCTGTGGTTCATTCATTCAGCACACCTTTCAGGCAACACTTTGCTGTGCCAGACGCTGTTAGGAGTGGGGTATAGCTAGGGGCTCAGCAGGGATCAAAGTCCCTGTCCTTGTCCAGTTCACCTCGAAAGGTGGGGGTCGCAGGCAAGAACAGCAGTAAAACATAGCTTTTGCAATCCTAAACACCAAGGAGAAAATTAAGAGGACTGGGGATTAGGATAGATTGGGGGTGGAAGGGAGAGAGGGCACACATCCACAGGAGGGATGCGGGGGGAGGGAGCAGGGTCCCCTTGGGTGGGGCAGGGGTGGGGGGCTGACCCCAGTGCTCTGACTCCAAGGCGAGCAGTCCCAGACCTAGGGGCTCTGCTCCTGGTGGTGTGCCTGGCTGATCATATGCCCTTCTTTCCACCCCAGAGACCTCCTCCAACTCCCTCAAGGTGGGGGCCTGTGTCTTCATCGGCGTGGGTGCTGTCACCATGTTCATGGGCTTCCTGGGCTGCATCGGTGCCATCAAGGAGGTCCGCTGCCTGCTGGGGCTGGTGAGTTCCCTGTCCACCAATGGGGCCTATGCTGCCCTGGGCCAGCTGTGGGAACGTGCACAGCTGTGAGCGGGACGGGGGCACCTGCAGGGGGCCATGCAGCTGACTCCATGCTGGTCTGTGTTCCAGTACTTTGCCTTCCTCCTCTTCATGCTCATCGTCCAGGTGGCCGCTGGAGTCCTCTTCTACTTCAACACAGGCAAGGTAAGCATCCTTCTGGCCTGGCTAGGCTGGGCTGAGGGAGAGACAAAAGGGCCTCTTAGTTGTCACAGACAAACTCAGGAGGTGCCCAGCAACTCCCTGCCCCACCACCCTGGGTCCTTCGGTCCCTGTG